>NC_135788.1:49290000-50490000 GCF_051106095.1 Pogona vitticeps | reverse complement strand
CTGGTATTCAGGGATCCCCAGAGGGCATCACTGATATCAAAGAGAAACAGGCTTGTCTCAGATTCTCATTAGAGACAGCAAGTGCATTTGAGATCCAGCGAAAAAAGGTGAAATGCAGTGGTTTTCCTCTCAAAGCTAGGAGGCTTCACAGGACTGCAATGTTCCTGAAGTGCACAAGGTTCTATTTTTACATTTGGGGAGGAAAGCCTTCACCAACTGAGTGCTGCTGCTGATCATGATGCATTTTCATTTTGCCTCCTACCTCCAGTGGCCTCAGAATAGTACACATGACTTTCTTTTTCTACACACACTCAAATGATCTTAAAACAAAAGGCCTGCAGTCTCTTTTTCTTCTCTGCAGTACTTTTAGTCTGCTGGATTTCCAGCTCTTGTACAGGCAGATCTGTAACCATTCCTCTTTTTTCATCATGATCACATTGGGCTAAATTCAGTGTTGAGACCGGTGGGAATCAAGGGGTGATTAACAAGATTTTTTCAAAGGGACTGCTCTTGTCAGGATTATCATTTGATTTAGCCCAAATGTGTTGGGGTTAATTTCAGCCTAGTATGCTACCTCTGGTGGGTCTGGCTGGGAGGGACCTTTATGGGCTAGGATGACTGTTAAACAATCCAGCAATAAACAATTGTTCCTTCCATGCCTCTGATTTTGAAGAGAGCTACACCTCTCTGCTTAAGTGTCTTTCCCCCTCTCCTTTCAGTCTGCTGGCAGTCAGTTATGCAGTGTGTGTAGTCAGAGAATGTAGCCTGCAGGAGTCTGCTGGAAACAGGCTGTGAGACTCTTGAGGTCTGTTCCTGTAAGCAGTCGTTTCAATAAAGTAAGCTGTTTTCATCTGTTCAGAACTGTGAGTAAATGGAACATTTTTATTCTTTACCAATGTCTCAGAATGAACTACTGAGACTGTAAGTGCCAGTTGATGAGACAATAAGGGGTGATCTATACTGGAGAGACTTGTAGCGGGTTCTGCTTTGTAAGTCCCTGCAAGTCTGCTGTGCAGCCAGAAGAACTTGGCCAAAATTCAAACTCTGCAACAAAGTTTACCCTGACCTACACATGGCATAGAATAATGCGGTATGATCTTGAGATGGCAGAATGGAGAATCCACCATTTTTGAATGGCATGCCACATCTGATTATCTCTTCATTAGAATAGTACTACATTATGGGGAATGGGGCTAGCCTGCTTTAAAAACAAATAACTCTATTCAATTTTATTTTGCTCTGTTTCTGATTTTTCAAAGTTTATGTTTGCTCAATCCCACTTTTGACATCACTCTATCATTTTTGTATGCATCCAAATCTGTACACATGTCCATGTATGGGTTCTCTGAATAGAAACTCTCCCTGATCTATCTACTTTTGAATAGTTTACTAAGAGGAAAGTTGAGAATGGATGTTGGTTAATGTTACGTATTCTTGTATGCTATTTGAAGCAATGCGTACATTTTTGTGTGCGCTATGCTATAAGTTACACATTATTTTATTCAAAAAAATTCATTGCAATATTCAGAAATATATGAATCTAAGATTAATTTGTTTTGATATTTACTTGCAACAAATGATTTTATGTGTGACTTTTCTTTCCCATGAAAGAAAAGAAAAAAACCCAAAAATATATGCATGGTTTCTTCAATCGTTTTGGAGACCGCAAATTGAATACAGGGTCTTTAAAAAACAACAACCAGTTAATGCAAATATATAAAGAGAGAATCATTCACAAAGGTGTCTATCTCATATGCATTTTGAAAGAGTTCTTGCATAAGAGTTCTTAGGTAAAGGTAAAGGTTCCCCTTGACATTTTAGTCAGTCGTGTTCGACTCTAGGGGGCGGTGCTCATCCCCGTTTTCAAGCCATGGAGCCAGCGTTTGTCTGAAGACAATTTCCGTTGTCATGTGGCCAGCGCAACTTTGATTTGGAATGCTGTTTATCTTCCCATCGAGATGGTACCTATTTATCTACTCGCATTTACATGCTTTCGAATTGGTAGGTTGGCGAGGAGCTGGGACAAAGCAATGGGAGCTCACTCCGTCGTGTGGATTCAATCTTACAACTGCTGGTCTTCTGACCCTGCAGCACAGGCTTCTGTGGTTTAGCCCACAGCGCCACCACGTCCCTCCCTAAGAGTTCTTAGCCCAGCTTAAAATGAAACCAGGTTTTGTTTCTATGGGGAAGGAAGACTGTGTGTGTTTATATAAAGCTTAATTGAATCCTTATTTGCCCATAGAATGGTATCACTTGCTGTTTCAAGAACAGCATCTGGTTCCTGCAGCTGTTCTATTGTAATGTACCTGCTATCCTCAGTTTCCAGCAAGAGGTAGTTCAAAGCTAAGTTATGAAATCAGGAAAGATGATCACAAATTGTACAGCCTGGTTAGAACTTCCGTGTGTGTGTTTAGTCGTTTAGTCGTGTCCGACTCTTTGTGACCCCATGGATCAGAGCACGCCAGGCTGTCCAATCTTCTACTGCCTCCCGGAGTTGGGTCAAATTCATGTTGGTTGCTTCAATGACACTGTCCAACCATCTCATCCTCGGTCATCCCCTTCTCCTCTTGCCTTCACACTTTCCCAACATCAGGGTCTTTTCCAGGGAGACTTTTCTCATGAAATGGCCAGAGTATTGGAGCCTCAGCTTGAGGATCTGTCCTTCCAGTGAGCACTCTGGGTTGATTTCCTTCAGAATTGATAGGTTTGTTCTCCTTGCAGTCCAGGGGACTCTCAAGAGTCTCCTCCAGCACCACAATTCAAAAGCACCAATTCTTTGGTGGTCAGCCTTCTTTATGGTCCAACTCTCACTTCCATACATCGCTACTGGAAAAACCATAGCTTTGACTATGCAGGCGTTTGTTGGCAATGTGATGTCTCTGCTTTTTAAGATGCTGTCGAGGTTTGTCATTGCTTTCCTCCCAAGAAGCAAGGGTCTTTTAATTTTGTGGCTGCTGTCACCATCTGCAGTGATCATGGAGCCCAAGAAGGTAAATGCTGTCACTGCCTCCATATCTTCCCCTTCTATTTGCCAGGAGGTGATGGGACCAGTGGCCATGATCTTAGTTTTTTGGATGTTGAGCTTCAGACCATTTTTTGCATTCTCCTCTTTCACCCGCATTAAATTATTATTAGCCAATTGTGTGCATGTATGTGTGTGTAAAATTGGCTAAGGCTACTGAACTTCCATTCTGTGGCAAAAGGGAGGAAAATACACTATAACTTCCCAGAAGAGTGTTACATCAATAGGAAAATAATATAGGAGGGGTTTCTCTGTCATACCTTTCAATACCACAACCTACCAAATACTTCACAGGATTGTCACCTCAGATAACACAACCCACAGCTCTATTTTGGTGTGGACTAACTATCCGCATGAGCTACAGAATGGGCTAATAAGGAGTGCTCTAAATCACGCAACCCTCTCCTACAGACTTACTATTGTGCCAAAAAAGGAGCAAGACCGCTCTAAAAAGGGTGGGATGGATCATTCTAAGTCAAAGCATGAGTGGACGCCACAAATCAAACAATGCCAAAGTGACCCAAATAGCGAGTTATTCTGCCAGCGCAGATGTGCTCTCAGATTAGGCCATTACAAAGCATCATTCTTACTGCCTCAGACTAACAATTATTGCAACACACACAAAGGAAGAGATTGATCTCTACTGGCTATTCTTTTTCTATGTAGGAGAGTTTCCAGGGAAATTCTATCCCATATCTCCTTCCAAAAGAGAGCACTGTGCATTGGATGTACAAACAAATCTACCAAACCACGAATTTACAGATTTATTCTATTTTTTTTTTACCAATGTCTCCAATTTCTGATGTGCAAGACTATTGATGAAAATGTGGAATTATCATTTGGTTTTCTGTCATTGGAGGGAAAAGACCCACATAATTTTTTGTCTCTATTTTTAAAAAAATTCATATAAATACACATATATAACTAAAGCCAAACTATACATTACAGACAATTCACCATTAGACCTGAAATCATATTAGCATTCCAGATATATGTTTCAGGGAGACATTCCACCCACCCAAAGCAGGTACCTTTGGAAAATATATAAAAACACTCTTGGAGAAAATGTGTAAAATGTGTACAGTAAGAAGAATGCATTTAAAGGGTGTATATTAGAGAAACTGCAGTTTCACATATGTGAATTTCCATGCTGAAAGAAAGGGGGGTGGGGACGGTGAGACTTAAGCCTGGCAAATTAGTATGGAACAAGAAAAGGGACGGTAATCTAAGAAACACTGTTCAACAGATTTTTGCATCTGTATCCCCAAATATCGAAGTAGTTTAGACTTTTTCCCACCTACTTTTATTCATCACTAAGACAATGATGAAGAAAACAGTTATAAAGATTTTGCTACTAAAGAAAGAGAGGGAGAAAAGCCTTTGTGGGTTGGATCCCCCCAAAGATCCTAATATGATATCTGTTAAACGTTAGACAGGATGATTGAAAGTTAGTATGAAAAGCAAATTATACCTTTGGTGCTGAGTGGGAGATAAGTATTCTCATCTCAGTAGGTGATCGTTGTCTTTTCTTAGACTGAACTGATCAAGTATGGAAACAGGCACAGTAAGATACATGATGGGCATAAGAAGGATGGGGAAAAGCTGTAATAATTGTTTGACTGTACTGAATACAATATCCATACCAAATTCCTATCTCTACTGAATCTCTATATTTACACCATGTCTGTCAATTAGGCATGGCACTGTTTTTCCATCAGCTTTCAGAATTAAAGATTTACATATTGGAAACTCAGAATGATTATCTTGGAGCATGCAGGATAAATACAGCCACTTAATTAATCTGATGGGAACCCCATTTCCTTCATCAAATTTGAGCCCCTCTTCTGCAATGTTCTTCACTGAATTAAATGTCCTCCAGTTATTATGTTTTTCATCTGGTCATGTTACTGGCAAGGCTTCAGAAACAAGAAGGTCCATGAGTCACCACGGTTTGCCAAGTCAACAGGTTCTCATTCCTTGAGATTTCAGAGCTAAAAGCCGAGATTGGGAGGGGCAGGACTAGACCCTTGTGGTGTGACAGGAGGTAGACCCATGTGTTACAATGGCAAAATAATCTCTCTCTCTTCCTCCCCCTCTCTCTGTGCATGAGATAATGAGAGACATAACATGGATTTTCTTCAGTAACCTCCTAATATTATTTGTGCATCACATATACAAACATCTTTGCACAGGGAATAAAGAGCCCCCTGGATGCCTTTTGAAAGTGGGGAAGAGACTGGTGCCCAGGACTTAAAGCTACCACATATCATAAATGTATTTATTCATTTAGTTGTTTATTTAAAATATTTTCCCCCTGCCTTTTAGAACTAAAACTAATAACTTAAAAAAAAAACTTAGCTGGCCGGTTAACTGCCCAAGGCCATCTGTGCATGTCCCCGTTTACCAACTGAGAGGTGGGGGAACATGTGCTGATGGCCCCTGGTGGGCTGACCAGCCAGATAACTAAAATTATCTGACAGTTGGCCTATCAGCCCTCTGTGCTTGTCCCCGCCTCCCAGCTGAGAGGCGGAACATGAGCAGAGACTGGATGGTCTGCCTGAGTGACAGCTTTTCAAGATTGCTCTAGTGGAAGGGGACACAGTGACAGGAAAAAGGAGGGAGACAACGGGAGTAGTCGGAGGCAGGATGTGGGGGTGGGGAGCAAGCTGGGTTGTTTTGTTTTATTTTATTTTATTTTATTTTATTTTAGACAGCCATGGGGCTGTTCTGATGGCTTCTTTTCTGGTTGTCTTCCACTGCCTGGAAATACCTTCTCTTAAAGAGTCCTGGCAGGTTTTTAGCCCAGCAGCTAGATAGTATTTTACTGAAGGATATTTTATGTGCAGGGCCTGCCTCTGCAGTGTTTTGGAAGTATTTTTTTGTCAATACAGTTTTAATATAAACTGCATTGAGTAATATCTATGGGTTGAAAGGTAGGGTGTAAACAAGCAAACAGACAAAATTATTCTGGACTATATTCTCAAATCTATTCCAAACTGGCTGATCTACAGCTCAAAACATGCAACACCCAGTGAGCTGAATTCCACTGGCAGTACAATCTGAGGAAATTCATTCTAGATGTATTGTCAAAGCTAGCAGATTGAAAAACCCAGCGCTGTGTAAACATAATGTACACATGTGGTCCACATTGCACACCTAGACTCATGTTGTAGAACTGCAGTGAATCCATTCTTTGCACTCATACTAGAAATTCATTTCTACTAGTGTAAGGGGCTTTATATCAACATAGTGGTGCCCCCAAATTCAGGACTTTAAGCTCCTTCTCATCCCTGAGAAATTCCCATGCAGCCACCAGTGCCAGAACACAACGGTCTGAAGAGCAGGCAAGCATGTTCAGGTGCTCTGATGTATTAGATTCCTCTTTAAAGTCTAAAGAGTACTTGTGTTCTTGCACAGTACACAAAGGTCTAGCACACTTTTGGGTTGTACATCTTTGGGTGTGGGGCTTATGCTCATGCTCCCCTTGTCTACTACAAATTTAGCCTTACATGTGAGCAAGTGAACACTTACATCATGCTCCTCTCTGACTAAGAGATCTGTCATGGAACATTCATTGCATTGTCTGAGGTAAATTCTTCTCTCTTTGACTGACCTTGAGAATAAACTGTTCCTGACTGTGAGGAACAAACGTCTGACTTCAAATTGCTGAAACTTCTGCCTTTTGAGTTATCTGTTAACTGTGAAGGACTTGTGCCTATAATGATAGCTATTCAGGATATATAAGGTATGTGTGAGAAAGAACTGGCATATCTCTTTTCCCTCCAAAGGTTATGATGTGATCTTCTGAAGAACAGGCAAGTATGTCAAAGTTCTAGAAATATTGCAGGAATATCCCACCTCCTTTCTTCTTTTTCACAGTCAAACCTTTTTGTGGCTGGCTGGATTGATTTAAATGAAGGCAGTCTAACACAATGTTTCAGTCATGATGTAAAACAGCCAGAGAGGAAAAGATCAATGGAAATAACTGGGTTTTAATCAAATTTCTTTTTGCACATCAGATTTTATTTTTAAAGGGAACAAAATCTGTACCAATAGCTTGATGTCTCCATTACATTTTACAATGAAATGAAGTCCACTAAGTCAGCAAACTGTATATTTTCCAGGATCAGGCATTTTGCTATTTACAAACTACTCCACATCACATTGCTTATTTAATAGATAATTTGTTTTTTTTATTTATGAGATGTCAAGGTGCATGAGGATATTAACTAGGCATTGAAGTCACATATTTATTATACAACAGATTTCTGTTTTTAGAATTTTTAGGTATAAATATTTCTAACCTGAGAAGTGAGTATCAGTACTGAAATGGTTATTTTTTAAATGCACCATGATTGTTCTCAGACATTATGTAAATTGTGCATATTGTATATAATCACAATAACGGCTATTTTGTTACATGGAATTTTCAAAATTGCAAGCACTGAATTGATTTTTTCCTGTGTAAACAGTCAACTAGTCCTTCTTTGCTTGCTGTAGGTGTGTAGGATCCTCATGAAGTTTTAAAAAAGCAGTCTGTGCATATTTTAGAGATCCTGATGAGGGTGAGTGGGAAGCACTCTAATCCTTGTCGCTCTATCACTGTAGCGACAATAATCCTGCTGACTTTGAAAAAAAATTGTGAAGTGAGGCTGATTTTAAAAGCTTGTGGAAGAAATAAATCATCAGAATTAGATAAGAGTTAATTAGATTAACTCTTAGCAGTTACAGAAAATAAATCTAGCAAAATCCTAACAAGAATATGCCAGCAAATATGAAAAACAACATAATGGTCACAGACTGGAAATGTTCACTGTATGTTCCAGTCCCCAGGAAAAGAGATGCCACCAAATGCAGTAATTAATGGTACGATTGTAAACAAAGTGAAGCTCAAAGTGTTGCAACAAGGATTTTTTACTTTGTACAGGAAAATAAATGTCCATTGTTCATGCTGGGTTCCAAAAAAGAACAAACAATTATACTGCAAATATGCACTGGCAGCTGGAGTATATTAAAGAATTTGAGAAGATAACCAGCCAATGCTGCAACAAAGCCTTTGACTGTGAGGGTCATTGAAAGCTGTAGATTATTCTAAAAGAAATTGATTGCCCTGTTGCGTAACCTATATTGTGGACAAGATGTTACAGTTAGGACAGAACATGTAGAAATGGGATGGTTTCACATAGGTAAAGGGAAGGGTGTATTATATCTCTATATTGTTTAACATACATACAGAATATATCAGAATGAAAAACGATTAGATTCAGATTAAGGTGGACTGAAAATCAATGGAAGGAGCATCAATAAAGATATACAGATGATATTATGTTACTGGCAGAAAGCAGCAATGACTCAAAACTACTCGTGACAAAGGTGAAAGCAAAATAGTGCTGAAGCAGGACTGCAGTTGAACATTAGGAAAAAAAGCATACATACAGGAGAACTACATAACTGACAGTGAAGAAACTGAAATGGTTGAAGATTTTGTATACTTTAGTTCTATCATCAATTCCAATGGAGACTGTTGCCAAGAAATCACAAAAAGACTTGGAAGGACAGCTGAGAAGAAACTAGAAAAGATCATCAAGGGTAAAGATATGGCTCAAGAAACCAAGGCCAAGATCATCAACAGTATTGTATTGTAAAGCTGGACAATGAAGAAAGCCAACAGAAAAGAAAAGATTGATTAATTGGAAATATGGTGCTGGAGGAGAGCTTTGTGGACCGCCAAAAAGATGAACAAGTGGTTCATAGATCAAACTATATATGATAGTTCTATGATTAGATGAAGAAATTCCTTAGAGGCTGAGAATGTTTGTCACCATCAGGAGTTTTTCACACCTTCAATAGTTCACATAGGAGGCCGTGAACGCCTCTTTGAGAGAGGGAGTGGTCCCTACCGCCTTGAAAGAGGCGGTAATTCGACCACTCCTTAAAAAGCCTAACCTGGACCCAAGGCTGGTGGTTAACTGCCGACCAGTAGCGAACCTCCCTTATTTGGGCAAAGTGTTGGAGCGGGTTGTGGCTGGGCAACTCCAGGTGCTGCTGGATGAAACAAATTTTCTGGATCCATTTCAATCGGGTTTCAGGCCGGGTTTTGGTACAGAGACTGCCTTGGTCGTCCTGTTTGATGATCTTTGCTGGAAGAGAGACAGGGGGAGTGTGACCCTGTTGATACTCCTGGACCTCTCAGCGGCTTTCGACACCATCAACCATGATGTCCTTCTGGATAGGCTGGCTGGGTTGGGAGTTGGGGGACACTGCTTTATGGTGGTTCCACTCCCTCCTAGCTGACCGTGTCCAGAAGGTGGTGCTGGGGGACAGTTGCTCTATCCCATGGCGTTTATGTCATGGGGTTCCTCAGGGCACGATACTGTCCCCCATGCTGTTTAACATCTACATGGAACCGCTGGGAGAGGTCATCAGGAGGTTTGGGCTGAGGAGTCAGCAATATGCTGATGATACTCAGCTGATACTCAGCTCTACCTCTCGTTTTCCACCAATCCAGGTGGGGCAGTTTCTGTGCTGAACTCATGTCTGGACGTGATAATGGACTGGATGAGGGTTAATAAATTGAAACTCAGTCCAGACAAGACAGAAGTGCTGTTAGTGGGTGCTTCACCGGACAGGCTGGAGGGCCATTTCCCTGCCCTGAATGGGCTTACACTCCCCCTAAGAGACAGGGTCTGCAGCTTGGGGGTGCTCCTGGACCCCAGTCTAACACTGGAAGCCCAGGTGGACTCGGTGGCCAGAGGCACCTTCCTTCAGCTGCAGAAATTATACCAGCTATGGCCCTACCTGGACGAGCAGAGTCTCATGACAGCTACACACACACTGGTAATATCTCGCATAGATTACTGCAATGCGCTCTATGTGGGGCCGCCTTTGAAGACGGTCCGGCGACTGCAACTGGTCCAGAATTGAGCTGCGCTGCTCGTGAGTGGTGGGGCCACTAGGGAACATATCAAGCCAATTCTGTTTAAGTTACATTGGCTACCAGTTGCTGCCCGGGCCTAATTCAAAGTGCTTATTTTGACATATAAAGCCCTAAATGGCTTGGGCCCTGGATACCTGACATTTTGGCACCAGGTCAAACCTCCCTGTTCCAGAAGGCTTTTAATTGAAATAATATCAGCTGTGGGTCCAATATGCAATTATTAGAGTTCATATTTTAATTGCATTTTAATTGTTTTGACTTTTTATTGTATTTTAAATGTTGTAAGCCGCCCAGAGACCTTTGGGTAGTGTGGGCAGCATATAAATTAAGTAAATAAATAAATAAAATTAGCCTGCTTCATTTTGTGAATAGTGCTTAAGTGGTTTGCTTTAGAGCAGCTTCCTTTCCATGTTCTACAGGGTTTTTAAACCCTGCTATAAACATATTAGAAGCCTCAAAGCCCTACTAGAAAAAAATCATCCCCGACTCACATTCCTGTGTCAGAGGCAAATTCTGTTAACAGAAGTATTCATGCACTGTTCCTCTTCTCCATGACAGAGCAGAATGAAGCACTCTTGTTCCTACTCCCTGCTAGTGTCTGCCTTTCTCTAGGAAGATCCATCAGTATGTCTGTGTGCTGGGGGATGGAGGTGGTACCGTATTTTTCGCACCATAAGACGCACTTTTTCCCCACAAAACAGGGGGGTGGAAAGTCTGTGCGTCTTATGGAGCAAAGAAAACAGATTATATTTTCCTGTTTTCTTCTCCTAAAAAATTGGTGCGTCTTATGGAAAGGTGCGTCTTATGGAGCGAAAAATACGGTATATTACAGTTTAAGAGTATGAGATAAACATGGAAAGCACAGGACAGAAAGTCTCTTATCATTCAAAATGTAAGAAAATTGAACAAAACCTGGTTGGTAGGAGGTAGAGAAGAACAGGTGAATAAAATTCATTAATGTTTGGTAAAGATGACATTTGTGTGATAGGAGGGAATGAACAAATCAGTTCTAAAAATGAACGTGTCATTAGTTAAAGGGAGACATACTGATGACATACTGTTGCGCTGACAGAATTAGTTTTGTACTGAGGAGAAGGCAAAATGGAAGAACTGTTGACATGATTCAAAGATGTTAGGTGATCCTGTGGGGAAATGAAAAATTGTAGAATGAGTGTGCTATCAATAAATTTGTATTTGGAGGTCTAGCTGATTGGGTAAGTGAAACTAGAGAAATGCCCCCCTTTTTTTCCTCACTTCTTCTGCTTCCCATGTAGTCACATGTTGGGGTCATCGGGCATATATCCTGTGAGAGTGATTCATGATCATCTATACCCCTCAAGCAGGACAAATCTCCTTCCTTTTCTGTATGTTTCTCTTCTCCCATTTCCCTTAAAAGAATATGTGGGTGTGTTGGTATGTCAGTAAATCACTTGTGTTGTGAGAATACCTTGAAAGTGCATTGTCTTCTTAGCACTACCTGGCAGAAGCATGCTGTGGGTGGCAGGCTAAGAAAAATCTCCTTGAGTACTTCAATCCATACTTGACAGAAGCATACCAACATACTGACATCCCCATTTGAAAATTATTTTTTTAAAAAATAAGGGAGTCAAATGATAGCAGGTGGGGGAGGTGGGACCACATGCCAGATGTAAAGAAAATGAATCAATTTTGTAGTACACACTCAATGGAATGTCAATTGTATTGCACAATGAAACATGGAACAAATATAGTAGTAGCCTCCTAGTGGGCTGGATTTGATGCAGAGATAGCACCGGGGGGGGGGGGGGGGACAACAGAAGAATCAGTAATGGATGTATGTTGTCTGAACCTCCAAAAAAGGGTTGAAATTCACAAGGAGTAACTTGGAAACATTTTGTTGGTGTGACCGCAGCCTAGGTTAGTTTTCTAAACATATGTTTATGATGTCAGGAGGTAAAAGAGTATTTTTAAAGAACTTAGTAGATAGTTACTGTGACGTTTACCACATAACCCCAGCTTGTTTTCCCAAAGAAAGGGCTCACACTATGCTTCCCACCAGCAGAGAACAATTGGGATATTCCCCCTTTTTCTCACTGCCGCAACTGGATTTCCTTTATCCACAATATATCAAGAACTTTATTCAGACACTTGTCAGGTTGCTGTCAACAGAACTGATTTATTGAAAGGTATTAGCTTTAACTTTAATTATAATCACCGATGTTTTTTATTCAATGCACATACAATATAATCATTCAAATATCATATATTTTATTTATTTATTTATTTATTTATTTTATATCCCGCCTATCTGGTTGGTTAAGACCACTCTAGGTGGCTAACAGCATAAAATAGAACTGAACAATTTTACATAAAAATAAACATAATAAAATCGACAAATAGAAGGAAGAAAGAGGGCATCAGGGATTGACTGGAGGGAAGGCCTGCCAAAACATCCATGTTTTAAGTTGATTTTTAAAGGTACCCAGCCAGGGAGCCACACGAATCTCAGGAGGTAGGTTGTTCCAGAGGCGAGGAGCCACTGCCGAGAAGGCCCGATTTCTTGCCTTTTCCTTCTGGGCCTCCCTTGGCATTAGGCTCCTCAGCCTCACCTTCTGGCTCGCATGAGTGACATGGGTAGATCTTGGTGGGAGTAGGTGTTCCGCCAAGTATCGAGGCCCTAAACTGTTTAGGGCTTTGTACGTAAGCATCAACACTTTGAAGTCAATGCAGAAGCGGATGGGCAGCCAATGCAATGCGGCCAGAGTGGGCGAAATATGCTGGTATTTTTTCACTCCACTGAGTAGTCTGGCTGCCGCATTTTGCACCACCTGAAGTTTCCGCAGCAGCCTCAAAGGCAGCCCCACATAAAGCGCATTACAGTGATCTAATCTTGAGATTACGAGCGCATGCACCAAGGTAGTGAGTGCCCCAACATCGAGATAGGACCGCAGCTGGGCTATCCGCCTAAGGTGAAAAAAGGAGGTATGGACCACCGACGCCACCTGAGTTTCCATAGTGAGCGCCGGGTCCAGATGGATCCCCAAGCTGCGGACCCCATCCTTGGCAGGAAGAGTCACCCCCCCAAAAGAGAGGGAGTTTCCCAGTCCCCCAGCTGTGAGGGCACCCACACTCAGTACCTCCGTCTTGTCCGGGTCCAGCCTCAGCCCGTTCTCCTGCATCCATTGCAGTACGGTCCCCAGGCAGCGCTGAAGGGACAGAACGGCATCTCCTGCAGTTGGAGAAAAGAAGATGTAGAGCTGGGTGTTGTCAGCGTACTGATGACACAAGGCTCCACACCCCCTGATGACCCCACCCAGCGGCCTCATATAGATGTTGAACAGCATTGGGGAGATAATCGCCCTTTGTGGAACCCCTCAATTGAGACTCCACGGGGCCGAAAGACTCTCCCTAAGCTGTACTCTCTGGGGGCGGTCCTCCAAGAAGGAACGGAGCCAGGCCACCAATTCCCAACTCAGAGAGCCTCCCCAGGAGGATACCGTGGTCAATGGTATCAAAGGCCGCTGAGATGTCGAGGAGGACCAGCAGAGACATTTTGCCCCTGTCAGCCTCCCTCAATAGGTCATCACACAGGGCGACCAATGCCGTCTCTATACCATGGTGCGGCCTGAAGCCTGACTTAAATGGATCCAGGGCATCTGTTTCCTCCAAGTGCACTTGAAGCTGGTCAGCCACCACCCTCTCGACCACCTTGCTTAGGAAAGAAACATTGGCGACGGGCCTATAGTTTCCAATTTTGTCTGCCGCCAAACTTGGTTTCTTCCTAATGGGCCTAATGAGTGTCTCCTTGAGGGCAGATGGAAACCTTATATATCTCGCCACCTTCACCACCTGCTCTATCTGCTTATCTTGACCAGCTAATATCTATTATTATTTCTTCTCACTATCTCCCTGACAATCTCTCTCTCTCTTTCTGCAATTCTATATCTCCTCCCTCCCCCTTTTCTGTCAAACCTTCTTATATCTGCTGACTCCACCCCTCCATTCCTCTAATAGGCTCATGCAAATGAGAACCAGACTGTGAGTTACACAGGTTTTTTAACATCTTTCCAGTTAACAGTCTACAAGGGAACTGTATGGGACCACAAATTTTCTAAGGCTGTTTCAAGGTCATGCCCTACTTCAGTAATGGACTTTGCTTACAGAAACTCTCAAAACAAATCTCTAGCAACTCCACTTAAACTAATACAGTATTAGAGTGCAACTATGTGGTCTTGGATTTCCTCTGCTTATAAAATTGGTGGATTCGAAGTTTTTTTTTTCTGACCACATGACACAAAGGCTGAATCAAATTGGTGTAGTCCTTTTTGCTCCCAAGGTGGCTTTTTTCCTATGTCAGTGAAAGGTTTCTCCTTTTTTCTAGCCAGAATGATTTGAACAGGATTTTCCCCCTGTGGCTAGTTAATGCATTTTTGTAAAGGGTGTGTTTGTGTGTGTAGGTGGTGCATTTCAGTGATGTAGGCACTGTTGAGGGTGTGATGTTCAGGCCTAAGGGCATGCATGCAAAAACAAACTACTGTGATTATGGTTTGCTGTCAGACTACTAGATTTTTTTGAAAAACTTTTCTGTAGAAAGACCAAGCAGCCATGCATCCTTTCCCTTCACCTGTGGAGGGAGGGGGACAAGGAGCTTGAGTGTGCATGCACATTCACACACATGCAGTGCCAGCACTCACCTCTCTCTGCAAAGCCTCTCCTTCCCCAAGCCACCTTTTAAAAACAACTTCCACCAATCCTGTTTGTTTATTTGTTTGTTTGTTAACAGCTTCAGCCTGCAAGATAAAACAGGGAAATGAGTGGTCGGGAGGAAGGAATGCCTAGAAGGCTCTTTTTCTCCTCTACTTCTATGGCCACTTATATCAGAGAGAGAGGAATGCTCCGATGCACCTTCACAGCAAAAGAATGTGAGTTAATTCACATTTTCTACACTATGTAGTTGCACCCTTAGATCCTGGGAAAGACCCCTTTCCAAAATCTTAGACAGCTTCTGCCAGTAATTGTAGACAATTATGAACTAGATGGCCTGATAGTCTGACATCCACTCCAGTTTTTAGGCCCTTTTAAAGATTCAAACTTCTTGCCCTTCCACCCCTTCCAGAATGTTCTCTGAATCCTATTCAGCAGCTGACAGCCCTCCTTATGAGACTTGCAATGCCACTATTTGCTGGAAAGTCAAAGAAGATCTTGCATATCAAATGAAGGTAACCCAAAATAAAAAATATATGAAACTTATGAGATTTGTTATGCTATCAGTGGGCAGCTTCTGGAAGTGATCTTCCCAGGTTGTTACCCAATGCTCTGAAACTTACTTTCTGCGTCCCTGTGGAATCTGATGGCTTTGCAGGGGTTTGTGAAGGCATTTAAGGCAGAACAACTTCACTGAGTTTTTGGATGCTGCCAATTTTATCTGTTTCCACTATATTCATGGTAATATATTTTTTGCTTTATTAAATTGTTATGTCTTTTATATGTTTTAGTATGTTTTGTTATTTTAATCATACTGCACACCTTTCTGGATGGTTTTTTTTTTTGACAGCAAAATGGGATAAAGAAGAAAATAATAAACACACAAATATATTTCAAGATCTCCACTACTTTCCCATCTTAGGGTTCAAACCAGACTTGAACAAAACAGTATTTTAAGGAGAGGACAGCCTCAAGTATTGAACTGTTCTCTGGTAGCCTTTCAAACAAATATATTTCCTACGTAAATCAGGGCGTATATCCAATCTTGGGAAGGATAGAACAGGACCAGAAGTCCACAGGATGTGATATAACTGAAGACTATTTTACTCTCAATAACAACTTCAGAGATTTGGTCTGAACTTGACTCAATAAATTGAATAAATATCCTTTCTTGGAATTAGTTTGTCTTTCTAAGTACACTTCTAGGCACAATTGTTGATGTTCTCCAAACAGCTACTTTTGATTCCTCTAAAAAAATAGTGCTAGATAGCTTTTTGCTTTTCTACCATAAATCCTTTGCAGACTCTTAAGGGACTAGTCATAAATTACTGTCACATCACTGAAAAGGTTTTTATTCAATCTTTCTTCCAATACAGACCCTTCTCTTCAATAGTATGTGCCACTCATTGTGCGCTCTCAGTGTTCCATATTAAAAAGCTGGAGTGGAACAGTAGCTAGCTGTGATAAAAAAGTGGGGGGGGGGGGAGACTGAGCAAAGATGTCATGGTCCCATCTTGCTTCCTTCTCCTTCGCTTTCTTGCAAGCTGTCTCTTTATCCTGTTGCTTTGTCTCTCTTAACATACAATGATCAACATTATGTGGTCAAGAATCCAGGTTTTAACCATATGCCCACAATCTGGCCAAGAACTGTCTTACAGCACATGTTGCTGCATCAAGTAAATAGAGACAACTAAGCCCTTGAATTTCTGGAACATTTCTGCATCTAATAGTACTTGGGAAGTAAATAACACACATGTTCTCTCTCTTTGGGAACCACTGAACAACTGTTCAGCCAAGAAAGAAGCCACATGAACTAGTGAAGCAGCTGTTTGTGCCCATCTATAGTCTGCATCAGTAGTAGAAGGGCATAGCATTCATCAGACTTGATTTTGACAGGTACAGTGACCCTGTAAGGTGGGACTTCTGGTCTAGAATCGACCCTGGCCCCTTCCAGCAGAAGGGGCAAGGTTGAGGGTGACATAAGGGGTTGTAGATGTCACCGTAGACCTATAAGAGGATTTGATAGATGGGTGGGTCCCCTGTGACCCAAGCGCAGCCTGAGGATTGGCCCCAAGGGGCATGTCACCCCTCTGCGGCCCTGTACGTCAATGGGTAGCAGCTGGAAGGGTTTGGCTAGAAAAGGGTGGGCCATAGGCATGCCCTTGGCCTCCTATGTCAGAAAGGCCCCAGCATTGGTTTTGGAGAGTTCTGCGAGCACTGACCGTTCTTTGCAGAGGCTGTGCCGCTTTGGAGATGATGGCTGACAAGCAGAATCAAGTTCCCGAGACAAGCCAAAAGGATCCAGGGAGACCCAAAGGCGTTTGCACCCCGAAGGCTACTACCAGGGGCTCGTGGGTTTTTCTCAGCCCCTGTACATCTTAGGACCCCCTACACCCTGTATGCCTTTGACTTGTCGCCGGATCATGGTTGCTCAGAACATTATTCTCTGATCAAGACAGGAAACCTTTGAGCAGAGATCCATTTTGCTCAGCCCCTCCCTATCACTATTAACATGATCTTATATGGGGTATTTGACAATGTGATTGTAGTGTTCCTCTTTATTATGCCAATGGTTCATGTTTGTTATGTTAATTGTTCATGCATATTTATGTTGCTGAGAGGTGGAGCCGAGAGAGATGTGATAAGAGGTGGAGCCTGAGTCAGAGTCAGTCAGAGAGTATGAGTAGAGGGGGAGAGTGGAGAAGGGGATAGAGTGTGGAGTTTGGGGAAATCTGAGGAGTGATTAGAGTTAGGAGTGTATTATCAAATAGAAGATTGTTGTGAATAATAAATTTACCAACAGAACATATTCATGAATCTCTATCAGTTTCTGTAATGAATAAACAAAAGTTATATTTAAGAGACTTTGAAGTGCGGACTTGAATCTTCATTTTCCTGAAGTAATGGTGATTTATTGATCACCTGGTGGCAGCAGTGTAAAAGAGGGGATTGTTTGCCTTTGTGTGCTCTGAGTCTTGACAGTCAAGCAAGGGCGCATGAGGGTGAATGCCACTGTGATTGAAATCAATCACAGCAGAAACATCCTCTTTGATTACATGTGAAGATGATTACAGTGCAGCTGTTAAGTGTATTACAACAAGATAAGACCTTTCTAGATGTCTACCCCTGTGACCTCTTACCAAGGCGTCTTATTACCAAAAGACCTACCAGAATAGTGGTGAACACCCAACCCCACACGATCCCTGGGGAACACTGGCTGGTCATCTATTTACCAACTAACGGTCCTGGAGAGTTTTTTTTTACTCATACGGTGTAGACCCGGACAACCCGCATATCCCTGAAACCATTACAGCTTTTTTATGGCGCCAGGGCAAAGAATATTCCAGAGGCAGCTACAAGACCCTTGACCCAGTGACCTGCGGCTATCACTGTGTGTTCTTTTTACAGAACAGAACAAAAGGCCTATCGTTTGACCAGATTTTAAAGCTGTACTCAGAAGATGCTGCCAAAATGATTGCATAGTTGTAGAGTTTGTCAAGGACAGAAAAATTCAAAGATCACCCCAATCCTGCCATCCATTTCACCATGTTCAGCCTGTGGACCCCTGTGTAAAACATAAAATGTAATCTATGCATAAAATAAAATAAAGACAAAAGTTACATGTTTTATCTGTCTTGTTTTTATTGTTCTTTTTTTAGAAAGTGCACCATGCAGGTTTCTTGACTAAGGGTTTTACTGGGGTTGTGAGCCACGCTGTTCTCTTGAATTGTTTCTTGGCCTGGGCAACAACAGATGTTGCAGGTAGAGGGGAAGGAGACTGGGGTTCTGATTTCATCGCTTCTAATTGTTCTCTAGTGGCTGAATTCTCCACAATAGACTTAGGCATATTCAGTTCAGCCATGGCTTTAAGAAAAACATACCACCCTTTTGGTTTTCTCTTATCAGAAAGAGTAGTAGACTGGGTGATCCCTCTGACATGATCCAGAATATTAGAGCCAGAATATAAGACCACTCCCCGATACAGGAATGTTCCTTTGTCATCCCATGAAGAGATGTCTTGATGTTGCCTTAATCTACTTAGCAAAAACTCAGCATTTTTCTTGTAACAGTTGGGAAGCTGTCTAATATTTATTTATTTATTTATTTATTTATTGTATTTATATCCCGCCTATCTAGTCAATTACGACCACTCTAGGTGGTGTACAGCATAAAATATATAAATACATGAATTATTATATAATAAACAGCTACAACAAGATGTGAAGCAGAGTGACTCGCAGTAAAGAGAGAAGAGGAAAACGTCAGGGATTGACTGGGAGGAATTAGCTAGGGTTGGCTGAAGGGAAGGCCTGCCGGAACATCCACGTTTTCAGTTGTTTCTTAAAGATGCCCAGAGAGGGAGCCGCATGAATCTCAGGAGGCAAGTTGTTCCAGAGGCAAGGAGCCACCACCGAGAAGGCCCGGTTTCTTGTTTTTTCCTTCCGGGCCTCCCTCAGAGTCAGGCTCCTCAGCCTCACCTCCTGGCTCACACGAGTGACACAGGAAGAATTTGGTGGGAGTAGGCGTTCCGCCAAGTATCGAGGCCCTAAACCGTTTAGGGCTTTATATGTAAGCATCAGAACTTTGAAGTCAGCGCAGAACTGAATGGGCAGCCAATGCAACGCGGCCAGAATAGGAGAAATATGATGGAATTTTCTCTCTCCACTAAGGAGTATGGCCGCTGCGTTCTGCACCACTTGGAGTTTCCGCGTCAACCTCAAAGGTAGCCCCGCGTAGAGTGCGTTACAGTGGCCTAATCTGGAGATTACGAGTGCATGCACCAAGGTAGTGAGTGCCCCTGTGTCGAGATAAGGTCGCAGCCGGGCTATCCGCCAAAGATGGAAAAAGGCGGAGTGGACCACCAACGCCACCTGTGTTTCCATATTGAGCGCTGGGTCCAGATGGATCCCCAGGCTACGAACCCCACTCTTTGTGGCAAGGGTGACCCCCCAAACGAGAGGGAGTCTCCCAAGCCCCCGATAGTGGGGGCCCCCACCCTCAGTACCTCCGTCTTGTCCGGGTTCAGCCGCATCCACCTCTTGAATAACCGTGGGTAGGGAATCTTGAGGGAGAGGAGGTGGGGGGGTGACAGGGTGTTGTGGGATTGGAGGCATTGTTTTTTCCCCATATCCTCTTGTTTGGTCAATGCTAAAAACCTCTGTAGAACGCCATTGTAAAGCTTGGCTTTTTCAAACTCTGACAAGTCTGACCTTAAGAGAATTTCATGCATCTCAGAGTCCATGCATCTCACCGTAGTGGTCCTGATGTTTTCTGGCAAGCCCCTCAGCTCTTGTAGCTGAGCACTGGGGACCAAATACATCTTTTCAGCATATTCCATTACTTATTAGTTAAAAGACGTAGGGGTAGTTTAATAAGTAGCTTCAAAAGTGGGAGGTTTCACCTTATATGTTCAGACATGTTGCCTTGTGGCGGAACCTATCCCAATAAAGAAAAAGGTTCAAAGCAACTGTCTTTTGTGGCCTGAAGCAGTGTTCTTCATTGTATAGACTACAGGCCAGTCAGGAGGGAAAAGCCCTGCTCTCAGTCTGCAAGATTCAGGAGAATTGGTATTTAAATCTACCAATAGATAACCGTGGGGGGGGGGGGCTTATAGCATCTGCGAAAGCTTCCATGAAGAATTGTCCGTTTTGTGGATACATCTGATGGGCTAGCGTGGCAATTTGCTGTTTATCCCTGGGGTTTTTAAATAGGACCATATACTTGGCATTTAGACTAATGCTGCAGGCACTTTTACCCTTGCAGAAAATGTTCTGAGTAATAAAAAAAAAAACCACTCACATTCCTGTGATGCACATATTGTGCAAATACTTCCACTTCCTTATTATCAGAGGCACACTGCATCAAATCATCTAAAATCAAGAAATTTATTTTAGTGGTGGGTAACAGAACATCATTGGCAAATTTTTCTGGCAAGCCTTCTACAAAACGAACAAAGGAATATTCACAAAGAATCTGAGCATATACAGGATGCCAACAGTTATAAAACCATACAATATTTTCAGGCATATCAGAAAATATAGTGCAAGCATTGTCCAACATTCTTTTTATAAAAAACATTTTTCCACAACTGCTAGGTCCGGCTAGAATGGCTGAAAAAGGATGGACCCACCTCGTATTCATTTCAGTAGCCATAAGAAAGGGTTTTAAAGCCTTCGGTAATCACTCTTTTGTCATAAACCACCTTTTGAGTTTTTCTTAAAAGTTTTGTGCGAATCAACCACTGTTGTTTATCCCTAACAAGGCCTGGTTGCCGTACAACTATTTCACGGAGTGAGCCGTCTTGCTTATCTGAAACGTACGTAAAAAACAAATCTTTGAGACTATCGAAATTAATTTTTTGGATCTTTTCTCCATCTGGACATATATTTCTCCATCTGGACATATATTCTTAGACTGTGTGGGACCCTGATCTTTGTGGATAATACATCTTGCGGGACTTTGACTGGGAAACTGTTTGGGGGAGGAGAGGTAAGCCTTTGGAAGTAAAAGAAAAGGGAAGGAAGAGATTCTGAGCTGTGAACTGAGAGCCGTATGGTTTGAACTGAACTGAGGACTTTGATGCACTCTGATAATACCCTATGGGGTGAAGGCAATAATAAACTTTGAGAAGAGAGGGGAAACAGAGCCGGTTTGGAGGTTGGTGATGAGAGGATTGGAAGTGGACTATAAAATCTGGATAAGGATCGGTCTTGGATTGCAGAAACACCTGAGAGATTTATGTTTTAAATCTTATTTCTTGCCTGTGTTTGCCTGCTATTTTCTGTTAATACTGTAATAGTTATAATGTAATGTATTGGACTGGGGATTGATTTATATATTGCATGTGTTTGGGCAAGGGAGAGAGGGAGTTCCGAGTGAGGGATGGAATAATAGAAACTGAAAAACATTCTATATATATACAGAGCAGATATACTGGAAAAATGGAACCCCTCCCTGAGAAAACTGGAAATCAATGGCTAGAGTGGAAGGTTTCCTTTCAGATGATAATGTTGAAAGGATTCAAACAGATAAATTATCATCTTGATCAGATGCAAGATTCAATTAAAGATTTTAAGGAAGAGAAAATAGCAGAGGTTAAATCACAGCTAAAAGAAATCCCAGAACCATGTGTATTGAAGGTAATGCCAGACAATATAGAGGGGATGATGTGTCACCAAGTGAGAGATGTGGCTATAGCAGTTAGGAAAACTGAGGTTAAAAATCGAACTATTGCTTTAAGCGTTGTTCCCCCTTTCAAAACACGGAAGAAAACAGAGTCACAGAGACAAAAGAAACACATGGAGAAAAAGGGAGAGGTGAACGAAATCGATACTATTGCAGGTCTGTCGAGTGTATTTTTAAGACAAAAGGAGGGCGAAAGAGGAGATTTATTCTACAGTTGGTCTTGGCGTCCTGATGGTGTTGAAATAACTTAGATTTAAGCTATGTTATAATTGTAAGTTGAAAACCAAGGGAGTAAATAATTAGACAAATTGTTAAAAAGAAGTAGAAGAAAAATCAGAAAGATGAGCTTTTATTGGTGTATGAATAGATTATATGCCTATATACTTAATATGAAAGGATTGAATGATTATATATTTGATGTTCTCTCATACTCAAACCCTTTTTCCACCCCTTCCATTGCCCTTTACCGTTTTGTATTCCCTCCCTGTTTCCAATAGTTTTGAAAATAATAATAATAATAATAATAATAATAATAATAATAATAATAATAATAATAATAATAATAATAATAATAATAATAATAATAATAATAATAATAATAATAATAATAATAATAATAATAATAATGGAAATTTTTTTTTTTCACAGTAAGCAACATTCAGTGTGATCCCTTTGACCTTCAGGCATGCAGTGCCATTACTAAGCTTATAACCATAGGATTTAGGGCTGGATGAAACGAATTCAGTGATATGCAAACCTGTGGGGAATTTGCTTGTAAGGTCCCCCAAATAATCCCCTAAGGGAGGGTTCCATTTCCCCTCCCGCTGCACAAAAATGACAGAGTCTGTATCATGATAGAGAACTCTATCCTGCAGTTTGTCAAGCAAGCAGTAAATCTCCAGGTGCACATAACCTGTGGTAAAACAGGCTGTGAACTCATTTTTTCTGCCCCTGGTATTCTGTCTGCAGTGTCATGGTTTAGGTTATTAAGGCTAAATTGTAATTTCTGAATGGGATTTGTAGTCATGGAACTGTGTAGAAGGAATCCATATTGGTCTGTGCTAGCATAACTAGATGCTTCGAGAAGCTGATTTGTCTTAGAGATAGTTGGAATTTCCATGAAGCAAGCTTGGTCAGAGAAGATAAGGGTCAAGACACAACATCAGAAAGATGGTCAACAACACCTGCACATCCCATGGGAAATGGAGGCAGAGTGTGAAGAGGCAGCCCTTTGCTCTGATTGGTTTACATCACAGAAGAGTGGAGAAGAAATGGAGAATAGAGACAAAGAGAAGACTTGGATTCTAACTGGGATTCTAACTTGGATTTTTGGGATGGACTTTTGAGTTCCAATTGGTATTTTTTAGTATTATGCTAGAATGTCGTTCAGAGTAAGGATAGAGAAAGGGGGGCTATGCCTTGCCTACATTTCAAGCTATTTTTAGAGATTTTATTTTTATAGCTGGAATTTGCTATAGTTCTAACTGCTTTGATTTATGGAAATGTACTTGAATGCTATGCTTTGCAACAAACTGAATATCTCTAAATACCTTTGCTAATAAAACAATAATTCTTAAAATCTTATGTTTGGTCTCTTGAGCAACAAACCTGTATAATTATCTGTAGGCCACAGATATGCTACTTGAGTCCATTAATTGCCTGAGTTTTGTTCGTCTTGGCAGACTCCAAAACTCATGATTTTTATCTTAGCTTTTCTCTCAGTTAATTGCTAGTTTGAACGGACTTGGGAAAAGGAGTAAGTGGGACTGCCTGGCTGAATACACTGACTCAGTTCAGCTGATTTAGGAGTACACTTGCATCTGGAACCTCTCTGTTCAGGCCGCAGGTAATCTCTTTCCATGACACATAGACTGCATCCTCCTGGAGAAATTCAAACATTTGACACCGTGTAAGTCTCTGAAAAGAGGAGATTGAAATATTCATCAGGATCTCTTAATATCTGAGTGTTAGACAGGTTTGTTCTCTGACCAAATTTTCCCCATAGAGAGTTAAAAAACAGTTTGGCAATCTGCCTCTTTGCTGGATTTACTTCAATCTTCTCTTGACATAGATCCACACCCTCTTTGCTGTAATAATCAGCAATACATTTATTTTTATCTGCATTGCTGACACACCACTTGGGGTAGCCTGAGGCTTTCTGTTTGTGTTGAAGGTGTAGCTCCATGTATTTTAAAATGCCACACATCACAGATTTTCACAACCCTGTAGCCCTTTTCTATGATAACATTCAGCTCGATAGTACACCAGGTACCCATCAAGGCTCTCTCATCAGTATGCTGACATGGGTCTCTCTAATGGCCATATGCACATGTGGCACACAGCACAAATACAAGTTTTCCACCGACCCTGGTGGGCACCACTGGAAAAAAAGAGACCTCTTGGCGGATAGATTTTAGCCTTTATGAAGCCAAAGTATGCAGACACTGCTTTAAAGTTCTCAAAAATGATTTCGGGGTGGCCCAAATACTCTTTAGTTTTGTTGACATAGGGGTAAAGGCTGGTAAAACCATAGTAATGAATCTGCTCTCCAGGTTTAGGCTTGTAGTACAGACAGACCACATTTGTACGCCCCCCCCCCCAAAGAGAGCATCCCTAGGTTCTAAGGGTTCTGGAAAATCAACTGAAGCCAGGAATTGTTTGACATTGCTGTCATTTCTTACCAACTCTCACCATTCATGCTCCCAAATTAATCTGACTTCAAATTCCTTACTTTTCAGGACAGCAGCCCTTTTCCTGTTTAGCATTATAAAGAGTCCCATAGGTTTTTCCTAACAGAGGATTCCAATCCTCAGAATGATAACAAACGACACAACCATGGAAAAAAACACTGCAAGAACTCTAAACAAATCCCCTGACCATTCACAACCATGTAACCATCTACATAAAAAGGGTTGATAAAAAAACTCCCTGCCATTCAAGGCATGCTGAATCATGGTTTTTTCTTTATGTGCAGTATAAGACAACCATTGGATTGATGAGGATGAATACCTTTTACACTGATTATGATAGTTATCTGGCTGTGGAATAGCTATTTTATTTTTCTTCAGAAATCTGAATCTGTACATGGCAAGACACACACTAGCCAGGGTGGGATACCAAAGAGGGTCTAGGGCAAACCACTCAGATTCACCATCACACTCTTTCTCAATTTTTGTAAGATCCATGATTTCGTGGTGATACTTTGTACAGGCCTGTACCAGGATGTTAACATCCTGTTGGCAATAGGAAGCCAATTCTTGCTGCAGGTTAAAGGTTTTCATCTTATTCTCAGAATACCATTGAAAGAAACGCTTCTGCTCAGAAGGCATCATGTGTTGAACCCCATGAGCTTCTGGGGGTGGCACGAGTCCCTTGTACTGGCTATTTTCATGGGTGTTGAAATAATGAGGGAAATAACCCTTAGACAGTTTGCTGTCCTCTGAAGATGCCGGCCACAGAGACTGGCGAAACGTTAGGAAGAACCACTTTCAGAACACGGCCAAGAAGCCCGAAAAACCCACAACAACCACAACCCTTAGACTCCTGTTTGAGCCCTAGACATTTGGGCAGCTTTGCTAGGACCATGGGGAGATGGCTTAGAGAGTCCAGGAATTTTATGTCTAGATTTTTCACTCTTATTGATATAAGTTTACCCCCTTCAGCAATAAGGTCTACCGCCAGTTTTTCTTTGACCAATTGTTTGAAGATGAAATAGGCGTCATAGCTTTTTAATTATGGGCTATAAACGTAGTGCCCACAAAAAGCTGCCATTTTGTGAATGTCTGAATGAACTCAGCAGTGTAAGACTCACCCTTAAACTCCCAGGTTTTCCCATAAGGCCAATCCTTTTTTTCGCAGTTTGTTTCTTTGAGCCTCCAGAGTCCTTCTCCACTTTGCTCTCACAAACTGTATCATCATCATATTCTTCACCCTCCTTCTCTTCCTCCTCAGAATTCTGGTCCCCGGTTTCCTGTAGCCAGTCAGGCAGTCTGTTTTCCACAGCGGGCTCTTTTTTAAAGCAATCTACACTTTCTCCCTCAAAAGCTTTTACAAAACAATAATTGGGGACATGTATCCCTGTGTCTTGTTGGACTTCTATGTCATAAAATATATAATGGGTTGAGATCTCTGGCTCTTTAATCGGGCGCATGAAACAGATGTTTCTCCTCTTGTTTCATATGACCCCAACAGACACTAAACATTCTGCACATTTAGTGAAATGCTCTGAATTTTGAAAACGTCTGCAGCTGTCACAAAACTTCCTGAGTCTACAGGGTACCTTCTTCTCTGTAGCTAGCTTGGTGTGTAATTTTAAACACTCTTTTGATCTGCAGTTCATTTGGCAACACTTACACCTTTCCATAGTATCTACTTTAGAAACACAATCCTTTCTTAGGCAGTGTCTGCAGAAAAATAAACAGTCGTGACTGTGTTTGTACAATTTGTGGCAATACAGACAGTAGTTTCTAGCACCAAAAAGCACTTTCAAGTTGAGTACCCCATAATAATGATTATCATGGAGAAACAAGGTGTACGTGGATACCTCTGGCTTTGATGTTTAAATAAACCCCAACCTTTGTCACCATAGAGGGCTATCCAGATATTGACTTGTAAGTGGTTTTCAAAAAGAGGAATGTCAGCCAGAGCCATTGTCTACAGGCCAGTGAACAGCTTGATACAATTGCAGAGCTGCTTTTGTCAACTCAGCATCTGTTGGGACCTGTGATGGGCCACTCTCAAGCCTCTACCAATACAGGCCTCCAAGAGTGCTCACTACTATTCTTCACTTGCTGCCACCAACCTATCCTTAGTACTCACAAAGGACAAGTTTTTCTTTCAAACAAATAAAGGTTTATTGATTTGTACAAAATAAAAAGGGTGAATCACAGGTAATAAATCAAGTAGTTAATCACGTTTCTCAATTACTAGATCACACAGACTTTTCCCTCACTGACTATCTCTTTCAAATCTATCTCACTCTCTCAATCAACTTCTCTCATCTTTTCAAACTCTCCAAAACTCTCCCCATTTCACACCTCACACACACCTTATATAATCCAGCTCCTCCCCCTTCTGCATCACCCTCGGTCCTCTCATTGGCTGAGGTTCCCCTGCCCAGCTGTGACGGACAGGTGAGAGCAGAGCTGTATGCCACAGGACCTTTTTAACCATTACAGCTGCAAGACTTCCCCCAAAGCAGGTCTTATTGTTTACATCTTTGAAATCATCTAGATATTTTAGTTTTCTTATTTATAATTTCACTATGAGGAATTGAATGCAATGCTCGTGAAGGGCCACCTCCATGGGGAGATTTCACAATAGTTACAACCAATCTCAAAATAGCCTCAAGACGCAGTTCCATGTTGCTCTGTAAGAGATTGCTTAGATTAGATAGGAATTCCTCAGCATCCAGCGCCCCTTTAACCTTTTTCAACAAAAACAGAGGGTTCCTCATATTCCCACCCTGAAAACTCAGCTGCACAAAATCCCCAGTATCGAGGCTTTGATTAACGCCATCTAGGACTTGCTGTATTGCATCATGCAAGACAGTTATCGCTTGTGTATATGATTGTATATATTCTAAATTAACAAAATGGAATTTCTGTGCAATATGTCATCTTCTGTACTGTTTCTGTGACCATTCCCATCTATTTATGACGTCTGCATACACTTGTGGGGTTTCTGCATCAGGGCTTGGATTATTTTCAGGAGCTAGTGCTTCTGATTCTTGCGTGTTTTCTTGAGAACCATGGCCATCAAGGCCTGCAGGATCCTGAGAACTCTGAACCTGCTGTGTAGAACTAGAAGGTGGAGACTCAGGACCCCTTTTCCTATGTGTAAGCCTTTTCTTAGCCCTTTGTAACAATTTAGCAGCTCTATTTCACCAATAAATCGTCCCTTTGATAGGCTTTCCCCCCTTTTTTCCCAATTGCTGGTCAGGGCTCTGCCATTTCATTTTACCTCTTTTGGGTGACTGTTTTACGTCAGCCCAGACCTGTATGGATTTGAGATGATTTTAGATGTGAAAAATGATCCATTTTTAAATCATTTCACATATTTATTCCATGTCGGGCAAACCACCCATAATCTGGCCCAAGCTCTTTTCCCATTCTTTAGCAATGGTTATCATGTTAACAAGCATTTCAACTTTTTAAAACCATTCAACAATTGTTGGGGTATTTATAGTGGCTACAGCATCGACATTTCCATCATTTACAGGCAAACCTTGTTTTTTCCAGCACTTCACAGCCTGAGGTTTCACAGGGTTTTAGCTACCTGTCCCTTCAGCAGGCTTGTTTCCCTTCAAAGGATTCGGTGGGTTGCTGCTGCCTGTTAGTTCACCAACCTTGGTTCCCTTGAATGGGTTAGGGGTCGGTGGGTTGCTGCTGCTGCTGCTGCCTGGCACTTTGCCATTCTTGAATCTTTTCAGGTCATTTGCCATATTCTGAGCTAGAAAATAAAAGACAATAATTGTGAAAGGGTCATTTCAGTGCTTCTCTCTCTCTCTCTCTCTCTCTCTCTCTCACACACACACACACACACACACACACACACACACACACACTTGAAAGGTTTCATGAAAAACTGTAAATTGATTTTATATAAGACAAAGGAGTTATCCCCCAATCTGTTAAAATAGCAGCCAAGCAAAACACAGCTATGAAAATGCACCGAACTAACCATTGTCAGGGTTCTTTCTTTTAAAGGTAAAGACACAGGGTTGAGTCCTGGCTGCCATAGGTCTCTCAGACATGGATTTATAGAGACATGGAGAAGGCGTCTTCATGAGCTCAATAAAATCACCCTGGAAATACTTGTCTGAAAAAGATATTCTATATCATTTGTGATATTTAAAAAGCTGGACCGCAGGCATTAAGCCGGGTATTTTAGGGTCTTGTCACTCACCCAAAGAATCCAGAGACAAACAACTGGGAGATCTGCTTTTATTGCTCTCACCCCCTGCAGGAATAAAAGGACATGTTAGGACTTGTCTTACAATGCTGGGCTAGCTCACAAGTTTAAAGAAAAGCACATATTAGATTGTGCTGCATGTTGACTCCAGGTTTTTAGAATTTTCCTGCTAAATGGATAAGATTAAACAATAGACTTATTATATTGTTCATAAATATCTTGAACTCGGCTGTGGTCAGCCTGAAAATATGCTGTCTAAATCAGAAATGACCACTTTTTTTAAAAAAATAGACTCTTTGATTCAAAAGCCCTTTGAGCTTCAAATCAACAGCCCTTTAAGGCAACTCAACCAGCTCGAAGCCTGCTCAACATTCCTATTAACAATACAATATGTATTTGAAGATGGAAAAAATAACTGGGGAAGGATGTTTACGATCCTCGGCTTTGGGGGCAACCTGGTGAAGATACTTTATAAAGAGTACATCCCTTTAACAAGTGAGGAACTAGACGCTCTTACAGAAAGTATTACTACATACATAATCAGCCAATACACAGAATGGCTTCTTCAAAATGGTGGTTGGGTATGCAACTAAAATTTTACCCTCTTATCTAAAGTAAAAACAGCATTAATGTTTTGTAAACAGAACCTTTTTACAGTTAGGTCACTCTTCTGCAAAGACATAAACACTATTGTCTCTCCCCCCCCCCCGCTACAGGAGAGGGGGTTAAACAAGTTTCTCAGACAAAATTTAAAACTAAAATAAAAATTTAACATATTTTGCAAGTGGATGAGGAATTTTGTATTATTATCTAAAAGCTTTTTCTGTGTCTAACAGTAAAATAAAATATATATTTAAAGCCTTTATGCTGCCCTCTGTGATAATTCTACACTTAATTTAAAAGAACAAATCCTTTAACAGGTTTTCAAAACATTCATTCTCTTACCTTTCTGCTGCTCAGTGCTATGAACCTGTGCTTTGATGCTGAAATTCTAGAAAAGAAGGTCATAGAATTAACGACTATTAAAAATATACTATTCTGTTATAAAATATTTCATTTGGCATAGCAACTTTGTAAGAGTCTTACCTTAGCCATATCTTCTGTGAGTCAGATATAAGAAACTTGTACCAGCAAGCATGAGGTTTGGCAATACACAGATTCAAAAGAGAACAAGTGCTGTTTATTTCATGTGGCCTCTTGGATCCCCCAGACAAGAGGGATATTGACCCAAAAGTACAAAGAGCTTTTATACCTTCTAGCCACAAGGAGATAAACGTATAGAAAAATTCTCATTGGTTGACAAGTAGTTCAAGGGGTTTGGTCAGTATACATTCTATGGGTTAGAACAGCAAAGGAGATGTAATTCGAAGTAGAATGGCTCCCCACCCTGGTTATCGTCTATCTTAACGCAGTAAGATAGAAAAATTTTCAATAAAGAGTTAGGTAATCAGTATATTCATGGTCAGCCAAAGTATGATGCCTAAAGCATGTGTCTCTATAGATAAGAGAGAGGCAGAGAACATATAGCTATTTCTAATATATTTTTTTACCAGAATAAAGGACTGTGGCCTCACTGAGTTAACATAATAACACGTAGCAGTTCATTTCAAAAGGGCTTTATTCATTACTGTAGTCTTGAAACACAAAAATAGTGAAGATTTTGTTTTAAATAGCCTTATTGATAATTAACAAACAGTTTTGCCAGGACCTGTTTCTCTGGGTTGACAATATAACACATAGCAGATCATTTCAAAAGGGATTTTACTCATTCTTGCATACTTGAAGCATAGAAAAATGTATGTGTCGCTATAGATAAGAGAGGGGTACAGCTGACATAAAGCTAATTCTAATATATTGTTTTTTACCAGAATAATGACCTGGGGGGTCTCAGTGAGTTCACATAATTGACACATAGCAGCTCATTTCAAAAGGTCTTTATTCTTTCCTGTAGTCTTGAAATACAAAAAATGTATAGTGAAGATTTTATTTTAAATAGGCTTATTGATAATTAATAAACAGTTTTGCCAGGACCTGTTTCTCTGAGTTAACATAATAACACATAGCAGCTCATTCTTGGAAAAAGTTTCAATAGAACGTTAGATAAGCATTATATTCATGGCCGGCCGAAGTATGCTGTAGAAAGCATGTGTCTCTATAGATAAGAGAGAGGTACAGCTGACATAAAGCTCATTCTAATATATTATTTAAATATATTATTTATATCGTCTTCATTCCAGTACAAAAAGAGATGACCTTCCTTCCCAGAAAGTTCTGCCTTGCACCCTTCACACACGAGTCATATGCTTAGACAGATAATGCTTCAGAATTCCATAAAGACAGGCCTTTATAACGGAACGCATAGCTTTGCTTTTTTTCAGAACATGACCGCTTGCTTGTAAGTGGGTTGACCCCTAAAAAATCAAAGAGGTGTTTTAGCACACAATCATATATAGAAAACCTCTACCAAAAGCCTACCACAAAGGGTTACCTACCTGTGCTCCAGAAGATCTCTTGGTCTAAAACGAAGCTTCCATATGATGCCTGACACTGTCAGGCTCTTCAAGACATTTTAACACTAATGGCAGCATATTCTCACTGTCACTCTGTACTCAAGTAACACTTTCTGGAGTTGGCAATGGTTCAGATCCTCTTCCATCATCTGCTCCTCAGGAATGGCAGCATCCTGCGCAAAGCCTGGTTTCACCAGCACACAGCCATCCACGTCCTCTGCTGATTTTGGGACTTCTCTGGCTGGCTTCTGTAAGTCTCTTTTTAACCACTGGTCACAATCACACTGAAGCACATCGTCATCTTCCTCATCACCCCACATTAGGGTGTAGGATGGCTTTCTTGTGCTTTTCGGCTTCTGCTTTGGCTTTGCGTTAAATATGAATAGGTCTTCTGTAGTCTTGCATTTTCTTCTTAGCCTTTCTGGGTCTTCAGACAGTTGCCCCCTGAGCCTTGTAGGGGTCCTAAGAGGTACAGGGGCTGAGAAAAACCCACAAGCCCCTAGTAGTAGCTTTCGGGGCACAAACACCTATTGGGTATCTCTGGATCCTTTTGCCTTGTCTCAGGAACTTGATTCTCCTTGTCAGCCATCGTCTCCAAAGCGGCACAGCCTCTGCAAAGAATGGTCAGTGCTCGCCGAACAAAACCACTGCTGGGGCCTTTCTGAGACAGGAGGCCAAGGGCATGCCAGGGCATGTCCTACAGCCCATCTTTTTCTAGCCAAACCCCTCCAGCCGCTACCCATTGGCCTACAGAGCCGCAGAGGGGCAACATGCCCTTTGGGGTCAATCCTCAGGCTGCGCTTGGGTCACGGGGGACCCATACATCTGTCAAATCCTCCTATAGGTCCATGGTGACCTCCACAACCCCTTACGTCACCCTCAACCTCGCCCCTTCCGCCGGAAGGGGCCAGGGTTGTTTCTAGACTGGAAGTCCCACCTTGGGTCGTTGTACCTGTCAAAATTGAGTTTGATGAATGCCATGCCCTTCTACTACTTGCATCAGTTAGTAACTGTTCTTAAAAAGACCCCACCAAAATTTTGTACTTTTTTCATATGTGCTCATTTTCGTATGCAGTTTTGCCTGCTATATCGCTTTTTGCATGCATTTCTCCTAATTTAAAGCACATTATTCTTGCTAAACATTTACATTTGCAGTGGTACTCACACAAGGAATTTGCAGCATTTGGTGAGATGCCCATCATGTTCCTGGTCACATGCTGGATACCCTATTAAAAGCTACAAACTACTTGAATTAGTGCTAATGTATATGTGAATGTTTCAGCGAGATATTTGCCTTTGACTTCTTTACACTTAATCTGTTTCTTTCTTGAATTGGGGAGCCTTCCTGTGATCACTTTGTTAATGGTGAGCTATTTGAAGATTGCTGACAGTTGTACTAGGTTGCTGTTTGTCAAATGATATATGAAGATGTGATCCCGTAAAGCTCTGCTAATATGCACAGATGCAAAAACTAAGAGGTTTGACTTCATCCTTCATAACTGATTCAGTAGAGTTTGATTGCTATTTGATGGAAAAGCCAGGTCTGACAGGGAAAGCAAGAAGGGTCTGACAAAATGGGTTAAAAATATGCCTTTGCACAGAGAGACAAATGGTCTCTGAATAGCAATTCAGCACAAAGGTGAAAATTACCTGGCAAAGGCTGGCATTTCACCAAGCACACACTGTGTTTCAGACCAGGAGAAAGAGGTGCCTTCATTCTTTGCCTCTGCTGAGGCTTCATTTTTGTGCATTGTTTACTTATGAAATAGATTTAAATGGATCTCACTTTGGAACATCCTTTCATCTTCTTTCAAAGCAGTAAATATTCTTTCAGGGAAAGGCAAAGTGAACTGATTCATATACCTTGAAAGAATACTTCTTTTATTCCTTTGTCTCCACCACCCTGACTGTCGCTAGCATCTGGAAGGCAGTAATGGGGCATTCTGCAGTCATTTGTTACAGTTTGGTTGCCAGTTTTTGAATCATTTTCTGCATCTATACCGGGAACAGGAACTACCTCAACAATTGTGCAATGCAATGAATACTGTCTCTTTGTGCCAAAATTCTTTACCTGATAGTTTCTACAGGTCAAATTGCATAGTATGGTACAGCAGTTGGAGTATTGTATTGAGCTGGGAGACCCATGTTCAAATCCTGGCATTCAGTTGAGATTTTTGATAGTTGTTTTTTGTATTGTTGTTGTTTAGTCATTAAGCTGTGTCTGACTCTTTCTGATCCCATGGACGAGGGCACGCCAGGCCCTCCTGTCTTCCACTGCCTCCTGGAGTTGGGTCAAATTCACTTTGGTGGCTTCGATGACACTGTCCAACCATCTTGTCGTCTGTTGTCCCCTTCTCCTCTTGCCTTCACACTTTCCTAACATCAGGGTCTTTTCCACAGAGTCTTCTCTTCCCATGAGATGGCCGAAGTATTGGAGCCTCAGGATCTGTCCTTCCAGTGAGCACTCTGGGTTGATTTCCTTCAGAATTGATAGGTTTGTTCTCCTTGCAGTCCAGGGGACTCAAGAGTCTCCTCCAGCACCACAATTCAAAAGCATCAAGTCTTCAGTGGTCATCCTTCTTTATGGTCCAACTCTCACTTCCATACATCGCTATTGGAAAAACCATAGCTTTGACTATGTGGACCTTTGTTGGCAATGTGATGTCTCTGCTTTTTAAGATGCTGTCGGGGTTTGTCATTGCTTTCCTCCCAAGAAGCAAGGGTCTTTTAATTTCGTGGCTGCTATCACCATCTGCAGTGATCATGGAGCCCAAGAAAATAAAATCTGTCACTGCCTCCATATTTTCCCCTTCTATTTGCCAGGAGGTGATGGGACCAGTGGCCATGATCTTAGTTTCTTGGATGTTGAGCTTCAGACCGTTTTTTGCACTCTCCTCTTTCACCCTCATTACAACGTTCTTTAATTCCTCCTCACTTTCTGCCATCAGAATGGTATCGAACGTTGTTGATATTTCTTCCGGCAATCTTAATTCTGGCTTGGGATTCATCCAGTCCAGCCTTTCACATTATGTATTTTGCATATAAGTTAAATAAGCAGGGAGACAATATACAGCCTTGTTGTACTCCTTTCCCAATTTGAACCAATCAGTTGTTCCATATCCAGTTCTGACTGTTGCTTCCTGTCCCACATATAGATTTCTCAGGAGATAGATAAGGTGGTCAGGCACTCTCATTTCTTTTAGAACTTGCCATAGTTTGTTGTGGTCCACACAGTCAAAGGCTTTTGCATAGTCAATGAAGCAGAAGTAGATATTTTTCTGGAACCCTCTGGCTTTCTCCGTAATCCAGTGCATGTTAGCAATTTGGTCTCTAGTTCCTCTGCCCCTTCGAAATCCAGCTTGTACTTCTGGGAATTCTCAGTCCACATATTGCTGAAGCCTACTTTGTAGAATTTTGAGCATAACCTTGCTAGCGTGTAAAATGAGTGCAATTGTTCGGTAGTTGGAGCATTCTTTGGCACTGCCATTCTTTGGGATTGGAATGTAGACTGATCTTTTCCGATCCTCTGGCCACTGTTGAGTTTTCCAAACTTGCTGGCATATTAAGTGTAGCACCTTAACAGTGTCATCTTTTAAGAATTTAAATAGTTCAAATAGTTTTTCATCTTATTATACCTCAAAAATTTCTTGTGAAGATGAAATCTGGGGTTGAAAATGCATCATGTGCTATGCTTTTTTGCTCCTTGAAGAAAGATGGAGTGCAAGTCCAATAAAAGGAAGGAAAGAAACAGACATATTCATCATTCCTGGGAACCTTTCTACCATCTAGAGGTGGGAGTCGGTAGGAAATGGTAAATTTGCCTATTCCCATGGTTGGCCACCTCATCCTAATAAGAAGGCTGTCTCAAGGCTTCCTGAGTGCTCAGGTTCTGTGGGCTTGGGAGTCCTTCTGTCCTGTTGGGTTCATCCCCACTAGGTGTCTCCTTTGAGCATGGGACAATGTCCAGGAGGCAGATTTACTCTTTTGCATTCATTTACCCCACTTCCCTTCCTTTAGATGCATTCAACTGACCTCACAGTCTTTTTTTGAACACTTAAAAATATTTATTAGAATAATCTCACAAAGGATGTGGTTCTACTTCTTATAGAACAGCTGTGTATCTTCAATAGGCAAGAGCTGCAACATTTAACTATCTAGACAAGCACTCAGTAGTGACAGGAAACAGAAAGGAAGGGAATATTCATGTTAACACAGGCAGGGACACATACTAACAAAGGATGATTCTCTGGTAAATGTGAATAGTTGGAACATATGTCTCCCTGTGCTGGTGACCTCTAGGCCAGTTTTGTAATGTGTTAAGCTTTAACAGTTAAAGTGATGATTAGTTCTTGACAAATATTGAGTAATTCATTTTATGAATTTAGATAGAACTGAGACAAAATAACATGGAAACATTTTCCAGAGAACACTTCTGAGATTTTATTTTATCTCTCTCTCCTCAAAAAGAAAGGCTGTTTTACAAAATTTTGTCAATGTATTCTCCATTGTTATTGTTGTAGAAACCACCAGGCTTTTTTCCAAAACATGCAAACAAGACTTTGTCAATAATGTTGTGGAAGATGAAGACAGATGACCAGGCTACTGATAAAGCTATTATTGCCACTTGCTGTGGCAGTAACAATTCTAAAAATTTAAAAAATGACAGAGATTTGGAAGGGCAGTTATGAAGGAACTAGAAAAGATACTCGAATGTAAGGATGTGTCACTGGAAACCAAGGCCAAGATAATTCACACAGTGGTATTCCCAAATACTATGTACAGATGTGAAAGCTGAACAGTGAAGAAAGCTGGATAGGAAAAAAATGATTCATTTGAAATGTGATGTTGGAGGAGAGCTCTCAGATGCCATGGATTGCCAGAAACATAAATGAATGGGTTCTACATCATATCAAACTGGAACTCTCTCTAATAACAACAATTACAAAACTGAGACAATTGTAATTTGGGCATACTGTGTGGAGACAGGACTCATTGGTAAAGACAATAATCCTGGGAAAAACTGAAGTCAACAAGCATAGATGAAGACCGAGTAATAGATGGACAGACTCAAAACAAAGACACAACCTTGAGTTTGCAACACCTGAGCAGGGCTCTTAATAACAGGACTTTTTTGTAGGCCATCAATGCAAAGGGTCACCATAAATCAGAAGTGATTTAATGGCACATAAAAACAAGAAGTAACTCAAGGAAATTGGAGGGGGGGCTAGTAAGAACCTGGACTTCCCAAGTTCGAAGTTTGTACCATTTGTTGACTACAAAGCTGACTGTAGACCATTAGAAGTATAGAGTCCTCCATCAACACCTCACAAGTCTCCTAATTTTGCTGCCTGCATGGGACTACAGAAACAAAAAAGAGGGCACTGAGGTAATGGAAAACATGATACATGCCTAGCAGTTTTGGGAAATTTTCATTTTTGTACTCCAGTTTTCTGAATCCTTCGGCTGACGTAGTCACTGACCCTGCTGGCTGGAGAGTTCTGGGAGTTACAATAAAAAGGAGTGACTTTTCCAAGTTGTAAGGTGTTGTGGCCTGCTTGTGATTAACTAGTTCACAAGCTGACCAATTTAATTAATTAAGTCATATTACGGAAAGTATCACCACTTATTAAATGAGCTTACTGTGACTTCACTATAACAGCAAACTTCAACTCTCTTTCTGTGCTGTTTAAAGAAACAAAAGAAAGGAGGGAGTGAGGCAAAAGAAACCCAAAGCCTTTCTCACACTGGAGAAAAACATTATGAGCTTCAGGTTTTTACTAACACTTTAAAAGGTTGTATGAAAGACCTTCTTTTTAAAACAAAGCATACAAGGACTGTACAGTCATGTGGTTGAACGTTTTCAGGGCTCATCCAGATGAAGGGTGTATTCCTCCTCACTTTTTACCACTTGGTGCTGAATGACCGTGGGATCTTACTACGGTTCCTCTTCATGTTTATTCCTAAAACACCACTTCGCTCTCTCTCTCTCTCTCAAACTGGTATCTATTAAAGAAATGTTCAAAACTCAGAAAGTATGAAGTAATACTTTCAAAATTATCTTTCTGTGCTGCATGGTTCTAATAAGTAGATTAGCACTAACATTGAAAGCTTCTGGTCTGAGCCCTCTGCAAAAGAAATATACTGCTAATCTCAGAAATCAGTCGTATTTCAAAACAAAACAAATATACACTTTGAAATATGTTGAGAAAACCCTTTAAAATAATATTCTGTGCTGGATTTGTGGTGTGTTTTTTTGTTTTTAGTACATTAATACTATAATTGAAAGCTTCCAATCTGAGCCTTTTGCAGTGCAGTCTCACTGCTGCTAAGCTACTTCAAAAATCAGCTGTCCACCATGACAACTGTTTCAATAATATTGAGGAAAAGACAACATAAACTGAAACAAACAAAAAAGGTCCACCTACAGGAGGTGATTTTTATTATTACTTTTCAAAAGAAAACAAAAAGCCAGGCTTTTTGTCACTGTGTCACTTTTGGCACCAATTTAAGTCTCACATTGACTGAATATTGGAAATACACTGACATCATTGGTGCATAAGTGGGTACATACAGGGGATTGAATGCTACATCTGGAGGAGCCCTTTTCTGAATCAATTGAAAACATACAAACACACACACACACAAACAGAAGCATAAATAAATAAATTAGCATAGCCTAAAGTCGATACAAATGTAATCCTAAACCATTGAATATGCACATGATGCAATTCAAACTGAAATTTTTGGAATTGCTTGCTTGGACATCCCATGGAAATGAGTAAAAAATACTGGGTTTGACTGGATTATGATCATGGTTATGAATCAGGACAGTCTGTGTGGGTCATCTTTCTATTCTATTCTTAATTTGGATTCAGAGCAACTAATGGTGTCATTGTTTTTATTCAGAGAGGCAATTTATACTTGTGACTCGTTTCCTTGCCACATCCCCAACTAATGAATACAACCATGAAAATCGCAGCATATTAATTGTGCAGTATCAGCAAAATACTATTTCTGGTACAAGGACCTCTGGAATAGTTATTATATCTATATTGCTTACCTTGCACAGCAGATGGTAGGAGTGTGCTGATAAAAATATTGCATCCAACATGGTCAAGGAACAGGATTCCTTCATCTTCCTTCCCTCTTCCATAAAATCTTATCTAAGAATCTATATGATTCTAAGATTATCTAAGAATCTATATGAATCTCATTTGCTATCATCTCATTGCTTCATATAGGACCAAAAATTAAATTATAATATGAAGAGATTAGTATATTAAGTCTCATCCAGAGGAATAAAACTAATTGGCTTGTATCATAATGGCTACACACACAGACATAATGGCAGCAGCATAACTTTCAATGACGAACTGCTACAAATGAAAAAAACAGAGTAGGCATTTCCTATCACACACTGAACCACAAGCTGAATTCTTAACTTACTACAATTTGTTTCTGAAAATTACACTGGAATTACACCATTGGGAATACACACTAGGATTCTGGCCATTAATTTTCACATCAGCACTATGCTCATGAGTAGGATGGCTATGTCTCCTTTTTTAAAAAACAAACAATGTTTCTCTATTTGAAGGACTGTCAGAGGTCAGTTCTCATTTTGAAGTTTCCCCCAAAATAAATCAGAATAAAGAAAAAAATCAAGAATCTCTTGAAGATATTGATTCAGAGTTAACACCTGGACAGCAGGTTCAGTAGCCATACAGGTCACCTGGACATTTTATAGGTAGACGTATACAGTGGTGCCTCGCATAGTGACAATCCGTGCAGCAAAAATCACTGCAAAGCGATTTCGTCACCATGTGAAATAAAAAAGCCCATAGGAATGCATTAAAACCTGTTTAATGTGTTCCTATGGGGTAAAAACATACCTTTAAGCGAAAATCCTCCATACGGTGGCCATTTTGGGTGCCTGGTAAGCGAGGAATCCATCCCTAAACACAGCGGGTGGTCATGTTTTTTACCCAGCAGCCATTTTGGAACCGCCGATCAGCTGTTTTAAAATAATCATTTTGCGATGATCGGTAAGCGAGGCAGGGTACCGATCATCGCAAAGCGAAAAAACCCCATTCAGACCATCGCAAAATCCTCATCGCTATGTGATTTCATCGTTAAACAGGGTGCCCGTTAAGCGAGGCACCACTGTACATTGTATAGTAATTCTATTTAAAATATAAAAATAATTCCTAATTTGACACCTATATATAAAGATTAGCACAGGCAATTTAATGCAAACTGTGATTGGGTTCTTTCTCTGGGGGAGGTGGGTCCTTCTTTTCTGCGGGAAAAACAGAGAAGATGATAAAAGTACAATCAGGTTTTCTTTATTTCTTACAGCTTCTTGGTTATCAACATGAAAAGGGTCCAAAACACTCAACTCGGGCAGTAACTTATAACTTTTAACGCTTGTCGCAGTCATACTTTTTCCTCTTTTCACTCCCTCATCACCCCATGCAAACTTTGTTCGGTTTTGTTCCATGTCGGGAAGCTCAAGATTGCACAGATTGTCCCACAACAGGGATGTTTCATGTAATTCCCTTCCAGATACAGCAGGTAGCTGGTGGTACCAATATAGGTCACCTTCTTCCCTATATCCTGCGAACGTGGCACCGCTACCATACTCCATCCTGTTTTGAGCTTTAGTTTATCTTTATCTACGAGGCTTGGGTGATCAGGTAATAAGCCTCCTCCTGTTCTAAGGTTCGGGAACTCCCGTACTAATTCAATCTGTCTGTACCTTTGTATTTCTTTCCCTTCAGGCTGAGTGCTCTTGTTCTCTCTGTCGACTCCATGGTCCAACAAACTTTCTCCTCCCCCCCATCAATAATCTCATCCCATCTCATTAAGTCTAGCTCCTCCCCTTTTCTTGCTTGTCTACTTTCTGCTAAGAATATCTCCACTGCCTTATTCCTCCGTTTCTCCCTCTTCCATCTTAATCAGTTCTCCCGCCGCACAACCAGTTGTTATCTCTTGTCTGCTCTCATCAGAGGACGGCACACTATGCTGCTCTCCGTCACACAAATATGTGTTCTTTTTGTATCCTCTTCCTCTGGAAATGTGTTGAATGTGGAGGAATAGATTTGCTGCTATGAAGTCTGTTTGGTAATTTTTCTGTGTTGGTACCATTCCATTTTCTCTCTTCCCCTCTCCCTGTTACCTTCCCATTGTTCTCCCCTCACTCTCCCTCAGAATCTGCAGCCATGATGGCAGGGAAGTGAGGCTGCCTGAGGTTGCTATCTCCTGGATATATAGGCTGGATAAACAATGAGCAAGCCAAAAAACATTTCCTATCCTACTGCTGGGCCAGAGAGGTGTGCGATAGCTCTTAAGGGGTGGTGGTGGATTGTTCTAAATAGAAACATTTGCAGACAAGGTCTCCCTCCACCTAATCCCAACCATGCCATCAGAGATCCATATATTTTAGCAATATGCCAGTGTAGACAGGCCCTATGTATGTTCTGGTTATTTTCAAACCACTACCCTGGTGAAACTCAAATTTCCCTGAGTCCACCTGTTTTCTCTTTTTTTTGCAAGGTTTTTAGAGCTGAGACAACTGCATCCTTTTCACCTTGGTGGTGGATTCTTGGCTCTTCTGTTTGCTTCACAGCCTACAGGTGCTATCTGCCTGGCTGCCCAGCCCACTGTTGCCACTGTTGCATCCTGCAGAACATCCAGAACACCTCAACATAAGCAGGCCATGTGAGAGAAACTGAAGGGTATGCATTCCTCTTTGGAAAGTACCACTCCCAACAGGAGCGGTTGCATCAGAGAGGCTAGTACAATTCTTAATACCGGGCATGAAAAGATAACTTCTCAAATAAGAATGAGCTAGAATACTTATATCAATGCTTTCAGGACTGGATTTGTAAAAACCATGCAGTTGTCCTTTGCTAGTTGTTTTGTTCTCTCTGTCATTGGACTCACCTTTCACCTGTTTTCATTCGCTGCCACTGTAACTTGTATATAGTCCTTTTCCTTTCTCAAATATGTTGCCCTCAAAATCATAGTTACCTGTTTTTATCCACTGAAGGAATCTTTCACGTATTCAGCATTAACTCAAGCGACTAAAAGCAAATGGTGCCATTCACCACCTGACTTGCCCTGGCCAAAGTCAAAGCGCCTGGTATAAAAAACTGGCTGTGCCATTCTGAGGTAGAAAATCCAACAAACACAGCTCTGGGAGAGTGAAAATACAGCATGAAATAGTCTGCAATCCTTCCGTGAGATCCCAACTGTGTCATCCTGCTAATAGTAAGGCTGCTGCAGCCCTGTGGATTCAGGAAATTTTAAAAGGACAAGTTGGTGCTATAACAAATTATCAAGCTCAAATGACTAAAGATCATCACAGTGACTGGCCACTACTTGTTCAGGAGGACCTTGCGCTTATGCAAATGTGTGGGAAGACATGGTCCTTTTATGGGATTTAAGAAACCATTGTCAAAATATTAAATTGGTTTTTAAAGAGTGTGTGAACTAAACTAGCAATTGAGTTACGTACTTTTGCAAAATGAAGAGGTACCCTTGCCAATAAGATAACTCTTATTAAAATGAAAATATTTTATGTCAATGGTTCTAGGAGAGGATTCCTGGAGACATATGGACTGTCCTGCTTTTTTCAGCCAGTTGGTAAAGCTGCCTGAGACTTGTGAGTTTCATGGGAAGGAAGAGGAATTAGTCCTTCAGAAGGTGATAGAATAAAAAGCATACTAATGGTCACTCAATGACTGACTTGACTACTAGTTGTAAAAGAGGATCTTTTGCTCTCAGGATGTCCGGCATTTGGGTTGATTTTTCCTTCTACAGATGTAGTCTGTACTACAGTGTTTCCCCTAAAATAAGACAGGGCCTTATCTTAATTTTTGCTCCAAAAATGTATTAGGGCTTATTTTCAGGGGATGTTTATTTTCCATGTACAACAGTCTACATCAGAGGTCAGGGAACTTTTTTACCTTTTACCCCCCCCCCCCCAAAATTTATATATGCCGACATTACCCCCTTGATTCAAAAGGAAGGAAATCATACATTATTTGAATTAAAAATATTGTTGAATCTACACAGGCTGTGTACTGAACTAGCAGGGTGCACCAACTTTGATAAAGATGTGCACTATTTTTGCTGGAACACATTGCACTCCAGCCATGGTGTGGTATAGGTAGTAGTAAGGTGTCCAACTAGCAAGTTGCATTAAATTTTTGCTAACTCGCAGAGGATTTAATCATCATCAGTGGCTACCAGAGTGGTGCTGGCAATGCTTGCTAGAGACAGCCAATGTAGAATTGGGGAGGGGGTTTCCCTACCACTTTAATCATTCTATGTGTGGTGTGCAAAAAGGAACAAACCAAGCTAAAGGCCATGTCACCCACCCTGGTGCCACAGCCCAATATCAAGGGACCAGTGTGCTTTTTTTATCATCATCAATGGAAAACTCAGCAGTGGCCAGAGGACTCGAAAAGATCAGTCTATATCCCAGTCCCAAAGAAGGGCAGTGCCAAAGAATGCTCCAACTACCGAACAATTGCACTCATTTCACACGCTAGCTAAGGTTATGCTCAAAATCCTACAAGTTGGGCTTCAGCAGTATGTGGACTGAGAACTCCCAGAAGTACAAGCTGGATTTCGAAGGGGCAGAGGAACTAGAGACCAAATTGCTAACATTCACTGGATTAAGGAGAAAACCAGAGAGTTCCAGTGAGGAGGACTTAAAGAATCTCTTGGAAGGAAAGCAATGATAAACCTAGACAGCACCTTAAAAAGCCACCCTCCCCCCCATGCCTTAATTCAAGGTTTCTCTTTCTCTTGCCTTTTCTTTTTATAGTTTTGAGTCAGTCGGTCTCTCTCACTCACTCACTTTCTCACTCATTCACACTCACACACACACACACACCCATCCATCCATCCACTCACCCACTCTCCCTCCATTTCCTCCCTCCATTTTGTACATTTAAATAAGCTTGATGAAGTCCTTGGTCTCTAGCACCTTTCTTCCCTCCTTCCCTTGCTTGCTTCTTGCTCCTTTCCCTCCTGCTGCTTCTTTGCAGTCTTTTCCGGAGAAAGCAGTCATTCAGAAGAATCACTTGAAGCTGCTGAGAGGTTCCCTGAGGAATGAATATTGCAGCACAGGGGACAGCTTCCTCTCTCCTAAATGTTAAGAAACACTGCCACCTACTAGTGACTGAAGATGGTATTGCAGTTTCTTGGCAGATCTTAAATTAATGCATCTAGGTTTCCAAAACCAAATTAAGACTGAGTGGCAAGCTCCAAAGTATTCTTACTCCTCCTCCACTCTTCAGGTGAGCAGGTTTCCCAGTTTTGGTGCTATGGTAGAGATAGACATAAACATTTGTATGGTTATAGCTAGCTCACTATAGAGAGACTCCTCGCACCAGTTTCTGAATGTTTGTCCTCCTCACCTCTGCCAGGCACAGAAACAATTAACAGACCTGGTAATGTATATGTTATCAGTGTTGTATGGAACCATATATATAAGAAATAAAGGTTACTTGCCTTTGCAAACTTTGAATCTAAATTTAGAAAGGATGGAGACAGTGAAAGAGACAACCCAGAAGAATGGGATGGGAAGAGTCCAGAATAAAAACACTGAATGTGGACAAACAATCATCAAATTTATTTCAACTAGGAATTGAGACTAAAACCTTAAACTTGTATATGGATAGAAGAGGTTGCCACTGGAAATTAAAACCTATGACTGATGGAGGTCCGTGTGATCAGAGACATAAAGACCTTGATGCAAGCAGCCAGGAGTAAAAGAAGTCTTCAGACCAATGGATTCAATGGTCCTGTTTGATCTTTATGAAGGTGAAATTAGACCTTTCAAAGGAGCATCTGGAGTTTGCAGTGATTGTTTTTTAAATACTGGAAGCAGGTTTTTGTATTATTCTAGATGGTTTTTCAGATTCAGCTTATTTCATGAATCATCACAGTTCCAGGAGTCAGGATGATGGTTGCCTAGCTGCAGGGGTTTATTGCCCCATTGGCACAGGGATGGTTTAGGGTAAAAACAAACCTATTGTGATGTCACAGATGTTGCCAAAAGGATAATCTTCTTGTCTTGAATGACATCACTGGGAATAACCTCATTGTGCTGGCAAGCTGAGACAAGCAGTCAGTCAGACCAAGGCGTCACCTGGTCCAGGTGAGTCTCCCTGAGAGGCCACAAGAAGAGGCCTACAAAGCACAGCCAGCCCTACCATCAAGCCGAGTGAGTCCGCTGCCTCTGGCAACAGGGACCAGGTTCATGAAAGGGCAGCATAATGTTAGTTATTCAATTGGTTGTTGGGAGGAGGGGCCTGTGGGACTTTCTGTTTCGCCTAGCAAAGTGACTGCGAGCAGAGCAGGCAGTGCCAGGCAGCACCTAAGATAACTTGCGAAATGGTGCTTCCTGTCAGTGCACTCCAAACAGGCATCCACTCTTCCTTCTCTTTGTGAGAGTCCAAGGCATTCCTGATAGTCTTCAAGCACCTTAATAGTTTATGTTTCATTTTTGCCTGAATCTTCTAGTAATCTGCCTTCTGATAGAGACATATTCTGCCCGTGGGGAATGGAATGCCACTGTTCCTTGCTTTCCCTTTGTCCAGCAGGTAGCTTCTTCTCCACAGTTTAGCATGAATTCCACTTGCCTTTATTGGTGTTGCTCCTCAGTCAGCTTCTGAAGAGCCTGGAAGACTAGGGCCGTCGGTTGCTGACAATTTGAGTGTGGAATGTGCTGTGTGCCCTTTCAGGTACCTTGCTATGCTTTAGGCTGCTTCCTCATTTCCCTTCGTTGGTGAAGTCATCTTTCTGCAGAAGTCTCCAACACTCATTGCCACGTCTGGCCTTGGAAGAGTGCTCAAGCTTTGGAAGCTTTCATATTGCTTTGCTACATTTTCTGTTGTCTGGCTATGACCGATTGTGGAGATCCGCTTTAAGGAATCTTGTTTCCATTGTTGGAGTTGCCTCCGTTAGGCTAGGCTTTCAGGGAGCCCTTCAATTTTTTGGTTCTGCTTTCATGACAACGATTCATCATTCTTCCCATTCATTCTGAATGCCAAGGCAAAAAGTGACACCTCACAGGCACTTGATTTCTCCTGCTGCTTTCGGGCGGTTTCCCAGTTCTTTGCAATTCAAAGCATTTTTAAAATTAAGTCGTATAGTATCGGACTTAGAATGCAGGTCTACCTGTTGTTCCTGAGCCTGCCGTAGAGGCACGTCTTTGCTTTGCCTTGTTCAAAGCTTTTTCTTCAAAACGTCTGGTTCAGCTTTTTCTTCAAGGCGGTCGCAGTTGCTTTTACTCCATGACTTGGCATTTTTTCTTCTTCCGCATTTTGCCTCTTAGCTTCTTCTTTTCAGGTCCCGTATTTCAAATCCAGGTAGTTGCTGCCTCCTCCCATCTTCTTGTATCTCACTATGCAGAAACCTATTTCCAAGGGCTGTACCTTCTTTTGCTAAGGGGTAAACATTTTGGGACGATACGTGGAGAACTCTACGCAGTCCCAGTCAATCGATCCTAAAAAGAGGGGAAGGGGAGAAACAAACCTCAAAAGGTCTTTCAGAAGGGTAGTGTGTCCGGTTTCTTTAAAAAGAGCAGGAACAAAGCGTGCCCACCCTCCTTTGTCTTTCTGAAGTGGAGAAAGTTTGGGCCCATTGGAAATGACATTTGTATATGATCTCTTTGTTCCAAAATAGAAAATAGTATCTGGGCTTCGAAGGCTTGAATCTATGACTACAGAATGAGACCTAAGAATTTTAGACACCGCTAGATGACCCAAAGAGAGGGTGGCCAGCTCAGCATGCATTTCTGAGTCCTGCCTGCACCCCCAATGTATGTAAGCCAGGGCCCTTGTGCAGGTCAGCCACCCAGGGCTGAACTTACCTAATGGTATTACCCAATGGTATTATAAAAGGTACAGTTTTACTCAATTTCAGAAGCAGGAAGCCTGGCTATGGTCTTTTGTTTCTCTCTTGCAGCCTCTTTGCATTCCTTCTTTTTTTTTTTTACCTCTTATTCTGGAACCTCTCAAAAAAACAACCAACAACCAATGGAGAACTCTTCCCTTTCTCCACCTCAACCTGTAGCAGCGTCTACATTTTGGGAGTTTTTTAAAATTTTTTTTAATTTTTTAATCTTTCCATTACAATATTCTCTGTAGGACCTGATTATCTGAGGTTTAATAACCTTCTGTCCCATTCCCTTTAATAAAAGAAAAAAAAAAGTCCCCCAGGGCATCCATCTTGTGTGTAATTTCGAAGCTGCCTCTCCTGGGGCTGAAGCCTCCCTCCTTTTATGTCCAAAGCCACCGTTGCTGGCTGTCAGTCGTTCCATCCGCTCCCCTGGCTCTTCTCCCTAGACTGATCTCCTTGTGCTCATGTGTCCCTTTAACAAGATGTGCCAGACCCTGGAGTTGGGACCTTCTTCTTCCCACAGAGCTCTCCCATTGAGCTCCAGCCCTCCAGGTGGGGGTGTGGGAGGGGTTTGCTTCTGAAAGCAAACACATGCCCTCAACGACTAACAGACCCGGCTAGCCCTCAATGGTGCTTGAAGCTGCTGAGTCCCGGATCAGCCTATAGAGTATTTGCACTGCCAAACCCAGCTTTTGGGGGGAACTAGTTCTGAGGGGTTGGCTTAAGTTAAGCTGCAGGGAATGGGGAACGTTTGGGACCAGGAGCGTAAGAGCAGGCTTGCTGCTGTTGCCTTGGGAACCCTGGAATTCTGGGAGTGTTTGGGTCCGGAAGGGATTCTAGAATGGAGGGCAGTTGGCTTGAGCTGGGAGGCTGAGTGTCCATTAAGAGCCAACGCCTAAGTCCAACCGAAACAAGCAAACCAAAATAAGCCCTTGTCAATTGTCTGCAAGGTGAAGACTCCTCCAAAGTCAAGATTATTCTGAAGGTTTGGTGCAGGGGAAAGCACTGGCCTGATGGAGCCCCAAGCCATGGATCAGACCATTTAAGGGGGTCAGGACTCCCCTTAGAACCTTCAGAGGCCTCTTCGTCCCCTTCCCTCTCCCAGAACGAAGCTCAGGGACCTGCACAGAGCATGTAGGCCTCCCTGTAGGCAGGCCTGACTGGAAAACGGTGCCTCTCCTTCCCCTCCCCCTTTTCAGAGGTGTTGCTTTCTTTCAGTCCCTTGCACATGGCCTTCTGGCTCAAACCCAAGTCCCATGGAGGGTCAGGTAACAGGCCTTAGGCTTGGCTCACCTAAACCACATTAGCATGACTGGGAAGTCCCCATGGAACTGAAGTGGCTGGCTTGTGCCTTGTGCCTGTGCAGCTGTAAAGTTCTTTCCCTTCCTGCCAATTCATTCCCCTGTGTTTCCATCTCCACTTTCATGTGTTCTACCTAGTCTAATCTAACCTAAGGCCCTTTGCTTTTTCCAGCTAAGCATCCATAGCTTCATGGTTGGCTTTTTTGGGAGCGTCTTGGGAAAACCAAGAAAGAAAAGAAAAGGTCAATTTGAACCTTGAAATGACATCATGACCTACCTGCCATGGTGAAGAAGTTGATTGGGGAAGTGTATTTTCCTAATCACAGGAGACCACTTCCAACACTCCTAACCAATGAAGCATCCGGTACGGAGTAGGCAGTGGAATGGTGATGATGCAGAATTGTTTATGGTTGTTCCTATGGTAACCTGGGGGCAGGGGCAGGGAGCATAACCACCATAGAATATGATGATGTCAGATGATGTCATTACCCAAGATCAGCCAGGGCAACCAGGAAGAGCTAAGGCAGGAAGGGAAGACATGGACCCATTCATGTTTCTGATGGACAAGCCATCTTCACAAGTTCCTTATCCCTGTTAGTCTATTTCTCCATCCATCTATCCATCCATTCCCTATCAACTTTGCCTTGACTTTGCAAGGGAGACTTAGCATTAGATGGCCACCTTCATCAAACATAGGTGATCATGATAAATTCTTTTGATGGGAGACCAACACAGCATGCTTTCTACTTTTCTAAAAGACATGTTGATGTATGTGAATGACAGCTACAGGCTACTGCATGACCAAGTCTTCTTGCTGATACTCTTTCTATCTTTTGGTTCATGAAGTTACAGCCACTTGATGGAGCCATTGGCGTGACAGTGTGCAGGCAAGGAAGTACCTTAAACTGGAATGTTCCAGTGTCCCAGGTGGAAGCCATTTGTTCCAGTTGAGCATGCTTCCCAAAACATCATGGAGGTGAAATTGAAGAAGAGGTATGAGGCCTGGCAAGGTCAAGGAGCCTGCGGTCCCTTGCATCTTTCGATTTCTGTCATGCCTGAAGTTGAATGGTACCCTCTGGAGAACTGGTATGCTGTCACGGAGGTGCCATGAATTGGAAACCTGCATGTTGAAAGGTCCCAGTTTCATCCCCGTCCCCGTTTTCTGACCTCCCAAAGTAGATCTAACTGCATAGAATAATGGCCTATGTCTGGTTTCAATAGTCTTCTCCTCCCAGAAACAAATGGTGGAGGATTTAGCCCTCTGCCCCTCCCACCAGTACTTGTGGATGGTACAAAGAGTTGTCTCTTTGTCCTTCACCTTCTAAAAGCAGATGGTCTCTATTTGCATCTTTTATCTGAATTGAGAATGCTCAGTAGAAAATCTGGGATGGAACTGTGGTTTTCTAACTTCTTCCCTTATGTAGGACAAGTTTGGTGGTACACATCTAATTCTGGAGGGTGTTTCACAAGGAAACATATGGGGAAATCAGCATAGGGGCTTCTTCTGTGTTTATTTTAACTCTAGCTCAACATACATCAGGCTCTAATACAAACACTCTGGGACCCTCACCTGTTTACAGCACAGTGTGGACGAATCATGGTTGCCCCTTTGCCTATCTGGGCTGCTCTCACATCTGATCCTCTAGCAAATATTTTGAGAGAAGATCAATACTTACAATGTGATGTAATAAAAGGACAGAATTGTATGTTGAACCTCTATGCCAGTGGTTCTTAACCTTGGGTTACTCAGGTGTTTTTGATCTGTAACTCCCAGAAACCCCAGCCAACACAGCTGGTGGCGAAGGTTTGTCGGAACTGCAGTCCAAGAACACCTAGTAACCCATGGTTAAGAACCACTGTTCTACGCCATTGGCTGTGATGTTGTACAGTAACTGTTTCTAACCCTACATAGTTCATAGCTTTGAGCTGTTGACTGTATGCCATCCATGAATTGGCAAAACCAGACAAATACAAGAGCAGGCAATGCCTTTATTTTAAAAAATTAATCAAACAGGAGGTGAGGAGGGCAGGTGGGTGCCCTGTGCAGTTCTTTGCCAGAGTGCACTCTTCCCGCGGCAGAACACCCACCTACACACAGCATCGTCGGAAATAAAATGCCTGGGGAAAAATGCCTGTCGCGACTGTCCTCATTACCCCCAGGATTTTCATTTTTACCCCATTTGGGGTAATTTACCCCTGTTCCCTGACCACTGGTCTACATTTATTCAAATACAGTCACATCATCTTGTTCTGGTTGCTGCACAATGGTGGAGGGTGGGGTTTCACTTAACTGGGGCTTATTTTGGGGGTAGGGCTTATATTACAGGCATCCTGAAAAATCATACTAGGGCTTATTTTTGCGTTAGGTCTTATTTTCGGGGAAACAATATATTTGGTTTATGGCCAGTTTTGCCCAATCTGACAATTATGACATAATTTTCTTTTCTTTTACTTTTCTGATTAGGTAGTCATCTAGTGAAAAAATCTCACAGGGACAATGAGAGCTTGGGAGAGTTACTTTTTGAAACTACAATTCCCAAATTCTGCTGTCTGTGTGCTCACTTGCAATGCTGGCCTGGAGCGTTTGGGAGCTGTAATCCAAAAGATATAACTTCTGCAAGTGGTGGCTGGATATTATTTTTGAAGGGCACCACAATATAAAAATGGCCACTGCTTCCTTGACATGATACATTAAAAATCACCAGGAAAATCTCATCTACAAATCATTCAGAAACATTTTCCCTCATTGTAGAGGTAAATGTGGCTCTCCAAGAACCTTTTTTATCACCTGCCCTGGAGATCCATCTTGACAGTTGAGACCCAACCTGACTATTAAGTGTCTCTCAGTTTGCCAAGATACAGAACCTCTCTGGATTATGACCTCATGCTGACACGAGAGAGTGGGGCTTTCATCAAGCCTAGGCTCTGGCCAGGCCAGTCATAGCTGCCAAACAACTGACATATTTCAATGTCAGAATCTGACAAAGACACCTGACTCCCCCAGGGATGGAAATAGGGAACCATCAACTTCAGGCAGCAGCAGATTGGACCTTTTGACTCACAACAGGCCTGAAGAAGAGTTTAGTGTGACCTGAAAGTCTGCTTTCAGTATAAAACCAAACAAATACTAAACACTGTGATCACCGGTTGGTTTTAGTGCAAATATTTTTGTATTTTTGCAAAGAAGACTGACAATTGTAATATTGCTTATACTTCACATAAATAATTGAACTGGCATCCTGAGGTGGAACATTTCTTTTCACCCCTTCTAACTCATACGAGTCTTTTATTTTCATAGAACATCCCTATTCCCACAACCCTATTCTTTGTAACCACCACTTATAATTTAGTGACACCAGGCAATGGGTACATTTGAGGAAAAGCCTGAAAGACATCTCATGGGTTATTGCTTATTGTACCCTAGGGCTTTGGATTTACTTGTGAAGGTAGTGCTCATTAACAATATATGTTACCTCAGGGAAGATTTTCAAGAGAATCTTGTGCTCTTTTGACATCTGGCATTGCATTGGTTGCTTGCTATAGTAAAATACATAACATTACAATGACAGATTTTGCCCAGACTAATTTATACAAGATAGTTCCATTATCCTCTACAGCCATTAGTTAGAAAATCTCAAAGGCCAAAAGCAGAGCTTGGAAAAATAACTGTTTCACTATTGATCCCAGAATTTCCTAGTCTGCACAGTCACTGGCCCCAAACAATAACTCCTGCAAACCCTGGCAGAAAGTTATCTCTAAAGGGTGCCCCGGTGTAGGAAAAGCTGCCATTTCCTGCCTTTAAAAGGGGATTGGACAGATTCCTGGAGGAAAAGTCCATCGCAGGTTACAAACCATGATGGGGATGTATAATCTCCAGGCTTAAATGAAAGGCACTTCAAAATGACAGATGCAGGGGAGGGGGTATCAGGAGACAGGTTATCAAATTGTCTCATGTGCTCCCAGAGGCATCTGGTGGGGCCATTATGAGATACAGGAAGCTGGACTAGATGGGCCCTTGGCCTGATCTAGCAGGGCTCTTCTTAGGTTCTTAACTTATCTTCTTCTTTCTGTTTTCAAGCACTACATGAAATATTACAGTGGAGAGGTTCTTGCACCTAAAGACTTATGGGAAAATTACAAATGTTGCCAGCACACGGGCAAGGCTGTTGAATTATTCGTTATCTCTTAGCCACAAGCCAGTAAGCATTCAGGTGGCATTTGTGCAATACAGCAGTTGTAAGAATAATGGGTATGCTACCGGCTACCGGGAGGAGGGATCACATTTCCCACAAAGAGTATGTTCTTGGAAATTCAGCAGCCCCAAGATTGAAAGAAGACACTTGCATCCTCTTCAACAAATCAGCAACAGCTACATTAAAAAAGCCTTTGAAAAAAATATTGTTTGTATATATTTTTTTTAAAAAAAAGAATTGGTTATGATGGTTTCATGTTGATATTTTATTCCAGTAGAACCACAGGGCAATTAATAAATATATCAATTGATTTGGGGCACCTAACATCCAGTCTACCCTACAAATTGAGGGTCATAGGGTACACTGAGATAGGTGTGAAGTTGCCTGTTCTTGCAACACTTGCAAAGGACTTTGTCAGTGAAATCTCCCCCACATTTTCCAAAGGCTCAGTTTGCTTCTGCCAACTCCACTCCATAGTCTATTAAATGACTTCCAAGTAACCCAGTTCTCTCTGTGGCCAGGGGCTAGACTCTCCTGGGGTTACATCCACTTAAATAAATGAGTAGTTATTCATTATACTCCTGGCATTCTCTGCTGTTTCTTCAAGATTCACAGCTATTCTGAAATTTTGATTTTAATCTGGGAGGGATATGCATGTGTGGATGGCATGGGGCATGCTTGCAGGGGATGGGATGCGCTCACGCCCATGGTGTGGGGTGCACCTATGGGGGGCAGGGCATGCTCACATGCATGCATGGATGCATGAGTGTGCTCATGGGGGTGCAGGCACTCATGTGCATACACAGATAGAGCGGGGGCAGGGTGTGCTTGTGGGGGCGGGGCACCTGTGCATGCGGGTCGGCGGGCCATGCGTGCATTGGTGTGTGTGTGCGGGGGGGTTGTCTCTGTGGCCCAGTCCTTCCAAGGCTATGGACCAGCATTGGGCTTCAGACAGGGGTTGGGAACCCCCGTTTTAAAGAATATTGTCCATTGCTTTTTGCTTTCTATTCCAGTCAGTTTATTGTAAGGTAGCCAATACGTAATCATACTTTACAGAGGAGAATCCTCTACCTCAAAGACTGTTCAGGTCAACTCTAGGTTATCTCAGAGAGTGAAAAACAGTCTAAGCAGGTGCACAGATCACCTGATCTGATATACTGTATTTTTACGTAAAAGTCAATATTTCTCAATTCAGAACATGTACTGCAGGTTGCAGAGTAAGAAGCTACTCCTTGCCCTAACCTGCCTCATAGTTGTCTGAGGAGCAATTAGGGTGCACTGCAAGTGGCTAACTTAAAAAAGCAACTACTGTACAACAGCTATTTTCATTATTCTTCAAGTGGCACTGACTCAGCTCCTAGGATAAGGATGAGAGACAGATGGACAATGAATGGTGACATTTCTGTGAAAGCTCCACATTTATTGGCAGCTTCCCTGTACCAAGCATAATGTGCATTCTGCCACTAATTTATCACATGCTCAGGTGTGGAAGAAAATTTCCTCTGGTTAGATTGCCCTGTGAGCCTTTAATTGGTTCATTTGTTTTGAAGCTTTGTTTCTTGTGTCCTTATTTAAAAAGATACATCTCTTCCCCACCCCAATGCCTACAGTCCATCTAGCTTTATGAAGAAATAGTGTTTGAATTTGCTTGTTTTCCCATTTCTTCCTAATGCCCTTTCCCTTTTTGAATGAATTACCAATTAGCTTGTAAGTGTGGGGTTGGGGAGACTTTGTTTTCTTTAATTTGAAATGTCCAGCACTTAGCAAACCATAGACACTTTATAAAGAATAATAAGTTTTATTTAGAGAACTGGTCCAAAATGTTATTGCTGCCTGTAGTAAAAGACAGGATGGCTTCCCCCTTCCATTCCAGATATAGAATTAAACTGGACAGGCAGATGCCTTTAACGCCAATGGTGGTGATGTGACAGTGTCCACCATGCCTGAGAAAAGGAGAAGATTGACCATAAAGCACAGACACCTTTAACCTTCAATGGGGTTGACCAGGAGTCTCTGGAGGAATTGCCAAAGGAATGTCATGGCTGCTTCCCATCATGTGCCACCCGAGGTGGTTGTCTCACTCTTTCTAACAGTAGGGCTGGCCTTGACAATGCAGTATTATTTATTGTAACTCAAGTCTCAGCCAGGGTCTGAGTCCCAGTCAAGGTCTCCAGAGTCTTGACCAGGGTTTAGCTTCCAACCATGTTATCCAATATCATATTCACTGGAAATACCAGGAATTGAATTTGTGATCTTCAGTTTGGAAACCATGTCTCCTGGCATAAACTATGGCACTGTCCCAGCTGATCCCTTTCCCTTTTGTTTCCTCCACCACTGAGGACCTCTAAGATAAAGATGGACACGTGGACTGTAGATATACCGTAGCTTCTTTGTTCCCCCCTTTTCACAACTTTACAATTCTATGGAAGTGCATAACTTAACAATTTTTAAAAGGGTGCCCGGGGGGGGGGGGGGACTGCCTCAATTCAAATTCTCCATGAGTTCTCCTCATCTGACTAATTTATTATACTCTCTGTCTAATGCTGTCACTGCATCACTCCATGACTTTCAGAACTATTAGGTCTCATCATCCTAATATGTTAGATCATTTAACCCATTGACACTTTGCCCTTCAGAACCCTCTCTGATTTTCCTTTTAGATGGAAATGAACATATATTTTATGCACTGGGAACATTATGCATAGGTAATGTAAATGATGTAGTGAAAGATGGCATGGAGAATCTTTTCTTTTCTTTTTTCAAAATAAAGAACCTGGGGTTATCTCCTGTCCAAGATCTCAGTCATGCCATATACAAAAGTGTGGAGACCATGCATGCAAAAAACTGAAGTGTGACATCAGCATGCATGCTAGCTCAAGCCATATGAAGGTTCTGATTCAAGCAAATCCATATAAATGCTAAGGTATATTTTTGTGCATTATTTTAGATAAACCACACCAGAAAACTCAGGGAATCTAAAAACCATTGGGTAGCTAGTTTTTTGTGTACATATTAGTACAGGAAGACCACATCAATTCGTGTTGGAATTCATACGTATCAGATTCCTCAGGCATACTTACTTTCCCACCTCAGGCACCAACATGTCTTGACTAGCTCTGACTTAAATACTGTGATCCAGGTCTTGGGACTGCAAAATCGAAGGACGAAATATGAAAGAGGTGCCAGACATATCTTTTAAGGGAACAGACTGGCTGCAGGTCCTAGACCTAGACAGACTTCTTGGAGTCCTTGAAGCTTCCTTTTCAATATGAAAAGTAAAAAGAAGAAGAAGAAAGAAAGAAACAGAAACAGATAAGATAAAAACAGAAATATAAAATATAAAAATAAAAATAAAATGCAGTCAATATTACCTTGGTAAATTTAGAATTATATAATAGAATAGAATTCTATCCATCCAAAACAATATATTGTGATAGCTTCAAGTCTAGTACACTTTATTTGTTGTAAGATAATGGCTTAGACTTTAAGATATCACAGTCATTAGGTATTAAGATACCACAACGCTTTGTGTTGCTTCTGCTGCAACAAAATGATGTGTATAAATTCCCAGTCCTGGATGATGTCCCAACACAAGTAACCAGAGGCTTAGGGTAGAAGTCCACAAACTTTTCGGCCCTAAGGACATGCTCCATTCTTGGTGGAGATTCACACATACATGTGTACATATGTACTTGTCCATACATGCAGATGCACAGAATAAGAGGAAGGTGTTGCAAGGACGTTAAAGACATCAGGGTCACTAAGGGTAGAAAAAGGCTGCTAAAAAAGCATGTTCGTCCATTGACAGAAGCTGATAAGACCAGCAATTGAATCTTACTTTAGATATGCTGACTGTGACTGAATGTCGCACATTTGAGGGCAGCAAGCTAACTTTTGGGATGCAGGGCAGCTTACCAGGAGCCGGCAATTCTATACTCCAATAGAAGAGAACAAACAAGCTACTGCTGCTGCTACCACCACACCACCCAGCATTTGCCCTCTGAGGTTACTCTGCTTAACCTGCATAATCTTTTAAAGAAAGGAACAAGGACCCCAATATTTCAATCCAAGAACGATGTTTTCAAAATGCCATTTATAACCTGGCCCAAATAAGCAACCACAGAAAACCTCCTGGCTGTATGCCACATAGACTTGCCATGAACTGAAAGCAAATATTTCTTTGAAAGAAATACAGATAGCATTTACAGGAAGTTTTCACTAAATGATGGATTCTAAATTTTAAAATATATTTTATGTTCTGTTAGAATATAAAACAGAAAGCTGAAGCTGTCTCTCTAATATGGTCTGGAGAACATTTTGTAGGAATAATAATGATTTTCCCCTGATGGTCTTTTGTATTTTTTTTTCCTTCTCTAACAATGGACTATATTAACTTCATTCTTTGACTAATCTTTTTTAAAGCAACCAATGACTGTCTGCCTCTTGAATTTCTGCTCCAGACCATTTCATTGTACTTTCTTCATCCTTTCTCTCCAAATAGCACACTACAATAATTAGTTTCAATACATTTTCATATTACCTGGATAAGAATACAGTATCATCATGTAAGGAGGTACAAATGATAGCATAGAAATGTTAATTTCCTGGAACCAGTATTTTTTGATATGCTGCCAGGCTAAGCTTTGTTTGATCTGTCTCCAAACTTTTATTAAAGCATGGCAAAAAGAAAGTGAAGATCTGATTTTGCCATTATAGTAAGGTATATATTACTGCATTGACTTTTATAACCTGGGAGGTTCTGCAGTGTTATACACTTATAAAATATTTAAAATTGAAAGAGAGAGAGAGAGAGAGTATAAGTACGATTTCCATTTGTTTAATGATGGATGTGGGGGGGGGAGGCTGCCAGAGAATGGAAAGTTTACATACCCCTTGTGTTCCTGGGGTCTTCCAGATTGTGACGGATGTCCTCCAATGAAGAAAAAGGGTCTTCAGACACTAGCCCTAAAGCAAAAACAGAGAGAAGAAACGTAGCCAGAATGTTATGTGTCTCTTCCTAACATGTCCAGAAGTAGTAAGAAAAACTATCTAGAAGTGACCAAGAAGGTTAAAAGACCATGCTGTGTGGAAGAAATGGGTGGAGGCCCAACTGAATTCTCAACTAGTAGGTGGGGAATGATCTTATTTCTGGCAGATGATGAATAGGTTGAGAAGTTCAGCATGGCCTAATTATCTAGTAATTATAAAATTATAACCCTTCCAGGTGACAGCAGATTGAGACAATTTTTGGCTCACCAGATGTTTTGGATTTCAACTCCTAGAGGCTCCAACCCACATGCCCAATGGCAAGGAATTATGGGAGGTGCATTCCAAAACATTGGAAGGGCAAACAGTTCCCCAATCACGATGCTTAATATTGCACTCTGTTTTTGTGTGAGATTTGATCCCTAACTACACTACTGTGGCTGTGTAATTTAAATGGAAGAAAAGAATAAATATATTTTTTTTCACCTGTATATACATTCATCTGATAAATTACCTCTTATGAGCTTGTCCTTTGAGTGTAAGCAGCTGCAAAACATCACATGTGAGAATGATTGATATTCAGTTCACTGTCATTTGATAGCTCTGTCTCACTGGAAGCTCTTACAAGGTCTTATTCTTTAGCAAATGGAAGACTACCTACCATTCATTGGTGGCTCCATCCCTATAGAGTTCTCATCTAATCAGCTAATGTGTTTTTGTTTTTTTAAAAAAAGCAAGATACTTCCAGCAAGCCAGAGAATCATCTTCGAATGAAAGAAATCTGTTTCCTACAGCTCACATTTTAAGGGCAGCATAGATCTGCACAAGTGGCATTGCTGTTTCTGCTCATACATCTCTGGACTCAACATAGAATATTTTGACTATTTTTATTTCATAACTTATTTCAAAATGTGAAATTTTAATTCTCCCATTGGGCCATGTAAGCATGGGATATAAACCTCATGAAACCAATTCCCATAGTCAGGGTCACTTCGGCAATCTCAAAGGTTATATTGTTGCAGGATGAAAAGGATGAGCTGGATGATCTTCTAAAAATCCTTCCACCACCTTGATTCTGTAGCTGGTAAAACAATCAAAATATTTGGAGGGGAACAAGCTATCAGGACTAGCTTGTTAGGTCTGTTCTCTTATGGAAGAGAGGTGATGATCCTCAGTAGCTGACTCTGGTGTTGAAGGAAATAGCTCTAAAGAGTGGTGTCTTCACTCTTTGTCAGCTAAGGGTGATGCAAGGAATCTGTGCTAGAAATGGGCTGACAGTTTTCTGAGGCAGATGTGTTCAGACACAGCATCTGTCCCTCTAGGTCTTTGAAACACCATGCCATCACTGGATCTTGGGCTCATCACTTTCCCTCAGCCTGACCTTACAGGATTGTTGTGAGGGTAAAGTAGGGAGCAGGAGAGTCATGTATGCAGCCTTGAGGTCACTGGAGGACAGAAGTATGCTGGAGTTCTGTTTTCAACCTCACACGCTGTCTGTATTTTGTGTGACTGGGAGGAATTTTTCTGGGCTAAGGTGATTGTATATCCGTCCAGCACTAACCAGTCATTCCTCCTAGCTTTAAATTAAAAGAGAGCTGTCCTTCTCTGCTGTTCTTATCCCTCTCTCTTTGGTTGGAAACAGTAGTTTGTTTGCTGTTGATCTGTTGTTGCTAAGTATGTGTGCAGTAAAGAAAGCAGTATACAGAAGGTTGTAATTTCAAGCAACTATAAGATTTATTTTATTTGTTCTCCTAGAAATGTCTCGGAGTGAGTTATTGAGATGTTAAGAGCCAGTTAATTAGAAAAGGGTGGGCTCTGGGGAACTTGTAGCTATTGTCCTCTGTGAATTTCTATACTTTTACTGCATAGCAAAAGGAATTTTACCAGAAATTCAAAACTTTGTGACAACTCAGAGGGGAGGGAATCAGGGAAGCCAAAGACTTTGGCTGTCTGCTGGGAATACTAAACCCATGTGTTACCTATATATTTATAAAGAAATTAAAATATTACAAAATCGAGATAGGTCCCCACTTTCCCAAGGGGAACAACCCTGGATATTTGATGCACACTTGAAACTTCTCACATCTCAGAGAATCTATCTATCTATCTATCTATCTATCTATCTATCTATCTATCTATCTATCTATCTATCTATCTATCTATCTATCTATCTATCTATCTATCTATCTATCTATCTATCTATCTATCTATCTATCTATCTATCTATCTATCTATCTATCTATCTATCTATCTCACCCATTTAGTCAACTGACTACTCTGGGCAGCTAACAACATTTAAAATATAGGAACAAAGTAATGCATCAAAAGACAAGAACTCAAGATGGAAAAACGTGCTTCCATTGCTACTATTGCACAAGAAGAGTTCCCATTGTAAGAGATTTTATTGTGCATTATTCAGTAGCAATTCAAAACTGGGCAACGTAGGTTGCACTGCATGAGAGTAAGTCTCCTCCCTGCCCCCCTTCAGCTAAGAGGGAAGAAATTGTAAGATTTGCCACATACAGTAATGAGAGATTTCTTCATATATGATAAAATGCCTAGCTTTCATTTTATTTCAGTCGAAGAAACTATTTGTGTGTGTCTCTACATTGGCATGTAAAGCTCTCTCATTATTTAGTAGGTCTGCTTTTATGAGGTGCAGATTCAGTCACTGTATTTTTCCACATATAAGACTATACTTTTGTCTAAAATCTTTAGACTAAAAATTGAGGGTCATCTTATACATAGAAGTAAGCTGAGGAGAGAACAAAAACAAGTGGAGGGGAAAGCAGGGATCAAAATGATCCTGCAGTGCTTTGTTCCCTTTTCCCCTACACTTGCTAAGCCCCACTTATTTTTCTTAATTTGGGATTAGAAAAGTGGGGGCGTCTTATACATGGGTGTGTCTTATACACATAGAAATACGGTCTATTCCTCTGTTGGAAAAAAATGAGAGAAACATACTGTGCTCTTTGGAGTCAATTTAGCTGATGACAATCACAGCCAAATGACTTTAGATTTCTATTGCTTGCAATAGAAATGACTATATTGGAGAATTGTCTCATAATTACATATGCAATATTGAATTCAGAGAGAATCCAAGCATTTTTCCCTGAAAGGGCATACTACAGAAATCTTTTTGGTTGTTGTTCTCCCACAATGTACTTTGGAAAAAGTAGATAGAAGCAAGGCAAGGCAAAAAACAGGCCACAAATATCTTCTGTTGTGTTGGAGAAGAAAATATACATCTTAATTGTAGGATCCATCTTTGGCAGAGATGGGAATGCTCATGGTCCATGGGCTAGTTCCCCCTCAACCCATCATAGGTCACCCCCTCCAATGATAATGGAAGTTACTGGGCTTTTGGAGAGAAACCACAATGGGACAGGTTTGCTGTGATTGTTTTAATGGGAAATTCTGGTAATTTGCCTTTTGTCAAAAAACATTTGTAGGCACCAAGGTCTGGGCAGGGCTGGAGTGATACAAAATGTTGTCCACCATAATGTGTGTGTGTGTGTGTGTGTGTGTGTGTGTGTGTGAGAGAGAGAGAGAGAGAGAGAGAGAGAGCGTGTGTGCGTGCGTGCGTGCGTGCGTGCGTGCGTGCGTGTGGGGATGTACAGTATATAATTACAGGGAACACATTAAAAATGATTCAGAATTTCTTCAACACCTTAGAAAGACTACGGAGGCCTAATATTTTTATTGCTGGCTCAGAGAAGGGGCAGTTAATATCTTACAGACAACAGGAGTGGGGACCAGTATATTAGGCTCTGCCCGCACTTTCAACTGTTCAGATCTCATCAGAAGCTTTTCTTTGTCACTTGTTAAGACAGATTGGTATTAGTTAGGACCAGAATTACCATGCTGGTCACAGGCTGACTGGGGGAGTTTATTAATTATACGCCACAAAGTAATTTTTCCATGACCTGCTAAAATCATTTGAAGGGGGAAGCATATAGATCTGGTCTCCTTCCAGAGGCTGTTTAATTCAGCAGCATTCCAGTTTGCTCATGGGGAAATTTTTGTTGACTTGTTAAGTTCTCCTGTCAATGTTTTAGTCAATATTTGAAATATTCAACTGGATAGGTCAGATTCAAGGTAATGGTTTTGACTTTTAAAGCTATACATAGCCTGTGTTCTAATTACCTCAGGCTTTTCTCTTCTTGGATGCCTTCATCAATTAAAGTCTACCAATAAAGGTCTGCTATATTTTTTGCCTTATGGGGGAAATCTGTTGGCCTTCACAGCAGCCCAAGTTATCTGAGACAGCAAATTTTATAATTAACACTATGCCCAAACTTTCTGTTTAATTTTGACTGTCATTACCTCAGCAGAGGATTTCTACAGTAAGGACAGGCCCAACTAACTTGACCCTTAGGGTACCAGGACCCTGAGTCTGTGATAACAGAGAAGTCTCCTGTTGTGTGGATAGTACATGATCTCCTCATGAGTAGGCTCTTCCTTCTAGGGAGACTCATGGGCTGAATCTTCCTTTTGCCAACAGAACACCTGCATGCAGCTCTTTATTAGGTGGAGCTGTAACAGCACGATTTTGAAACCGCCAGCAGTTCGAATTACAACCTGCTGTAAAACATCTTGTCTGATACCTCTCTGTATGGTGCCAGGATCCCTTGTTCTGGATTCCCAGGACCCTGGTTGACCCTTTTTCTGGCTATGACTGTAAGCTGCTCTGTTTGCTTGTTTGCTATGATGAGCTCTGCAGTACCTTCTCGCCTTACTCTTTCCCTGATTTTGGACCTTACTGACTAGAAGCCACAAGTGCTTTGCCTGATGGGTTTGTTGTTGTTGTTTTTGTTTTGTTGAGCAGGGGGAAAGAACTGCATCAAAAATTATGGGAAGTGAGAATTTTCTGAGGAATTTCTCAGAGTGCGCAACCTTAGTTTATGATACAAAGATGGATGAGGTGTGTGTATCTCAGAAGGTGTGCTTTTTATTTTGCATTTCATGTGTCATTCTTCCATGTCTAAAATTCCCTCACTTTTTAAACAAGATGCCTAGAGGAGCAGTACCCAAACTTGGGGCACCAAATATTGTTGGACAACAATTCCCAGAATCATTGACTATTGGCCATACTGGCTGGGGCATATTGGGGAACAAAGTCCAGCAAAATCTGGGGACTTCTTATCTTGCATTTAGGGCTTTTCAGTACTGCTGTGCTCACTGAAAGCTGGACAGGACCTGTTCTTTATTCTCTGTCTTTGTAACTACCCCCCCCCCTTTAACACTGACAAATAACCTTGCTCAGTTTTTAGGCATTCCACAGGCAGGAACCACTAGAAAGTCCCAAGAGAGGAAATCATAATGTCAAGGACTCGGAGGTGTGTGAGGGAGTAATGAGAGCATGAGTAATGAGAGAAGATTCAACGCTCAGGGAAATGACAGATACGCTGTAAAATAATGTACACAAAAACATATAAAACATATATTGGCCACCTTTCCACACTAAGCAAAACACTGGACCCTCCCAGCCCTGTATTATGAGACATTTCTCAGATATTCTTAGTGCCCATGTAGATAGAGATCAAACTAGATGTCAAGGGAAATGAATATTCCTTAGAATTAACCCATTTCCCCTCCCACAGTGGGATTTCTTCAGGGAGATACACCTCAGAAATCAGCCTGGCTAATTAAACCCATGTTTACCTTCAAATGAGCAATCTCAAAACAAAGTGTGATGAATATAAAAAATGTAGGTGAGGAAAATTATGAGCGCAGTCATCTTTCATCACTTGAAGGAGCATCTCTTCTAAAATCTTGTTAAGTATATCACCTAGTTTGAGCCAGTGAGAGAAACATGACAATCTTTTTCATGAGAAGGCAAATTGTGAAAGAGCCAATGGAGCTTTGGTTCAGCGGCAGTGTAATGCAGTTACAGAAAACATAAGGCAATGGTATTAGTATTGTATCTCTTTGTTCAGCCGGCTGACATCCAAGGTGGTGCTGAAAGGCCAGTAGAAATATTGTCAATCCTGAAAGCCAGTTCCATTTCCCCACCCCTCAGAGTCTTAAAAAGTTCAAATAGCAATTTGTGATGTCTATCATCAGACACCTTTTTTTAAATGTTGTATGTCTGAAGGAGCTCCTCTACACACCCTTTAACTGAAGGTTATGTAGCTTCTTATTTTTTGATAGTTCCACAGGTATCATTTGTTTAAAAGAAGCAAACATATCAAAGGGTGAGCTGAATTCTTTGAAAATAGTAACCATAACTAAAACTCTGTATTCAGAATGTAGATGCTGATGCCCTGAGCAGGAATTTCCAAACTATGGCCCGGGGCCACATCTGGTCACCTTTGCCATTTTACCTGGCCCGTTCCCTTCAGCCTGTGCTTGTGCACAGGGGGGATGTGCACGTGCATGTGGGGAGGTGTCCATCTGAGGGGGGAGGTGGGGGGCATTCGGGGAGAGTGCATGCATGCGACTGCAAGTATGTTCCTGTTCCTTTGGCCCTCAAAAATGATGAAAATATCTGGTGTGGCCCTCACGGTCAAAAGTTTGGAGACCCCTGCCCTAAGGAAAGGCTGATATCACAGAAGCCTAACTATATCTGCATTCCATATCTCTGTCGATATTTGACAAACCATCACACCTTCCCACCACCCCTTCACTGTCATCCCACCCCTTAAAACAAAAGATTCAAGTCATAACTGAAAATAAAAAATGAGCACAAAACTTAAATTTTTTTTAAATTAAAAATAAGCACAAACAGGAATGTGGTTTTTGGGTCACAAAATCTTAATGAAACTATAATTTGCCTCAAGAAAGAACAGAAACAAAATGTTTCCCATCATGGGAACCAATGAAGTGCACTGAACTCATTGATCAAAATTCTGTTAATTATGCTTGCAGATGCAACACAGACAGCATAATTTTGGAAGCAAATTATCTCAAGTTAAAAAAAAAGTATAGCTATTACTTCTTGTATACTGACTTGTGCAATGTAGTGCACAGATACTATGGTGATTTTTTTTTTTAAAAAAAATGAGTGTTGAAGGATTTCTCTCTTCTCCCTGCCTCCTCATTTTTCTTTTTCAGGTGGTGCTAATCCCATTGCCTGTTGGCCACTGTGCAACTGTTAGAACAGTACCTTGGCAAGAAGTAAAACCCTTCTGTCTTCAACTTCCCTGAGGCTGATAGTTCTCTGTGGCCCCCTCCCCCCATAAAAGGCATTTGTTTCTCCATTCATAACATTGGACTCCCCCCCCCCCCCCGGTCCCCATCTCGGAGATCTGGAAATCCACAAATACTATCAGGGACCTAGATATGGGCCAGGTCACCAGAAGGGCCTCCAGTGGGTGAGATATCTATATGTGTACCCTTATTTGGGCACAGATAGAGTGCAGGTAGGGGCTCTTCACATCACTATATAAGGCACATACATTTTGTTTGGTCCACCCTATAAATCAAAGTAAACCAATTCACACTTCCTGGACTAATGTATGGAGCACAGTGCAGTTATTGATAGGATTTTGTCATTCTTTTGCAACTTTGCGTTGCAGCTCTCAAAAATGGGTGCCCAGATGCTTATATCAAGAAAAGATGCATTAAGAAATGTGTATATTAGATAAAGTTCAAACACAAATTTAAACGTTGGGAGAAATACATACAAAAGGCTTATGTCAAGGAAAGTAGCGTATGATAATTTTTTGTGCCACTGTAAATGTATTTGTTGATGGATCTGGTAAATGTACCAAATACTTTTATGACTGAAAATTTATATACTTAACGTGGCTTGACTCATCCCTCCCTAACCAATCCTCAGTGACAAATTCTGACAGCATAGCCACAAATTTAGTAGAACTTGCTATCTGGTTAGTATCCTTGTAAGACTTCTTGCCTATGAGCCCATTGCTTAGGTTGTTATCCAAAAGTGTCATGATACAAAGCAAAAAATCTATACTACATATGAATCTGACATGCCAAATTCATATGTAGCACAGATTGGCTGGATAGCTGAGTGATTTAGGTATGGCTGTGAAGCCAGAGGTTTGGCGTTCAACTGTGCCTTCTTGGGAAGGAGCCAGCCTGTGTGGCCTTTGGCAAGCTGCATAGTCCCAGGATGCCTCCAGAAGAAGGTAAACCACTTCTAAGTATTCTCAAGCTAGAAAACCTTGAAAAGCATTATGTCAGAATTGACTTGACAGCACATGATTATTAATAAAGCAGGTTGCTTCTTTTTGCTTTAGATATTCTGAGGGGATGGGGAGACACCTCTTCAGATTCCTCTATTGGAGTAAACAAAGGCAATTAGTGTGTGTAATCATCACATTCTTCTCCTGGAATACCAAATTTAAACTTTCATGGCTTCCTCAGTGTTTCCTGCAGTACAAATATTAGCATTTCCCCTCCTGTATTCTGTGGAAATGACAAATTAGTTACCAGCTTCACATTTAAAGGTATTCAGATTTCAAATGCTTAAAAGCAAAGATATGTTCTCATTCCCTAGTCTTGAGATCTCAGCTGTTCCCTTGGTGGTTCTCAAATACAGTTTACTCAACAAAAGATCTAGAAATGCTAGATCTTTAGAAAAGAATAGAAAGCAGAAACACTCTTCCATTCACACAAAGATATAAATAAAGGTAATTTACAGAGAATGGGTGGGAAAGAGGCAGGTGGATGGATGGATTCTCTCCCCCCCCCCCCCCCGGTTGAAGAAGCTGGCCTTAACGCTCTAGGAATGGAATAGGTCAATCTATATTTACAATCTTGTCAGAATGGTTGCAATTGCTATTTGAAAGCTCTGCTTGCAACAGAACCCCCAAGGAATTGCTGATTCTCTGTTGTGTGCTTAGGGCTGCAATCCAGAGCCCACTTACTTGGGAGTAAGCGCCACAGAAACAAGTGGAACTTACCTCAGATAAGCGATGTAAATAAGGATGAATATGATATCCATGAAAGCTTATTCCAAATAAACATATTGGTTTTTAAAGTTACAAAAGACTCTTGTTGTGGGCTAAGCAGGCCTGGTCCCCCACCCCTGACAACAAACACACTGCACACACCAACTGGAAGTAAAAGACCACAACTTTATTAATTGAATTATGTGAGGAAATAGAGTTTACACCAAAGAGTGAGCCGAGTGAGCCGTCCCCTCATACAAGTGAGATAGGACAAGGAATAAAACATGAAAGGGAGTTAGGAGCAAGACACAAAGAAAAGCAATTGACAGCCGTGCGCGTCGGGGAAGAGAGGAAAGTCCACAAGACCGAGATAGTAGAGGTGGAAGGCAGGGATAAGTGCGAGGAGGAGGAATGGAAAAAACGGTCAGGAGCGAGTTGGAGGAGAAAGGGCAGACTGGAGCAGTGACAGGGAGAAAGTGGATGTGTTTTTGATGACCGAAGAAGGGAATATATCTAAAGAGACAGAGAAAGTAACCGTGGTGAGAGAGAAAGTGCCTGAAATACCGGACGAAGAAGTACAAGTGTTTTCAATCCCTCAAAAAGACCAGCAGAAAGGGATATTGATGAAGAGTCTAGAGATCCAGCTAAAGGGAAGTTTAGACCCGGTCTCAGTCCTGAAGAATGGACAGTTCTAGTATATCACAAGGCTCACGGTCCAGAGAAAATGGTGCATCAGCTAGATCCTGAAGTAGAGAAAGAGCTGTCGAAGAAGGGAGACTGGGCCCACCATGCCTTTTGCGGGACCCTGTGTGTGGTCCGCAACGGATTTATGAGAATGCCTACAGAGAAGGAGAAAGCTGCAAGAACCTATTATTAAAAGAGTTATGTAAAGAAAAATCGTTAGCATGGTTTTGGGAGGATTTTCCTCCACAGTTAATGTTACAAACGCCAGTTGAAGTTGATAAAAAAGTTAATACAAGTTGTGTCAATAAAAATACTTTATTTCATAATTTGGATTCATCGTTTATATTTTCTGACATTGAACCACACAAAAACAATACTGAAAATGATGAACCCCCTCACAAATTACAGCTGTAGTTCCCCTGGCTAAGGATTTGGGTCAGATCTGATTCCATTGGGAGGCCCGAGTGCTCCCCCGACATAGCCACGCACTTCCCAGACCCTTCTGGGCAATGATCCGGGTTGGCAGGTCCTAGGATACTACACAGCTGTATGCTACTCTGTGGCACCCTGCCACCCAAGGAGCAAGGCCAGGGCCCCCCCACCCCACTTGCCCCCACACCCCACTTCCGTGATAGTGGCAGGCAGGACCCTGCCCACCCTCTGTCATCCCTGAACCCATCTGCAATGCTTCCAGACTGCTAATGAAGCTGAGACATGGATAGAAAATGATAGTTGTAATATCAAATAACCCGTCTTACATAAAACATTAAACTCTACCAAACACAGGGTGGGTGTGGAGGGTAAATGCTGCCAAGGCCTACTATAGCCCCAGCCTGGGAGTGCTCCTTTTATATCTGAGGATCTGGCAGGCCCTGCCCACCAGTCACACCAGCCAATCCCTGGCTGCCAGAGCAATCCCCTGGCTGAGTGTCATGCTCCCAGGTTTCCAGGCAGCCTACCATGTGGCTGCTACCATTATGGACCTGTAAGGGAGCAGGGGAGGCTGGGCTGCCACTCTGGCTACAATGCAGGACCCTGGGTAAGTCCAGATCCATATTTTTTTTGGAATGGAAACAAAATTGATGTTAAGCAGGGTTGTGCACTAGCCCTGATTTAGTATATCTCTGAAAAGCGGCACACTGATCAGAACCTGCCCTATCATCTGTCCTTTTGGCAATACTATGACCCAATAATTTTCTGTGACTTTATTTGATGGCCTACTGCTCTGCTGGCTGGTCCTTAAATAACTAAATTAACTGACACACAACATAATTGGAGAAAAAGATGACACAACTTTATTGATCACAGCAGCAGTCGTCCTGGCTGTCTCCTTGAGAGACCTCTGGGTTGGCAGTTCCCTTGGGAGGCTATGTGGGCATAAGCCACTCTGTGTCTCCCTGCCTCCTAGGGCGGGGGCAAATCCCTACTCCCACCCCCCGAGCTGGGGCGGATCCAGATCTGTCGCCCAGGTTCCCATGTGGGGATGTCTCATCCATGCAGACATGAAGGTCGAACAACTGGTTAGATGCTTCCCAATGCCTGAAAATGCCTTCCAAGTTGTGACGATTGAACATATAAAACAAGCAACCCAACAAAGTAATAACCATATCAACCTGTGAGCATAGAAAAGTAATGCAACCAACTAGAGCAGGTGAGCAGGGGGACTTACAATCTGGTGAGCAGAGGATCCAAGCCTCGGCTTGTCTTTCCTTTTAACTGTGCTGGCAGACCAGACTGTTCCTCAGGTCTGACGGCAAGCAGCCCCACGCCCTTTGCTCTGCGTCAGCCCAGTCCCCATATGTGGTGGTGTTGTCAAGTCAGCGCCGGCCATCCCAAGCTCCTTTGCTGCTCGCCATGTGGTGGCGGCCATCTTTTTTCCTAGCAGCTGCCGGCAGGACCCAGCAGTTGCTCCTGCCTCAATGTGGGACCAGATAAGTCCATGTCCTGACCTTGTTTGTTACCAAAACATGATTGGGGAGGGGGACTGGGATGCACAGCACTGCACCACCTAAATTATTTTTGGCAGAACTATTTGCCTACTTCTGGCCCAGAGGGCACACATATGTAAAGAAATAGGAGACAGTTGTTCTGAAACGCCACTGCATAAGGAAAAGACAAACTGCGGGCATGGGAAGGAGAAAGACATGCTAACGCCTTACAGTGGATTTCTGACCTAACCCTTCAAAACCCATACAAAAATAGAGGTATTCATATGCACACTCAGTCCTGGAAGTGGAATAAGTTACAATAACTAAATAAAAGGGGGGGGGAGAAAAGAAAATAACATTAGAGAAAACAAAGTCCCAGCTACATATACAGTACGTTATTTTCACACAGATCCTGCATTTTCTAAGCCAAATAGGGCAGCCCCTGCTGCACTCAGAGACTCTTGGAACTAGGGAGTGGAGTAGAGACCTGGGGCTTCACTGGGATGTGAAGCAAGTCTTCCTTTTTATAGGTGCCAGCTCAGTGTCTTCTTTATAGGTAACACCTTTGTTATCTTTCCCCCCCACTTTTAATTGTGTTGCAATTAAAATTTTGAACAGTGCAAATACTGCCATTCTCATGAAGGATGGAAGGTTAGTGCTCTTCTGCATGAGTACCATGGAAATACACAAACAGCTGGAAATTGCCATTCACCACAGACAGTGCATAGCCCTAACTTTAACTTAACATTTTTACAAATTTACCTAGTTCACAATCTCTGCAGCTATTTGCTAAGGTATGGAGAGATCTTTCCATTTCCCACTAATGGGAACAATCCTTATGGAAATTAATGGGTTTTTTTCTTTCTTTTCAAATGACATACAAATAAATGCAAACAACACAAAACATGTATCTTGGGGAAAATACATAGAAACATGTTTAAATAGATGTGAAAATGTGTACATTAAGATATATGCAAAAAAGTGTATATATTAGGAAAATGCAAGGCAAAACTAACACAAATTTCATGCAGAAACCCCCATATAAATTCTTAGAACCTGGTACAAAACAACAACAAGAAGAAAATGCAGGTGGCATTCAAAGAAACATGTGAAACACGATGAAGACATCAGAAAGAGCCATCTCTGTTGCTACTAATGAGCTATGGAGCTCTCTCCCATGGGAAGCTAGCCTGGCCCCATGTTTGCTGTCATTCTGCCAGCAGGCAAAGACCTTTCTTTTCAGGCAGCCTTTTTCTTAGCATACATGCCGCTATGGTTTTGTGTTGTTTTTGCTTTTTAAATGTGTTTTTGGAACAGTACTAAACTGTTTATATCCATTAGTTCTTAATTTGATATCTGTAATGCATTGTTTTTTAGCTTTTAATATTGTTTGTTTTAATATTATAAGCTGCCTTGCGTCCTCTTGAGGAGAAAGACAGAGTATAAATATTTTCAATAGATGAATGAATAATAAATAAAATCAAGACTAAGAAATCTTCCCCTCCTTACATGCAAAGGACTGCACTGTTGGTCTTTGGTGACCTTATGGTAGAAGAGGCACTAGCACAGTGGACTAGAACCATGTTTAAAGATTCCTTTATGGACATTTTGAATCACAAATATCCATTTTGCAAGAGCTACTGATGATTGCAATAGTATTCTATCACTGTTCTGAAGGGTACCAAGACTATTTCCTGGTTTTTCCTGTCTCTAATGCAGTGGTCAGGGAACAGGGGTAAATTACCCCAAATGGGGTAAAAATGAAAATCCTGGGGGTAATGAGGACAGTCGCGACAGGCATTTTACCCCAGGCATTTTATTTCCGACGATGCTGTGTGTAGGTGGGTGTTCCGTCGCGGGGAGAGTGCGCCCTGGCGAGGAACTGCACACGGCACCCACCTGCCCTCCTCACCTCCTGTTTGATTAATTTTTTAAAATAAAGGCATTGCCTGCTCTTGTATTTGTCTGGTTTTGCCAATTCATGGATGGCATACAGTCAACAGCTCAAAGCTATGAACGATTTAGATTTAGAAACAGTTACTGTACAACATCACAGCGGATGGCGTAGAAGTTCAACATACAATTCTGTCCTTTTATTACATCACATTGTAAGTATGGATCTTCTCTCAAAATATTTGCTAGAGGATCAGATGTGAGAGCAGCCCAGGTAGGCAAAGGGGTAACCATGATTCATCCATGCTGTGCTGTAAACAGGTGAGGGTCCCAGAGTGTTTGTATTAGAGCCTGATGTGTGTTGAGCTAGAGTTAAAATAAACACAGAAGAAGCCCCTATGCTGATTTCCCCACATGTTTCCTTGTGAAACACCCTCCAGGATTAGATGTGTACCACCAAACCTGTCCTACATAAGGGAGGAAGTTAGAAAACCACAGTTCCATCCCAGATTTTCTACTGAGCATTCTCAATTCAGATAAAAGATGCAAGTAGAGACCATCTGCTTTTAGAAGGTGAAGGACAAAGAGACAGAGTTGTACCATCCACAAGTACTGGTGGGGGGGGCAGAGGGCTAAATCCTCCACCATTTGTTTCTGGGAGGAGAAGACTATTGAAACCAGACATAGGCCATTATTCTATGCAGTTAGATCTACTTTGGGAGGTCAGAAAACCCATGGTATGGACGGGGATGGGAATGAACCTGTGGCGAAATTGGGACCTTTCAACATGCAGGTTTCCAATTCATGGCACCTCCGTGACAGCATACCAGTCCTCCAGAGGGTACCATCCAACTTCAGGCATGACAGAAATCGAAAGATGCAAGGGACTGCAGGCTCCTTGACCTTGCCAGGCCTCATACCTCTTCTTCAATTTCACCTCCATGATGTTTTGGAAAGCGTGCTCAACTGGAACAAATGGCTTCCTCCTGGGACACTGGAACATTCCAGTTTAAGGTACTTCCTTGCCTGCACACTGTCATGCCAATGGCTCCATCAAGTGGCTGTAACTTCATGAACCAAAAGACAGAAAGAGTATCAGCAAGAAGACTTGGTCGTGCAGTAGCCTGTAGGTATCATTCACATACATCAACATGGCTTTTAGTTGCCCTCGCTGATCTTGGGTAATGACATCATCTCACATCATCATACTCTACGGTGGTTATGCTCCCTGCCCCTGCCCCCAGGTTACCATAGGAACAACCATAAACAATTCTGCATCATCACCATTCCACTGCCTACTCCATACCGGACACTTCATCGGATAGGAGTGTTGGAAGTGGTCTCCTGTGATTAGGAAAATACACTTCCCCAATCAACTTCTTCACCATGGCAGGTAGGTCATGATGTCATTTCAAGGTTCAAATTGACCTTTTCTTTTCTTTCTTGTTTTTCCCAAGACGCTCCCAGAAAAGCCAACCATGAAGCTATGGATGCTTAGCTGAAAAAAGCAAAAGGCCTTAGATTAGATTAGACTAGGTAGAACACATGAAAGTGGAGATGGAAACACAGGGGAATGAATTGGCAGGAAGGGAAAGGACTTTACAGCTGCACAGGCACAAGGCACAAGCCAGCCACTTCAGTTCCATGGGGACTTCCCAGTCATGCTAATGGGGTTTAGGTGGGCCAAGCCTAAGGCCTGTTACCTGACCCTCCATGGGACAGAAAGAAAGTAACACCTCTGAAAAGGGGGAGGGGAAGGAGAGGCACCACTTTCCGGTCAAGGCCTGCCTACAGGGAGGCCTACATGCTCTGTGCAGGTCCCTGAGCTTCGTTCTGGGAGAGGAAAGGGGATGAAGAGGCCTCTGAAGGTACTAAGGGGAGTCCTGACCCCTTTAAATGGTCTGACCCATGGCTTGGGGCTCCATCAGGCCAGTGCTTGCCTCTGCACCAAACCTTCAGAATAATCTTGACTTTGGAGGACTCTTCACCTGGCAGACAATTGACAAGGGCTTATTTTGGTTTGCTTGTTTCGGTTGGACTTAGGCGTTGGCTCTTAATGGACACTCAGCCTCCCAGCTCAAGCCAACTGCCCTCCATTCTGGAATCCCTTTCGGACCCAAACACTCTCAGAATTCCGGGGCTCCTGAGGCAACAGCAGCAAGCCTGCTCTTACGCTCCTGGTCCCAAACGTTCCCCATTCCCTGCAGCTTAACTTAAGCCAACCCCTCAGAACTAGTTCCCCCAAAAAGCTGGGTTTGGCAGTGCAAATACTCTGTAGGCTGATCTGGGACTCGGCGGCTTCAAGCACCATTGAGGGCTAGCCGGGTCTGTTAGTTGTTGAGGGCATGTGTTTGCTTTCAGAAGCAAACCCCTCCCACACCACCACCTGGAGGGCTGGAGCTCAATGGGGGAGCTCTGTGAGAAGAAGAAGGTCCCGACTCCAGGGTCTGGCACATCTTGTTAAAGGGACACATGAACACAAGGAGATCAGTCTAGGGAGAAGAGCCAGGGGAGCGAATGGAACGACTGATAGCCGGCAACGGTGGCTTTGGACATAAAGGAGGGAGGCTTCAGCCCCAGGAGAGACAGCTTCAAAATTACACACAAGACGGATGCCCTGGGGGACCTTTTTTTTTCTTTAATTAAAGGGGATGGGACAGAAGGTTATTAAACCTCAGATAATCAGGTCCTACAGAGAATACAGTAATGGAAAGTTTAAAAAAATTTAAAAAATAAAAAACCTCCCAAAATGTAGACACTGCTACAGGTTGAGGTGGAGAAAGGGAAGAGTTCTCCATTGGTTGTTGGTTGTTTTCTCCATTTTTTGTTTGTTTGAGAGTTTGCAGAATAAGAGGTAAGAAAAAAGAGAAGGCAGCAGGAATGCAAAGAGGCTGCAAGAGAGAAACAAAAGACAATTAGCCAGGCTTCCTGCTTCTGAAATTGAGTAAAACTGTACCTTTTATAATACCATTGGGTAATACCATTAGGTAAGATCAGCACTGGGTGGCTGACCTGCACAAGGGCCCTGGCTTACATATATTGGGGGTGCAGGCAGGACTCAGAAATGCATGCTGAGATCCACAGGCGGCTGTTCTGGGCGTCTCTCGCAGACTGTTTCTGGAGGCTATGCCTGCTCCTCATCCAGCTTCCAGACTTCTTAATGGGACTTCCAGTGGAGAAGGCCCCCCAACGTTGGCCCAGGGACCTCCTTCTACCAGAGGGCAGGACCAGGTGAGCTTAGAACAGAGGCTCAGGCGTCCTCTTTTCTCTCTTTCAGGAGCAATCGCCTCCTCTCTTGCCAAAGGACTCACCAACCCTCCGGGAGAGCCTGTGGAGACCAACAGCCGGAGCAGCAGCTGCTCCCAGTCCTCTTCTTCCTGCCCCTCCGTTTCCTCTACCACGGCATCTGTGGAGAATATCAAGACACTCCATGAAGGATCCCACAGTGAATGCAGAAGGGAAACAAGCGCACACGGAATCCGTAGAGGTGAATTGGTTTTGTTCTGTCTTCCCAAGGAGTCCCGGGAGCTGGAAAGTCTTTATTAGATGTGGGCCAATCCACCTTCACTTTCTCGCTTTGCCCGTTCAGCCCAAAAAGGAGAGATCCAGTCACTTACATATAGCATGTCCCACATCCTTCCCTGGAAACATGAAGGACTAGCATTTCCCAAGTGCCACCAAGGCCGGCAAGCAGATGTTCCTGGCAAACTTCAGACCCGGCTAACCCCAGGTTGCAGCAGAGGGCAGGTGGTGTACCAGGGTTTCTCTGGAGAAACGCAAGGAAGTGGTTCGAAAGGGAGACTCCTGCTTTTCTCTTTCTGTTAAGCGGGTGAGGGGAGGCAGCTCCACTGTATCAGTGGGGGGTGGGTGAAGGAGCTCCACCCTCAGGGATGGAACCAGACAGCTGCTCAGGCTTTGTCCTGGCAATCAAGGGAAGAGTCCGTGCCTTCTGATTGAGGGTCCTGGTTTTGTTCCCTCTCTTTCCAGGAGGGGATGGTCAAATAAACCCAATGTTGGAGTCTCAGCTGCTGTCTCCTGCCCAAGAGAGAAGTCTCCTTATGAAGTCAAGAGATGATATCCAGCTGCCGGAGAATCTCCTCACTTAGTCCCCAGATTTTGAGGACCTCGTCTCTTCCATGGAGCCCCTCCTTCTGGACAGCATCATTCCCTCTCTGGATCCAACAGAGCCCAGGGACTCCAGGCAGGCCCAGGAACTATTGGCAACCCCTTCTTGGCCCTGTGATGACATTGGAGGCCAGTCTCAGGAGCCCCAAGCCAAGACAGACGTGCCCATCCCAAGACCCTCCCAAGGGAAACCATCTGAGGCACCCGAGAAGCCTAAACTCAATACCAAGGCAAAGAGGGGAAAAAGCCCAGCAAGTGAAGAGGAACCAAGCAGGCAGGTGAGGAAGACAAAGAAAAGCTCAGATCCCACCACTTCTGGGGAGGGAACGGCTTTGGGGGCACATAAGAAGCCTTGCAGTTCCTTCGCAAGTGGCAAAAATGGAGGCAGAGGTGCAAAAAAAGCAGCAAAGGGCCCTGCAAACTTGGTCAGTCTCACGATGCAGAGTGCTGGGTCTGGAAAAGATCTTGCCCCGAGCAAGGCATCGAAAGCCACGAAAAAGAAGACAACAACCTCAGTGACAACAGGGGTGGGACCTAAGCAAGTGGCCACTCAGGAGCCCCCTAAGCCACTTCCTTGGAGCCATCTGGCCATGCAGATGACTGAGTCCCTGAACGTCTTCTACCCACTGAGGAAGGGCAAACCCCAGCTGGCACCAGTGAAGAAACAGCTCCCTCTGGCTCCCTCCGCTCCAGAATACCCATTCCCACTGCCAGAAACATGGGCAAGATCCCTGCCTTCCCTGCCAAGGACCCCCAAAATTTAAGCATCCCACTCAGGCCCTCAGCCACCCTCACAGCCGCCATCAAAATCTTTGGCATCCTCCATTCCGGTTGTAGCCTACAGAGCCTGCAATCTTATCCCACCCCTGCAAACCAAAGGCCTCCCCATCCCAGCTATACGAGGCCCCTGGGTGAAGACGGGTGGCCAGCACCTCCATGAAGACCAGCGCTCCCCTTCCTCATTCCCCCATGTCTGGGCAAAGTCACTGGAGGGTGGCCACCAACACCCAGACACCCTTGGTCATTGTGCGGCATCCTATGGAGCCCCCTGCTTCTTCCATATTCAAAGGGGACACTTTCATCCTGTGGAGAACGCCCCCTCCTGACCTGGAAGTCTCAAAGCCCATCATAAAAAAGCAATGACCCATTTGGGAAATGATGAAACATCGGGCGCAGCGGGAGAGGGAGGAGGCCGCCAACTGGACCGCAGTGGGGCGGTCGAAGTACTTTGTGGAGCAGGAAAAGGAAATGGACCTCTCTATTGCCTACGGGTACACATGGCATTCATAAGAAGCAGACCAGTTCAGGAGCCTGGAAAGCAATTGCCGAAATACACTTTGTCTGGCCGTAGGCCAGGACTGACCGTCCAAACTGTGGTCCGATGTTGCTGATGGGCTGGCCTGTGTGACAGACCCAGACCTACTGGGATATGCCACAGTTTCACTAAGCTGCCACCAACCATTCCCTATAAGGAGTCACACAGACCAGGAATGGATTTTTAACAGATAAAGGAATAAAGTTTATTTAAACAACACACAGGGAAAATAAAATGATCAAATGAATAAGATACAGTAACGTGGCTTAGTCTCACTCATACATACACACAGTTTGGTTCACACAGAACACTTAACTTGAAGCACAGACCCTGAACCTATCAGTTCTGGCTACCATACAGACACCTGAACCTATCAGGTTGGTACTGACTGACACACAGTAGTACCCTGTCTGACACACAGACTCCCACTCAAGCTTCTTCTCTCAGCTCTTCCTTCAGCTTCTCCCAACTCTCCACACAAGCTCCACATATATATACAGTACAGCCCCTCCTCCTGATGTCCCGCCTTCCACTCCCCATAGGATGGAACTTTCCCTCCAAACCCATGACAGACAGGTAACATCAGTGCTGTATGTAACACCTCCCCTCTTTATAAGTTGTTTTGTAGGGGGAAAGCTAAGGTGCTTTTCACCAAAAAACAACCTGGATCCAAAACATACTAAAACAGTTATACATACAATATCATACTTACTTATACTTACACTCCAAGTTAAACATTTACCATTTACAATACATCAAGTTACCTTTATTCATACAAACCAACATGTTTAATAAACAGACACATTTGACTTTTTGTCATCAAAATATATACATAGTCCATGTTTCTTTCGCCGTCTTCATTCTTCAGGTCTTCTTGACAAGGCGTCAGCAACACAGTTCACTGACCCTCTGACCACCTTCACTTCAAAGTCATAGTCTTGCAGGTTTAAAGCCCACCTCATCAGTTTACTATTGTGGGTTTTCATTGTCTTTAACCATTGCAGTGGTGAATGGTCAGTGCACAGAATAAAATGTCTTCCCCAGATGTAAGGCTTGGCCTTCTGGATCGCGTAGACTATGGCCAGGCACTCCTTCTCCACGGTTGCCAAATGTCTCTCACCTTTCTGGAATTTCCTACTCAGGTAGGACACTGGATGCTGGTCACCATTCTCATCCTCCTGGCAAAGAACTGCTCCTACCCCGCTGTTAGACGCATCGGTGTAGATGATGAACTCCCGGTCGAAGTCTGGAGCACGCAGCACTGGATAGTTGATGAGCGCCTCCTTCAACCTCCGGAACGCCTCCTCACAGTCGCTGGTCCACGGGATGCGGTCATCAGTCTTCTTCCTCGTCAGATCGGTCAGCGGAGCCGCAATCTCGCTAAACCTCGGGATGAACTTTCTGTAGTAGCCCACCAACCCAAGAAATGATTTGACTTTTCTCTTGGTGTTGGGTCTAGGCCAATCACGAACTGCTTCTATCTTAGCCTCTAGGGGTTTTATCACTCCTCCCCCTACTATGTGACCCAAGTATTTTATTTCTGGGCTACCCAGCTGCAGTTTGTTCTCTTTGTAGAGCCTAGGCCAAAGCACTCCCTCCCCTGGGTTAAAGTGCCTCTCCCTGGCTTTCTGGTATTCCCAAGCTTTCTTTCTGACCTTTTGAGCTTGCAGGGTCTCTGCTGCTAGCTCTAGGTTTCTCTTTAGGTCATTCCTCAAAGAGTCTATATATGTCACAACGTCTTGTGGGTCATCCTGGGTGATCTGCTCCCAATTTTGTTTGATCAAATCAAGGGGCCCTTTCACCCTTCCCCCAAATAAAAGTTCAAACGGACTGAACCCGGTACTGGCTTGTGGCACTGATCGATAAGCAAACAAAAGGGATTGCAGCTTCTGGTCCCAATTGTTTGGATTCTCTGCCAAGTAAGCCCTAATCATGCGCATTAGAGTCCCATTGAACTTCTCAGTTAACCCATTACTTTCAGGATGATAGGCAGTGGTTTCCTTGTGCTTAATTCCACAGATTTGCCATAAGCGTTTCATGAGCTTCGATGTGAACGATGCGCCCAAATCTGTGATTATTTCTGAGGCAAATCCCATCCTGGACATATACCCCACCAAGGCATCTGCCACTGTGTTAGTTTCAATGTTAGTCAAGGGTATGGCTTCAGGGTACCTCATGGCATGGTCCACAATGGTGAGAATGAACCTGTTCCCCCTCTTTGTGGCCTTGGGCAAAGGTCCCACAATATCCACCCCTATGCATTTGAACGGAGTGTCAATCACAGGCAAAGGGCACAACTTTGCTTTGGTCCTGTCGCAGCTATTCCCCTGCCTTTGACACACATCACATTGTTTACAGAACTCCCTGATCTGCTTCCCTATGTCAGGCCAGTAAAAATTCTGTGTGATTCTCTGCTGTGTTTTGTTCACCCCTAAGTGCGCAGCAAACATGTCAGAGTGCCCCCTTTGTAAGATCATGGGGCGATACTTTTCAGGTACCACTAGCTGACTTCGGATCCCATCTCCCCCTTTTGAGATATTCCTCAGGGTCTCTCTATACAAAATCCCCTTTTTCTCTAGAAATCTCACTGGGGTTTCAGGTGTTAGCTGGGCGTCAGTCACCTGTTCAAAACACTTTTGGAGAGTGGCGTCTGCCTTTTGCTCTTGGCCAAATCGGCTGTCTGTGGTTAAGGTTTCCACCACAGCTTCTGAACTCCCCTCTGCTTCCGTCTCTGGCTCATCAGTACCCCCCTGAACTGTCCCCGTGGTGGCTTGTGAGCGTGTAATCACTAGCACCCGTTTCACCTGTTCAGCCAGGTCATTTCCCACGAGCACAGCTGCTGGCAGAGTCGATGAAATCGCTAGCCGCCAAACTCCCCTCCAGCCTTGAAAGTTCACAGGTACCTCCGCTACTGGCAGTGAGATCACCTGCCCCTCAATCCCTGCCACCTTCATGCTTTCATTTGGGATTATATACTCCCTAGGAATAATATCTGGATGGCACAGGGTCACCTGGGAACAAGTGTCCCTCAGCCCCCGATACTGATGGTCAAGTATTCCTACGTCCACCCCTGCTGTTTCAAACAACTGAGAATCTGTTCTCACGAGCAAGCAGCGCTTGACCTCCACAAGAGGACCATTTTCCTCAGCCTGATCAGCAGATGTAACTGTTCCAGATTGAGTAGCCATGGCAACAGGCTCCCTCAGTGACAAGGGGCTTTGCTCTTTCTGGACACAGAACACAGCTTTTGGCTTGGTTCCACTCGAATCCTGAGGCACAATTCCTTTTAGCTGCTTTAATTTCTCACACTCTGAGATTAGATGGCCCTTTCCCTGACAGAAATAACATTTTCTGCTATATTTTGAGTCTTTCTCATCTTGTTTTGGTTTTCCCTCCAAAATCTGAGGTCTTGGTTTCATGTCTGAGGGCTTCCCTTCACCATGGGCCCCTCCCCCTTGCTGGCTTTTCCCTGGTCCCTGAGAGTACTTGCTGTAGGTTTCTTTAGGTTTCCCCATCGATTTCCCCTCACCCAAGGGCTTTCTTATTTGGGAAATAAAATCTGCGATCTCGGCTGCTTCTGCCACAGATTTCGGTTTCCTTTCCCTCACCTGGAATTTCAGTTCCCCATGCAGGACTGAATAGAACTGTTCCAGCGCTATCAAGTCTTTGAGCTGCTGAAAGGTCTCTGTCCCCTCTTGAGATAGCCATTTCTCTAGCAGCCTCACCAATTGGGCCCCCACTTGGGTAAAAGTCTGCTCTGGTTTCTTGGTGATTGACCTGAATCTTTGCCTCAGCTGTTCCGCATTTATCCCATGTCTGGCAAACACCAGTTTTTTAAACTCTGCAAAATCTTTCATCAGTTCCTCAGGCATCTCGGCATAGACTTCTGCCAGGCTGCCACTGATTAAAGATCGCATGATGGTCATCTTCTCAGTTTCCCTTACTGAGAAGTCCACAAACGCTCTTTCCACTAGGGAAAAGAACACCTCAGGACAATCTCCCTTGTGGTACACAGGGAATTTCTTCAGGTCAGCTTTAGACAATTGGCCTCCCTCAGAATCCCTATTGTTATTATTGTTCTGGTTCATCATTTCCAATTTTCTTAACTCAAACGCCATCCTTTCTTTTTCCAGAGCAATTTTCTCTCTCTCTAATCTTTCCTCCTTTTCCATTCTCTCTCTCTCTAATTCGAAATGTCTCTGTTTCTCTCTTTCCCTTTCCTCCATTTCAAATTGCCTTTCCCTTTCCTCCCTTCTTTCTCTCTCTAATCTTTCCTCCACTTCAAATTGCCTCATCCTCAGTTCATGCTGTTGGGCTAGGAGTAATTTTCTGAGTTCTGGGTTCTGTTCTCCCGTGCTGTCACCCTGCACTGAGCCAAATTCATCCTCAGAACCTTGGTCTACCTGGGGGTCTTTCACTTCACCCATTTCTGCCATTTGGCTTCGAGTCAAGGGCATAATCCCCCCCCCCAGAACAGGCTGCTCTCAAAAGTCAAGCCTCAAAATAAAGCGACCACTTTTTTTTTCTTTTGCCTCAGAACCAGCCTTCTTATAGATTGCTGCTGTTCTTCAGCACTGACTTGCAACAGTTGCGAGCCAGAGTCTACCCCCCTCTGCTAGGCCTCGCAGCAGGCAGGCTAAATCACTGCTACTACACAGTTTTGCCTCAGCTTTTTTCCCGCCAAAACAGGCTGCCTTAGAGCTCCCTAATCTAGTCCCCAATCTGAGGTTACACGTTCTTCTACTAGCGCACCTCCCCGTGAGGTACACCTAGAAGATTACCTACGTGCTCTCAGATTGTCCCTGACTAGACCCCCTCGCTCTGGGCACTCTTGCCAAGGCTTTGCTGTACCACTGGACAACTGGACCAGTCGTATCCCACACGCTGGACACCAATCAATGTGACAGACCCAGACCTACTGGGATATGCCACAGTTTCACTAAGCTGCCACCAACCATTCCCTATAAGGAGTCACACAGACCAGGAATGGATTTTTAACAGATAAAGGAATAAAGTTTATTTAAACAACACACAGGGAAAATAAAATGATCAAATGAATAAGATACAGTAACGTGGCTTAGTCTCACTCATACATACACACAGTTTGGTTCACACAGAACACTTAACTTGAAGCACAGACCCTGAACCTATCAGTTCTGGCTACCATACAGACACCTGAACCTATCAGGTTGGTACTGACTGACACACAGTAGTACCCTGTCTGACACACAGACTCCCACTCAAGCTTCTTCTCTCAGCTCTTCCTTCAGCTTCTCCCAACTCTCCACACAAGCTCCACATATATATACAGTACAGCCCCTCCTCCTGATGTCCCGCCTTCCACTCCCCATAGGATGGAACTTTCCCTCCAAACCCATGACAGACAGGTAACATCAGTGCTGTATGTAACAGCCTGCTGTCCCAAGAAACACAGGAATTCTAACTGGCAGGCAGCGATACGATCTTAGGGTGTGTCCACGTGTTGATCAATTAGATTTTTAATTAATCTTGCCATAAATGGTTTGTGCCTTAAGACACTGGGCTGGCCACCCTCTCCTTGGGTCATCTAGCGGTGTCTAAAATTCTTAGGTCTCATTCTGTAGTCATAGATTCAAGCCTTCGAAGCCCAGATACTATTTTCAATTTTGGAACAAAGAGATCATATACAAATGTCATTTCCAGTGGGCCCAAGCTTTCTCCACTTCAGAAAGACAATGGAGGGCGGGCACGCTTTGTTCCTGCTCTTTTTAAAGAAACCGGATACACCACCCTTCTGAAAGCCCTTTTGAGGTTTGTTCCTCCCCTTCTCCTCTTTTTAGGATCAATTGACTGGGACCGCGTAGAGTTCTCCACGTATCGTCCCAAAATGTTTTCTCCTTACCAAAAGCAGGTAAAGCCCTTGGAAATAGGTTTCTGCATAGTGAGATACAAGGGACGTGGTGGCACTGTGGGCTAAACCGCAGAAGCCTGTGCTGCTGGGTTAGAAGACCAGCAGTCGTAAGATCGAATCCACACGACGGAGTGAGTTCCCGTCGCTTGTCCCAGCTCCCGCCAACCTAGCGGTTCGAAAGCATGCAAATACAAGTAGATAAATAGGGACCACCTTGGTGGGAAGGTAACAGCGTTCTGTGTCTAAGTCGCACTGGCCATGTGACCACAGAAGATTGTCTTCGGACAAAACGCTGGCTGTATGGCTTGGAAACGGGGATGAGCACCGCCCCCTAGAGTCGAATGTGACTGGACAAAAATTGTCAAGGGGAAACTTTACCTTTACCTTTATAGTGAGATACAAGAAGATAGGAGGAGGCAGCAACTACCTGGATTTGAAATATGGGACCTGAAAAGAAGAAGCTAAGAGGCAAAATACGGAAGAAGAAAAAATGCCAAGCCGTGGAGTAAAAGCAACTGCGGCCGCCGTGAAGAAAAAGCTGAACCAGACGTTTTGAAGAAAAAGCTTTGAACAAGGCAAAGCTAAGACGTGTCTCTACAGCAGGCTCAGGAACAACAGGTAGACCTACATTCTAAGTCCGATACTATACGACTTAATTTTAAAAATGCATTGGACTGCAAAGAACTGGGAAACCGCCCGAAGGTAGCAGGAGAAATCAAGTGCCTGTGAGGTGTCACTTTTTGCCTTGCCATTCAGAATGAATGGGAAGAATGATGAATCGTTGTCACGAAAGCAGAAGCAAAACATTGAAGAGCTCCCTGAAAGCCTAGCCTAATGGAGGCAACTCCAACAATGGAAATAGGATCCCTTAAAGCGGATCACCACAATCGGTCATGGCCAGACAACAGAAAATGTAGCAAAGCAATATGAAAGCTTCCAGACTTGAGCACTCTTCCAAGGCCAGACGTGGCAGTGAGCGTTGGATACTTCTGCAGAAAGATGACTTCACCAACGAAGGGAAATGAGGAAGCAGCCTAAAGCATAGCAAGGTACCTGAAAGGGCACACAGCACATTCCACACTCAAATTGTCAGCAACCGACGGCCCTAGTCTTGTAGGCTCTTCAGAAGCTGACTGAGGAGCAACACCAATAAAGGCAAGTGGAATTCATGTTAAACTGTGGAGAAGAAGCTACCTGCTGGACAAAGGGAAAGCAAGAAACAATGGCATTCCATTCCCCACGGGCAGAATATGTATCTATCAGAAGGCAGATTACTAGAAGATTCAGGCAAAAATGAAACATAAACTATTTAGGTGTTTGAAGACTATCAGGAATGCCTTGGACTCTCACAAAGAGAAAGAAGAGTGGATGCCTGTTTGCAGTGCACTGACAGGAAGCACCATTTCGCAAGTTATCTTAGGTGCTGCCTGGCACTGCCTGCTCTGCTCACAGTCACTTTGCTAGGCGAAACAGAAAGTCCCACAGGCCCCTCCTCCCAACAACCAATTGAATAACTAACATTATGCTGCCCTTTCATGAACCTGGTCCCTGTTGCCAGAGGCAGTGGCCTCACTCGGCTTGATGGTAGGGCTGGCTGTGCTTTGTAGACCTCTTCTTGTGGCCTCTCAGGGAGACTCACCTGGACCAGGTGATGCCTTGGTCTGACTGAGTGCTTGTCTCAGCTTGCCAGCACAATGAGGTTATTCCCAGTGATGTCATTCAAGACAAGAAGATTATCCTTGTGGCAACATCTGTGACATCACAATATGCTTGTATTTACCCCTAAACCATCCCTGTGCCAATGGGGCAATAAACCCCTGCAGCTAGGCAACCATCAGCCTGACTCTCCTGGAACTGTGATGGTTCATGAAATAAGCTGAATCTGAAAAACCATCTAGAATAATACAAAAACCTGCTTCCAGTATTTAAAAAACAATCGCTGCAAACTCCAGATGCTCCTTTGAAAGGTCTAATTTCACATTCATAAAGATCAAACAGGACCATTGAATCCATTGGTCTGAAAACTTCTTTTACTCTTGGCTGCTTGCATCAAAGTCTTTATGTCTCTGATCACATGGACCTCCATCGGTCATAGGTTTAACCTCTTCTATCCATATACAAGTTTAAGGTTTTAGTCTCAATTCCTAGTTGAAATAAATTTGATGGTTGTTTGTCCACATTCAGTGTTTTTATTCTGGACTCTTCCCATCCCATTCTTCTGGGTTGTCTCTTTCACTGTCTCCATCCTTTCTAAATTTAGATTCAAAGTTTGCAAAGGCAAGTAACCTTTATTTCTTATATATATGGTTCCATAGAACACTGATAACATATACATTATCAGGTCTGTTAATTGTTTCTGTGCCTGGCAGAGGTGAGGAGGACAAACATTCAGAAACTGGTGCGAGGAGTCTCTCTACAGTGAACTAGCTATAACCATACAAATGTTTATGTCTATCTCTACCATAGCACCGAAACTGGGAAACCTGCTCACCTGAAGAGTGGAGGAGGAGTAAGAATACTTTGGAGCTTGCCACTCAGTCTTAATTTGGTTTTGGAAACCTAGATGTATTAATTTAAGATCTGCCAATAGACTGCAATACCATCTTCAGTCACTAGTAGGTGGCAGTGTTTCTTAACATTCAGGAGAGAGGAAGCTGCCCCCTGTGCTGCAATATTCATTCCTCAGGGAACCTCTCAGCAGCTTCAAGTGATGCTTCTGAATGACTGCTTTCTCCGGAAATGACTGCGAAGAAGCAGCAGGAGGGAAAGGATCAAGGAGCAAGCATGGGAAGGAGGGAAGAAAGGTGTGAGAGACCAAGGACTTCATCAAGCTCATTTAAATGTACAAAATGGAGGGAGGAAATGGAGGGAGGGTGGGTGGATGGATGTGTGTGTGTGAGAGAGAGAGAGAGTGAGAGAGACTGACTGACTCAAAACTATGAAAAAGAAAAGGCAAGAGAAAGAGAAACCTTGAATTAAGGCGTGGGGGGGGGAGGGTGGCTTTTTAAGGTGCTGTCTAGGTTTATCATTGTTTTCCTTCCAAGAGTTTCTTTAAGTCCTCCTCACTTTCTGCCATGCTTTTGCGTAGTCAATGAAGCAGAAGTAGGTGTTTTTCTGGAACTCTCTGGCGTTCTCCTTAATCCAGCGCATGTTAGCAATTTGGTCTCTAGTTCCTCTGCCCCTTCGAAATCCAGCTTGTACTTCTGGGAGTTCTCGGTCCACATACTGCTGAAGCCCAACTTGTAGGATTTTGAGCATAACCTTGCTAGTGTGTGAAATGAGTGCAATTGTTCGGTAGTTGGAGCATTTTTTGGCACTGCCCTTCTTTGGGACTGGGATGTAGACTGATCTTTTCGAGTCCTCTGGCCACTGCTGAGTTTTCCATTGATGATGATTTAAAAAAGCACACTGGTCCTTTGATATTGGTCTGTAGCACCAGGGTGGGTGACATGGCCTTTAGCTTGGTTTGTTCCTTTTTGCAGACCACACATAGAATGTTTAAAGTGGTGGGGAAAACCCCTCCCCAATTCTGCATTGGCTGTCTCTAGCAAGCATGTCATTGCCAGCATCACTCTGGTAGCCACTGATGATGATTAAATCCTCTGCGAGCTAGCAAAAATTTAATGCAACTTGCTAGGCACGTTGGACACCTTACTACTACCTATACCACACCACGGCTGGAGTGCAATGTGTTCCAGCAAAAACAGTGCACATCTTTATCAAAGTTGGTGCATCCTGCTAGTTCAGTACACAGCCTGTGTAGATTCAACAATAGTTTTAATTCAAATAATGTATGATTTCCTTCCTTTTGAATCAAGGGGGTAATGTCGGCATATATAAATTTTTGGGGGGCAAAAGGTAAAAAAGTTCCCTGACCTCTGCTCTAATGCATTAATCAATCAGCCAGAGACAGAGAGATCCAATAGATATCCATTTATTTTCAACTGAAAGCAAGCAAATAGGTGCAAACCTCACATGTAGAAAACATGCAGAGAAGAAGCATGCCCCCAATATAAAAAAAATACACTTTTATAAGACAAAACATGAAAAAGGAGCTGGGGGGGTTGGGTGGACTAGAAGACATGGGAGGGGATTCTATAATTGGTATAAATTCCTGCATGAACTCAGCTTTGGACAGTAATTCATTTGTGTCAGACGCCCCACTTCCCAAGGATGGATTTCTAATTTAGAAATACAGTGGTGCCTCGCATTACGAGCACTCCGTTTGACGACGAAATGGCTTTACGTCGATGTTTTTGCGATGATGTTCCCTATGGGGGAATTTCGCTTTACGATGATCGGTCCCGTTTCGGTAACCGAAACAGCGATGATTTTCGCACAGCTGATTGGCGGTTTCAAAATGGCCGCCGGGTAAAAAAATGGCCGCCCACTGTTTTCTGGCACGGATTCCTTGCTGCACGGTCAGTGAAAATGTCCGTGCTATGGAGGATCTTCGCTGGATGGTGAGTTTGAAGCCCCTTGGAATGCATTAATCGAGTTTTAATGCATTTCTATTGGCTTTTTAAAATCGCATGACGACGTTTTCGTTTTACAGTGATTTTCGTGGAACGAAATAACGCCGTCACGCGAGGCACCACTGTACCTTAAATGTAAATTGGAAGAAACTCAGATAGACACCCTTTCCTCATTTGTTCATTTTTCCCTGCCTAAACAAAACCTTAATATATCTGGTTTACATATTTATATAGTGAAGCAAGTTACAGAAAGCAAGATGGTTATAGTTAGGCTAAGATATATTTTATATGTATTAACTGGACCCCTTCAGTTCCTCAACTTTGCACTGTTCAGATTCGGCAAAAAATGCTGTTCAACTTTTCTGTTTTAATGTTCCCAAACGAAAGAAATACATTCTCCTTTTACTGGGTAACAAGGACAAAAGGCCTCACGAACTGTTAACACACTGTGATTCTTCTTGGAGGAGGCTGCCAGAGTGATGACAGATTCTGACCCTGCTCCTAGTCATGCACCACCTTCAGTCACAGCTTCTGAGGAGAAAATGTGTGCACTTCCAAGCAACATTACTGTTGTCGCAAAATGACTGAAAAGGCAGCTATCTTGATAGCCTCTCTCTTGTATTCAGAAGTAGGGCCAGAAATATTTGGCAGGGAGAGGTACTCAGAAATTGTTCTTGCCATGGTGAAGAACATGCAACTGCTATTGTTTCCACACACTACTGGTGGGTTTTCTGGAAGTCTTGATGGTGATAACAGATAAGCCTTAATTTTCACCCACTGACTAAGAAGGTAGAGGCTAGGAACATGACTTTCTGCCATGCATCCCAGGAGAGGGGCCATCCCAGATACCCAGCCAAGATCACTCAGAGTATGTGGAGCTGATGGATTACATGCCCTGCCACCTGTGCAACCTTGGGCAAGCTGAACAGTCCCAGAGTGCCAACCAGAAGGAAGGACTGATAAACCACCTCTGGGTACTTTAAATAAATAAATAAATAAATAAATAAATAAATAAATAAATAAATAAATAAATAAATAAATAAATAAATAAATAAATAAATAAAACAAACCCCTCTGGGAGGGTTACCATGTCAGAATGGTTTTGCTGGCAAGTAACTATTGATCAGGGTCCCTTTTATAATATCCAGCAGGCACATTTTAGGTTTTCTCTTATTTATAAAATGTAGATGAGAAATCTTGAGAATATGGGCCTATTCTGGCCTACAGGGAGTCAGACTTTAGCCCATGGAGGCTCCCTGCACAAATCTGACCCTTTTGTAGGATCTTCTGAATAAACCATAGGTTCTAAAAAAATTCAGCATCATGCCCCCTTTTTGCTTTTTTTAAAAATATCCATGTCTCCTTTGCCATCACAAGCCCACTGTAAGAGGAAAATGTCTTTTGCTCTAGGATTAAAGATAAAAATGAAAAAGTAATAGACATTGGCCAAAATCTTGTTGGGCAATTGTCGTCAGTCAACAAGTCTCTGTAGACATTACCTGTTGTACACCAAGTTGCATGATTCGGCGTACAACAGATAATGTATATGGAGATTTCTTAACTTGTAGCAATTTATCTCTAAAAACTACATCTTTTGCATAATAGCAGAAAAAAGTTGGCCATTGTTTCCCATTTTAAAAAATCATTTATTTATAGAAGAAAATATAAAAAACAGTTTACTTACAATAGCTTTAAATTACTGGCTTGTGTATGCTGCTTTATTGCACATATTCTAAGCAACCAACTGAACTGATCCAAAGCAGACACACAACTGCCTTAACAGACTAAAGAGAGGAGAAAAGAACACTTAGCAGAGAGCATGGCGTTCTCTTTGAATCATGCTGGATATATAGACAAGCACCCCAGCCCAGAAAAGTCCCTCCCAGTCACTCAAACTACAGACAGCACCTGAGGCTGCAAGCGAATTTCCAGCAGGAAATGTCATAAAGACTTTACTTCATAAGTCACACCCCTCATGGACTCTGCCAGCAGTCTTGAATTCCTCCAATACATACAAGTACTGGCAGAGTACATCAGTCCTCTTTGTGCTGCAAACAGGAAGCACAAAACTGTTCCATCCAATACTTTGGCTCGCACCTTCTTACATTGTCTGACCCCCACAGAGGGTTGAATTTTCTCCTCATCAGTTATGATGTCTCGACATAAAAAGAAGCACATGAAACTTGTAGGGATGAGGTCCAGGCTACCTGAAGAACTGTATCTTCCTTATATGAACATGCTTGGTTTTTAAGGTCTTCCGGGGAAGGCCTTTCTGTCACTCCCACCACCCTCACAGACCTGCCTTGTGAGGACAGACAAGAAGGTATTTTTAGGGGCTGCTCCCACGTGGTGGGAGCACCCCTCAAGAGAGAGAGCAGGTTGCTTTTCTTCCTATCATCCTTTTTCCAGATGGCAAAGGCCCTTCTGCTCAGACAAGCCCTGGACAATCGACTAGCTGCGAAGGAACAGCTTAACAGGGGATGTTGTGTTTTGTTTTTGCCTTTCAAATTATGTTTCTAAATAATTTTGAACAGATATTTAAATCATATGTTTAACTGCTTTCAGTTGTGGACTTTCTTTAGCTGGACTCACAACATTTATGCAAGCTGCCTTGCTTTATTGGAAGAAAAGTGTGAAATAAATAAAATGAATGAATGAAGATGGGGACCCTATCAAACAGCCTGTATTAGTTCTCAGAAATCTGTATGGCTGGCCCCTAAAAAGGTTGTTAAAAGTTCTTGGCCTGTCCCCACAGCTCACTTACACTTATTAATTTGCTGTGTAGAGTTATGGTTGCTTTCAAAAATAATCGCGTCATGTATATTACTCTTAAATAAAGAACATACATTTCAGCTGGGTAACAGCCTGGGTCAGATCTTGACAGATATTCTGCACCAATGCCTTGTGTAATTTTTAGCCATTTTCTGGAAGGGTTTAGTTCTCGAAACCATGATATATGTCTGAATATGATTAGCGACTAACGTCATTCATTTCTATACAAAAGACTGCTTCTGTGGCAGGAATACTTCCATGCCAACAGGCTGAAACACTGCAAAATTAGGCGAGGCTGATTTTTGATCTGTGTTCTTCATTCCCCCACTGAGAAGAATGTTGCAGCTATCCTGTATTTCTACAAGAGCACAAAACAGCAGTGGGGTGCAGAAGCACTAGCTTATTGTTTTGCACTGGATATAAAGGGGTAAAGGTGTGCATTTTTAGATGGTATTTTTATTGAGCTAGTTTTGAGAGAAGTAGAAGTGGCATCCTCTTTTTCAGTTGCAGTTATTTAATGATAAATTCAATCTGCCACCATTTAAATGTCCATCCTGTAGAGCAGTGGTCCCCAACCTTTTTGACACCGTGGACCAATTGGAGGGACAGGGTCTGTGTGCAGCGGGCAGGGCACCACCCGTGCTTGCATGGACGAAGGAGCAGCACTCACTCGCACAGGCGTGCAGACACTTGTGTGCATGCACAAAGGGGCAGGGTGCTTGTGCAGTACACACACACATTTGCATGATGCGCGAAGTGGCAGTGGTACTCATGGGGCGCGCGTGTGCACTCTCGCACATGCGCAAAGGGGCTGTGTGGGGAGAGTGTGGGGGGGCGGAAGATCTGTCTCCGCATCTTCGTCCAGCCAAGGCCACGGACCATCACTGGGCCATGGACCAGGGCTTGAGGAACCCTGCTGTAGAGCACTGGCTGTAACCCTCTTATCCATTTTGAGGGCACCAGGATGGGTGAGGCTCTTACATAGATCTGTTTGTAGTAGCAGTTACTGTGGGAAACTTCTACTTTGAATGTAATATTTTTTCCCATTCTTCAGTATATTAGGGGGAATTTATTTATTTATTTAAAATATTTTTATCATGCCTTTCTCCAAGGCAGGTTACATCATTAAAACACAATATTAAGGCTAAAAACAGTGAACTATTCAAATAGTAAATGAATTACAGTGGTGCCTCGCTTGACGACATTAATCCGTTCCAGCGAAATAACTGTAGAGCGAAATCGTCGTCAAGCGGGGAAGAAATCCACTGAAATGCATTGAAAACTGCTCAATGTGTTCCAATGGGCTAAATACCTAATTGTCCAGCGAAGATCCTCCATAGGGCGGCCATTTTCCGGTGCCTGTACAGCGAAAAATCCGTCCTAATCACAGCGGGGAGCCATTTTGCACAGCAGGTGGCCATTTTGAAACCCGACCATCAGCTGTTTTTAGATCGTCGTAATGCGAAGAATTGGTTCCCGAAGCAGGGAACCAATCATTGTCAAACGAAAATCGCCCATTGAAACATCATTTTGCGATACCAAAAGCAATTACAAAAACCTCATCATCAAGCGGATTCGTCATTTAACGAGGTAATCATTTAGCGAGGCACCACTGTAATAACATATTTAAAATGTTAGGTAAAGCACTATGAAAACAGACTTAGAAGCCACAAAACTCCAAACCTTCTTGTTTCAAAACCTCTCCTAATCAGAAATAAGGGTTCCTTACATGACTGCAAGGTTGATGATCTCTCCTCTCCCCATCAGAAATTCAGCCCCCTCCTATCTGACCCATCATATCCCTTGATGATGAAGGAGAGCCCTACAGCAACATCAAAACTTTGGGAGGCAGAGGCTGCTTCAGAATTGGGGATGGACAGGCAGAAGCGCAACAGAGAGTTGACATATATGTTACAGATAGCCAGCTATTTGACACAGAAATCCATTGGTGTTTTAGAGTTGTGATTCAGGAAGAGTTTTGTAGCTGATCAAATATACCTGAAAACATAATTGGTGTTTACGTCCTAGTGACCAATCACAAAACAAAGCAAACTAATTTGCAATCATGGAAGGCAAGCAGTGACAAGCAGATGTTCTTAGCATGTGAAAAATTATTTTTTTTAATATCCTGGATACGTGTACTATACACTTGGGCCAAAATGGCTGTAATTTCCTTTTCTGCTGTGGAGTATTTGGACCTGACTCTGATCATGTTGGATGAATGCAGAGCTGGGATGGACCTGAACATGAGGTTCTCTGCCCTCCTCATCTGCCATAAGGACTTCAAAAGTGGCAGGCAAGACCACCTCCATCAAGCCCTCATGTTTACATATGGCAGGTAGTTCTCTGGACCCCTAAAATGCTCCTTTTGCTGCACGTGGAGACAGACATCCTGAAGAAAGTTCTGTACCATTACAGGGCAAGCTGCCAAGTCCCGGGTGTTACCATTGAGAACACCAACTTGAAGCTGGCCTTCTGTAAGAGTATGACAGACATTTGCAAAGCCATCGCTCACTTGTTGAAAAGAGCTCCTGGAGACTTCATTGGGTTTTCTTGAAAAGAAACTATTGGAGTCTCTGGCAACATCCCTTCACTTGACAGCCATCACTGCCTTAGTCTCCCTGAGCCAACTCAAGCCATGCCTAGCCATTGAAGACAACCAGAATCTGCTGCATCAAGTAATCAAGGGTCTGTTCCCCCTCCCTCCCCTGGAGCATCTCAAAGAGAGAGCAAAGAATGAACAGGATGTTTCCAACATAGAGTTCCTGTACATCAGCTCCATGGAGGTCATGGGCAAACTCATCAAGGTACTTATTAAAGAAGATCCAACCTCCGAGGGGATTGATGGAATGTTCCAGCTGATTGATCTCTGGCTCACAAGAACTGAATTGCGCCGAGAGAAGGGACTACAAGCCAGCTGCTGTGTGCTGCCTGCCTTCCAGGGCACTCTTAGCCTTCTAGATGGAGAACATGTCAACGTGTGTGGTTCCCGGAAGGCATTCCTAGCCCCATATATGTGGGAGAGGTCCATCAAGTGCTGGTGATTGGCGGCCAAGTGCATCAGCTGCTTGATGCACATTCAAGTCCGATCAAGAAGGAGGAGGATGAAAAAGAAATTATATCTGCCCTCTGTGATTTATCAGTGGAAGCACTGAGCTGTTTGGGGTCTCAGGCAGATTGGCTAAGGTGACTGCCTCTATCTGGGGAATATCCACAGAGCTCGGGTAATATCCGTGCACCAAATCTCTTAAAGTTCTGTTTTCTCAGTGACCAAAGTCAACTGCCAGGCTCATTTGTAGTACAGTCATTTCAGAGATGAGGTGCTTAGGTATGACATTCTTGCTAAGGATGCACACAGGCCCCCTAGATTACCCCATCTGCAAGTAAGAGCACAGAAATTGCCTGACGCATCCCATGTCCTATTGAAGAAAATAAAGAGGTTGCCTACCTGTAACCATCAAGTGGTCCTCTGTGAATTGACATATATGGGTCTTGTCTGCGCCTGCGCTGAAGTTCTTGGAAGATTCTAGAGCTGAAAGTAACAATTTAGTGGTGTGATTCCACCACGAGGCGTACGCTCCTCCCACCTTCCATTCCCCTCAGTTCCAATTTTTTTCCCGTCAGGTGTAATAAGAGTAGAACTTTAAGTGAACCGTGACGGGGAGAGGGGAGGATGGGTGGGTAATTTGAATTCACAGAGGACCACTAGAAGTACTATGGTTACAGGTAGGCAACCTCTTTTTCTTCTTTGTGGCCTCTGAGAATGCACACATATGGGTGACTAGCAAGCTTCATTTACCAGCAGGTGGGATGTCACGGGAGGAAGGATGCCAACACAGCTCTGCCCAATGAAGCATCTTGTCTTGCTCTGACATCTAGCCTGTAGTGCTTGATGAAGGTCGACGGTGTGGACCATGTAGCAATCCGGCAGATGTCTGGGATCTCGGTTCCATGTTGGAAGGCAACCAAAGTTGACAGGGCTGTGGTTGAATGAGCCTTAAGGTGCTCAGGAGGTGACTTTCCTGAAAGTTTATAGGCTAGAGAAATGGTGGAAACTATCCATCTAGAGATGGATTGAGATGATGCATGGGCTCCCTTGTGGGGGCCATGGAACCAAATGAAAAGTCTATTGGAGCTCCTGTAGGACTTAGTCCTGTCTAAGTAAAAGGACAGGGCCCTCCTGACATCCAAAGTATGGAGCATATGCTCTAGTGGAGACAATGGGGATTTAAAGAAGGATGACAAGATAATGGGTTGGTTGATGTGAAAGTCTGAAACCACTTTAGGCAGAAAGGACACATCAAAGTACAGTGGTGCCTCACAAGACAAATGCCTCACAGGAAAAAAAACTTGCAAGATGAATTGTTTTGGCAATGGGGTTGATGACTTGCAAGACGAATGTTCCTATGGCCGTGCTTTGCAAGATGAATGTTTTCCATTTTTTGTTCCTGCCTCATGTTTGATTATTTTTAAATATTTTTCTATGATGTTTAAAAAGTTAAAGTTTTTTGATTGAAATTTTTGAAATCATCTGCACAATATGTATGGCTTCTAAGAGCACTTAATAAACCCTTTGTAGACCAAATTTGTCTTTGTTCTGACTTTTTTTGCCCATAGGAATGCATTAATTAGATTTCAATGCATTCCTATGGGAAAATGCATTTTGCTAGACAAATTTTTCGCAAGACAACATTAACCACGTAATGAATTAAATTCTCTTGCGAGGCACCACTGTACAGTGTCACCTTATCAGGGTGAAATTCAGTTGCATCGAAGGGCAGGAAGTTCACTAGCCCTTTTTGCTGATGTGATAGCCACAAGGAATGCTGTTTTACAGGTAAATAACTGCAGGCTTGAAGATGACATAGGTTCAAATGGTGGATGCATTAAGGTGTTTAGTACTGTCTGGAGAGACCATTGTGGTATAATACGTTGATGTGGTGGGTGAGTGTTGTTGAGTCCCTTGAGGAATTTCTTGACAGTAGGGTGTGAGAACAGTTTCGCAGAAGGGGAGTTGTCATGTTGGTGGGCAACAGTGGCAGAAATGTATATCTTCAGAGTGGATAATGACAGGCCAAGTTCAAAAAGATGGAGGAGGAAGGTAAGTAAGTTATTAAATGAAACAAGTACAGCAAATAAGTTCTTATCAGTGGTGTACCTGATGAATGATTTCCATTTATTTTCATATAAAGAGAGAGTCGAAGGTTTATGTGCCTGTTGTAAGACCGCCATCACCTCGGGGATACCTTCCATGCTGTAAGATTGAGAGAGGTCAGGTTTGGATGGTAGATCATGCCCTGGTTGAGAGTCAGAAGATCTGGGATTAGAGAAAGATGGACCCGGTCTGTCCACATTGATGTCAGGTGAGTGAACCAGGGTTGTCGGGGCGAATTCAGGGCTATGAGGATTGCATGAGCCCTGAACTGTCAAAGTTGAATAATTGTACACTGGATTAGCGGTATCGGTAGAAACAGATAAAGGAAATCCGTGGACCAGTCCATCATGAATGCGTCCCCGATCGAGTGGTTGTCCGACCCGGCTCTGGAGCAGAACATCATGCATTTGCGGTTGAGCTTTGTTGCAAAAAGATTGATCGATGGAGAGCCCTACCAACAGCATAGCTGACGGAATACAGTATCGTTCAGGAACCATTCGTGTGTTCCTGATGGTAGACGGCTGAGGTGGTCCACGAGATAATTATCATCTGTGGTGATATTTACTGCTATCGAAAATCTGTGGTTTTGACAGCACCACTCCTATAGGTTGACGGCAAGGTACAAAAGGGAAAGGGAGTGAGTGCCTCCCTGCTTGTTGGCATAGAAAAGCGTTGTCGTATTGTCCGTTGCTAATTGGATGACTTGTCCCTTGATGAGTGGGAGAAAGGCACTGAAAGCTCTGATGATCGCAATTAACTCTAGGTGGTTTATGTGAAGAGCCTGTTCTTGTTTTGATCACAAGCCGTGAATTTTGTGAGGCAGGCAGTGGGCCCCCTCCATCCAGAAAGGCTTGCATCGGTAGTGACCTGTATCGTAGTTTGAAGGGGCGAAAAGGATTAACCGGTCCACAGGTTTGTAAGGTAAGTCCACCATGTAAGTTGGGCGGCTAGTTCTTCTGTGGCTGTTAGCATTTTTTGTAGGGGGAATCCATCATGGGATCGAACAGGGCTAGAAACCAGGATTGAAGTGGTCTCATCTTGAGTCTGGCATGGAGTATCAGCGATGTCGTGGAGGCCATGAGGCCAAGAAGGTGCTGTGCGTGATGTGCAGATACTGCTTGAAGAGGTTGGAATGAGGCAATTCTTTATCTTTGCAAATCTTTCGTGAGAGAGGAAAGGTTTTGCTTGTATAGAATCTATCTCTGCCCTGATGAAGGTGGCTGTCTGTTTTGGCTGGAGATGGGACTTTTCCAGGTTGGTTTTTAGCTCTAGTTTCTTCAGTGTATGAGGGTGGTGTCTCTTGCGGCTATGGCGTCATGACTATCAGCCAGTTGTCGATGTAAGGGTAGATATTTATACCCTGGAGCTGGAGAAAGCCTGTGACTGGTGCCATGCATTTTGTAAAAGTTCTTGGCACCATAGTGAGTCCAAATGGGAGGGAACAGAATTTTTAAGCAGCATTGTCGAAATAAAAACGGAGGTATTTTTTATATGAGGGATGTATTAAGACATGAAACTAGGCATCCTGTAGGTCGATTATGATGAACCAGTCATTCTGTGAAAGCAAAGGGATAATGAGATCTAAGGTAAGCATTCAGAATTTGCAGGGTCAAAGGAAACTATGTAAGCGTCTCAAGTCCTGAATGGGATGGAGTCCTCCGTCTTTTTTGGAAACAGTAAAATATTTGGAATAGAATCCATTATGCCAATTGAATTGTGGTACAGGGATAATAGCCTGCTTGGAAATTAAAGTGGCGATTTCGCCATGAAGGATGGGAGAGAATGGTGTGAGTTGGATGAGTCCCATAGGGGGTAGGGTACAGAATTTAATTTTGTAGCCATGGGCAACGATAGCAAGGACACATTGGTCATTAGTAATTGTGACGTCCCTCTTTCACGTCACAATGGTCAGGACACTCTCTCATTCACACTTTATTTACGCTGCCACCAACCACCCCTTCATAAGACTCTTCAGACAAATATATGATTTTAAAAATAAAAACTTGTATTTTATTGATAACAACAGAAGGAATGGTAAATCACTTTATCAACTAAAATAAAAAGGCAATCAGTAATAATAAAGTATCCCCTCATACACACTCTCTCTCAGACCTTCACTCTAGCTCTAACTCTCCATAACTCTTAACTCTCAACTCTTAACTGCCCTATCATTCACTCCCCCCCTTATATACACAGCTCCACCTCCTGGAGTCCCACCCCCTGCTCTGCAATAGGCAGATGGGTTCCAGCATAACCATGATAGGCAGGTGACGTCATCGCAGCCGTCACATACCTTCCCCCTTAATAAGTTGTTTTGTGATGAAAAGCTATAGTGCTTTTCAACACAAAACAACAGCAAGCAATTTATATTAATAACCACAACATTACCATAACCATCATAAACACAGCACATTTTTATCTTCAATTACTTATCATTTGTAATTACCCTTTTCAACTTTGTTTTTACTTTTTTTTTTCATTTACAGTACTTTTATCAATTAACATCTTCAATCAATACTTTCAATTTCTTTGTTAATACACTTTTCCATTGCTTACTCGGTACAGTTACTTTTGCAGTTACTTACTTTTAGTTACACATAACAGGAACAGCTTATTAATTTCTACATTACTTACCATTCTTTCATTTTCAATGCAATTACATTTATAATTACTTATTTTTACTTATACATAACTAAAACAGTTTATTACATTCTACATTTATTTTTCAGTGGACAATTTGTTCTTCGATAGGTCTTCGAGCCCACGCTTCAGCAGCTATCTTTTGAGTCTTTCTTTCCTTACGGAATTTAAAGTTCATATCTTGCAAGTCTCTCTTCCAGTTTGCAAGCTTGTTCTTGTAAGCTTTCTCAGTTCGTAAGTCCATTAATAGTATTGAGTCTGTGCATAGTCCAAATTGTCCTTTTCCTTTGCACGGCTTATTCTCCTGTAACAACCACTCTCTTTTGTCCCACTTACGTTCCCTCGAAGCACTATGTATCCACCTCGGCTGCAGCTTTCCACTCAGGAACTTAGCTGGCTGATGATCTTCTTCATCTGCTTTGCTCAGCACGGCTCTGGATTCGAATCCTGCTACAGCGATGATGTTGAAGACACTCTGGAACTCTGCACCCCTCACGACATGAAGAAGCCTCTTGACATGACCTCTCTGGGTACGATGACATCTCTGGACACGACCTCTCTGGATATGAAGACATCTCTGGACACGACCTCTCTGGATACAGTGCTGACTTTTCTTTAATGTAGTCTGCAACTTTTCCAGGGTCTCTTTACATCTGCTCAACCCCTGGATCTTCTTGTCTTTTTTTATAACTTTTATAATTTTTAAAGGAGAGGCTATACATCTGACATTTCTTTCCTCCTGCTGGGTATAGCCTGCTATCCTTATCACAGATTTCCCTCTAGCTTCTTTCCTTATTTCTATAACTGGAGTAAATTTCTTTAGTACTCCTTGCATTTCTCTTTTATTTACTTGTTTAATTTTAGATGCATCTTTAACTTTCTCTAGTGCTACTTCTTTATTCTTAAGTTTCTTAGATAGGGTTTCTTGTTGCTTGGTTTTAGCTATGGGTGCAGACACAGAATTATCAGCCTTTTCAGTTAGCTGTATCTTTTCCTTAGATACTACTTCTGCTGACTTCAATTTACTTTCCTCTAAAGTTTTCAGTTTTACTATCTCAGGGTAGCATGATGTTTCCTGATTTTCTTTTGATTGCGTATGCACAAAATTAACCTGTTTCACCTCATCCTCACTCGTTCTAAGTTCTGACACCTCTCTGTGTTCCTGTTTCTGTTGTTCAGTGTGTTCCTGCCTCAGTTGAATAAAAGTCTTATCAATATCTTCCATATAATTTTTATAATCATCCCTATTCCTGTCCTCCCTGTTGGCCTTATCCTCACTATTTCTTTCTCCCTGACATGTGTCATAAGCTTGAGAGAATTCTTTTATCTCCTTTCCCCTTTTTGGCCAATAATACTTCGGAGGTATTCTTTGCTTAGTTTCTGCAATACCTAAATGTCCCTTTTCTAGAATCATAGGACGATATTTATCAGGAACAATCAACTGACTTTTAATCTCAGGCCCTCCTTTTGGAATATTAATTAGTTTTTCTTTGTAGAGCAACCCATGTTTAGGGGATAATCCTTTGCCAGCCACTTCTTCAAAACAGCTTTTTAAAGTGGGGTCTGCTATCTGATCCCTGGCAAATACACTTTTCTGAGGTATTTCTAATGAAAACGCCTCAGCCTGGGGTATGTTCTCTTCTTGTTCTTGAGAGCCAGTACCATTACTAGCTTCCCTTTGTTCAGGTTGTGATCGCGTAATCACCAAGGCACTCTTGACATGCTTTGTTAAGTCAGTGCCAATAAGACAAGGTGTAGGAATTTGAGAAGAAACCCCCATTCGCCAAACTCCCCGCCATCCTTGATAATCAACTAAAACATCTGCCACAGGCAAGCTCACTAACTCCTTCCCAATTCCTCTGAGAGTCATATTCTGATCAGGAATTATACATTCCTGAGGTACAATATCAGAGTGGCAGATCGAAACTTGTGAGCAAGTGTCTTATAAAGCAGTGTAATTCTGTCCTAAGATTTTTATCCTGTCTCCAGCTGATTCCAGTAGCTGAGAATTTATCTGAATGTACAAACAATGTCTTATTTCAGCTATTGGCAGATGCTCATATTCTGTACTCTGGCCACTAGAAGTATCCATTTCTGAAGAGCTAGCTGCTGCTTCTGGCTGCATTCCCATGGCAACAGGGCTATCTCTAGAGGGACTCATTTGGCTGTTCTGTATACAATACACAGACTTTGCCTCTTTCAAATTCACTTTCTGAGGAGAAATTTCTTTCTTTTGAGTTGTGTTAAAACACTGGGAAGCAATGTGTCCCCTGCCTTGACAAGCAAAGCAAATTTTATCTCCCCATGAGCCTCTGTTAGTGAACTTTTCTGATTTTTCTTTTCCCTCCAAAATCTGGTTCCTGGACTGGCTCTGCCCAGAAGTTTTACCCACAAAATGGCTGCCCATTTTAGCCTGACCCTGACCTGGCTCTTTGGAGTACTTTGGGTCCCATGTTTTCCTCATACCTTTTTCCTCATGACTTACAGGCCCCCTTATTTGTGAAATAAAATCAGCAATCTGCGCAGCCTGTCTAATGTCAGTAGGTTTCCTTTCCTGAACCAAATATTTAAGTTCACCATGGAGTAAGGAATAGAACTGCTCCAAACCTACAATATTTTTTAACTGTTGAAAAGTCTGTACATTCTCCTGTTCCAACCACCTGTCCAAACATCTCTCTAAGTTATAACCCAGCTGTGTGAAAGTTTCATCTGATTTCTTGGTGAGCTTTCTGAATTTCTTTCTGAGGTGTTCTGAATTAATGCCAAATCTAAGAAAAACCAACTTTTTAAACTCTGAATAATCTTTACTGAGTTCAATTGGCATATCAGCATATATTTCTGCCATTTTCCCACTAATCAGAGACCTTAAAACTACCATTTTCTCTGCTTCTCTGAGGGAAAAATCTGAGGCTGCTCTCTCAAAACTTGTAAAGAACGCTTCAACCGAATCCCCTTGTTTATAGGATGGAAATTTCTTTAAATCTGCTTTCGATAATTGGCCCACCTCAGAATCTCTATTGTTATTATTGTTCTGGTTCATCATTTCCAATTTTCTTAACTCAAACGCCATCCTCTCTCTCTCCAATCTTTCTTCTCTTTCCATTCTCTCTCTCTCAGCCTCCCTTTCTAGGGCAATCCTTTCCCTTTCTATTCTTTCCTCCTTTTCTATTTGTCTCATCCTATATTCATGTTCCTGGGCTAATTGAATTTTCCTCAGTTCTGATAACTGTTCCCCATTAATTCCTTCCTCCCGCTCTGAGGCAAATCTATCCCCTTCTCCATCAATCACCTCTCCAGTTCCCTCAGACATCTCTGGAGATTTAGGCTCACTTTCAGCCATTTTACTGCGCGTCAAAGGCATGTTTCTTACACAAAAGGCTCCTGACTACAGTGGCGCCTCGCACAACGAGTGCCTCACACAATGATGAATTCACAAAACGATGTCTTTTTCTGATCAATTTGCTGCCTCACACAGCGATGTTTCCTATGGGGGATTTTCACATAACGATGTCCCTTTTCCCTCATTTAAAAGTGTCTTAAACTGTTAGGAAACTGTTTTAAATGCTTGGCATCGATAGTCCAGCTTGTGAAAGGCATGCAAACTTAATTTGGTGTTGTTCTGAGTCTTCGTTCATTTTTGCTGATTTTTTGTTTTCTCCATTGAAATGTATTGGACGGACCGTCCAATACATTTCAATGAGGAAAAATAAAAAAATCAGTAAAAATTAACGAAGACTCAGAACAACACCAAATTAAGTTTGCATACCTTTCACAAGCTGGACTATCGATGCCAAGCATTTAAAACAGGTTTCAAACAGTTTAAGGCACTTTTAAATGAGGGAAAAGAGACATCGGAATGCCATTGAAATGTATTGAGTCGGCTTCAATACATTCCAATATAGGAAACATTGTTTCACTCAACGATGTTTCCTATGGGGATTTTCACTGAACGATGGCAATCCGTTCCAATTGGAACGGATTAACCGGTTTTCAATGCATTCCTATGGGAAATGGTGCTTCATAGAACGATGTTTTCACACAACGTTGATTTTTTTTGAACCAATTAACATCGTTGTGTGAGGCACCACTGTATTTCCAAGCCTCTGTTTAAAATACTTTTTTTCTTTCTGTGTTAAGGTCTGATATATATTAGCAGTGTGTTCCAGCTGATCTGACACTAGAAACTGTAACTAAGCTTCTATGTCGTCTTCTTTTCCCTTTTCTGGGCCTCTTGCCAACTAAGGATACTTATTTTATATTACCGCCTTTGGCTGCCTTTAGAATCACCACAGCTCTCTCCACTCACTGGAGCTGTTTAAAATGGAGATCCCTCAGTTTTGCTGGGCTTGGTCTGTCCTCTCAGAGTTCACCTAACTCAGGACCCTCTGACCAATTTGCCACAGCCTCTGCTTTTGGGCTACTCTCCCTCACAAAATGGCCACTACAGAGCTCATAAATCAGTTTTCCACTCTGAAGCTTAAGTGCCTCTCCACTAGATTTGCTCCCCTTGAGTCAAATCCTAGAGATGTCCACACTTTCCACTTCAGGTGACCCTAACTGAAGTCCTTTTGCTCTTGCCACTTTAGCCAAGGCTTTACTGGACAACTGGACAACTGGACCACTCGTATCCCACCTGCTGGCACCAATTTATATTGTGACGTCCCTCTTTCACGTCACAATGGTCAGGACACTCTCTCATTCACACTTTATTTACGCTGCCACCAACCACCCCTTCATAAGACTCTTCAGACAAATGTATGATTTTAAAAATAAAAACTTGTATTTTATTGATAACAACAGAAGGAATGGTAAATCACTTTATCAACTAAAATAAAAAGGCAATCAGTAATAATAAAGTATCCCCTCATACACACTCTCTCTCAGACCTTCACTCTAGCTCTAACTCTCCATAACTCTTAACTCTCAACTCTTAACTGCCCTATCATTCACTCCCCCCCTTATATACACAGCTCCACCTCCTGGAGTCCCACCTCCTGCTCTGCAATAGGCAGATGGGTTCCAGCATAACCATGATAGGCAGGTGACGTCATCGCAGCCGTCACAGTAATATTTTGCCAGTAAGGTAAATATGGTGCCAATCTGGTCTGAAAAGAGGGTTGTAGGTCTCTATGGGTAGGGAGACATAAAAAATATTCAAAATTGTTTACCCTTCCATTGACTTTTGGGAAGGGATTGTCTCTGATGAGTTGCATTGCGGGGACGAAAGGAAGGCAGAAGCGGCTGTGGGGTCGGGGGAGACTGTTAAGACTGTTGAGGTCAAAACTGCTTGTATGGATGATATCGCTGGTATTAATATTGAGAATAGGACCGGGAGTATGGTTGATTGGGACGATACTGAGATTTTGGAAGGTTGAAAATTGCTGATTGGAGTAAGGTTTTGCTGTTTTGCGAATCTTATGAAAGTTCTCCATGGTTTCATCAGTTTTGTTGTTGAATAGGCCAGTCCCATCGAAGGGTAGATCTTCAACCCGTGAGTTGGTGTCATCTGATATTGTAGATGATCTGAGCCAGGCATGATGTCGTATTGAGATGGAGGAGACCAATGTCTTAGAAGCAGCTTCTGCTGCATGGCGTGTAGCAATTCTTTGGTATTTAGCCAGAGTAATGGCTTCGGAGTGGACATTAATAAGGTCAGTCTTTATTGCTTTGGCTGCTGATTCAAGAAGGGGAAATACCTTGTTCCAGAGATAGCGTTGATATGCTCCCATAGTGGCTTGGTAATTGATGTTCCTCAATAAGAAAGATTGTAGGGAACAAATCTTTCTACCTAGGATATCTATCTTTCTCCCTTCTTTATTCATAGGGGTGACTTTAGATTTATTGTTGCCCCTAGATTGACTAGATTCCACTATTATGGAATTTGGTAAAGGATGTTTATTTAGGAATTCAATGTCATCACTATGAGATTTATAGAGGTTTTCAGTTCTGCGTGAAATCTGCATCAGTGAAGGAGGTTTATTCCATGTGCCTTTAATGAGTTGTAAGACGGATTTGTTGAAAGAAAGGCTGACTGGTGGAGACCTTTCCTGAATGATGTCATCGAAAACAGGATCTGTTTCAGGCGATGAAGGTCCCTCAATGTTAAGAGGAAGTGCCGTAGCCATTCTTGATATAAATTCAGAATATGAAGGAAAATCTTCTGAAGGAGAGGGAAGTTGGTTATCCTTAATGTCATCAGGAGGAGTGGGGAGATCAGGAGATGAGTGGCGAGAAGAAATAGATTGTTCATTTTCAGAGGAAGATGTCATGAGTGCAGCTGAAGATCTGGAACCTGAAGGGTTAACTGTAGCTGAGGAGTATGCTGAGCAATTAGAAATTCAAACACCTGAATTGCCTCCAGATTCTCCTCCCCCAGTAGACAGGCTTCGGGCCAGGCTTCGAGGAAGACTTATGACAAAAAGGTCAGAGGATTGCTTGAAGGCTGCCCACAGAAACATCCGATCAACTAGCCCTGAGTTCTGACAGGATGAAAAGTCTTCCAGCAGTTCAAGGGGCTGTTTTACTATATAAACAGCTCTCAGATGGCTGAAAATCCGTGGAAGCAACAAGTCAAACCTCTGGCTTGCATCCATGCTCCTGATAACATTGAACCTTGTTCTCTGGACTCTTGGCTTTGGACTCTGACCCTGGACTACGTTGTGCATTTTGGCTTTGGAGTCTGACCCTGGACTATGTTGTGTGAGTTGGCTTTGGTATTTGGATATCGGCTCTGCATTCCCTGAATTCCTGACATAGGACTGGCTTATTGGACTCTGCTGTTGTAATCCCCGGGAATGTGACAGAAGATGATGAATAAGGTGATATGGTGACGGTTCATGATGTTGAGTATTGCAGGGTTGCTGCTCCCGAGTGGCTTTTCGTTCCATGACATCGATGGGAGTATGTAGCAAGTGATCATGCCTGCTCCATGACGTTGTAAGTTTGGGCTTGGACGATGCCGAAGGGACCGGTACATGCTTCTTGGTTCGATCTCGATTTTGCATGGAAGGAGGTTGAGATGGTTCAGAAGCAAGATGAGCTCATTTGTGCTGCTTGGTATGATACTGCTTGAAATGTGATTGCCAGACAGAAGGGTCGAAAAACTGGTATGGCATCATTGGGAAGACATGCTTCCTTTTCTCTGTTTGTTTTCTGGGAGACAGAGGGGGAGTTTTGGGGTCAGAAACCGAGATTTAAACTGCCGCCCTGATGTAGGGTTGGAATGGGCCGAGGCCGGGCTGGACAGCTGCGCAGCCGGGAAATGGCCAATACTCGGTGTTAAGCTTGATGTAATGGCAGAGACTATTATTTGTTGGACCTCCTCCTGATCAGAGGCAGAGTCATGAGTGTCCCTCGAGGATTCCTCCAAAATGGGAGAGGGTAGAGATGGTTGAGGGGGCTCAAGGTGGGGGGGTATCTGCTTTTGGAATTTTTGTTGCAAATTTCTTCGAAGGGGGATTGATCGATTTAATGGACGATTTAGTAGATGATTTTGGCTTAGAAATTTTCTTTTTCTGTGCTTTATCCTTAGGTGGGACAGAGACTGCAGTTTCAGGGGCAGTCTGGGCTGTGGGGAGTCTCTCACCCAGTGAAACAGGGGATCTTACCGGTTCCCTGGAGGGGGAAGAAGGATTCATTGTGGTTTGCCAAAGGTGAGATCTAAGCCTCTGTAAGCGTTGTTTGAGTGCTGGCCGAGTGAGATTTTTGCAGGCAGCACAAGAGTGAGTGGGGTGAGAGTCACCCAGACAGAAAAGACACTGATTGTGAGCGTCAGAGAGATCGAGATCTTACTGGAACAAGAAGTGCACCACTTGAAAGGAAACTGGTAGGCCATAAGAAAGGGAAAGGGGGGAATCAAAAAGGCGGGAAAAGGCGACAAAACACAGATAAAGAGAAGTAGATAGCTCCAAGTGATTAGGAAAGAGTAAAGAAGATAAGAAAGAGAAATTAGTAGCCCTGAAAAGGGCTGTTGGGGTAATTAGCTCCAAAACGGCTAAAGAGAAAGCTCAGTCTTCCAAACGAGAACCGTACAGCTCGTCGGAAGAAAGGAACTGAGAAGAATGGAAGGTGGGAGGAGCATATGCCTTGTGGGGGAATCACACCACTAAATTGCTACTTTCAGCTCTAGAATCTTCTGAGAACGTCAGCACAGGCGCAGACAAAACCCACATGTGTGCCTTCATAGAGGCCACGAAGAAGAACCAATCATTCTCCAGGTTCATGCCAATATTTATGCATTTCTAGCTTTCCAGGAAAACCCTGCTGAAGTCAATGGGGAAATGCAAATAGCAAGTTCAGGTATCATATGGTGCAGGTGGGTCAAAAGGGTTTCTAGCAAGGCAGCAGCTTAGTGTAGAGCTGACCTCTCCATTTTAGTTTTTATTTTATTTCCCCCTCCTTTTTCCTGATGGCCAAGAAAGCCATCATCAGCTTCCTGTGGCAGCCACAGGAATGAGACGGAAGGAGGGATTTTAAAAGGGAAATGCAGAGAGACGGCACTTTTCTGCACTGGCTGCCCTTCCTCCCTTCCCTTCCCTTCCTCTTCCCTCCATCTGCTGTTGTGGCCAGTGTGATGAGATGGGTTTTTAAGTTAAAATCTTTTAAAGGCATATGGGTTTTGTAATTATGAAGTGAGCCAGAGAGGTTCCATTTTGTTTCTTTGTATATAGTATCTGTGCTATGCTGACAAGTTGTTTTCTAGGCGAGCTGAGAGCATGTTATTCTGAAGGCCTGAGAAGGACTCTGTGCGATAAGATAGATGGAATTTGTTGTGACTCTTTGAGACACCACCGTAACCCAAATAACATCTGGTGTGTATGAGAAAGAATTCATGTGATGTAACAGGACTGTTTGCCTAGTAACGAACTCTGATTGGATGACATTGTGGGAAGGTGCATTAGGCCCTTGCCAGTTACTCTTGAAAAAGGAACTTTTTACCTATGGACATTGTCTTTCCAAGACCGACCTTTCAGTGATTCGTGACCTACATTTCAGCCATATGGGACTTACCCTGATGTCTTGAGAGAGAGTGTGGTGGCCTACCTACATGGACTGGTTTCTATGCTTTGCTGGATTACTTATAGACTTATGGGATTTTCCTAAGGACTGTGCATGGACTATTCTCTATGGACTGTTACTTATGGAATATTCTTTATGGACTTCTTTTCTTGGAATACTCCATATGGACTATGCTCTTGTAATTTAGTAAGGACTATGGTATATTTACTGGATTTTTCTTTTCTAAGGACTATGGGATATATAATGGATTTTTACTTTTGTTTAGGGATTTTTATTCTATAGTATCACTGAGGACTATAGCCTTGTTATAACCAACTTGGATTATTTTGTTTACTAATGATTTCCTGGACTGGAATTGTTTTTATTCATCTTAATGGTTTTTTGGGTTTTTGAATACTTTTATATTTTTTTATGTTTTCTTTGCCTCACTACATCTGTGTAACTAAACAGCACAATGCTAGTTTATTTGTTTTGGTTTAATTTGGCTTTGAATATTTAGTAACATGCTTTTTCTTTAATAAAATAAAGATTATAAAACTCATTTGGTTTCCTGAACAGTACACTTGCCATAGGGTCATCTGAGAGTGCTGCCTCGGCCTAGCTTACTTAGAGTCCTGTCAGTGGTGCAAGTTAAATCTAAGGACTACAAAGCCCACTTGACTTTTTCACAATAATATCTGAGAGTACTAGGGTGTTCTTATGTGGGCAGACTTGTGAGAAGGAGTGTTGTAGCATAGCTGGTTGAATTGGACTCTTCAGCCCATTTTAGCATGTGCAAACTCCTGATTGCTCTCTGTCCAAGCGTACACGTGTGTTTTCGAACCCGTGTTCGTCACATGGTGGCAGCTGCGCGATGAACCACGTGCTGGGTTTTGTAGTACCTCAGGATGACCAATTTTTGTTCTATCTAACAGCTTGAGTGACCCTGATCCACAAGCTAAGTTTTGATTGCAGTGGGACACTGAGGCTTCAAGGAGCTAGGTGCTTCCCTGGGTGTAAACAGTAATTTCCTAGGAAACGCTGTTTGCCAGCAGTTAGATCTAAAGGCTGTGGTGAGAGGTGTTAAATCTTCAGGCTGTGGTAATGTGTGTTAGAATCTGGGGTGCTCTTTTAAGAAAGAGATTCCCAGTGGGACAAGCAAACTGTTAGGAAGCAATTGAATTTAATCAGTAGGCATGTGCAGGTTGTTACAACGTTGTAGTGAGGAAATTCCAAGATGCATGTCCTTTATTTTTAGAGTGCTTGCACTCTGTAAAAGCAGCAGGTCATTTCACAATCTTAGGATTGCATAAATGACTCTGGCCACTTTGTTCTGGCTATATTGTTTTGGAACTTGCATCCAGGTTTTTTTCCTTTTTTTTTTTTTTTTTTTTTGGCCTAAGTGTACTCCTATAATCTTAGGATTTGCCGGAGCACCTGGCCGTGTTCCAGACTAGCTCTGGGTCTCCCCACTACGATCTTAGGATCTGGCAGGAGTACCTAGTTGCATCTGGCTTGGCCTAGAGTCATGCCCTATGATCTTAGAGGTATCTATCTGCACCCAGTTCAGTCATTGATCATCTCTGTAATTCTAGGGTTCACAGAGTGATCACAGTTTTTCTTTTCTCTTCCTTTTGGATTTTTCAGTATTTTGGTTTTGGCAGCTGTCTGGCCTCTCACAGACCTTAGGGTCACAGGGACAGCAGTTGGTCGAAGGTGCAGAAGAGATTTTTAATTTTATTTTGGTTTGGCAGCTGTTTGTTCTCTCGCCTATCTTAGGATAGCAAAAGGGACAGCAGTTGGTCAGAAGTGCAGAGGAGATTTCTAAATTTTTTTTTTCTCCTTTTTGTTTGTTTTCGCTGACCTAGCCAAGGCTAGAGGACCAGCAGATATGGAGGAAGAAAACCAGTCAGAAACCATAGATATACTCTTAGAAATGGCTTCTGGATTTTTCGAGCAAGCCAAGCAGAAAATTAGGGAAAGAGATTTCCTGATACGTGAGCTTTATCAGGAAAACATCCTTTTAAAACGTTTTCTTAGCACAGAACCTGGCTTGATGCAAAGGTTTTTCCAAGTTCAGCAGGGTTCCTTTGGGGATTACTGCAATGAGACGCTTCATACAATTGGAAGCAACCCTGAGATGCAAGATGTTTGTGTGGAAAGAGTTAACGAGGCCCAGTGGAATGCTAAGGAGCATTCCAGAGAAGACAGCGATTCATCGTCCGTCCAAACAGAGGATTTACAGGCCCTGGAGACGCGCGCAGAGAGAGGAATGCAGGAAAAAATTTCCCGAGAAGCTGTGTCCTTGAGGAAATTAACATCGGGCGACGCAAGGGAAAAATGCAGTGCATTGGAAATCAGCTCAGCACCAACCTCAGCTCTTACTCAGAGCACAGGACAGGTGAGAAGTTCTGAAATAATTTGGGAGGAGACTATGGGTTTGCTAGAAGAAGGAGAGCAAGGGATTTTCCAAAGTAATAAAGCAATTGCTGGGACTGAGAGCTTAGGAGCAACAGCAGTTCATGAGGGAGTGGAATACCGGGATGGTGGAATAGAGACTCAGCTTAATTCTTTGCCAGGACTTATGTCAGCAGATCTTGATGCATGTCAGATCTCAAACAACCCCCCTTCTCTTAGCCCAGAGGGAACAGCGAAAGCAGACCCTGTTAGGTTGGCAGAGACGTTGAGTAATGTTACTGGAGGAGTTATTTGTACAGAGACCTTGCAGCATGAACTTTCACATTGTGAGACTGTTTATAACACAACCAATGATGGGGGAAGCGCTAACTTTTTGGGATTACAAAGTATTGATGTTTCTTCAGAGACTGAAAGATTTGGCCCAGTACCACAGTTAATCTTCTCAGAAAGATCTTTAGAAAGAAAAGCAGAGGTTTGGGACAATACTTATTTTCAACAGCCTATTTTCCAAGGAAGTGGTGAGAATGCTGATACTGTTTCTGAGGCTATGCAGAGTACTCCCGAGGGAACTTTGTTGCAACAGCGGCCTCTTGTGACCAAACCTGATAGCACAGCTAATTCAGCAATACATGTGTCCAGAGGTGTGACATTTCTGGACCAAGGCGTGGAAGGCATTGATCAATTTAGCTCAGAACAGGTATTGGAGTCTGTGTTACCTAATCCTAAAGTGGACTTGGATTTTAGCCAGTTAAATGAGCTCACGAAGACTGAATCAATCCTTACAATTAATGTTGAGATGTTGGTAGAAATTGTTTCTGTGACTGGAATAAAAGGAGGGCTTTACCAACTCAGAAAACTAGCACCTGGAATGGAAAATACCTATGTTACTTTTCAGAAATTGGTTGTAATTTACAGCCCTGATATAGACATAGACATAGATTCTTTGATCAGTGATTTCTCAGCAGGCAAGACCAGGATGGGTTATTTCTCAGTCTAAGGGTTAACTCTTTTTCACCAGTGTTCACCAATACTGTAGCTTCTTGAGTTTTTCTTTTTCGTATTTGCGAAGGCTTTCACAGCCGGGATCTAATAGTTGTTGTGGGATTTTCGGGCTCTTTGGCCATGTTCTGAAGGTTGTTCTTGCGAACGTTTCGCCAGTCTCTGTGGCTGGCATCTGCTTTATTTTATTTTATTTTATTTTATTTTATTTTATTTTATTTTATTTGTATACTGCCCATCTGGCTTCAAAGGCTACTCTGGGTGGTTTACAACAAAACAAAACAAACATCAGCATACATAATAAACATTAAATTATATCGACATGAACAACAATTACTAGAACTGGGAAGAAAAAGAAAAATGGTTGTTGTGGGTTGCACTCCCAAGCCAACTACACCAGAGCACAGAGTGCTGTCATCTGAAGATGCCGGCCACAGAGACTGGCGAAATGTTAGGAAGAACAACCTTCAGAACATGGCCAAGGATCCCGAAAAACCCACAACAACCATTTTTCTTTTTCCTTCCCAGTTCTAGTAATTGTTGTTCATGTTGATACAATTTAATTTAGTTGTAAACCACCCAGAGTAGCCTTTGAAGCCAGACGGGCAGTATATAAATAAAATAAAGCAGGCATGAACAACCAGAACTAAAGCTCTATTGCTTAATGGGGATAGAAAACCTAAATCCGGGCCAAAGAATGGTGATGGCATTGGATTATAGTTAGGGGTTACTTCTGGATTATTTTGCGGGGGGGGATGCCCCCGGACTCAGTTGCTAGCTGCTGTCATTTGCAGGGAAATCTTGTGAACTGCACAGTTGGCAGCAAGCTCAAGGGCTTCATTAGCTGTGAGATATTTTGCAAACCACTCCATTTTCTCTCATTGTTCTTTAAGCAAACAGGCACAATATTATTCTTTCTGGTTGCCAAATCAGAACCTGCAGAGATTTAAAACAAACAAACAAAATACTCAGCCTCCTCTGTGTGACCTTGGAATTCAGCTTTGATGGTGGGAAGTGGGGGAAATGAGGAGAGGTAAGACCTACCAGCCAGTGGGGAACCAAAGACAAAAAGCCAAGCCTGCAAAAAGGAATGATGACTGTCCCAGTAAATTCTCTTGAGCCTTTTAGAAACAGCCCGTGGCAGATACTACTTTCCTTCAAGAATTCTACTCCAGAATCCTAGCTTCACAGATAATTTGTCTTATGATGTCACTGTTGGTTCCTACAGGACTTACACAAAACTTGGAGCATTACTTTAAAAAAAGTAACTAGTTGTCCAATTGAGTTATATATTTAAATACAATGTAAAATTAGAAGAATCAGTTTTGCATTACATGCCAAGTCCTAGTGCTCTGGATTAGAATAAGGGACGACTCACCATTTTTGCAAGTCATTCCGCTTTTTGAATCATCAGAAGTTGCCCCCATGAAGCGACAAATGAATATATTCACCAAGTTGTGGGGGGTTATTTAAAAAAAACACACACCCCTGCTGCCACTGCCGCCACCACCACCCCCGCTGCCACGTATCTGAAGATGCCGACTACAGAGACTGGTGAAACGTTAGGAAGAACAACCTTCAGAACATGGCCAAAGAGCCCAAAAAACCCACAACCATCATTAGATCCCTGCCATTAAAGCCTTCACGAATATATTTAAACCGGGCTTCTCACAAAGTGCTACTGTATTTTAGCAATGGGACATTCAAAGGCAAAACAGGAACTGCATCAGCATATTACCGATAATGAGTTGCAACATCAGATAAGTGCAGCTACTGCCTATCCTGAATTTAGAGACAGCGCTCAGGCTTTTTTACCTGCAAGTCATCTGAATATTTTAACCCTTCCAAAATACAGGAAAATTTTGCATTTACACTAATAAAGTTTAATGTACTATCCTCAGTTCTGTTGGAAGGCAGATACAAGAATGTTCTTTATGATGCACACTTATGCCCTTGTGAGGTTGCTGTCGTCGAGACGGTAGGGCACGTTGTATTGTTGCATTGTTTCCTTTACAGTGTTCCCATCACATTTTTATTCATCCAGTCCTGCAAAGCATCCCTGGAAGAGATGATGAGCACTATATATGCTATCTGCTGGCGGACCAGTGCCCGTTGGTAATGATTAAAGTAGTCAGCTTTTGAGCAGTGGCATTAGCTTGCCGGTGAGAAATGGTACCATATACTGTATATATAATAATGAATACCCATATTTTAAAATGAAATTTCTATTTTTAAGAGTTAATCATACACATTGTATATTTAATCTGTATCAAATAATTCCCATTGTTGCTTAGTTCTGTTACTGGTTTTTGCCTTTTCTGTTGATTGTAATAAAGGAATTGAAATAAATTGAATAGTATTTTTAATAATTCTTATTTTAGAAGCAGCCAAAAGATAAATATTTATTCTAAAAACAGTGTTTGTCTTTTAAAAAAAGTTTTCCTTTGTAGCTTTCCAATAATTACAGAAAAAATCATATAAATTTGTGCTAGAAAAGAACAGCAATGAAAATACAAAACAGTAGATGGCAGAGCAACATAACATGCTAAAAAAAATTCTCAGTTCAAGTCAGTTCAAATGTCTTCTCTTTATTTTTGCCAAGTGCCAAAATATTATTACTGGAGGTGCCTAGCAAGCTTTCCAGGGAAGAGTCTTTTACAACAGGTGCCACCATGAAGAAGGACTTTTCAGTAGTCATCGCCCACCACATTGGTGACAAAGACATCCAGAAATAATTTCAGCCACCAAATACTTTTTTATGGAGATAGGTGATCTCAAAAGTAAAAAAAAAAAAATCTTGAGAATTCCTGTGCTATACATAGCAATGTTAGGTTTTATTTTCTACATGTGGCTCCACCACCAATTTAGTTGTCCCTACTAGTACCAGATGACACAGCACAGTTAGGACTGGCAGTAAAATGTTCCAATTTCTACTGTTAGCTTTCCCCATCATGGCAGTTCAGGCAATGATTCCATACACATGTTGAAAACTGAGAAGAGGGAGGTCAGATCAATCCCACACCATATCTTCTTGCCTGTAGTTGGAGGGGCCTTTAGGTGATTTTTTGATATACATACACAGAGGCATGTTTGGAGAAGAGGCACTTGGCCCAAATAGGGACATCTTTCTCATTGAGGAGCTCTATGCATCTGCATCTAGATGTAGGTAGAATTCCATACTGTTCAAATCCAGCAATGACAGGAAGTGTGGTTAATACATGCATCATCATCAGAGGGTGGGGCTTGATGCATAGCTCTCAGCCATTAGCTTTCAGTTATTTGGACCTTAACTTCCAGAATCCATCACCATTGACAATGTTGGCTGGGGCTTATAGGAGTTGAATTCAAAACATCTGGAGGACTAAAATTAAAGATCCTCTGTTACCCTAGAACACACAACCTGAAAACCTCTTATGTGTTCCTTCAGTGGGTGAGGGATGACATATGCACACACACCCTTTTACAAGGGTGGTACTGTGGTTGTCATGGACAAATCAAGGTATACACAGGAAGGCAAGAGACAATTGTCCAACACTAAACTTTACCAGCCCTAACCATGGACCTGGCCACCAAATACCAAAAGGAATTACAGAACCTCATGAAACACCTTCCTGGAAACATATGTAAAATTCCGCTGAAAACATCACAAGAACCTCAACCAACTGCACTCTACCTACTACCGAAAAAACACAAATCAGGAAACCCTAGTAGACTCATTGTATCAAGCATCAACACCATCACAGTTGGGATACCTGGACACTTGGACTCCATCTTCAAATTTTATGCCACCAATGCACCCAGTTACATAAGAGATACCACAGACTTCCTAAGGCAACTTCAGTCCACATACAACCTTCCTGACAACACCATCCTAGCTACAATGGATGTAGAAGCACTCTGTACTAACATCCCACACAAAGACAGACTACAAGCTATCACAAACATCATTCAAAACAAGAAAGAAGCCCACATAATCACCACCCTCTGTGACTTTGTGCTCACCACAACCAATTCACCTTTGACAACAATACCTATGGTACCTCCAGATGAATGGAAGAGCCAGGGGCACTTGTATGGCCCCACAATATGCAAACTTATCCATGACTGACCTGGAACAATGCTTTCTTAACTGCTGCACCAAGAAATGATGCCTTTATTTGAGGTACATTGATTACATTTTTTTCTGATCTGGACCCATGGAAAGAAATTCCTAGAAAAAATTCACCAGGGTTGCAATAATTTTCACCCAGACATCAACCTCACCATGGAACAATCTATGTAACCGGTGAATTCTGGACACCACTGTGAAACTACAAAATGGGCATCTTAGCACCACACTGTTGTCAGAAACCCACCAACTGATTTACCTACTTGCATTCTTCCACAACTCTCCCAGATGTGAACACACAACAAAATCCATTGTGTACAGCTAAGTCTTAAGATACCATCGCATCTGCTCTGATCCACAGGACAGAGACTCCAAACTCAAGGACCTACAAAATGCATTTTTTCAGACTACAATATCCACCCCATATGATTAAGGAACAAATCAACAAAGCAAGACATACCCAGAAGTAACTTACTACAGGAGAGACCCAGAGGATAAAATGATAGAACACCACTAGTTGTCACTTACAGTCCACAACTGAGACCTCTCGCACACATCTTAAGTGATCTCTAGCCCATCTTTGACAAGAACACTTCATTCTCCCATACTTGCCTACAGACAACCTGCCAACCTCAAGCAAACACTAAAACACAATAGGCCATAAAGCAGTAACACAGACAGGGGGACTAAACCCTGCCACAGGCCCAGATGCCAATCCCTCCTCCTCTCTCTTCTCTCCCCTCTGCCACCTTTGCCCAGGTCTGGTGTCTGTTTTCTGTCTCCTAAGGAATTTTTACAACAGAGCCTTCAAATAACATAAGCCATAAATTACTGCATGTAAATGTTCCATATACCCAAGAGCCAATGAATATTTAGTATGAAACTGATATTTCATTCAGTCTCCATATGTGTGATGAAGTGGACATGTCCACGAAAGCTCATATTAAAATATAATAGTCTTTTAAGGAGCCACATGTTTTGCCTTTTTTCTTTTCTTTTGTTTCTTTGGATTTTGTTTGATATGCTTGCACACACTAAAACAGCTATTTTTTAAAAAAACTACTCTACAGGTGTCAGTTTATATTTTTAATAAATGAAAGCTTTCACTTAATCATCATCCTCAGCTGCTTTTTAAAGGTTTACATAATAAACCTTTATTCTTTTCAAAGGTTTGCATAATAAATCACAATATATCTGTGAAAATTCTCAGTCATCCAGGTGTGGCTATCTGGAAGTCGAGTCATGGCAACTGGACATTTCTTGTTAACAAAACGTTTCAGCCTAACAAGAAAGAAGTCCAGTTGCCATGACTCAACTTCCAAATAAATCACAATCCTACAAACCTATGGGTTTTTTTTTTAAAAAAGGTTTATGTCACAATTTAAGAAAGCTCCTGATATATAATCAGACTCAGTTCTGTGGAAGCTGATGCACTGCAGACATTTATAGATTGCTGTCTGTATCCAAATATCAGCGGATTATTATGTCTTACAAAACTCCATTATGACAGGACTGTACATTCACATTCCATAAACAATGTTTTATGGCAACAGTTTGCCTTGAAGAACTGTGAAGATCAAAGAAACCTTAGATTTCTATTGCAGCAGAAAGGAGATCAAATACTGTAGTCCTGAATATTACCCTATAGAAAACAAAGGCAAAGGAAAACATTTGTAGTCGTCAGAATTTTGGTGCAAAATAAGAGTCAGCCTTGAAAAGATGAGAGGGCAGTTCAAAATGACACAAGAAATGTTGTCATTGTTAATTAGCTTTTTGTTTTGTTTTGTTTGAAGGCTTTTCGTGGCATCCATCCTTCAGAAATTAATTCCATTTCTTGAACATCAGATTGCGACGTTGCAGGACCAGCAATCAACATTCCAGTCAGGCACTGCTCCTGAACTTAAATGTGATAACAGAAGATGGGGCTTTCCTTTTCATCTGAATTTCTATTTTTATTTCAGCAGAATCATTGCCGTATGGATTGCCACTGGACATCTTCATGCTGTGCAACATTGTAAAAGATAAGCAAACCCTTTCCTTGCAGATAACTTTAATCTGGGAGATTCAGTGGGGTTTATTTCTAAATCAACATCCATAAGATAACATCACCATTTAGAAAGAAATCCCACCAAAAGAATGGGATTTACCTTTGAATAAACATTTCCAGGATGAGGTTGCATGTTTCCCAAAATTTATAGCAGGTATTCAATAACCTTAATTTTATGTTATGTTATTCTATTACTGTACCTTGCATAGCAAACCTAAAACCCCAGGGAGCTATAATGGTATAAAGTTGAGAAGGCAACAACCAGTAAGTTTCAATATTTTAATTAGATGTGTTCTACATAATTTATTTATACTTCACCTCCCCTACATACTTTCATGAATAGATTTACATCAGCACACATTTGCCCATTACCGAGCCTTTGAGTGAAGAGCAATGGCCAGATCTAAGAACTCTTTCAGTCTGCAGGTGCACAGATGGTGATTTTGACAAATATGAAAGCACTGACTGTATCAAACAAATCTGGACATCAGGGCTAGAAATCACTAGGGAAGGGGGTAAGGAATGATATTTTAATAAATAAATCACTAACCACAATAAATCTCCTTACTTCTTGAGATGGCCCTGTAGCCACAATTTTAGAGGGGTTCAGAGGAACCAAAATTTGGCTAAAACTGGGCATGGAACATTTTAATGGATTTAAGTAAACCAGATGTTTAGGTGTGTGAGGCAAACTCTGGGAATCCAGCTGCCATTTGACCACATTGAAGTCAGGATCCTTCGGCCTCTCAGAATGAAATCAGAAGTGACTGGTAGGTCATTTAAGGCATTTCAAAAGGGGACACACCTTATTTTCAAAGAGAATCCCATAGACTAGAAGTGAATATTCCCATGGGAGTAATTCACCTACTATTTGTGTGTAAAAACAAAGGTATCCATATACTCTGGAGACAATTAAAATGTTCTCGAGGGCCACAGTAAAGGGATATGAACGCCTGCAATAAATACCTTTTACACACACAGATTCACACACTTTTAATACATTATGCTCCTGATGTTGCCCATAAATATGGGGTTTCTGATGCAGCCCCTTTGAAGAGAAGCTCAATCTATATAAACCAGTGTACATAAAGATTTGATTCAGATCCATATAAACATATTCTTTTGATTTTCTGTATCAACAAATGTGTCCCTAACAGTGCTCTTGTGTTAGATGATTGTACACCAGATTTGCAGCCATCTTTGATTGCCTCATCATGACCCACATCCAGAAAGAACCTAACCGTTAAAGAGAGAGGTATAATACTGGGTTGCAATCTGTCCTGTTGGTTTGATCTGGAGCAGCAGTGTAGGGTGGCCAGAGGCAAAAGAGAACAGGGCCCGTACATTGGAGAGATCTGTATAGGAATTTCAGCAGATATAAACTTTTTTGACAAGCCTGTTGAAAGTCTCTCGGGTATAATATTGTCAAAGGAGCTCCTCCACAAGCATTTAAGATGAAGAACCCTTGCTGCCATTTTTTTAAAAAAATTACCTTACATAAGTATGGATGACCTAAGACACCCTCACCATTTCTTTTTTAGTAAAGAGAACATTTTACTAATATTCAGTCTGGTTTCTCCGTGATCATCATGAAGGCTTTAAGGACAGCAGAATGACCTGAAATATTGGAACAAGTTCTGAAGTTTAACAATGCCTTCTGATCACTGCAGAAAAATAAGTGTGTGTGTGGGGGGCCTGACAGCCCACAAGACATACCTGTTGATCTGTCTTTCGAGTAGTGCTGCTGCACACCAGATTTGCTTTCAAATTGTATGTCACATGCCCTATCTGATCCTTGTTTCTATATCCTTTTATTGGCCATAGCTTTATAAACATAACAGTACACTTGCTTTTTTTGTGGAGAGACTGCTTGGATGTCAGACTTTCAGAACAGACAACGCTTGAACTTTGTTTAGGTATTTGATTGCAGTTCTTGACCTGCTTTTATGTGGAGAGCTAATTGGGAACTTAATGTATGGTGGACTGCTTTAATTTTGTTGGATTCAACCACCTCAATGAGATTAACTTTTCTGCTCTCATAAGAGCCACTGTGAAAATAGGTAATTTTGTCTCAAAAATTTGCACATTTGTGAGGCAAATGGGATTTTAGATTATGGGGGAAATGTGGAAGATAGGGAAAATATGTAAATAAATGTACATAATAGGAAAATGTGTAAATAAAATGTACACAACTCTTCAGACAATACTCCAAGTCTTACAGTCTAATATATGGTAAGTGGAAGCCTAAGAAGAAATGGAGGTGGATTTACCATTGCAGATGTTAAGGAATGATGAGGTTAGTGAGAGGAGACTATATTTTGTACTTTTAAATATCGTTATCTATAGCAACTATCTCATGGGAGGTAAATAGAATTATAACGGTAAGTAATCAGTTGCTGTAATGGGATAGTATATTTAACTGTGTTTTCATAGTCTAATTTGCTGTAATTTCATCCATAACTTTTAAACTTTTATGTAAACTTCTGTGTGTCTCTGTGTTCTACATTGTATCAGGAAGGGGGTGGAATATTAAACCAATTAATCAATCAATCCTTTTAAAAGGTAACTTTTAAAGCTCTGGTCTAACCTAGGTTTTCCACCTTTGTTCTGCTTCATGGGTTCACAATTCACCCATGAAACCTGACTTTAAAAGTCTGAGCATGTTTTTAACTGTAGTGATGGAAAAAAAAACAGTGTTCATGTTGTGGCCACTTGGTGTCACTCTGTCAGTAACTTTGTGAACATGGCCAAATAATACTTTTATTCTATCAGCCCCGTTTAAACTTTCCATTAAGCTTTCAGTTTAACACATTATGTTAAAGAGTTTGTCTGTTTGCTCAGTCTTGAAAGTGTTGTGAAACTGCAAGTGGTCAGGATCATGTCCTAACAAGACATGCCATTTGGGCTAAAGGGGTGTGATGTGGTCTCCCATGGTATCCTCTGCTCTGGTTAGTTCCATCCTAGAACTGGATAGCTGCTAGTGGGGCCTCGTGCCATCAGAACGCTGATTACACTCAGCTCTACATCTCCTTTTCACCTACCTCAGTGGATGCTGTTCTGTCCCTTCAGCTCTGACTGGAGGCTGTACTGCAATGGATGCAGGTGAATGGGCTGAGGCTGAACCCAGACAAGGCAGAGGTCCTGAGGGTGGGTGGCCCCTCCATTGGTGGTTTGGGAAACTCCGTCTCTTTTGGGGGGTTGACTCTCACCACGAAGAGTGAAGTTCACAGCTTGGGGGTCCATCTGGATCCAGCGCTCACCATGGAAACCCAGGTGGCGTCAGTGTTCCGTTCTGCCTAATTCCATCTGTGGCAGATTGCCCAGCTGCGTTCCTATTTTGATGGTGGGGTGCTCACCACCTTGGTCCATGCACTGTAATCTTGATATTAGACCACTGGAATGCACTCTACATGGGGCTACCTTTGAGATTGATGCGGAAGCTTCAAATGGTGCAGAATGCAGCGGCCAGACTCCTTAGTGGGGTGAGAAAGTACCAGCACATCTCTCCCACTCTGGCTGCCTTGCATTGGCTGCCCATTCGTTTCCGCATTGATTTCAAAGTGTTAATGATGACATATAAAACACTAAATGGTTTAGGACCTCGATACCTAGCGGAATCTCCCACCTACTTGAATCACTCGTTATAGCCAGGAAAGACAGCTGAGGGGCCTAACGCCAAAGGAGGTCCAGAAAGAAAGTACAAGAAACTGGGCCTTCTCAGCAGTGGCCCCTTGACTCTGGAACAATCTCCCATCAGAGATTTGCCTGGCTCCCTCGCTGGGTGTTTTTAAGAGCCAACTTAAGAGCTTTTTCTTCCCATCTTGAATGATATTATTATTGCTGCTTAAATTGTTGTTTTAATTGCTTTTATGCTATTTTATTGTAAGCTGCCCAGAGTAGATGTTGTCTAAATGGGTGGGGTATAAATAAAATAATATGAAATAAAATAAACAATAAATAGGCTAAATTGTAATTTGAAGCAAGAGAAAAATTAACCTGGGACAATGGTGTAGCTGGACATAATGATTCAAATGTATGAGGAAATAAAATGGTACAGCTGAAAGTTCTTGGGATGTTTATCCTGGGATATAAACCATGTAACCACTATTCAGTACAACAAAGGTATAGAAAGTATCAGAAGAACTAGAAAACATTTCCCTTGTGTGACCAAGGGGTTTATCATTCTCTCAAGATATTTCTCCAGAGGGTTGTGTAGTCCAAAAAGCCCTGTTTTGTGAATTTTTCTTTCTTTCTTGGTTTACTAACTTAATATGTCTCCACTTAAGTTTCTCTGTTTTCCACATAGCAGGGGTTGACTACTTGTCACATTCTAATATGCGTAAGAATATCCATTTCACAACATTCTTCAAGCAGTGCACTTCCTCCTTATGCAGTCCATGCTGAATGTTTGTGAGAATATTCACAGTAGAGATGGGAGATATTCGTATTCGTAAAGAAATATGAATACAGTATCCCTGTCTCAGCTGGACCTAATGAGGGTCTGGCTCCCAGGACCAGCCTGCCCATTCACAAGTCCTGACGATGCAAAGGTCCTGCTCTTCCTGCCAGTGGCGCCAGGAGCTCTGCTGTCTCCCTGCTCGGCTGGCCCCTTCAGGCAGGGGGAGGGAGGGGGAGTCTCCTTGCATGGCTGCTGAGTGGCCAGCCGAGCAGGGAGACAGGGGAGCTCCTGGCATCATTGGCGGGAAGAGCGGGACCTTCATGGCACTGGGACGTGTGAGTGGATGGGCCAGTCCTGGGAGCCAGAACCTCATTAGATCCGGGTGGGACTGAGATATTCATATTTGTTTACAAATACAGTACGAATATCCCCATCTCTAGTTCACAGTCTTTCACAGCCTTTCAGCTATGGTCAGAAACTAAGTAGTAATCATTTTCCTTTTTTAACTGTAAATGTTATGTTTCAATGGCCCTTTATTTGCCTATAGCAACAAGTTGTAAATAAATAGCCCTTTAAACACACAAAGAATATGTCTGAACTGTGAACAAAGCCTGGTTAGGTATAAGGCCCACAAAATAAAATAAAACTTCCAGAGCATGACTAAACGGGGAAATTTTGTGCAGTCCGGGTCATGTTAAAAGGATCTTAACTTCAGTGTGGTCTTCTGCACTTGAGCAATACTTCCATTCACATGGGAGACATTTGGTCTCCCATGAAAAGGATTCAGATCGTTCCACTTTGTTTCCCTTTCAATTATTGATACCTCTGTGCCATTATCTGCTTTTTTGTGGCTGCCATTCCATGAACCACAGCAACTTCCCTTTTTTGTTTAATTTAGTAAGTGAAATAGTGCTACAAAAATTTGAAAAGGCCTTTATTTGCCCCAATGGGCAAAAGCTGTAACTTGTGGGAATGTGTGCCATAACTTACATGTTTCTTGTCACGTAATCATGTATTGTACCATGTTAATGTTCTTATGAGACTTGTTGCTGGGCAGAATAGACACAACGCCCTATTGGTCCAGGCCATTTTAGTTATGTAACTGACCGTTATGTTATGTAACTTACACCTCAATAAAAGGAGGTGCCAGGCATCGCTGGGGTAACAGTGTGTGGAGACAGTGAAGAGTGATCCTGTACCTCAACCCTGAGCACACTTTGAACCTGATTCCTAGACTGCAGTCTCATCCTTTTCAGAGATCTCTCCCTTCGGGCCCTTTCAGGGATCTCTCCCTTCACCACAGTTTGCTGGAACCGGATTCCGACAGTAACTAGAGATGATCTGAGGCTATCCATAGGTGCAATTAATTTGAAGATTTATTTACATCACAGTAGATAAACAGGGAATAAGATCCACAAGATGAAGGCACAATATAGAACAAATCAAAAGAAAATCAATGAATTTCTAATACAATACAATGCAATGATGAAAAAAAAACTGTACAGTGGTGCCTCGTTTAACGAGTGCCCCGGTTAACGATGAATCCACATAGCGATGGCAAAAAAGCAATCGCTTTTGCCATCGCTTTGCGATGTTGCCTATGGGGAAAAATCGCTTTGCGATGTTTTCCCCATAGGCCCCATTTTCCCCCAGCTGAGCGGCGGGAGCCTCCAAAGGACTGCTCCCGCTGCTCAGCTGGGGGAAAATGTTGGTAGTAGCCTCGGAAGGACCCTTCCGAAGGGTCGTTCCAAGGCCATCGCCGGGATTCTCCTTCGGAGGGGGCATTTTCCCCGAGCTGAGTGACCATGGATGGGGTAGCCGGCCGCGACGCGGATCCAAGCAGCGGCGGCGGCGGCGGTGGCGGCAGGGGTCCGGATGCCTATCAGGCATCCGGGGCTAGGATCCGCCCCCTGGCCGGTTCCCCTTCCATGGTCGGACTCTCAGGAGTCAGGCCATGAATGGGGTAACCGGCCCGGAGGCGGATCCAAGCCCCTACCGCCACCACCGCTGCTTGGAACCGCCCCCCGGCCAGTTCCCCTTGCATGGTCGGATCCTGGAAGCCATTTGGACACCCCCTACCCTGTCCCCGCCGCCGCTGAGAGCCTTCCGAGCTCTCAAAGGGCTTTCTCCAATGTGTGTGGGGGAAGCCCTTTGAGAGCTCGGAAGGCAAATGTCGGCGGTCGGCGGTGGCTTTGGGGTCCATCCAAAGCCACCGCCGACTGCTGACATTTTCCCCCAGCTGAGCGGCGGGGCTTTGAAGCTCCCGCCACTCAGCTGGGGGAAAATGCCAAAGGCCCCATTTTCAGTCAGCTGGTCGGCGGTTCCAAAATGGCTGACCCGCTGTGCTGCCTCGCTTTAGAGGCACCGAAAATGGCCGCCCCTATGGAGGAACATCGCTGAACGGTGAGTTTATCCTCCATAGTTTAATGCGTTCCTATGGCTTTTTCCGTTCCGTTTAGCGATGTTTTCGCATAGCGACGATTAATCCGGAACGGATTAACGTCACTATGCGAGGCACCACTGTATTCAAGTATCAGATGAAATTACAATTGTGCAAGATTAGCCACAGTTAGCCCTTTATAAAACACTTTATTTGTCATTAACCTTCCACCAGGTCTGTATTGAAGCTCACTATGCTCCAGCTGTGTGGTCTTTTGTCAATATCATTTCACAGGCAAGCTATTCCACTGATAAGTAATCCAGTCCATGGGACATATATCTGTAGGCCAGTTCACTCCACATGTCTGCAGGCCTTTTGCCTGGTCTATCCTTATACCTAAATATTGGACCTGATTAAGTCAACCCAGCGTGAATACTTCTTTATATCAAAATAGTGCTATGTTACTTTGGAGAATATTTTTTAAACAGATAGTGAGATGAGAAAATTAGAGGAGAGGGTATCTCCATTGCCCTTCCTACTATCACAACCCACTGCATATGTCACAGAGTTGTCACTAAAGAGCACACCACCCACAGCTCTATTTGGGAGTGAACTAAGCAACCACACAGAGTGCAGAATGGGATCATCAGGAGCCCTGCCAGTCTCACCAAATAAACTGCAGCCCCAGCACTGCCAGAAAGGGGCAGAACAGCCCACAAAAGGGACAGGATGAATAGCTCTTAAAACACATCTGGTCACCAGAAAACAGGGCAAACCAAACTACAGCAAAAGTGATCGAAATAGTGAGCTATTTGCTTATCTGATCACCCCCTCAATTTATCTTATAGCTTTGTTATCCCACCACTTCAAAATAAATTGATATTAAAGTTGGTGAAATCAGATAAAGGACTCTGTGGATGCCAGACTTGAGATATAAGCCTAAGAAGAGAAGAATAATTTAAACAGTAGACATATGGTATGACTTTAAAATGATTGTCAATCCTTTGAGATCAACGTTGAAATGATTGAATCAAATTCTCTCTGCATCATTGGGAAACATTGCCTCATTAAGTTATCAGTTAATTATAAAGAAATGTAGTGTGGGTTAAATTAGCATACCCACAATTTTGAAGGCCAAAGTCAAGGCTGTATGTTAAGGCTGGTGGAATGAATCAAATGCTGTCATTATATCAAATATTTAAGATGTAAAACCTTACTTATCTTATGTTCACACATGGAAGGAGAAAGAGCAAAGTTATTCTCTTTTCCCCACAGGACAGAACTGAGCAGTTTTCAATGATGAATTACCTATCAACAGAAAATTATAATGGCAATTAATAGCCATGTTTGCCTAAATTTCCAACAATTTTTGAAGACTAATCTAGCCCCACTAATTAATTTGAAAAGTGAAACGTGACTTTTTAAATTAACAAACTATGGCTGTTTTTTCATTGTGTTGGCATTCAAAACTGGATTCCATTTGTTTCAGAAAAGTCCATCTGATCACAGTTTGTTCAGGTGTTCACTACTGATGTATATATTATGTAGTGTTCTACTGTGCACAGAAGAACAATTAAGCAAATAGTTTTTGTAGTTTGCTACAACTGTACATTGTACAACTGATTACACAACCTATTGTACAAAAAGGACACATCCAACTGCACCACAGGCAACAGGAAAAGCAGCTAGCATCAGCTTCAGGATTGCACTCCCATGATCACACAACCATAGTCCATGATCTTATATTAAAAACTAATTTTCGTCCAAGTCCTGTAAAGATTTTCTGATTCTGTTAACTGTAAGTAGTATATTGTTTTACCAATTGGGGTGGGTAATATTATCTTCCTGCATTTGCAACAGGAGTACTGCTGTTTTGAATATAGAATGTCAGTTTAGATGTGCAAAGCAGTATACAGGTCTCTGCTACCTATTCATTGTTCCCTTAGTTAAATGTTTGTGAACATTCCATGATGTCATTATCAGCTCAACAAACCATAATTATTACCAGAAAGCCTTTCAAGCAAGGCTTAAGATTTATCAGCCTTGAGTACTCTAGATCTGAATTTCCTGCTTTGAGCAGGCAGTAGTTGTAAGTAACATACAGAGGGCTTCCTCCAACTTCTACAAAATACTCGGGATTGTGTGTGTGCACCCTCTCATCACCCTTTGAGCAATTTTTAATCTAAATATGAAAAGCTACTTTTTGCTTAGTAAGGGCATCCTACAAATAGTTACAACTATGAAGAGTCAGCATGGGAAAATATTATACACTAAGACAAGTGTTTATTTTAATCCATTTCTAACAATCTCATGAGAAATATTATGAATGCAAGAAGCAGCTTTGGGAAAAATACTCTCAAATTAGTTAACCAGACGTTTCTTTTTCCATATTGCTACTGAGAATATATGTAACTGTGAGTGTTCGGTTCATAGACATTATTTGGTGGAGAATAATTTAAAACATTATTTAAAAGATAAAGTGAAAAAGCTTCAGGAGCAAAATATAATTGTAGATTGTGTCCTTTGGAAAAACCACAGGCGGCTAACTGATGCAAGCAATTATATTAAAAACTACATACAGGTGAAGTTCTGAATACTATAAAAACAAGGCTTAATTAAAAACAGTGATTCCCTTTTTCTTCCCTCCCAAAAGCTTTCTTTGGTAAAATCCCAATTTGCTTCCAAAATTAAATATGATAAATAGGACCTTGATATGAAAATCTGCCCTGTGTTTTCCCTCCTCCAACTTCTTTGCCATCTGGCAGGAAGAATACATTGTCATGAAACATTCATTATGTTTTTTTCCGGCAGCACCTAGAACCCCATTGTGCTAGGCATTGTGCAGGCACAAGAAAAGGTCAAGTCCACATTTGATTCAAATACTGATCAAGTTCAATCTCTGTCTTCTCTTTGTCTTTTTTTCCTCCAGGGGGAAAAAACATATTTGATTGCCACAGTTTGGATGACTTTGGGGAGATTAAAAGAAATAAATGCCCTGTTATGTGCTATCTGAAACCTAGCTTTCCTGACTGAATAATTCCAGATTAACTGCTCCCATCCCAAGCCCAGTCAGTTTATGTCAGGGACTCTGCTCTAAACATGATCAAATCTAGATCCTACTATGTCAGGTTTCAGAAGGGGGATGTTACATTATGTGTTGATTTTACTTATATTTTACCATTCCTCCACTGAGCACAGGGTGGTATACATTGCTCTCCTTCTGCATGTATTACCTACAGAAAAGAACTCTGTTAGGTAGGAGAGTGAGTTGAGCCAGGATATCTCAAGTCTGAAACGCTATTTAGGCTGCTAGCTTGAAAGCATGTAGGGTTCAAAAAGTGATGAAGGGTTGCAGGTAAGACCCTCCACTCACATCCTACCTGACTGGGAGTCCTGCAGTGTGTCCCTAGAGGCACTATTAGTATTTACACTTTGGGCAGCCATGGTAAGGAAGTCTGACCCATGACAGAAACTCTGTAAGCATCTGTACAAATTGGGAAAATGAGACATTGATATTAACATTTGAAACTGAAATAATGTAACCTGTTACCTTGAGTAAATGCTAGGTAAAACTTACATTTTATATGCTCTCTGCAGAGGGAAAAGTGTCACTTATAGAGCAGAGCTAAATACAGTGGTGCCTCGCTTAGTGATCGCTCCGTTTTACTGTGAAATTGCTTAGCGATGCTGTTTTTGCAATCGCAAAAGCAATCACTTTGCGATGTTTCCTATGGGGAAAATTCACTTTGCGATGATCACAGGGAAGCAATCATCGCAAAGCCCCCATTTTCGACCGGCTGATCGGCGGTTCCCAAATGGCTTCCAGGAAAAAATGGCCGCCCGCTGTTTTGCCTCGCTTTAGAGGCACCGAAAATGGCCGCCGCAATGGAGGATTTTCGCATAAGGTTAGTTTTTAAGCCCATAGGAACGCATTAAATGCATTTTAATGCGTTTCTATGGGCTTTTTAAAGCTAAGCTGCTACATTTTGAATTCATGTGTAATGATAACAGAAGCAAAACAAAAATAGAAAACAAAAGTATTGCAGCACCTTAAAGAGGAACAGGTTTATTTCAATACACACTTTTGTAGAGTACAAACTACTATCTCAAACACATGGAGCATTATAATCAGGCCACAGATTACATATAGATTACACAATAGTAGGATGGGGACCAAGTGAGACAGGAAAAGAGTGTGATAGTTACATTACACTCTTTTCCTTACAATGGTGTTATTAATACCTGTAATGAGCATTCAAAGTATTGATTGCATAAATATACTGTTAGTAGGTAGAGTAGTCCGTTTATCAGTTAATACCAATGATAGGCAGCTGCCTTGCAGTATAAATGGAGATGCTTTCAAGAACCTGTTCTGGTAATTAAGATGTCAAAGAAAATAACTTTTTTGCTAGAGCTATAGCCAAGATTAGAGATGGTCACGAACCACCAATTTGGTGGTTCGTGACTGTTTGTTTATAGGCAGAACAGGCATTCAGCACTTCAAAGTCCTGCCTCCTCTGGCAGGCACCTACTTGAAGGCAGCAGCCTAGCTTCCCTGCCCTGCCTCCTCCAGGTGCTGCCTCTGGGTGGACACCTGCCGGAAGAGGCAGGGCTTGGAAGAGCCAAACACTGTTTGGCTGATAAACAACCTGGCATGAACTGCTGAACTGGTTGGCTGGAGAGTTCAGTGAGTTCAGTATGTGGCTGCAGAACCAAAGATTGGGGATTCATTTCCCTACAGGGCATCCCAGAAGAATCAGCCTTCGGTAGGCTGCACAATCCCAGAATGTCCCCAGAAAAAGGGAATGAAACCACTACTGAATACTTTCTGACTAGAAAACCCTAAGAAATCAGAACTGACTTAATGGCACCCAATTAAATCTCCCAAGACGGTAGATAAAACCATCCTTTTAATGTAGGGGGAAAGCTAAGTATCTGGTCTTTATTTAATCTTCTATATGCATACTGGGATTTGTAGATATAGTTTATTCATCTATCTCTCTGTTAACCATAAATGTCCCTTTGTAATTCATTTGTTCCAGAACAGTTACTCTGAGATCTGTAAATAACTTCCTGGGAAACTGAAGTGATCTGAATGGATTTTACTGAAACATCTTTTGTATTCTGCAATTTCTGATGTCAGATTTGTATCCATTCATTCTGTTTTGTAGAAATTGTCTTATCTGCTCTGTGTAGAATGTGGAGGGATACTGCGAACAAAGAAGGACACCGTTCATATTAGCAGATTACTAAGTAAGCAAAGCCTACTATTACAAGTCTCATGGTTAGAACTTGTAATGGTGCTGCCAGAGCCCTAGCTGGTTTCAGGTTGAATGCCTAAGTAGGGCTTTAGTCAGCACTATAACTACTATATCATCTGACTGTTGGTATCACTTTGAAATAATTGACATGACAAATGCTGACCCCAAACCATACCCGAGATATGGTCTTTTCACTAGCTGGATCCTCCTGAGATTACCATGAAAGGTCCTAGTTGCCAGCCAGCTATGAGTGACAGGGCTTTTTCAACAGAAGTAGTATCTCAGGTGTCTGTCTCTGTTCCAGATCTTGATGGGGTTTCTTTTTACACTGCATTCTGTTTCTGTATAATTCTTTTTATTTTTGTTTTCAGACTTACAGATTTTTACACCGAAAGCTGCCTGCTGTCTTCAATTCAAGAAACTTGAATTCTGGAACTTTCAGATACTACCTTCAATATGTTTGGGGCACATTTGGTGCTTCATAAATGTAAGAAAGAGATGGGGTAGTATGGCCTTCCAAATGATGTTAGACTACAACTCCCATGAATAAATTAAATATAGCATAGAGGCTGTTTTCTGGATGCGGTGAGTCAAACTGGGATACAGGGCTAACCCAGGACTGTGGTGAAGGCCAAGTTGAACACCCTTTTCCAGTCCATCAATGGAAAATGACTGAACTTTCAGATGAATCAGATTCTGATATTCACAATGAGGTAGTGTAGCTTAACACACCTCAGACAATATAAATGTCCATGGGGTCCAGGAGAGGTTGTATGCCAACTGAGAGCTCGGTTACACATGAGGGGGGGGGGGAAACAGTGTTAGAATCAGGTTTATCAGGTTTCAAATAGATTTTTAAAATGCTGACTACACCATGCACAGGGAAATGGAGATTTATTTTCATGGGAAACATGTTTTTTGTTGTTGTATATTGAGTTTTTTAAATCAACTGCAGAGGAGTTGTTTATTTTAACTTGCCTATTAAACTGGTTTATTTTAAACAGTTTCAGCATATGTGAATGCCTCTGTTAGAGTAAATTGTGTGTGTAGATTTGTCAAGTATTGAATGTCAGGGTCATGGCTTTCAGGCTGCAGGGTAGTTGGGGGGTCATAAGTATATTCAAAATTCTTTTTTTTTAAGTGGCAAATCACATAAGGACTTATGCAATGCAGCAGTATATTTTAAATATTTTTTTAAATGCAAGTTTCCCCATTGCTACACCATCCCCAGAGCAGTCACAACACCACAAAAGTTTTCAGACAAGGAGAGAAGATGGCTATCACTTTAAAAGTTTACTGAAAGAGGAGTGTCTGCTTGAATTCCAAACAAAACAACAAAACAAAACAAAAAGATAACTCTTCTTTTCAGATTCTCTCCCTTCTTTTCCCCCATCCTGCCTCAACTCAACAGGAATGTCTGTCTTTGAAGGGTTTGCAAGAAATGGGCGGGGTGGTGGTGGTAGGAGAGAGAAATGCTAGAGAAGGAAATCAGAGGCTCCAAAAAGCAAATCAGGAAGCAGCCTCCACAGGTCTCCAATAGAATTGATCAGTGTGTGATGTTTGGGGCCTGTGTATATGTCTGTTCCATTTTTTTCCTATCTCTAATATTGAACTACTGCTATCCCATTTTGAAATAATTTTTTAAAAAATGGCACCACAGCAACAGCAGTGAGTGGCTGTGAGAGGCAGCCAGCATGAAGGCAAGATAGGGGAATTGCCATGTAGTTCACTGGATTGATCTTAAAACTATGCTTAACGCTAGATTAAAAGTTGTCCCAACGGGACAAAAACAGCAACACAAAACCCACATTATTACCAGGTGCCTTCACACCACTTTGAAAACCCCCAATCCAGAATCCAATGTATTTCACTAATGTAACCACACCCTGAGTGGAGCAGAGAGTTCCTTAGGAACTGCCAACATGCTTTCAGTATTGCCTTCCAAACTCTGCATCCCATGGAAGATGTCTCAGTTTGATTAATGGCTGGGTCGGCCCTGTACAGATGTAAACATCATTATTTACTAACTGTATTATTTATGTACTGGTTGCATTAATAAATATCTCTTCTCTTTGAGTTGTTAATCGAATTTGGCATACACAGAAACATCTTGGCTGGTTTATTCTTGTGGCTTCATGACTTCTGCCTCATAAGAAAAAGCAAACAGGACAGCAAAGGAGAGAGTATAGCCAAGCAATTCAATTTTTGTCATATTGTATACCAACAGATTAGTCATTCACAGTAATTAAGTAGATAACTCATTGATACCTGAACAGATTTCCAGCCTGAAATTGCTCCTTACATCATAGAGTAGCTTTACATTGTACCTCACACTACAGATCAGAACTGATTTAAGAGCAAACATAACTCTGCCTGCACAAATCCTAGAAAACTATACTCTGTGATATACAGAATATAAAGAACCAGCTGGTGTAATTTGTAAGTTTTTGTTGCAAAGCATGCTTACTTTGAGAAAAAAAATTACTTCATACTTTTTTGTTGATTTGCAGTCTCCCAAATATGTTGAGTGTAAATCCTTGGTGAAACCATAAACCAGACATCTTTGGCCTGTTAATATAAGGCTGAAATAATTCTAATTTTTTTCTGATGTGGCAAAAGGAGATTGAGCAAGAAGATCCTAATAGTGAAATTCGAGGAAGGTGTTCTAACAAGCATGTTGCTTTCCCTAAGCACTTTCACAGTGGTATATTTCTGTTTTGCTTTTGTTTTATTTATCCAGTAGATTTCGATTTTTATAAGGACATTTCTTGATTAAAGTTGATTCACACAACTGAGCCACGTCCAACATGAGTTGGGTGCAGACTGAACCTGAAGCAGTATCTTGCAGCCAAATCTAGTTGCTAGGTCCAACAAACTCAAGACTATTTTCTCACTGGGGCTTACAACTTTGATTTAACAACTTTCATTAAGTGGCTCCTCTCCAACAATTTGATTATGCACACCAGCAGTGGTGACCCCAGACAATTATAGCACATATGCACGATCTGGACATGTATACAATAAACGTTAAGACCAATGGTGGCTTGTGACCAACACAGGAATGATGCCTCCCCTCTGAAATTCCCAGTCCATGAACTCTCCCAGTTGAGACATTACTGCTTCTGTAAGGAACACTATGGCAGGGAATACCTTTTGGGCAATATTCAAAGTGAGGTTGTGGTGTAACTCATTGAAACAGTTGTTAGCTTCTTACTATGAAATTGGCAGAAGCTACAGCAGCTCGCCATGATGCAGACAGATCCCAGAGCACCCTCCTGCACCACAAAGCCCTGCCAGTGTGCAGGCAGAACATCCCTTCTGGATGTTAGCCAATTTACTAAAAGGCTTGTTTTGTTTTGTTACTGGTCTTTCAAACATAAACACTGGCCTCATCTGCAAGTCTGATTTGTCAGACATTAAAGTGTGTTGGAATCACCTCTCTAGAACACTAACATGGTTTCAGCTAGAGTGACATTCTGTCTGTAACATACAGTCTGGCTATTGGTTTCTTGACTTTCTGTGTAACAGAATTTAAGTGGACTGTAGAAACCAAATAAGCATGTATGCCAAGAACTAGAAACAGAAGTCTCTTTATCACACTGACACATTTTCACCAAGTCAGAATTAGGTCTTTCTTTCTTTCTTTCTTTCTTTCTTTCTTTCTTTCTTTCTTTCTTTCTTTCTTTCTTTCTTTCTTTCTTTCTTTCTTTCTTTCTTTCTTTCTTTCTTTCTTCCTTCCTTCCTTCCTTCCTTCCTTCCTTCCTTCCTTCCTTCCTTCCTTCCTTCCTTCCTTCCTTCCTTCCTTCCTTCCTTCCTTCCTTCCTTCCTTCCACCCGCAATGCCACAAATTTCTCCGATTCCGATTCGACAACATCTCATACCAGTTTTGCTCTCTCCCATTCGGACTTCCCACGGCATTGAGGACTTTTACCAAGTGCTTGGCACCAGTGGCTGCCTACCTCTGTCTTCAAGGTGTCATCATATTTGTGTACATAGAGGAATGGTTGATAGTTGCTACTTCCTATCACAATTCCATCAGAGTTACCCAATTTACTCTTGATACTCTTCAAGACCTCAGACTCAAGGTAAACCCTACCAAATCCCATCTCGAGTCCTTGCAGACCGCCACCTATATCAGAGCATACTTCGACTCCCTCCGAGCCAGAGCCTTTCTTCCTCATGAGATAATCGTCAAAGTGAAATGGGCAATCCAACCATTTCAACCTCTGGCCTCTGTATTGGCACATCAAACACAGCACCTCCTCAGGCTTATGGCTTCCACAACCGCTGTTATTTAGCAAAATGAGGTCCCTTCAATCATGGTACCTCTCACTATTCAATCTCTCGACAGACCATCTGTCCATCCATCTCATAGTAACACCCGAGATCGCCTGCCAACTCACTTGTTGGATGTTTCTTCTTCATTTGCTCATTGGCAGACCCTTCCTGCCTCTACAACTCACTATATAGGTCACTACCGACATCAGCCCGTCGGGATGGGGAGCGCACTGTCGACATCACAGGATCAATGGCAAAACAAGAACAATTATTACACATCAACCACCTCGAACTTTTCGCGATCATTAGGGCTTTTCACGTCTTCTTGCCACTCATTGCAGGACAAGCCGTACAGCTGTCTACAGACAATACGACAGCTCTATACTATATAAACAAACAAGGAGGCACGCATTCCCTCTCATTACTGTACCTGGCTATTGAGCTCTGGGAATGGACTGCCAGTAGCAGTCCACATCACCACAGATGACAACCTTCTCACAAACCAGCTCAGCCGCCTTACAATGAGGACAAACGAGTGGTCACTGGATGGCAGAGTCTTTGATCTTCTTTGTCACTCGTGGGGTGTTCTGTCCATCAATGTCTTTGCTTCTGAGACCAACACCAAATGCCAACAGTATTGCTCTCGGGCCGGTACTGACAGGTACTCACTTGGAGATGCCTTTATGATAAACTGGACCGGAGACCTACTCTACCTATTCCCCCCAATACCGCCCATACAATGAACCATCATTTGACTTCGACAGTTCCAGTTGAATGCCATCCTCCTCACTTCATGGTGGCCGCAACAACCGTGGTTCACGCACCTGCAGTCGATGTCAACAGTCAAGTTCCATCTCCCGTCAATCCCTAAACTTCTCACTCAGGATAACGGGATGATTTACTACCCAGACGTAGGCTCTCTGAAGCTGACCGCGTGGAGGATACTCCCGCCATAAGAGACATATTTGATTGAGCTTGAAAACCCTCGACCCAATGATTATACCAAAATAAATGGAAGGCATTCCTCTCCTTTGCTAATTCTCAGAACTTACTTGCAACACCAGTATCTCTGAAGACCTTACTTGCCTTTATCCTTCATCTTTTTCATCTCAGACTGTTTCATTCTACCTTGAAGGTTTATATTTCAGCTATTGTAGCTTACCAACCTTCTCACTAGACTTTTTTCCCACCCAACTTTGAAAAAAATCCTTAAGGGACTCCAAAATATTCACCACCACCACCCCACGTTAACATACTCTTCCTCAGTGGTCTTTACAACTTGTCCTCAACGTACTCACTCAACCACTGTTCGAACCGATGGCTACTTCCAGTCTCAAATTACTTTCTCTAAAAGCATATTTCCTTGTAGCAATAACATCTGCTAAGAGTGCTAGCAAACTTGCAGCCCTCAGATCAGATCCATCCTTTCTTCAATTCCATCCGGATAAGGTCACCCTTTATTTTGATGTATCATTTAAACCTAAAATTATCTCTGAATTCCACCTTAATCAACCGTTAATTCTACCTGCTTTGTTTCCATCCCCTTCTAGACCTCTCGAGTGCATGCTCCACATGCTTGATGTAAGATGCTCCTTGGCCTTCTACACTGATAGAACTAAATCATTCAGTAAATCACCAAGACCTTCTCTATGTTTTCATGGTCCCCATAAGGGTGCTCCAGCTTTGCCTCAAACTATCTCTCGCTGGATTGTTCAAACCATTTTATTGCCTACATGCTAACAGGCAAAACACTGCCTGAACACTTTAAAGCTCATTTTACCAGAGCACTGTCAACTTCTACTGCCTTCCAGAGTGGAATAGAACTTCCTCACATCTGCCATGCAGTTACATGGTCTACTCCATCGACCTTTGTGAGACATTACTGTCTTGAAGTCCGGGCAAAAAAATGATGCTGCTTTTGGCAGAGCTGTTTTGACCTCTGTTCTACTGTGACGTCCCACCATCCGGTAAGTGAGCTTGTCAGTCACCCAATTGTGTGCATTCACAGAGGCCAAGAAGAAGAAAGAGAGGTTACTTACCTGTAACCATGGTTCTTCTAGTGGTCCTCTGTGAATCCACACATCCCGCCCATCCTCCCCTCTATCCGTCACGAGGAACTGAGGGGACTTCTGGGAGCATGCGCTCCACAGGGGAACATCCTACTAATCACATGTCTTTAAGCTCTAGAAACCTCTGAGAGGTCCTGCGCAGGCACAGAACCCAATTGTGTGGATTCACAGAGGACCACTAGAAGAACCATGCTTACTGGTAGATAACCTCTCTTTTTTCTCCGTAGGCCACTTTTGGGATAAACAATGGGTCATAATTGCTTTAAATAAATAAATATTTTCCCCTCCTTGCAATTATTATAAAGGAGGAAATGCTTTAATTTTTTCCTTTTGCGTGCAATCCTTGTTTTAAATGCATAAACTGAACATGTGAAGTCACTGGGAAGCTGTAATTTTAGGAGAATCAAACAAGATCTCCTCCCCGGTGAGAACACGGGATATTTGTTCCAGATTCTATCAGATATTTGGCACAACTCCACTTAAGTTAACAGAAGCAGGGAGATTTGTGCCAGCAAACCAGTGGCCCACAGGTGTCTGAGCTATTATTATTAGTAATAAAAGGTCATTGCCTTTGGGAAATGTCAAAGCATCACCCTTTTGCTTTTCCCCCTTTAATCAGGTTAGAATCTTAGGCTTGGCGCACAGAAAGTGGAGTGGGTGCAATTATGTTGGAGGATTTGGATTATCCCTTTACCTCTACAAATGCAGGTTGGCAAAGGGAGACTGCAACATGAATCAAAAACTTGTGGAGAAGGTAAGATACCCAAGCAAGGTTCAGACAAAAGGGAACAGTAGCTGTGTTGCTCAAACCTGTGAGATTGGAGGGTTCCTTAAAACCCAGAAAGTGTCAGGAGCACATTATATCTACTCCTTGCTGGTTAAAAGCTTGTCCGGATGATAAATCATTTGGCTCAGGTAAGCCAGGGCCTGGGGGAGGAGGCGACTATGGAACAGAGTACTACAGGTCCCTAAGAAGGGGTATGCTACTCCCTCCTGAATCCCTCCCTCTCCCCTTCCTCCTTAAGGCTGTGGGGTGGAGTTGATCATTCTCTACCCTTCTGAGCCCACACAAAATAACTCCCTTTCCTGTTCTGTGTTAGTGAAAGCCTAGCTTTCTGTAGGACTGAGCATAAGGCATGGCCTAGGAGAGGGTTAAAACCCTCTAAAGAAACTAGTGGGTCGAGTGGAAAAACTCTGAACCATGTCATGCTCACATCCCCTAAAGCAGTGGTCCCCAACCTTGGGCCTCCAGATGTTTTTGGACTTCAAATCCGAGAATTCCTGGCTAGCAGAGGTGGTGGTGAAGGCTTCTGGGAGTTGCAGTCGAAGAACATCTGGAGGCCCAAGGTAGGGGACCACTGCTCTAAAGGATCAATGGGCAAGTTGGTCAGAGAGTCTTCAGGCCTTTATCTACCACTTCTGCGTTGGGCTGAGTCCTTCAAACACCAGCAGTGCGTAGTAAATCCCTTTGAACAAATCTGACCTAAAAAGAACACTTTTGCATTTACTTAGTACTTAGCAAGCACAGGCACCTGGGCTTTGTGATTCCTTGGAACTCACAACAGCTCAGTGAGTTAGAACTCTGAATAATAGCAGACTTGTGGTCCTTCCACTTGCTGGATTTAGTTAGACCTTTGCTGTTCAAGAGACCAGTCCTCAACAAGGTTTTTAAGATTAAATTTTTATTGGAAAAATAAGGTTTCATAGGAAAATCAGTTTGTATTGCATAAGTATAGCATTCAAGAACATATTCAAAGATTATTGCAGTTAAATAAAATAACTATTTCCCAGCTAAAATAATAAACATCTAAAAGTTATTTTAGGGTAGGCTATAGAGGGTAAGCCCCCCTCATTCTTTCTACTGCAAGCTACATGCTCACCAGCATCAGTCAAAGTCCATCCTCAGTCTTAATCCATCATCAGAAAAAGAATAATGGTAAAAAAGACTTATTTTACATAACACATTCTCCACTTTCTACTTTCCCAAATCTCCTCCCTTCTTCTCCATCCCTCTAGCTATTAACGAATTAGATCTTAGGAATTGTTCTTCTTTTCTTCACCCAGCTTTCCCATGAGAGTTGCAGGAGTTGTTTGTCTTCCCCAATTATCCTGGAATGTTGAGTCTTCTTCGTTATCTCGTTCCTCTCTAACTGTCTGCAAGAAAACACTCTCACGGCATTTCAGAAAAACACATTCCAGAGTCCCTCAAATCATCCTCACAAAGAACCATTCTGACTCCATGTTACATTTCTCTTCACTACATATCCCATTCTCATTACATGCTTTAAACCACATATCTCATGATTATGACAAGCCAGATGTAGTCTGCAGGTTCAGTGCTGCATTAAGCAATCAGTGGATTCATGATTCAGCTACAGTGGTGCCTTGCATAGCGACGTTAATCCGTGCAGCAATGCAATTTTAAAAAGCCCATAGAAACGCATTAAAACCTGTTTAATGCATTCCTATGGGCAAAAAAACTGACCTTAAAGCCAAGATCCTCCATACGGTGGCCATTTTCGCTGCCTCTTATCCAGGGGATTCCCCCACCTGAACTGATGAAAACCCCAACAGCCCAGAGCAGGTATATCCGCGCACCCCCAACAGGCAGCCCACACAGGCACGGAACTCCCCCCGCTCTCAGCCAGGGACTCCCCAGCACAAATGGGAAAGGCAAGGCTGCCAGCGCCTCCGACTACCGTCTTCGGGAATCCCCCCTGCACCCACCAAGAGAAGACAGCCAGAAATGGGTAGGCCACCCCGCAAACGCAGGCTGCGCTGTCCAGGAAGGGTGTCCCTGATGCTCCTCCCCACCCCTGGGCCTGCCACCGAAACCAACGCAAGCCTCCTGGGGTTGCTCAGGCGTGGCTGCCCCGGCCGGTCTGCCCCATGGCGGCGGCGGCCACCCCTCCCAGCTTCTGAGCCCTCGGGTGAATCTCCAGCTGCTGTGACTGTGGGTGGAGGATCTTATGAAAAGCAGGCTCGCCCTGTCGGTCTGCCCCGCCGCCACATATCCATGTCCTTTAAGACCTTCCCCCCCTTAGGTAAGCCCTACCATCACTTGCGCCCCAATGTGCAGCACGCCTCGCTATGGGGGAGGGGGGTAAAAGGCAGAGGGGGGGAGTCTTATACGACGAGTATATAACAAATTCTATATTTTGAGTGGAAATGTTGGGGTTGTCTTATACACCCAGTCATCTTATATGCCGGCAAATACAGTACATACATACATACATACATACATACATACATACATACATACATACATACATACATACATACATACATACATACATACATACATACACATGTATGTATGTATATATATGTATATGTATGTATATATGTATATATGTATATATGTACAGTGGTGCCTCGCAAGACGATTTTAATTTGTTCCGCGAAAATCGTCATCTTGCGAAAAAATCGTCTTGCGAGGTTCTCTATGCATCAGACTCATAAAAAAGTCTTGTGAAGCATCAGTCTAAAAAAAAAGTCTTGCAAAGCATCGGTCTAAAACAAAACCATCTTGCAAAGCACGGTCATAGAAAAAAAAAAAGACTTGTGAGGCAATCGTCTAGCAAGGCACCACTGTGTGTGTGTGTGTTTGTTGCAGAACTAGCCATTCTGTTGCATTTTTATTTTTCCCCTTCTTTTTCTTGTTGCCAGGAAAAAGCCCCAGTGGCCTTCCTAAGGCAGCCACAGGGAGAAAAACAAAGAAGGGACTTTAAGAAGGGCAGTGAGTAAGCTCCTCTCTGGTTTCTTATTAAAAGGGCAATAGAGGAAGCTTGCCATTTTCTATATTTTCTGTTCTTTCCCTTCCCTTTACTTTCTGTTGCATCTGAAATTGGTGCTGCCAAAGCCACAATATAGATGCTACTAAGCAATGACTTTGCAATAGGAAAGATAAGGAAGGTCTATTTCTAAGGTAAAGAGCATACTTTCTTTCTCCACTGCTGTCAATTGAACATCATCCTTTGTTTTTCCTTCTCTTTCTTCACTTCAAACACAACACATAGATGCCAAATTTAACACAAGGGATCTTTTGACGTGCAACTCCACTCTGTAGATGTCTCTGGATTGCTCTGCCTTTGTGTTCACCTGTATTCAACACACACATATCCCCCTTTCGGTTTATATTTATACACTTGACTGACACTGTGCATCCTTAATTACACTGTATGGTAAACTTTTTCAGATTATTACCATATTTACTTAGGGCCAGCAGCACAACTTTATACCAGCCTTTGCCCTTCCCCAGGAGTTTAAGGTGAGGGTAAGAAATAGCCATTCCTCCGGTAACATTAGGTACCCAGTATGATGGACTAAGATTCTGGAGATGAGGATTTGAATCCCCACTTGGCCATGGAAACTCACTGGGGGACTGGAACTGGTAAAATGACTCCTTAAATATCTCATGTACCTTGAAGCCCTCTTAGCGTCACTCTAAGTTGGTTCTGACACGATGGCACATAATGAGCTATGACAACATTGTCACAACAGATGGTAGGATATATTGTACTTCATGACCCAAGCACAGCACACTGTGTATGTAACCCTTGAGAAGATGACTATATCTCAGTTTAGGGTGTGTATTAGAGGAGTATAGCTTTCTGGCCCCACATTACGTAGATTTTAGGCTTACAAGGGAAATCATCATTGTCTCCCATGTCTTTTCCCACCCTGCTTTTTGTACAATGTGTGGATATCACATCGTATCCGAACTGTATTGCTGTAACACTTTTTTCCTCCATTAGCAAGGACCAGTGTTTTCCATGCCTGAAAAGTAGCACTTCCTCCAACAGGTGTCTACATGCCCACACCCACCAGCAACCTGCCTGTTGGCAAAGACTAAGCACCCCATTCCAACTATAGGCACTTTTGACCAAACATTATATGCATTTTGGCTTTGCAGGATCATATTTTGAACATATGCAGCTTTCTTGCTTCTGCAGAGCTTCGTTGCAGCCTCTCAGGAGGAAGGGGTGAGAATGAGAGGTGTGAAAGACAGAGGAGGAAACAGGACGGATGTAAATGTAGCTTCTGCAAATGTTCAGGAAGCATGTTTTCAGACTTTCTGGTATGGAACTGAACATTCTATTTCTCATTCAGTTCTTTACATGCTTCAGTTCTTTCTAATTGGGCTGCATTTTTTGTTCCCTTTTGTCCACTAGAAACAGGTTAAGAACAGAGGTTTTTGTTTGTCATCTGACAATGAATATCTCCTTCCTGCTTCAATGCACTAATTTCTTGTGACGAGCTTCAGAGAGGTCAGATTTTAATTTTGATTCTAATTTTGATCTCCTTACTTTGCACAGATGGTGGATGTCAGAGTTTAGCAAAATTACTTTTTTGGATTAAAACTCCAAGAATCCCCCAATGAGCAGATGCAGTTGTTGTGGCTGTAACACTTTTTAAGTTTTATGGGACTGTATTCGCGAAGGCTTTCACTCTGAAGATGCCGGCCACAGAGACTGGGGAAACATTAGGAAGAACAGCCTTCAGAACACAGCCAAAGAGCCTGAAAAACCCACAACAACCTTTTATGGGACTATTTCCTTACTGTTAACAAATCTTCCAAACCCAATTTTACAAAATGAATCTCTTCTTATTTGCATTTATATAACAGAGAACATGATCAATTATAGGTAAAGGTAAAGGTTCCCCTTGACAATTTTTTGTCCAGTCATGTTCGACTCTAGGGGGCGGTGCTCATCCCCGTTTCCAAGCCATAGAGCCAGCGTTTTTTCCGAAGACAATCTTCCGTGGTCACATGGCCAGTGCGACTTAGACATGGAACGCTGTTACCTTCCCACCGAGGTAGTTCCTATTAATCTACTTGCATTTGCATGCTTTCGAACTGCTAGGTTGGCGGGAGCTGGGACAAGCGACGGGCGCTCACTCCGTCGTGTGGATTCGAACTTACAGCTGAAGATCTACAGATCTTACAGCACAGAGGCTTCTGCGGTTTAACCTGCAGCACCACCACGATCAATTATAACAACAACAAAATGTGACAATTTGGGCACTCAAGTCCTTGGCAATAACTCCAATACAGAAGTTGTTTGTAGAATTTACAAAGTTCAAATGTCCCTTGATTTCAACGTCAGACAAAGTTTCAGGATAGTTTCCTCAACTGAGTTGGGTATCCATAACACAGGATAATTGTCGAGACTAAAAAATAAAACATCAAAACAATTGTATGTAATTCATGAATTCACTATGTGGAATCATAGAATAGTGAAGTTGGAAGGGGCCTATGAGGCCATCAAGTCCAACCCCCTGCTCATTGCAGGAATACAAATCAAATGTTTTCTACGTTTCTCTTGAATGCCTCTAGTGTTGGAGCATTCACCACTTCTTGAGGTAATTGGTTCTACTGTCTTACAGCTCTACCATGTAGATTCACCCCTCCAACACAAACATATAGGAATTATATCTAAACCAAGTTGGCAAAGGCCTTCAATAGTTCAAGAAGAAGAAGCATCTCTGGCCTCTTCAGTTCTCCCACAATTTTCTGCTTCAAACATCTTTTATTCACATCCCTTATCTTTCTTAATCCTGCATTTTTAGGCTGAACCAATATTTCACAAGGGTTACATGATGACTGGTTGATTCTGAAGGTTATAGTCTGAGAAGTAATTCTAACTGGCTTGTGAATTTGCATAACTCCCCTTGTCATTTAGGTAGTCATCAAATTATTAAGTCTAGGGTTTGTCTGTGGAGGAAGGTCTTGTGACCATCTGACAAGTATTGAAAAACAGTGCATTAAGAGAAATGGTAAACGGGGATGGGACTTTTGAGCTTACATGAAAGAAGAAACATACAAAGGGGGTTCTTTTTTCATGTTTGTTTTCTTCTGTTCATTTCCAAAAGACCCGCTAAAATATAAATGGTTTGTATTAATGAAAGAGTAGCACACAAAAGTATCATTTATTTTGCTTAACCTTTCATCCTTTGCATGTCAAACGGCCTGATGAATTTTTCATCCAATAGTGTTGTGAGGGCTGCTGCAAAGATGTGGGTGTGTGACCAGCAAGGGCTGTCCACAACCAATCAGAATGTCCATGGCAGGAGAACAGGAATTTTGAATACAGTGTACATAAAATGCCTTGGATTGGTTGGAATCAGGAATGGAATTTTCTGGAGGCAGGGTTTCATCACGGTGAGAACCAGTCATGTTTCAGGCAAGCTCCTGAAATTGACTGGGACCCCCCAGTTCTGCCCCCCCAACTGGGGGAGGAGGACGGTCCACTGGGAGAAACAGCGTCTGAAGCAGCAGAGATTACAAAAAGAAGGAATGGGATTGGTGTAGGCTGGTTCCCCCTCCGAAGTCACAACACCCCAAGCAGAGAGTGAGAGTGTGCAAAAGAATGTAGGAAATACCTCAACCAGAGACTCTGAGTAAGTTATGATATTTGTTCATGTAAGGAAAATCTTCATGGACCCAAATAACTACACAGAAAAGAGATAAATATAAATAATGAGCAAAATGGACATGACCTTTTTAAAAAACCTACAGTAGAAGTGAGCCTATCCCACCCCAACTTGCTATCTGAAATATTGATATCACATCCTACTTACTTCAAAGCACTGGGATCCTTTAAAATTTTATTGTTGTGATTTGATGACTGAGAACTTTCCACCAGAGGGAAGCTCCACCGCCCTCTTGGATCAGACATGTTAATAAGACTGAGAAATAAAAGTGAGGTTACAGCGACATCTGCTGATAGAAGATTTAAACAGCACTCAAAAGCAGTTGCTGACAGAAGATTTAAACAACATCCCTTATTTACTTCACTTAAGAGGAAGGGGGGAATCAATCTGGTGACAAAAGGTGGAAAAAAGAGAACTCGAGGAGGATCACTGACACAGGAACAGAATCTCAGTGGGATATTGGGGCAAGAGTCATTTAAGGACTGGCAACAGAGTATTCAAGAGAGGTTATCAACATGGCTACAGCAAAGACAAGGAGGGATGGCTCAGCTATGTGTTCAAATGAAAGATTTAGGGATGCAAATGACTGATATTAAAAATAAAATTACAGAAAATAAAAAACAATTAGCCAGAATAGATTGGACACCAAAAAGAACACAAGAAAGACTGGAGATGGAATACAGAGATGGAAGAACTGAAACAGGAAAGCAAGAAAGATGAAATTACTCTGTTAAATCTACAAATGGCAAGAGCCAATGCCATACTTAGATTCCAGAATGTACCAGAACAAAAAGGAGAAGATACCATGCATGTGATTGCTACCTATTTAACATCGCTCATGGAGATGCGATCAGAAGATGTTCAACAGAATATAGACACAGCACAAAGAATTAATACAGCATATACCAGGAATAAAAATCTCCCCAGAGAAATTCATGTTACATTTATAAGAAAGATATTTTGAGAGAAATTTCTAAGAAATATACAAGGCAAGGAACTTAATAGAAAATATACAGAAATTAAGATCTTGAAGCATATTCCGTGGCAGATAGGACAGAAACAGAGACAATATGTGGAGCTGACATTCGTCCTGGGATCAAACTCAATTATATATAAGTGGTTGGAGCCTGAAGGTGTCCTCTTTGAATTCTAGGATCAGAGTTATTATATTAACTCAAAAATGAAGGCAGACATTTTATGAAAACAAAGGAAAACTGGCTCGGTAGAAAAAGGGAGAAAAAATCAGATGAGAAACGAGAAGAGGAGATGTAGACTTGGTGACTGTTCCAGGGCATCACTGTCTGTTTGAATGTGATATAATTTAAACTAGAACCTGCATAGTTCTGATGTTTATTGTTCTTTCTCATGTACTATTACCTGCTTTTGGAGTAGACTGATTCTCTGTTGTCTTGTCTCTTTTGGAATAGTTTTTAAAAGTTCTATAGAGCTTAATTTGGTTTAGTGCCAGGTGATACAAAGAGGAAAAGCTAAAGTGGAATGACCTTAAAGATGCTTTCCCTTTCACATTAAATGAAAGGACCAGCAGGCTAAAAACACAAAGTGAAAGAAATGAAAGAGGCACCTTTGGAAAATCTGAACCAAAAGAAATGTATTTTTCACTGTGCACATCCCAAATAGTAAACTAAAAAATATGTGTCAGGGATACAGGTGGCTTATATGTTGCCCATCTGTGGTGTACATATCCTAAGTATTTGTCATTGACTGATTTCCCCAGCTCTGCGTTTGGCCAGCCTGTTTAGCAACTTACTCATGCTCCCATATTCAGCGCAGTTCTGGTATTGAATTGCCTCATATTTTCTACAGCTGCCAAAATTATGTGGGCAACCTTGCAGTAATTCCTATGAAGTTACGTTCACAGACAATATGTTGGAATGTTTTTGTGATCTGGAGGAGTGCGGAGGCTTTAGCTCTTTTTTCCCTCCTCAAGTAAGTTGGGTATATCTTGGAAAAAAACATTTGCACTGATGTGTACTATGCAACACTGACACAAACCTGCTCTTAATAAATATATTTTCTCCTTTAGGTTGTGCTGTGATTCGTCAGGTCAATCACAACACTGCTCTACTTGTATTATATTTTTATTCTTTGCTTTTCCAGTCAGTTCATTGAAATGGATTCACAAATTGTACACTTTCCATGGCATTTTGCCAGGACAATATTGTAGAAACAATTTATTGCTCCTTCCTTTCCAGTCTTATAACAGCACAAACCCCAATGCCAGTTCTGTGTCAGTCATACTGAAAATTAGAAATTTGTCCCTGATTCTTCTTCATTTACCCAAAGCAAGTCAGAACATATCGGTAATTTTGTTTATTTCCTTACCTCCTTGTTAAAAACAAAAATACTATTCAATATTAAGTTGTAAGGTTGTGTACCCTTCCACAACTGCTTATGTGCTAATGCATCATAATTCATAACATTGTGGAGGTGGGAAACCACATCAGGATAACCATAAAAGCACACCTGTGTCTCACAGGTTGAAAATATTATGCTGTTTGCACTGCAGGATGGCCTTAAAAGAAAGGAAATCTGTAGGAACAAAACTGGATTGTATTAAATTAAATAATATTTTCCTGCCATGCTTCCTGCTTCTCACAAGAAAAGAGGCTTAAACACAACATCCAGCACTGCTCTCCAAGAACCAGCCAGGCCTGAATCTGATCAGAAAGAGGCATTAGAGATAGCCCATGAGTGGCAGAGAGAAATTCTTGACTAAAGAAAGCATATGAGTGTGACAGTCCAAGTTTCTCTCTCCTCCGGGGTTATGCAGATTAGCCTATCTTGTTTGGTGATTGGGTTTAAGCACAAGATTCCTTTGAAGTCTTGTAATGATTTTACAGACATGGAAACACTCCCTCAATAAACTCTGTAACATAAAATTGCTCTCAGCCCTAATTACAGGTTATCTCTAACGCAGTGGTCCCCAATCTTTTTGACACCGCAGACCAGTTTGGGGGGGGGACAGGGTCCATGCGTGGGGGGGGGACACTGGTGCACATGCACAAAGGGGCTGGGGGCACTTGCGTGGCACGCGCACACACTCATGCAAATGTGTGAAGGGGCGGGGCGCAAGCGCACACCCATAGGGGCGGTGGGTGCTCACAGGGCACTCACGTGCACTCGCTCACATGTGTGATGGTGCTGTGCAGGGGGGAGTGCATGCTGGGGGGCAGAAGATCCATCTCTGCAGCCCGGTCCAGCCAAGGCCACGGACCAGCACCAGGCCGTGGACCAAGGATTGGGGACTCCTGCTCGAATGTCTTTCTGACCTCAGAGGGGGCTTTCCTCAGAATCTAGGGTTGCCACATCCCTAGGGTTGTCTTGTTCACTTCATTAAATCCAGACAGCCTGCTCTGCACAGCATGCAAGTTATTGTATTTTATTTACACAATATGCAAATAAACAGTTCAGCATGTTTTAAATCCATTTTTAAAAAGATGACCACACAACACACATGGAAGCATGGATATTTTCGCCCAGGAATCATGTTTTTTAAAATTGGAAGTGAGATATTTTACGGGGCCATAGACTACAGCATATTTTATTGCCTATCCAGAGGCTACAATAGCGGAGCGTTACTGTAAAGTAATTTCATAAACAACATACCTCCAATAAATAGATTACATTACAGTAACAAAGATCCACCCAGTACCTGTTTACTATTTTTTTTTTAATTGTATTTTCACTGCCAGAGAGGGGGAGAGGTGCTTGTGGGATCTTCATGTCTCAAAATAAGATAGCTTTATAAGAGGGGGAGGGACACCATTTGCTGTTCTGCTTCAGGGAGCTTATTGTCTTGGGCTGCTCCAGACGTTTTAACAATGCAGATATTTGGGTATGTTTTGCGGGATTATCAGTTCCGCGACATGCTTGCCTGCGTACAACCCAAGGGTAGACAAAGTCCTTGCTTTCCCCCCCTTCCTTTTAGGACTGTCACACCAAGCAGTCCTTTAATATTTGCAAAGCTCATTGAAGAGGTAGAAAGCTTTCCTAATAATGCTGCTGTCAGTAGCTTCCTTGGCTAAAGAACTCCTGCTGCTACCCAGAGCAGATATAATATGATGTGTCATGATGGTACAGCAGGATTTATGCATGCTTTGTGGGCTGAATTTTCCACTTTGGGCTGTCACACTTGACATGGGATGGATTTTTCAAAAAGTGTAATACTTGAATAAGTTAGTGAGACAGATACCTTTCATGGTGTGCTTTAAAGAGGGAGTATTTTCTTTCTTTTTTAAAAAAAGACATTAGGAATCATGTTGCCCATGCCAACATGGGAGTTATATTCCAAAAAAGGCCATGATGTCCGGATGTGCTTTACAGTTATGTCAAACAAATGCAAATAACTTTGGAAAGCGAATAGCAGAAGCTGTTCCAACTCTGTCTTTTGTCACTGGCTCCCCAAGGGAGCCTTGAGGCCCACCTCCATGCATTGCAATGATTTTAGGGTGATGCTACTACTTAACCTACCCTTCCCCAACATGCAGCCTGGCTAGTGGCTAAGGATAATGGGAATTGTCATCAGAAATTGGGAAAGGCAGGTGTGAGATGCAAGGCAAGAGGCTAGAGGTTCTCGCCGGAGTGTCATCCTCTCTCAAAAAGGAACAAGAGGCACAGACAGACCCACCTGCACCACCCGTGGAGACTAAACAGCAGGGAGTTGGTACCCGGAATTAGAGCGGGAACTGTCAAGGATGACAGTGGCCACTCAGACGGGGAGTGAGTTGGCGGGAAGAGAAGAAAGAGGGAGGCCCATCATGGAGGCGGGAATGGGAGATAGAAAAGGGGAGGTGGACGTAATACCAGGAGGTTGAGAAATGATATGGATAGAGGACCCGTGGACTGGAAGATGGGAGAAGGTGCGGGTCCCTAGGGAAGAAGCTGATTATAGGCGGAGAAGGCGGCTGCCACAGCGTCCTTCCTACTGGGGTGAGTCGGAAGCCAGAGAGTGGCGCAGACAGCTCAGGGAAGAAAAGGAGGCGGTAGAAAGGGAGGAAAAAGAACGTCAGTTTGGCGTATAGAGGAAGCCCAGAGGAGGGGATACCTGATGGACCGTGGGCCCCTCTTCAAGGAGAGGAAGAGTCTTTCAGGTCAGAGGGGCAAGATGAAGAGACCAGCCTGTTATTAAATCTTGAAACAGAGGCTGCTGAGATGGAAAGCAGTAACCCATTTTTGAAGGGACTTTGGAATGACTTAAACTGTAACCCCTTTAATGAGGATGCCCTCACTTGACCCGTTGGCGACGAGAGAAAATGCAAGCGTTGAGTTTGAGCATATGGACTTGTTGTTACATGTTCCAATAAAACATAGTTATGATTTTCCAACACAAGTGTCCCCAGTGTCTCTGTTGAAACCAGAGGTGATAAAATTTGAACCCTCACAGTGGGTTTAAGCAACATTCATGCAAGTCACTGCACCAGAATCTGGAAGTGCTTCTTTGGTCCTTAGAATTCCCAACCCAGCATGGCCAGTGTAGCCAAATATATCTGCAAGCAATAGTCCCCAAAAATAACATTTTCAAACTCTGCATTGCCCTGTATTGCCCCTGACTCACCAAGGGGCTATATCTAAAGTCCAGGTCGGGGCTGTGGGAGAGGACAGTGTGGCAGCCGCCATTTTGGAGGCTGTTTGTCTTCTTTCCAGGAGGCAGCATTGTGACATGAAGGATCACGAGGTGGCAGTTCTTGGACAGCCATGTTGGCCAGGGGTAGCATCTCCTCCCACAGATGGTCTGGATGGGAGGATCCATGTCCAGACCACCTCTGAGGTTTTAAAAGAAAACAAGAGCCTGGAGATGCCATTCATTTCAGAATCTTCTCCACTCATCCTCCCTTTTTGTTCATTGGGTATTTTGATTAGCAAGTAAAAGCGGTTGTGTGTTCTGTCACAGCTTTGCTGGAGGCATTTGGTATGGAAGTGGGTAGCATGAGGATCGGGTTGGGCAGGTGCTTGAAGTTGCCTAGTGGATTCCCTTTAAGGGGGTGGGGTGGAGAGATATTATAGGGCTTAGCTCAGGAGACTGTGAACTCTCCACTCTAGGGTTGCTGGAAGGGGCCAAACAGAGGCGAACACACACCTTGTTTTCCAATTACCTTGCTTATGACATTGGTCAACAGACAGGTTGGCTGATGTTTATCCATCATGCTAGTATGAATACAGTGGTGCCCCGCATGACGACGATAATCTGTTCTGTCAAAATCACTGTACAGTGAAATCGTCATCATGCGAAAAATAACCCATTGGAATTCATTAAAAACCGGTTAATGCGTTCCAATGGGGAAATGCCTCATAGTCCAGCAAAGATCGCCCATAGAGAACCGCCGATCAGCTGTTTAAAATCGCTGTCTTCTGAAGCTTCTGTCTGAAAAACAGCCATTTTACGAAGGGAGGGAAGCCATTTTGTGAAGGGAAACCATTTTGCGGAACCGGAAAAATCATTGTTTAGCGAACAAATGGTTTGCGAAGCAGGGACCTAATCAACGTAAAGCGGATTTCCCCCATAGGAGCCATCGTTTTGCAATCGCAATAGCAATCACAAAAAAGTCATCGTCAAGCGATTTCGTCATTTACCGGGGTAAGCGTCTAGTGGGCCATCACTTGTACTAGTGGTAGCTGTTGCCAATAAAGTTGTGGGTTATTTTATTTCCAATGCTTGTATGTTTGTATGATTATTTCATATCCACTTGAGATTGCCACCTTGCTGGCTTGGATGACAACAACCTGGGCCATCTCCTGATGCTATCCAAACACTGTACATTTATGCAGTGCATATTTGTGCAACACAGCACATATATTGGCATACAGTTGCAGCATAATTCCTATTTCCCAGTACTACCGCTCACAACCTGCTAGGGTACATTTTCCATATCTTCTTCAATAAATTAAAGATTTATTTCTTTAATATTGTGGTAAGTTTAGTGCTGACTGTTACTCTCAAGCACTCCTTTGCAAATACCCAGTTGCACGCCAGCTTTCTAGGAAAAGCTGTGTAAAGCAATTTGTGTGGGAATTGCTGATTGCAGTGTAAATGGATCTGGAGAAAGACTCTCTCTTGAGAAAAGAATGTTTGGCACAGAAGATTTACTTGAAACCCTTCCTACATTTGTTTGTGTGTATAGTATATTTAATTTTTTGTGAAAACCTTTCTCTGAGGAATTCTTGCCTGCTGGATTTAAAGCAACCCACTTAAGAGGTACAACAGCAGAAATTTAACAGCAAAGTTGTATACATGATGAGAAATAATGACACACTTTGGAACAGCTCTACAGCTTCTTCCTGTGGAGAGTGGCTGAACATTGGCTTTGCAGGCATGCAGGTCACCTAGTGACTCTCTTTCCAAAGTAGGCGGCCAGCCTGGTGCCATTCATCAGCATGACTAAATCTAGATCCAGTTCAATCTGTTGATATATGCATTACTTATCCTTCTATGGGAAAAAAAAATGGGATCTGGTCTAACCCTGAGAACACAAGAACCTACTGGATTGGATCAAAGGACCTTTCTATTCCAACACCCTGGCCAGAATCTTACTGCTGAGGCTCCAATACTTTGGCCATCTCATGAGAAGAGGAGACTCCCTGGAAAAGATCCTGATTTGGGGTAAGTGTGAAGGCAAGAGGAGAGGATGAGAGAGGACGAGATGGTTGGACAGTGTCATCGAAGCTACCAACATGAATTTTACCAAACAGTGAAAGGAGGCAGTGGAAGACAGGAGGGCCTGGTGTGCTCTTCTCCATGGGGTCACGAAGAGTTGGACACAACTTAACGACTAAACAACAACAAAGTGACCACACTGAAGATTACCTCTCAGCCCATAGAATTAACAGAGCTCATAGATGTTCTCCATCCAGCTTGAGGAGGTTTGTAGGCCAGCACTGCGCAAGGCACTCCTTCTCCAGACTTAGAATATGGAAAACAAAACAATGGCCCACAGACTGGGAACATTTAACATAGTAAAAACCCTGCATCCACTGGATCAATATCCACTGATTTGCTAATCCACAATCTGAAAATATTAAAAGTACTATTAAATAAAAATGCCTATAAATATGGATTTTCAAGATGTAATTATCATAATGGCCACTAGAGGGAACCAAACACTATGTTATATAAGTAAGCCATCACCATTTTGCCTGGTCTCCCAGCAGCCTGAGGCAGCCTCGCTCCAGAGCAGCATTGTTGTTGCACAGCTCAGAGCTGGATTAGCGGGTGAGCCAGGAAGTGGGTGCTGACCTAAGCCAAACTGTCTCCTGAGAGAGGTTTCCCACCTCCCACCATTCCAGCCTTCTTGCTAGCCCTTTCTTCAACATTCCCGGGCAAACAATGAACTGGAGAGACAGACTGTTGTCTTCAGTCTTCAGTGTAGGAATGAGAGATTTCAACTCAACTCTCACTCATAAAGGCTCCCATTGATATAAAATTACAGATATAGGGGAGTCCTGGGACAACAACCTGTGCTAGCTACAATCTGAGCTTTTCACTATCCACAGGGGAGCTTGGAACTGATTCCCTGTGCATACGTGTGTGTATGTCCTACTGTATATATTCCAATACCCAAGAAAGAAGATGCCATGCAGTAACTATAGGACCATTGCTCTAATTTCCCATGCAAACAAAGTGATGCTCAAGGTGTTGCAACAGAGTCTTTCACCTTACATGGAATGATACATGCCTGATATTTAAGTTGGATTCCAAAAAGGAAGAGGCACTTGAGATCATATTGCAAATATTCACTGGCTACTGGAGCGCATCAAAGAGTTTCAGACAAAGATTAGTCTATGATTTATAGCCTACAGCAAAGCCTTTGACTTTATGGCTCATGAACAGTTATGGATAGATTGGAAAGAAATGGGTGTGCTTCACCATTTGATTCTCCCAATGTATTCTCTTGATTATCCTGTATTGTGGCTAACAGGTTACTATAAGGACAGAATATGAAGATACAGAATAGTTTCCTATAAGCAAAAGTGTCAGACAAGGAAGTATTTTATCTCATATTTTCAATTTGAATACAGAACATACCATATGGAAAGCTAGACTAGATGTAGGTGAAGAAGAAATGAAAACAGGAGGAAGAATCATCAATAATTTAAGATATGTGAATAACACCATCTTACTGGTAGAAAGCAGCAATGACTTGAAACAACTTTTGCTGAAAGTGAAAGAAGAAAGTGCCAAAGCAGGACTGCAGTTGAACATTAAGAAGAAAAAAATCATGACTGCAGAAGACCTGCACAATTTTAATGTTGACAATGAAGAAATTGAAATAGATAAAGATTTTGTATACTTTTGTTCAATCATTCATCCAAATGGAGACAGCAGCCAAGAGATAAGAAACAGACTGTGAACAACAGTAAGTAATTAGAAAAAAGTATCTAGTGTAAGGATATGTCACTGAAGACTAAGATCAATATCATTGACACTTGTATTCCCTATCATTATGTTTGGGTGTGAAAACTGGGTAGTGAAGAAAGCTGATAGGAAGAAAATGGATTCATCTAAAATATGGTGCTGGAGGACTGCTTGCAGATACCCTGGACTGCCAGAAAGACAAACAATTAGATCCTAGAGCAAATCAAACCTGGATTATCTCTGGAGGCAAAAAAAACCAACTAAGGCTGACATACTCTGGAGACCTCATGAGAATGCAAGATTCTCTGGGAAAGGGAGTAATGTTAGGAAAAGGCAGCAGGAAAAGAGGATGACTAAATATGAGATGCATTGATTCCATAAAGGAAGCCACTGGCTTGAGTTTGCAAAGAGCAGAGCTTTTAAGGAGAGGACAATTTGGAGATTACGCATTCGTAGGATTGCCATAAATCAGAGCTGACTTGACGGCACATACCAAATTAGATTCTAGGTCGATTTGCTACTGGTGCAAATAGGGCATAGTTTAAAAGGAGAGTTGGCTGGGACCTTAATAGAAAGTGGTTGGGAAAGAGGGGGGGGGGGGACACACAATCAAGTTGGGGGGGGAGTGAGAGCACAACAAGAAAGAAGATGTTGGAGAGAAAGAAGGATGGTGAAGCCAGAGGGTTAGGAGACCTGCCGTGAACACAAAAGATCAACAGTACATTGAAGGAACTCTGATGTATTTTAAAGGAGGATTTCTGTGCCAGGCAGTACATCTTTTCTTTTGAAAGACTACAAGGAGACTTCTCAATCTTTCATGCAGAGGAATGAGTAAATGGAGTTTACCTTCTGGAGGTTAGTATTTTTGAAGAGTGTTTTCAGGCAAATGATAAAATGCTTTTAATGCACATTATCGGTCTTTTATGGAGAATTGGAAACAGCCCACAGCAACTCTTGCTTAACGTTGCAAAGTTTAAAAGGGCAAGCTGAGTGACACTCCTTTAGGAATTTTGCTGGAGAAAAAAAAAAAAGAAGCACTGCAATACCCTTGAAGCCTTTTTGTTACATGCCAGGACTGACAGGAGAATGTCAGCTCAAGCGGCACAGCCTCAGCAGAGATGACTAGGCAGACATAAGAGAAAGGATTTCCAGAATAAGGTTCAAGGGAGCTTTCTTCTTTATGACATAAAATATCTGAGAAATGGATTCTGTTTCTGGAAGGATGGCTCTTGTCATGTGGATGTCAAATCACCTGCACCAGAATGCGGCAGGGACAGGGTGACAAAACTGTTATCTTTTGTGTGCTTGTGGAGTTCAATTTCTCCACCATGATTGGTCGCTAAAGCGTTGGACAGGGAGATCCAGGATCGACTCTCCAGCAAGCCATTAAAATCGTTGGTTGGATAGCCTCAGCCTGGTCTACCACACCGTGTCGGTATTAGGATAAAGCAACAAAGATGCAGCCCTGTATGCAACTTTGAGCTCAGTGGAGGAAAGACAGGCTACAAATGACACAACAATCAAATGAATAGACATGAATGCATACATAAATGATTGCACTGCTGTTGTTATTAAGTACAGAGTAGAATGAGACCAAACGCTAGAGCAGGGACATGGAGCCAGGTCTAATATCACATGTTCTGATGGGCAGGAGGTTACCCCCGGCTCAGAATACGGTCCTCCTATCCAGAACAGCCCAGTTCTTTGGGATTCTCATACCCTCTTGCCTATCGTCCCAGACTTACGGCCTTTCCCAAGCAGTGAATAATCTATTCAGTGTGAATCAGTTTGGGGTCTGCAAAAGGTAACCAACTGCATATGTTCTAAAAAGGGGGGATGCATCACCAGAAAGGAAGCTGAAAGTGGATTCTGGGTTCCACAGAATTTGCACATGGTAATTTGTATGTGCACACACACTTTTAGAAACAATTGCTATACATTAAATATCTCCAGAGGGGTATCTGTGCTAATCTGTAGCCTGATGGCCCAAGACAAATTATGATGGTCCATTTTGTTGCTTTTGATGCAAGATGCTTTAAATAGAAATACAAGATACTTCACAACACTGGGGAAAACTGGACCAGATGAGCATTGTACCAGTTAATGGTGGACATTCAACACTTCAAATCTCCCTTCTTAAAGTTCTTTCTACTTAAACAGGCTGGGTCCAATGTAAAGTAGGGCAAATTGCCACAGACCTGCACACATCCATTCCTATTTACAGTGGGGTTGTGGTAAATTTGAGGGTGCAGGTGCTTATCATCACAATAGTCCCCATAACCACACATTTTCCATAAAAGTTGTCCAAAAACACAGGCAGCTCTATCAGTCCATATTAACAGGTCTCTTTTGTTCAGTTCACAGCTTTACATAGCTTACTCTAAAAAAAGAAGAAAGAAACTGTCCTCAAGTGGTTTGCATTAAAAAGGGATAGGTAAAGGTAAAGGTTCCCTTTGACATTTAATCCAGTCATGTCCGACTCTAGGGGGTGGTGCTCATCCCTGTTTCCAAGCCGTAGAGCCAGAGTTTGTCCATAGATAGTTTCCGTGGCCAGTGTGACTAGACATGGAATGCCACTACCTTCCCACCGTGGTGGTACCTATTTATCTACTCACATTTTTACATGCTTTTGAACTGCTAGGTTGGCAGGAGCTGGAACAAGCTTGCAACAATATACTAAGACCAAACTAAACACTTTGACCACAAGAAATGACAAGAGCTGAAAATATCTGATTGTCACAGCAGAAACCTTTCATGCCTTCTGTAGCTTGTACATTAACTTGCTTTGTTTTGTGACTCATATGTGGAAGGGTTTTAGTTTGTTTAAATATAATCGATTTGTTACCAAGGTCTGCTAGAACCATATCTCAGCATGTCAAGAATTAACAATATGTTCCAACAACCTATAGAACAGAATGCAGTTCTAGATCATATTCACTAGTCAAATAGAAAACTGAGCAGCTTGAATATAAAGAATTAGGCAGCTCCTGAGGCTGGGTCTGGTAATTTGTTTTTAAAGTTTACAGAACAAAATTTAGTACTACCTAATATCTAATGGTTCAAATACCCCATCCCTTGGCTATAAAGTCTATTTAGAACATGGCCAACTTCAGGACGCATGCTTGGTAACTTGCTCAACCTGCAGATGTCAGGCCTATGTAGCTTGCTGAAGCCAACAAGCCTTCTCTTGAAGAAGTTCAGCACTGGCTTGGAGTCCAGCCTTCTTTCTAAACTTTGCAAATTTAAACTTCCTTGCAGTTTCTTCGGTGAGTAATATATTTATCTGGTGTTGTACAAATTTTATCTTCTCTGTCAATTCTTTATTTGTTGGGTTTTGTTTCAACTGCCTCTCATCTGTTTTCCAGAGTCTCATATTTCTTCCATCTTTCTCATTTTTGTTGTTTTGCTGCAAATCTTATGGCTATTCCTCTAAAAAAGGCCTTACTTGCCTCCCAGACCATAAACATTGAGGTATCTGTTCTCATATTCTGTTTTTAAAAAATCCATTTCTTCTTTTGCTTGTTTCTTGAATTCTTCATTTTTAAGTGTAGTATATTAAGCTTCCAATTAAATTCTCTTGGTCTACTACCTACTTGTATCAAAATTGGATTATGGTCTGCAAATGTATTAGGTAAAATGTCTATTTGTTCCAATTCTTTCATTAAGTTTATTGACATCCGGCATGTATCAATTCTTGACCATTATTTATGTCTATTAGAGTAAAAAGTATAATCTTCCACATTTTTCGGCATCCACAGGGGTGCTTTTAACAGATCCCATGTGGACACTGCAGTCACACTGTACATCTTGTTGTTGAAGACAGAGACCCAGATACCTGCCCCATCTTGTAATCAAAGATGCTTACTTCTGATGGGCAAATTCAAGCCTCTTATGTCCCCTTGTTAGGGTTGTTTACACCAGACTGGTCGCACCTTCTAACAGAGAGGGCCCTCAAATAGAGGGCTGTGCTTTGTAAAATAGGAAATGTTACCATTCTTGCCTGCAGGGTCGTCCCAACCCCTTTGTTCCACCTCATCCTGGCAGAGGAAGAAACCACACAACCAAGGGTCATGTGATCAGAACTCCCATGAGGTTTCCAAGGCTACAAGGTACTTGATTACAGGGGAAACTCTACGCCATCCTTGTGATGTATACATTAGGCCACTTAGTTTTATTAGTTTTATCTCAAAATGTGTGTATCTAAAATCATAGGCTATTGGAACTTAGGGTTTTTCCCCACACAGAATCTGAGGGAGTGAGTAGGTTGGTAGATTATGGGATGTTTGATATAGCACTGCTAATTTCCTGTTCCTTCCAGTTGATTAAAACAAAACCACCTGTGTCATAGGATACAATAGTCTATTTTTTCCAGCTGGCAAATTGATTAATTTCCTGATATGAATCTAGGGATCATGATTACATTGTCCCAAGACTGGGGAAGAGAAACTTGCACTTCCCCTCTCCCCATAAAAATTATCTTAATTTTGTGTATATCATCTAACTGGCTCACAAGATATGAAAAAGAAACTGCTTCAGTGCAGAAAGAGATGCTGAATGGTGCCCTGGGCAGGGAGGCCTCCCAATCCTCCTATCAATTTGGCAATAACAGCTGAACAAACAGCTCCCCAGAGCTATACTGCCAGTGCAACCTTTTTTTTTGTTTGGGCCTTGAAGCCATGGTTTGAATGACAGAAAACAATCATGAGCGGGAAATATTGGAAGGATGGGGCTAGGAGTGCATATCAAAGTCAGAGGGACTTGACAGATCATTTCTAAGTTGCACTAATGGTTTATGACTTCACCTGATCCCCATACTTGAATTAGATGCCTGGCATTCGGCTGCTGCCTGATATTTGAGGGTGGAACTATTTTCTCTTACACCTATTTGGAGGAAAAAAATCAAGTTAATCAGAAACAACAGGCAAAACCAGAAAATCCTATTGACACGGCAAAAGATTATTAGGCTGAGATCTTGTCATTGGCCAAAGAATCACCAAGTTGAAACAGGTGTCTGAGAAATCATTGGGTTCGTCTGTTTCAGCATGTATAAGAAGAGCAAAATAAAAGTAAGAACAAATGTGTTGTACCACTTTAAGGAATAATGGGTTTATTTTATTATGATTTTTTGTGGATTCATCTGCAACAGCTCAAACTGATATAAGTCTGTTAATTTTTTAAAAACTCTGCTTTTTTATTAAACAAGTTGAAAAGAATTCTTAAAAACCATCTAATTTGATCATCTCCAAAAAAAAAACCCACATACAAAAAAAAAACAACCCTTGGTGCCCTCATGAATTAACTCACCTACACAATCAGTCTACACAATCCAGAAAAGAATGAGCTACAAGTGGAGAGAGCTCACGTGCAATGCGTGAGGAAAAGCCTAATGGTGGTATTATTTCCCTACAGCTTATTTTATCATCGTTACCCATAATCCTTCTCAGAACGACCTTAAGAGGCAGTATCAATGCTATCCTCATTTTATAGACTGTATACTGGCACCTAATTTGTTACAGAATTGACAGGGGGACAATTGAGGATATGGGTAGGAAGGTGAAGGACCTGGGTGCACAGTTGTAATCTCATCTCTCCTCCCTGTTGAAGGACATGGCCCATAAAAGGAGAGAAGAATAATGGAGGTGAACAACTGGCTCCGCAGACGATGCCACCAGGAACAAGTTGGCTTCTTGGACTATGGTCCACTATTTCACAAAGATCGTCTTTTGGCAGGGGATGGGGTGCACCTTACAGCTGTTGGCAGTAATGTTTCTTGCTAAGAGGCTCACAGATCTGATCAGGAGAGCTCTAAACTGAGTTGGGGGGGGGGAGAGAGACAATATTTTTCAGGGCAAAAATTTCAGCAAGTGCTGGCGAGAAAAGCCCAGCAGAGCAAGTAGTACTAGAGAACAACAAGGGGAAGAAAAACACACATGGTCCTAAGTGTCTCTACACTGATGCACAGAGCATGGGAAATAAACAAGATGAACGGGAACTTTTAATACAGCAAAATAAATGTGATATAATTTTTTCTCCCTTTTAATGCCAATAAAGGTTTATGATGATGATGAAATTGGTATCACCAAAACCTGATGGGATGAAACTCATGACTGGAATGTAGTTATTGGGATGGGGAAATATTTTGGAGAGATAGACCTAGGAGAAGGAGTAGCTTTATATATCAAGAATGTTTATACTTGTTAAGAGATCTGGGAAGCCACGTTGAGAGCATCTGGGTAAGAATTAGGGGGGAGAGAAACAAGAGGGATGTCATTGTGGGGGTATACTACAGAACCCCAAGCCAGCCCGAGGAGTTGGATGATGCCTTCCTGGAGCAGATGGCCACACATTCAAAAGGGAGAGATGCAGTAGTAATGGGAGATTTCAATTATCCTGATATATGTTGGTAGTCAAACTCTGTCAAGAACATTAGGTCCAGTAAATTCCTCACTTGCCTTGCAGACAATTTCATAGTCCAAAAAGTGGAAGAGGCAAAAGGGGATCAGCTGTTTTAGATCTGATCTTAAACAACAGGGATGGCCTTGTTAATGGGGTGGAAGTGGTGGGATCCTTAGGTGAGAGTGGCCACGCTCTCTTAGAATTTGTTATACAGTGGGAAGGGGAAGCCAAGTGCAGCCAGACAGGCATTCTAGACTTTAAGAAGGCCAATTTCAGTAAATTTAGGGAATTACTTGCTCTAATTCCATGGGCAAAGATACTGAAAGAGAAGGGAGTTCAGGATGGATGGGAATTTCTCAAAAGGGAGATACTACAGACACAATCTAAAACTGTTCCAATAAGAAGGAAAAAACTGAGATTTCTAAAGAAACCAGAATGGTTGACTAAATAACTTTCAACTCAGCTAAGTGTAAAAAAAATGTACAAGAAATGGAAAAATGGGGAAAGCACCAAAGAGGAATACAAGCAAATAGCCAGAATATGTAGGGGGAGGTAAGAAAAGCAAAAGTGCAGAATGAACTCAGGCTTGCCAGACAAATTAAAAACAATAAAAAGGGCTTTTTTTCCTTTTAGTTATGCCCACAGCAAAAGGAAAAACAAGGAAATGATAGGATTGCTGTGTGGAGAAGATGGCCAACTACTAACAGAGGACAGGGAAAAGGCTGAGCTTCTCAACACCTTCTTTGCCTCAGTTTTCTCCAAAAAGGAAAATAGTGCTCAACCTGAGGGGCAAAGAGCAGGTAATGTTGTGAGGGAAATGCAGCACAGAATAGGTAGAGAAATAGTACAGGAATACCTGGCTACTCTAAATAAATTCAAGTCTCCGGGGCCAGACGAATTACATCCAAGGATATTAAAAGAATTGGCAGAAGTAATTTCAGAACAATTGGCAATAATATTTGAGAATTCTTGGAGAACAGGAGAAGTCCTCACAGACAGGAGGAGGGCAAATGTTGTTCCCATCTTCAAAGGGGGGGAAAAAAGAAGACCCAAATAATTATTGCCCAGTCAGCCTGATATCAATTCTCGGAAAAATTCTAGAGCAGATCTTTAAATTGTTATTACTTAGAAAGCAATGCTATCATCACTAAAAATCAACATTAAACATTTCCTCCTTTTTGTACTAAACATTAAGTAGAAATGCAAAAACCAAATAAGAAGATCAGAGGCGAGGTTCTAGTTGTAGTTCCGCTGGACAGCAGTGGTGTTCCCTCCCACCTTTTGCCCACACTAGTGGTTATGGCGTGGGACTATGGTGGAGGGTGAGAAAACCTACAGTATATGTTCACAAGATTGTCAGTGGTCAACTATTGGGTGTTGTTATGTTAATTTTAAGTTTTAGTTTATTTTTGTTAGCTAGGGGGGAGGAGAGGTTGCACACAGGGCCTATTGGAAGGAGAACTTTTGAATTCACATGGGAAAAAAAGTAAGATTTGCAACTTTAAATGTGAAAGGCCTGAGATCAACAGTGAAAAGAAGAATAGAAGCACTATTGAAGAAAATCAAGGTGGACGTTGTCTTTCTGCAAGAGACACATCAATCAGAAAACGGAGTCAATGAATGAAAGATGAACAAGATAGACATATATGAAAAAAATTTGGAACTTCTAAATCTAGAGGTATGGCAATTATAATTTTTAAAAACTGTGAATTTAGAGTGGAACAGGTAGTAAAAGATTGTAATGGTAGATATATAATAATACAAGGTAAATGGGGTTGGAAGAATATACTTTGGTTAATGTTGATACACCTAATAATAAATGGGGAGAATTTTATGATACAGTTTTAAAGAATGGAAAAGGTAAAGAAAGGTTGTGTTTTATGGCAGGAGATTTTAATATGGTTATGGATAAGATAAAAGATAAAACTTTTAATGGTTGGAATGATGTTTATCAAAGAAACACAATATTGAGAAAGAAGGTAAAAAACCAATTGAAGGATATTTGGAGACATTTGAAAGGTGATGAAAGAAGATATACTTAAAGCTGTACATAATAGTTACTGCAGAATGGATTTTATATTTTCATCTCAAGATTTAATTTCTAAGATAATTAATACTGAAATTAACTCCATTAAAATAACAGATCATGCTTTGATGTCAATAGAGATTGAAATAAAAAAAGATTATAAAGACTCTAATGCTCGATAAACTTCAATTTGGAATTTATTATGTTTCAGATAAGGAGATTCCTTCTTAGTCTAACTAAGAAGTCTCCCCTAAAAGCATTATGAGGACATTTAGATGATACATTTGGGTGTCCCCTGGGCAACGGCAAGAAGCTGCCAAATCCTTCACTTCTGGAAGTATTGCACTAGAACAGCACTGAACACCCCCACACACACACTTCATGGATGTTGGCCCCCTAGATGATGGCTGAAGTTGAGGATAACTTTCTGTACACATTTCAAGCTTTGACTACCCCTGGTCAAAAATAGTCTGTCTTGACATTTTAATTGATTTTTGATTTTGCCTATATTTCATGTGTGTCAGTCAATCAGTCAGTCAAACAGTCAAAACTTTATTGTTTATGGCTGTTGGCCTTTACAATATGTAACATATAACATAGAAAGAAAATCCAGGTTTTAAAACATATATTTTAGAACCAAATGTTTTAAAATTTGCTTTTCTTTGATTAGCTCCAACTTAACTACGGGGCATTAAATTAGATGGCATTATGAGAAAACCAGACCTCAGCTTCTTGGTTGTCAACACAAATAGTGCTACAGCATATGTAATGAATGGCTGATTCTCAATAAGCAATCGTAATGTTATTTCCTTGGGTGTACAATAAGAAACAACTGGATAATGAGTAACAACTATCTTTCATTTTTCATATGTGTCCATAATTTTGATTTGTGCAACTCTCTGATATGAATAATGGAAGTGTAACTCATAATTTTAGCAAATGTCTTAATGTATTAAATATAGCCAATGTGATTTCCCTATACCTTGTAGTACAGCGGTGCCTCGACTTACGAACGTCCTGATATATGACCATTTTGAGCTACGACCAGCTCTGGCTGCAAAATTTTGCTTCAATTTGTGACTGGAGCTTCAAGTTATGATAAAAAAGGCAGGGAAAAAGGAGGGGAATTCAAATTGCTAACCGTTGGTCGCAAAGAAGCTGCTTCTTTGTAGCTCTTTCTCCCCAGCAGTTAGAGAGTGTGCGATAGGAGAAGGCTTTGGACAGCCTGGGAAGGTAAGGTGCTGCTTTCTGCTTTTTAAAAACTGTTCTGGGTGTGTTTTGCAGCATTGTTTTGGGCTGGGGGGGTTATGTTTCTGTGCTGCGATGGGTCTTGTGGCCTTTGTTTTTTGGATTTTTGGTTTGTTTCTGGTGGGTCTTGCAGGGTTTATTTGCTTTTTGGACTCCCCCCCCCACATTTCCAATGGGTCTTGCAGGGTTTGTTTGCTTTTTGCTTTGCTTTTTTCGCATTTCCGATAGGTCTTGTAGTGTATGTTTGCTTTTTTGCTTTGCTTTCCCCCCCCATTTCCGAAGGGTCTCGCACGGTTTGCTTTTCTTTCTTTTTAAAATTTCCTTCAGCTGGAGCGGATTAATCACATTTCCAATGGGTCTTGCAGTATTGTTGTTTTTTATTTTTTATTTTTGGTGATTTCCCCCCCCCCTTTGGCCAGAATGGATTAATTGCATTTCAATGCATTCCTATGGGAAATAGTGCTTCGACTTACAACCATTTTGAGTTATGACCGGAGTTCCAGAACTAATTAAGTTCGTAAGTCAAGGCACCACTGTATAGCTAAGCCCTATGTATTACAAGTAATAGCCTTTCTCTGTTGGGTGTAGAGACACATCTGCATCTACTTTGTTGTAAACAAGACCCTATGAAACAATTAAAGCAGACATACTATACTTTGCAAAACCAGTCCTGCCTGAGAGAGTACCAGATAAACTCTGTCATGGTGGGGCAGACAAGCCAGGTGCCAGGTGGAATGTTTCAGCTTGGGTATATCCTGTAAAATTATTTTTTAAAGCCTTCTTGAAAGTAAGTGGTTTTTTTGGTTTTGTTTTGCTTGTTTATGATGATTTTTATAACTTTCTATAAAAGCCATCCTAGGCATCTTGGAAATTCAGAACTCTCCACTGATGTCCTTGGGTGAGGATGCACTGATTTCCCTGCTGGCATAATAAATTGTCTTCATGGTATTTCATACCTGCATGCCTTTTAGCAATTTTCTAAAATGGAGGGTCTTCTTGATACAGATATGACTGTGTAAAATATTTACTTCTCATGGCTGAAGAGAGGCCTCCTTAAAATTGCATGCTGAGACACTGTGTCATCTTGTGCTCTAACATGATATTTCCTTTTTTTAAAAAAAAAATGAAAGCACTTAAACAAAACAGGAAATGTTCTAGTGAGCAATGTGGCAGGGTCAGGGCCAGGGCCAATGGCACAGAAAGGATCTGATTTGTTTTCCAGTGAGGTAGGGCAAATTGTTTCAATAATCCCCCACCACACACCTACCCATACTGGGCAGTCCCCCCCCCAGGTTTTTCCCCAAAGTGACTCATCTCTTATTTGCTCCTCTGCCCTCAGTGTAGTCCTCTTCCTGTTCTAGGATCCCAGTGCTCCATCATGTGGTGGTGGTGGCTTTCAAAAAAATGAGTATCCATCAAGGATGATATTGTTTAAAACTGATTTCCCAGCCACTGTACTGCAATGTGCACAACCCAAACCTCAAGAAACCACATTCTGAGCAATGGCAATGCCTAATGGAGGCACTTAGTATTAAAACTAAAACATTTTAGTTCTAATACAACTATCTTGGGACAGTTGCTGTATTTTAGTACCTCACCCCAGGCAGTACATTCTGAATGCACTGCCACTGAGTTCATCATGGCACCCCTTCAGCTCAGTTTGGGCTCTTTCTTAGGCTAGTGCACTTGGTGACCTCTAAGGTCACACACCCTCTCTGGGATAACTGACTCCTCCTTTGTCTCACATCTCCTGTGACTCTCTTCATAGCTCTTATGCCAGTAAATCTTAGCCAGCAGAGCAGGAAGTTATTCTGTTGGCAGATTTCAAAGGTCAGCAAACTTGAATTTCTGCTGGCAGGACAGACTTGGCCCTAATCCTAAACTGCTTCAGCCAGTGTTAGGAACGTGAGAAATGCTCACAAAGTTCCTTCCTATTGACAGTTTTCCAGGTCTCACACGTCCCACTGTAACGGCAAGATTTCCTGGCTGTCTGTGAACATGAGTATCAGTGTCCCTATTGACTTTAAAAATAAACCTGTTCTGTGCAAGATGTTACTGATTTCTATGCAATTCAAAGCCATTCCTGGTGAATCCTATGCAGGAATTCACCAGCAGTTAACAACATACCACCATGCCAAGCCTCCCCAATAAGGTGTCTTCCAGCACCAGCAACATTTTATAGTTTTCCGTGAATATGAGACACTGTTCTCAATTTTCTTTACAGGAAGGTGCTAATTTCCATGCAGTTTAATGCCTTTTCCAATGAATCCTGGCCAGGAAAGATGAAATTCTGTACAGAATGTACAGAATTACAGAATGGTTGACAATCTTGAGCAGCTTGACTTTTCCCCCTGCCCATTTAAGATATATCCTATATAGAAAAGATACCATTCTGTGCAAGAATTGTAATAATCCCATGCAGCTGGACATTTCTCGTAGGAAAAATAACCACAACAATTCCAAGAAATTTCACAAGATTTCCCATGAAAGTTCTTGGGGTGGGGTGAATCTTGCCCAGAAAAATGTCTCTGTGAGGAGAAAGGAGGAGTTCTTCTCTTGGTTTCTCTGCCAGATCAAGAGGCTACAAGCGTAACAGATGTATAGTCAGTGCGTTTTTTAGTTATGAAGGCTTTACTCGTAGCTAAGATGGATGCTTATGCTTTAGCATGATCCCCTGCCCTTCATACTGCTAGATTGTAAGTAATCTGCAGTGCACAGCATGTTATTCAGTCTCCACATCACTTGTATTTACTCTTAAGTTCTCCACATGTCTGTTACTTATAGATTCTTCCTCATTCACACCTTGCTATTGTATTTGTCAAATCTCATATAATTATGTCAGGAGGGACTCTGTTAACCTTATTCAACAGAGGTGGTCTATAGCTTTTGACCTTCAAAACTGGCTGAGCTGGAGAAATAGAAGGAAGAAAAGGCAAATTTTATTACGAACAATGGCTTGCTTTAAACTGCTCTGGCCTGTTCGGCTAAAGTTTTCGTGCACAACAGGGAATATTTCTGTGTGCCAGCCAACCAAAGGCCTTGCTCCACAGGCCTTGCTCCTCATCTTGAAAAAGCCTGCCAAGATCAAAATCTCCCAGATAACAGAGAAACCCTCATTATGTTAACCTTATCCAAAATGCCAAGGACACATCCAAATTTCTGTAATTTAGGAGTTCAGGCACCCTGTTTCAAGGCATTCAGCCCCTGCAGTAAAGACACAGGGTGCTTCTGCCAACAGAAGCCCATTTACTATGAGTGAGACAATGGTCCTCATTTGATCTACAGAGGGTAGGGTCCTAAGCAGTGGGATAGAACCAGAAGGAGAGTGATTTCAGGCAACTATTTAGGAGAAAGGTGTTTCAGGTTCTATGTCTATATTTAAAAACCCGTAGACTCCATTTTAAAAAAAAGCATGAAGATTTGGGGCAAACAATCAAGGCCCTGAAGCATGCCAGGGGGATTTTCAACTGGAAAAATAATATTCAGAAATACCTACCTATGTGAACGATTGATGCAGTGTAATAGCTTCAGAGATGAGCTAAAAATGATTCATGATCTTGAATTCCCAAATGATGTTGCACCATACTGCTTGGGGTTTCTCAGAGTTGAAGTCCAAGAACTTCTTGGGCCCTCAGAATGTTCATCCAAATTGTTCCAGGCAGCGTGTTCCTGTGCTTGTTCACAATGACTCAAAAGACTAGATTAGACCAAGAGACTCAGACTTGCTCAAGACTATGTAATATATATATATACTTCCACTGAATATGAATTTGAACCTAGTTCTCTCAATTTCAAGCTAAACACAATCATCGTTGTATGACATCAACTGAGTGAAGCATAAGCTGAATCTAAAGTTAGAGGTGCATTTAACCAAATATCAAGTCACATCTTCAGGAAAATAAGTATTTCCTATTATTAGAATGTGTTCCTTTCAGCTACATCACTCCCTTAAAGCTCAATGTCTGAGCTATCAGACTTGAAAATGAAGTCATGTTTGCCTCCCAGTGACAAATCATAAAACAAAAACAGGTTACTTTGCATCATGTGAATGTGATGCACATCTACTAACATTCTAAGGTACATCACTGTGGACCATTTTGCTCCATTGTGAACCATTGTTCTGGGGGTGGGAATTAGATGAACTCATGTCATGTATCCAATTCCTATAGGAGACACACTTTGGGGATTTCAAGTTGTGTTGCACCTCAGTCCATCAATGTGATCTTTTTGGGCTCTGCTGTAAACCAGACAAGTTGTTTTAGAACATGAGTCAGATTATCCAGTAAACCTCTCTCCCATCCCCGGCAGACAAAGAAAATGCAATAATAAATTAAATGGCTAACAATTCACTGTCTTTTCACTCTTTCGAACAGTAGTGCAGAACCTATTATTGACAACTGTGTGTGTTTTCAGACGAAAATCAAAGTAATAATCCTATAGGTAGAAATGATCCTGTGGGGATCTCCTCTTCTCAGTAGTAAGAATTGATCATTCTGCTTTAAAAATGTGAATGCTGTATTTAACATGGATGAGTCAATGCCACACAGACATTTCAAGTGTGCCTCACCATTGAGGTGCTGTAGACTTTGATTTTGTGCAAAGATGACTACATGCATAGGTACAAATGGCAGAGCTCCCCCAAGTCCCTTCTGCTCACTAACTTTTGTAGGGAGTTGTACTAAAATCAAATAGCTGAGAAGCCTGATACCTCATAGGGGTTTGTTTTGAATTTCTCCATGAGGGAAGAACCAGGAAGATGACTAGCATATAAATTAAGGAAAGAGAAGAAATAAAAAAGATTGCCAAGGACTTCTATCGGAAGCTATACAAGAAAAAAGAAGTTGACAAAGAAACCCAGAAAGAATATATATTAAAGCACAACAAAATGAAATTGACTAAAGAACAAATTCAGTCCCTAATTGAGCCTATAACATATGCAGAAATCATAGAAGCTCTCAAAAAAACAAAAAAACAAAAACGGAAAGCACCAGGTCCAGACGGGCTACCAGCGGAATATTATAAAGAATTAGAAGAGGTGTTACTTCAGCCATTTAAGAAGTTGTTAGAATGTGTCGAAGAAGAGGGGAAAATACCAATAACATGGACTGAAGCGACAATCTCTCTAATCCATAAGGAAAATACGGAAGGTAAAGAAATTCAAAATTATAGGCCGATTTCATTGTTGAATGTGGACTATAAAATATATGCGACCATCTTGGCAACTAGAATGAAAAGAATTTTAATTCAGTTAATACCTCAACATCAGTCTGGGTTTCTTCCAAAAAGGCAGATGAAAAATAATATAAGGATAGTCCTAAACTCCTTGGAATATTATGAAGAACACCCGGAGAAACAGATGGTCATGATATTCTTGGATGCGGAGAAAGCCTTCGATAATCTTGATTGGAATTTTATGATATATTTGCTGGAAACACTGCAAGTTGGAGAAAGATTTTTGAAGCTAATTAAAGCAATATATACCCAACAAAAGGCAAACGTGAGAATTAACTGCGAGTTTTTGAAAGAAATACAAATACAGAAAGGTACTAGACAGGAGTGTCCACTCTCTCCTGACTCTAGAAATATCCTGACTCTAGAAATATTAACGGAACAAATTAGAGATAAAAAGGAATTGAAAGGATTGAAAGTAAAAGGCCAAATCTATAAACTTTTGCAGACGACTTAGTCATTATACTGGAAGACCCAGTGCATTCGATAGAAGACCTGATGGCAATGTTAAAAAACTTTGGTGACATGGCAGGAATGAGAATAAACCAAAAATACTTATTAAAAATATTAGAGAACAAGAACGGCAGAAGTTAATAGAGAAGACAAACTTCCAAGAGGAAAAGAGAATTCGATATTTAGGGATACAAATTACAAAGAAGACGAGTACATTATTCAAAGATAATTATATGCAATTGATGAAGGAGATACAGAACAATTTGGAGAAATGGGATAAATTACAATTATCGTTGTTGGGAAGGATTGCGATGATTAAAATGAGCGTCTTGCCAAAAATCCTATTCTTATTCCAGACAATTCCTATCATATTAAAACAGACTTTTTTCCAAGAACTTAATAAGATAATCATGAGATTTGTATGGCAAGGAAAAAATGCAAGAATTAAAATTAAGGCAATGCAAGATGCTAAACAGAGGGGTGGCTTTGGTCTTCCAGATTGGGTTCTGTATTTTAGATTGGATAAAAGAATGGATAACTTTGGGAAATGATAGATTACTTAACTTGGAAGGATACGATTTACAATTAGGCTGGCATGCTTATCTATGGTATAAAAAGGATAAAGAGCAAAAGCATTTTTATTTACATATGATAAGAAAAGCTCTATTGAGAATGTGGAGAAAGATTATACAACAAATTTACTACAAAACACCTGTATGGGTGTCACCTATAGAGGCCTTTACACAATCTAATCTCATGACAAAAGCAACACTTTTAAGATACCAAGATTTATTTAAAAAGGATGGTGAATTAAGGTCTAAAGAAGAGCTAGTGTCACAGAATATCTATATAGACTGGTGGTCCAGAGCACAGCTGGAATCTAGATATACAAAAGACAAAATAGAAGGTTTCTACTCAGAACAAAAGATGTTTGATAAGCTTTTATTATGTTCAAAAGACAAAATTGTTAAGAAAATCTATAACTATCTGTTAGAAATTAAAATGCAAGATGAATTGGTTAAAGAATGTATGACTAAGTGGGCACAAAACATAGGGCATAATATTGATATTGATCAATGGTTGAAAATATGGCAAAGAAATATAAATCTTACAAGATTGGTTAATTTTAAGGAGAATATATACAGGATGTTTTATAGGTGGCATATGACTCCAGAAAAACTGTCGAAGATGTATACAGATGTATCAAATCTGTGTTGGAAATGTGAAGCACAAGTGGGAAGCTATTATCATATGTGGTGGTCATGTAGAGTAGCGAAACAGTATTGGAAAAGAGTACATGCTATGCTGCAACAAATATTGCTCTGTAAGGTGCCATTAACCCCAGAACTGTTTTTATTGAGTATGATACCTGATAACATAGATAAGTCAAAGGAATATATAGTTATATACATAGTTACTGCAGCCAGAATTCTCTATGCCAAAAATTGGAAAAGTCCGATGGTACCGAAACAAGAAGATTTCATAGAGAAGATACGGGAAACAGCGGAAATGGACATTTTATCAGAAGTGATGAAGGACTGTCCTTTACAAAAGGCAACAGAAAGATGGGACTTATTCTACAAGTGGACTGAATCAACAGGCAGCGCATGAATAGCATATATTGAAACGAGAACTTAAACCTGGAAGGCAGAAAAGAGTAAATAGAGTAACTTGGAATCTTGATATGGCAATAGGTATAGAAGGGACGTTAGTATGTTATTGTTTCTCCTCTTCCCCATTAACCTCAATTCCCCTTTTCCTTTTTGTCACCCCCTTGTTAAAAATAAAAATTAAAACAAATGTGGAAGTAGCAAACACTGTTCTTTTGATAGTCTCTGGCTCCCTTTAGTGGCCAGTTCTGGCAAACATACCTGGAAAAACATACAGTGGTGCATCGACTTATGAACGTCCCGACTTATGACCAATTCAAGTTACAACCAGTTCTGGCTGCAAAATTTTGCTTTGACTTGCGACTGGCGCTTTAAGTTACAAACAGAGAAAAAAAGGCAGGGAAGGCAGGGAATTTGAACTGCTTTCAGTTAACCGTTGGTCAGCGAAGAGGCTGCTTCTCTGTAGCTCTTTCTCCCCAGCGGTTAGAGAGTGTGGGTTCAGAGAGAGACTTCGAACTGCCTGGTAATGTACTGTACTGTATTTCTTTTTTTTGGCATTTTTGTTTTTTTAAAATTTTGCTTTTTGGATTTTTGCTTTTTACTTTCTTTTTTAAAAGAGAAACTGCCTGTTCTGGGTGAGTACTGTATGTACAGGGTTTTTGCAGCGTGGGTTTGGGCTGGGGGGGGGGGGTTTATGTTTCTGCACTCTGATGTGTCTTGCAGTGTGTAGTTGTAGCATTTTTAGTCCCTCCTAGATAGTTTTTTTTCCCTGTGGCTCCTAGGGTTTGTGTACTGTGACCTCTGTTTTGTTTTAAAAGGTGTTTGGTTTAAAATGTGTCAGTTTAAAATGTGTTTTAGACTCCAAAGTCTCCCCCTCCATTGTCTTCTCTCTCTGTGTCCTCTCTCTTTTTGTGCTTAAAAGCACAAACCTTTGTCTGAGGGCTCTGTGTGCCCTTCTTTGTTTCCTCTTTTCCCCATTGTTCCCTCCCTCCCTCCCTCCTTCCCTGCCCTTTTTTTAACCTAAGTCATCTTAGGTTTTTAAAAAAGGTCTCCCCCTAGTGGTAGTGGATGGATTAACCGCTTTCCAATTAGTTCCTATGGGAACAAATGCTTCGACTTGCGACCGGCGCCTTGAGATATGACTAAAAACTGGCCAGAATGGATTAATCACGTTTCAATGAATTCCTATGGGAAATGGTGCTTCAACTTACGACCATTTCAAGTTACAACCATCTTCTGGAATGGATTAGGTTCGTAAATCAAGGCACCACTGTGATTAGGTATTCCTGGGGGTTTTTATTTAATATTTTCAGCAGATACTCATCCCATGGATAGCAAGGTCCTATTGTATTCTATTTCAATTGAAAACACAGTCTCAGCTCTAAAGGTTCACCCAAGCATATGCACATTGTATGCAATTCTCTCCCTTATCTTGCCAACCCTGTAATGGTGGTGGTATTGAAAATGCATTTCCTCCTTTTTGTAAATACTTCTCCTAACCCCAGGATTAGAGATTGTGTGCATGAAGAAAGCAAGGCAAGAGCCAGCCAAGGGAGGGACTAAGAATCCTGATTTAGGACCCCAATCACACCATGGGGTGGGACTTCTAACTTTTGCTTTCAAGGTAACAGAACTGTGTTGGACGCTGCAAGTTGATGTTTTCCCATTTTCTCAGGTTCAAAAACAGTTAGCGATGCTTCACTGGTAAACTGCTATTTCTGAAATTAAAAATCCCTTGGGCTGATCTGCATACACAACTGTTCCAAGCAGTTTAGACAAGGGCCTGAAACCATTTCCCTCAGGGAATGGGCACTGCATCCACCCCATCCCACCCCTCCCTCCGGTGGTTCCAGTCACTTCTCTGCTTCAAAAAGGAGATATAAATCTGCAGTATTGTGCATCCTCAGGGGTTGTATGGTGCAGGCTTAGTACTGCATAGCGTAAGCTGAAAGATTGTTGCAATGCTGGCACTGTTGTGGCAACACTTAGTTAAAACAACTGCATGAATTTAAATTGCTAATTTTAAAAAATCATTTTAAAATATTGGCAAAAATAGCAACTCCCAACCCCCTTCCTCTCTATCTCTCTCTCCCCCTCTCTCCCTCTCCCTCCCTCCCTCCTTCCCTCCCTCCATCTCTCTCTCTCTCTCTCTCTCTCTGTGTGTAATGTCACTTTCTGTCTTTTGGTTTGGAACAACCTTTATACACCAGAGATATTTTGATGCCACCCACAGGAAGAAGGTGGTATTTTTGGTTCATCTGCCATTCCCCCTCATCCCTTTTGAAGACTTTCATATCCTACTGAGGAGAAAAAAAACCCTGATCTTTCAAGCAACACTAGATGGAGACTTAGCAAACTGCCGAAATGGTGAGATGCGCATCAGAGAGATATAAAAATAACCACAGGGTGATATTCAAGGCTGCTTCTTCTATACACAATAACGTTCATGCTCAATAGCTCAACTGCTCTTCCTGCCCTGCACCTCTAGGAGACTGGTGTATAAAATAAGAAAATTCAGGAAGCAAATTTTGAGAGATGGTTTTTCCAACAGTAAAATAAAGAACTAATACTGAAGATTACGCACTATTCTTTATTCTATGATCTCTCTCTTATTTTTTCTGGAATACAGATGGACCAGCCAGATTGCTTCCTATAGGAACACAGTAATGGACTGGTGGCCAAGCAATGTATCTGAAAGAAAAGGATACAGGAGCACAAGGGAGCAAAAGGATATACATATAGGGTGGAGAGAGAAAGAGGGAAGGAATATCTGAAACCAATGCATTGTATACAGAGCTTTGCCAAAGGATCAATGTAATTTGTCCATCTTTTCAACTTGATATTGACCCTTATGAGATTCTGTAGTACAGCAGGACTGCCATATCCACCAGGAATCAGTTCCAAGCCCCTCCTCGGAAATGCTGGAAAGTGCAGACATATGAACCATATATGTATAGCATGATTCCCAGCATGATGTAGTGGACAGAGTGACAGATTAGGACTCAGAAGAACAGGCTTCAAATCCCCACACAGCCACTGAAATTCAATGGGGGAATGGAACTGGTAAAGCCACTCCCTATATATCTCACCTTGAAAGCTCTATTAGTGTCTTTGTAAGTCAGTTCCATCTTGATGACACAAAACATGCATAGTCTCTAATTCCCTCTAATGGCTAGTTTGGGTAATACAACCTGGAAGCCATATTTCCGGGTTTTTTAATTTAATGTTTTCATGCAGTGGATAAGTGAAACCACGGGCACCAATCTCACAGATACAGCAGTCCTACTGTATTTCCAAATTCTTTGTTGAGGAACAGCACAGTAGAAGTAGAAAGAATCTGAAAAAACAAGAAGACAGAAGACAAGAGGAATGAGAACCAAGAAACTTGCCAGGTTCATTGGTCCCTGTATCCAGGAAAGGATAGTTGCAGTTATGCTGCTTGGCTGGGACTTGGAAGAGTCACGTTGGAGCCCATGAAACTCAATGGGGAATCTTGGGTTGATTAGCATCTTCGCTTGACCAAACCCATTGTACTATTTGGACCAAAATGGACAAAAGGAAAGCCTATGTAAGCTGCCTCCAGCATTTTGGAGGGCATGTGGGATATAGCAAATAACTTGTCAGAGAAATAAGTCTTCTTCAGAGCCATGGGTGCATGTCTTTCTCTGTCTTGCTACTTGATAGATCCCATTTTAAAAGCAATTAAAAAAATGAGCACAGGATTGAACACGCATGTGCCCCCCCGCCATGGACCTGAGCTGAAAGCCACAGAAAAGGCCATTGTGGTACAAAGAAGACTGCAAAGAGAGAGAGAGAGAGAGAGAGAGAGAGAGAGAGAGAAGTATTTTTTTCTCTAATGAAAGAAGGAATGATCACAATACATTTCACAATCAGTCAATCAGCCCATGAGTTTTCTATTTACATAGCTAGCATGAGCAAATGCAACATACGATGGGGTCACCCATTTATTGCAGCGTCATGGAACTTGCTTCTGACCAGTAACCCACAGTCACTGACTAAGGATCAAATGAAATGGTATACTTACGTTTCTTGCAGAGGTGGTGAAAAGCAAGTAGTAAAAGATGTCACTTTTTTTCACAGCAGATGCTTTCCCTCAGCTATGTATTCCGTACTTAGTGTGCTTTGCTTTCTGATTGATCATTTGGAAGGTAAATTATTAATCTGCAACTTCTGAGGCATGGATCTCTGCAGAAATTCCACTGAAATGTATGTGTAGTTCCTCAGCTGTATATATATCTGCCTTAGTTTTTATATAGTTTGATCCTACATGTGCTCACTCCTGTGAAGTTTGGGTCTCCTTGTATAGTGGAGAAATATATCCTTCAAATTATTGCTGAGAGTTTAAAATCTAACTCCTGTGCTCCAGATCACACTTGTCTTTCTGGAAAACAGAGAGTCCAGATTTATGCAGACAGGTCAGAGAGTTGGCAGAATCAATTTTGCGTTTTGCTTAAGAAAGTTTAAATTTCTTTCTATCCCATGTCATGGTTGCCTAAAGTCTGACGTGATTAGCCTAGGACAACAGAATAGTGCTCACTGTCCCTTATGCTATGAACCTAGAGACCCCTATGTTTGTGTAAGAAAGCCAAGATACGAATGTTATCTTTGCTATGTAACCAGGAATAGTTGAATATATCTGCTGTTTTGCTGAAGATATTCTAAATAAGGAACCAGGAAGATGAGGATGCCTTTATATTGATAGCAGCGGGCTTAGAAAACAGGAAAGTGGAAAGCACACAGGCAATTGATGATTGTGAGGACATATTATAAGTAGATGTTAATTTTCACACTCATATCTATAGTACATAATGTGCTTAGTGTTGTTGTTATTGTAATTATTTTTATTAAGCTTCAACAAGCTCACTGAATCTTCTTATATAAGGGTGCAAGTCAACCAGAGGATCACACTCAGGTAAAGTGTACATTAATATGCACTGCCTGTCTGCACTAGAAAAATCAAGGCCTCTGATTCTTAATGCATTTCTAGAATATATTAATTAAAGCCTGGCAGTGTTAATATCGCCTAATTAGACAGCAAATGCCTGTTGGCAAAGGATGTCTGCTCCCCATTACAAGTTGTTGCTGCTGGAAGGTTTCCCTTTTCTGTTTTAAACGTGGAAAGCATTTGATACTTTGGCAACTGCAAGTTTTGGCAACTAAATATTGTTTTTTGCTCTTTGTGAATAACACCCGACATGCCCACTGCCAAAGTTGTAAAGATTTGCTAATGCAAAGATTTATTAATGCTCCCACCACCAAGGTGCCCGAGGGACAAATATGATACATCATTAGCATCCTTTGCCCATGAAGAATGTTTCCAAAGAGATTTGACATGCCCACGTGTGCGCGCTTACACGGACACAGACACACAGACGCTCTAATACTGACTCAACCTTTAACTAGGAAAGATAAAGATCTTTCCTAGATCTTTACTAAAGATCTAGGAAAAACAAGGCCATCCCTGGCTGATTTCTGTGTCATTGCTAGGCCTTCATTGAGGAAACTGCCTTCGATGATGGGTTCTGTGAGTATTATTATACTGATCTTCACTTATCACATTTATTTTCCATCTTTCAGGTGTCCTGAAATTCAAGGTGGCACAGAGGGCACTCCCAAGTGGTCTCCCATTCTGGCATTGCTCAGACACAGAGCTACTGTATGTAGCTTTGTCCCAGCGGCAGCCTTGTATGTCTTCCGATTTTGCCTACACACATCATAATGTACTGTTATGTTCTTAGCGCAGGGTCAAAATTAAAGCACCAGCTAAGTAAACGACAGTTTAGGGACTCAGATTATGAGAGGTTTCAAATATAAAATATCTCCTACATTTAAGGTAAAGTTAAAGGTTCCCCTTGACAATTTTTGTCCAGTTGTGTTCGACTCTAGGGGGTGGTGCTCATCCCTGTTTCCAAGCCATAGAGCCAGCATTTGTCCGAAGACTATCTTCCATGGTCACATGGCCAGTGTGACTTAGACACGGAACGCTGTTACCTTCCCACCGAGGTGGTCCCTATTTATCTACTCACATTTGCATGCTTTCAAACCGCTATGTTGGCAGGAGCTGGGACAAGCGACGGGCACTCACTCCGTCACGTGGATTCAATCTTACAGCTGAAGATCTACAGACCTTATAGCACAGAGGCTTCTGTAGTTTAACCCGCAGCGCCACCATGTCCCTACATTTAAGGCCTTGTATAATTGCAAATATGCTACACATTTTTGAGGATACTGCTATGAAGCCTTTTGCATTTTTAAAATCTGGCCCTGTCATAATAGGAATTCAGCTCATATTCTAAGAAGATACCACCAGGATTGTTGACATCATGGAACAGACTATTTTTGCTAGGCCCCGGTCCAAATTTAAAAATTCATCTTCAGGAACCCGTACATCGGGGCATTTTGGCTCATGATTCCTAGCACTGAGAGGCTTAGCACAGCACAACAGTGACAGTCCAGGGGCAAACCTTTGAGTCCAGTGAGCACTGGCTAACCTTTGCATTAGAAAATATTTCCTTAAATTATAAAAACAACCAGCTGAAACAAAACCATTTAAAAACACTTTCCACTTAAAGCACAGAGAAGAAACTCCAAGTTAGATGGGAAGACAAAATTCCAGAACTTTGCCCTACCCCAAAGTATCAAATTCAAAGGAAAAGAAGCAGTCCTGAGGAGGAGAGACAATAGAACTGCTTTACTTCAGTGTCTTGACAATGAATACAAGTTGTGATGTTATTTCTCTTCATTCTGATTTACAGATATTATTCACAAAGTTCAAATATTTTTTAAAAGCATTAATAAGTTGATGTTTGTAATTTTGTGATTCATAGAGAGCATGTAAGTTGTTGAGCTATGTTGTTGTTGGTACAGAAATAACTATTTAAGGATAAAATAAAGAAGCAGGTTAAAGTGTCCCCACCAACGTGGGTGGTCATATGCGAGACCTGTTTTTCCCCACCAACTGGAGTGAGCGTGATCTGATGGTGACAGACTTTGTGTCTGTCCCCTTGTCATGGTCGGATCACCACCTAATAAAATGTAACCTCTCAGTGGCCATCCCATCTTGCAGGGAGCAAGGATCTATTATAATGGTCTGCCCTCAAAGGCTACTGGATCCTATAGGATTCCAGGATACCATGAGAGGGATTCCAGCAGATCTGGCTGTCGAGGCTCTGGTGGATGGTTGGGTTATGGCTGCCAATAGGGCTCTCGACACAATCGCTCCTAAACACCCTATCCAATGCAGAGCTCGGCCAGTGTCCTGTTTTAACCAGGAACTATGTGTGATGAAGCAAACTAGGAGAAGGCTAGAGAGCAAGTGGAGAAAGAAACTGGTGGATTATAACAGAGAAGCTGTCAGGGTTGCGACCAACCATTATCTGGCCAAGATAAGGGCTGCTAGTCGAGCTCACCTTGCTGACCAGATAAGTGAGGCTTCAAATCAGCAGGTGGAAATTTTCCATATAGTTTGCGGCCTATCTGGAATTGGTCAGGGGGAAGGGCCACCTTCTAGTATCTCACCTGACCAATCTGCAGCATTTTTAAAATCTAAAGTGGAGGCCATCCACCAGGAGCTTTCTCCTTTTTTGGTGACAGTGGGTCGAGCAGAGATGTCCAGCACTCTGCCTTGCCTGGTGAGTTTTGTTCATTTTCAGCCTGTGCCGCCAGACACTGTGGACAAGGTGCTAGTTTGCTGTTGGGCCACCACCTCCTCTCTTAACTCTTGCCCGTTCTGGCTAATCAAAACAGCCAGGCCCACAACAACTGAATGGGCCACAGCGATAATTAATGGGTCTTTCCAGGAGGGCGGGGTTCCCTCTGCCCTCAAGGAGACGCTCATTAGGCTCATTAAAAAGAAACTCAATCTGGCGGCAGGCAATATAGGCAATTACAGGCCCGTCACTAATGTTTCTTTCATTAGCAAAGTGGTAGAGAGGGTGGTGGCCGATCAGCTTCAGGCACACTTGGATGAAACAAATGCCCTGGATCCGTTCCAGTTGGGCTTCAGGTTGCGCCATGGTACAGAAACTGCATTGGTCGCCCTGTTAGATGACCTGTTGAGGGCAGCCGATGGGAAAAATGTCCCTGTTGGTCCTCCTCAATATCTCAAGCACCTTTGATACCGTTGACCATGGTATCCTCCTGAGGAGGATCTCCGAGTTGGGAATTGGTAGCCTGGCATTGGTCTGGCTCCGATCCTTCCTGGGGGATCATCCTCAGAGAGTTCAGCTTGGGGAGAGTGAGTCAGCTCATGGAGCCTCAATTGTGGAATTCCGCAGGGCTCGACTATCTCCCCAATGCTCTTTAACATCTATATGAGGCCACTGGGTGAGGTCATCAGAGTGTGTCGAGCATGGTGCCATCAGTACGCTGATGACACCCAGCTCTACATCTCCTTTTTTCCAAATGCAGGTGATGCCGTTCTGTCCCTTCATCGCTGCTTGGAGTCTGTACTGCAATGGATGCAGGAAAACGGGCTGAGGCTGAACTTGGACAAGACGGAGGTCCTGAGGGTGGGTAGACCCTCCATCAGCAGTTTGGGAAACTCCCTCTCTTTTGGGGGGGTGACTCTCACTGTGAAGAGTGAGGTTCGCAGCTTGGGGATCCATCTGGATCCGGCGCTCACCATGGAATCCCAGGTAGCGTCAGTGGTCCGTTCCACATATTTCCATCTTTGGCGGATTGCCCAGCTGCGTGCCTGTCTTGATGTTGGGGCGCTCACCACTCTGGTCCATGCACTCGTAATCTTGAGGTTAGACGACTGCAATGCACTCTACATGCGGCTACCTTTGAGATCGATGCGGAAACTCCAAACGGTGCAGAATGTGGCGGCCAGACTTCTTAGTGGGGTGAGAAAACATCAACATATCACTCCCACTCTGGCCGCCTTACACTGGCTGCCCATTCGGTTCTGAGTTGATTTCAAAGTTCTAATGCTTACATATAAAGCCCTAAACGGTTTAGGGCCTCGATATCTGGTGGAACGCCTTTTCCCACCTAAATCTACTCATATCGCTCAATCTAGCCAGGAGGTGAGGTTCAGAAGCCTAACGTCAAGGGAGGCCCGGAAGGAAAAAACAAGAAACCGGGCCTTCTCGGCAGTGGCTCCTCGCCTTTGGAATAACCTCCCTTCTGAGATCCGTATGGCCCCTTCGCTGGGTATTTTCAAAGGCCAATTGAAAACCTGGCTTTTTAGGCAAGCCTTCCCACCAGCCACTACTTGATTTACTTTTTTCTTCCATCTTGAGCACTGTCTATTGATGTGTTACTTTGTTCTTATATTTTAAATTGTTTATATTATATGCTATTAGCTGCCCAGAGTAGTCAGTTGACTAGATGGGTGGGGTATAAATTAATTAATTAATTAATTAATTAATTAATTAATTCTGACCTACAAAAAACATTGTCTAAATACCAAACAGAAAGTTGCCACCAGAAATAACAAAAATGTTTGGATCAGACTGGAGTGCACACCCATAAACAAAAAGAACACCACTTTTGTCCCTGTGCAACTCCACAGCAGAATCTGCTAGTGCTAGATGGCACAAATCAGCACATGCCAAACAAATGGTGGGTAGTTTTAATGAATCATGCAGGTTTATTACTGGCTGCTGAAACTGAAAACGTCTATTATTTGGCTGGCATTGTCCCTTCAGAAGTACATTGAAAGGTGCTAGCAAATAGTGAAAGAAATACACTAGGACCCTCTCATCCACAAGATCAGTATCTGCTGATTCACTTATCCATGGTCTGAAAATTTTGAAAATATTCAAAGAAAAATCCTAGAAATATATATTTCTAAAGATGAAGTTACCAGAACTGGCCACTGGAGGGCTCCAGAGACCATCCCACAAACATGGCGGCGGTGGGGGGGGGGAGTTTGGAACCAATCCCCGCAGATACGGGATACTACTGTAAGGTAAAACAGCATCAAACCAATCCCCTTCATAGATATGAACCACATAGACAATGGCTAACATTGAGGAAAAGTTTTCTGCACACATAGAAGAGGCTAGGATAAACCTATGCAGAGCAAAAACAATACACCTTGCCAAATGGATGAATGCCAAAGACTGTCTCTCATCAAGACAAGATTCTGGCTGGACCATCTGGAAGTCACTTAATACACCTTGAAGGAAAATAGGAGGATCTAAGAATAATAAAATAAAATGGGGCTACTTGGTTACAGGACAAATTATCTGTAATTGTGGTGAAACTCAATCAATGCAACATTTATGTGCATGCAATTTATGCCCCACCACAGGTACTTAAGGAAATCTAATCAATGACAATGATGACACTATTGACACAGCCTACTTCTTGTCAAAAACAGTCTAACCATTTAATGATTTTAAATTTGTTTGAAATTTATATTTCAGATACCTCCATAATTTTAAATTGTGCCACAGTCTGATACAAATAAAGAAAAGAAGAAAGCGTATCGTATGTGCTTGGCATGCAGAAGACCTCGGATTCAACCCACAGCTTCTTCTAGCAAGGATTGGAAACACCTAAACTGGAAACCCTGGAGATGCCCTGCCAGACGGAGGTACACAAGGGTCACTTCAAGACATTTTGCTGTCTGAGGCAAAGGACATCGGCCTCTCTCTTATACCATATCCAAAAGCCGACTGAATCTTCATCTCTGGTGATGGTATGGTCTATACCAGTGGTTCTCAATCTTGGGTCCCCAGATGTGGCACATAACTCTCTCTCTCTCTCTCTCTCTCTCTCTCTCTCTCTCTCTCTCTCTCAGCTCTCACACCCCCGCATCTCCTGCCAGAATTGATGGCCTCATTCTATCTAAAGATGAGGTGATTGTCTGCCTCCCTGTGCCTCACTAAACTAGATGCAACAATGAACTGACTCATAAAAAGGGAGATGAACTTTCTATGTGCCTATGACTATATACCTCCGAGTTCTCATTGTGTTCTCCCCTTTAAAATTCCAATATCCAAAATATAAGGGACATCATGCCTGAAATCCAGTAGTAAGTCACAGCTACATGAATCAGTGGGGATCTGGTGAATCAACTCTTCTTCCTGGTCTATTTATTCAATGGCCTGACTTAGTAATGGATTTCAACCATTGCTGTTGAGTTATCCCCTTCAGCTGTGCTGAGATGGTACAGCCCAATGAGGTCTGTACCTTTACTCTTTCCTGAACATTTGAGGGAGGACGTTACCTATTACATGCAAATAATATGTAACAGGGTCAATGCAGTGCGGTGGTGAGAGTGCTGGATTGGGATTTGGGGAGATCCAAGTTCTAGTCTCCATGGAGCCCCCTGGGTTCCATCATTACCTCTCAGCCCAACACATTTCACAGAGTTGTTGTGAAGATTTTCAAACAGAGAAGAGCAGAAGAGTCATGTATCGTGTTCTCATTAAAGAAGTGAGATATGAGCATATTTTGTTGTTCAGTTTTTAAGTCGTGTCTGACTCTTCGTGACCCCTTGGACCAGAGCACGCCAGGCCCTCCTGTCTTCCACTTCTTCCCGGAGTTGGGTCAAATTCATGTTGGTAGCTTCGATGACACTGTCCAACCATCTTGCCCTCTATCGTTCCCTTCTCTTCTTGCCCTCACACTTTCCCAACATCAGGGTCTTTTCCAGGGAGTCTTCTCTTCTTACGAGATGTCCAAAGTATTGGAGCCTCAGCTTCAGGATCTGTCCTTCCAGTGAACCCTCAGGGTTGATTTCTTTCAAAATGGATTGGTTTGTTCTCTTTGCAGTACAGGGGACTCTCAAGAGTCTCCTCCAGCACCACAATTCAAAAGCATCAATTCTTTGGCGATCAGCCTTCTTGATGGTCCAGCTCTCACTTCCATACATTGCTACCGGAAAAAAAAACATAGCTTTGACTATGTGGATCTTTGTCGGCAAGATGATGCTTTTTAAGATGCTGTCTAGGTTTGTCATTGCTTTCCTCCCAAGAAGCAGGTGTCTTTTAATTTTGTGGCTGCTGTCACCATCTGCAGTGATCATGGAGCCCAAGAAGGTAAAATCTGTCACTGCCTCCATATCTTCCCTTTCTATTTGCCAGGAGGTGATGGGACCAGTGGCCATGATCTTAGTTTTTTTGATGATGAGCTTCAGACCATTTTCTGCGCTCTCCTTTTTCACCCTCATTATGAGGTTATTTAATTCCTCCTCAATTTCTGCCATCCAAGTGGTATCATCTGCCAGATAGGTGGGGTATAAATAAATAAATAAATAAATAAATAAATAAATAAATAAATAAATAAATAAATAAATAAAATATCTGAGGTTGTTGATATTTCTTCTGGCAATCTTAATTCCGTTTTGGGATTCCTCCAATCCAGCCTTTCGCATGATGTATCCTGCATATAAGTTAAATAAGCAGGGAAACAATATACAGCCTTGTCGCACTCCTTTCCTAAATTTGAACCAATCAATTGTTCCATATCCAGTTCTAACTGTTGCTTCCTGTCCCACATATAGATTTCTCAGGAGACAGATAAGGTGGTCAGGCACTCCTATTTCTTTAAGAACTTGCCATAGTTTGTTGCGGTCCACACAGTCAAAGGCTTTTGCATAGTCAATGAAGCAGACGTAGATGTTTTTCTGGAACTCTCTGGCTTTCTCCATAATCTGGTGCATGATATGAACATAACCAGTAAATAAATGAACGCATGTGACAAAATCCAATCACTGCTCTCGCCCACTAAAGTAGCTTAAATGGTTATTCAGTAACTATTTATTATACTGAATATATCAATATAAGTATCATAGTAAGATATCAAGATAATGTAAGAAGACACACACTCATAAACTGAGACAATGACTATTTTTAAGAAGGGGGAAACAGCTTTATACAGTATCTTATTGCTTATAGTATGCTTGGTCCAAAAGCGTTCTTTTCAAACAGTAGGTCTGCATTTAACTTGTCATTAAAATCAATTAAAACTTGCCATCACCAATTCACAATTGGCTTTTGTGGGTTAATCCACCAAGCTTTAGTTGGTTAATACATTCAACAGAGCTTGCAAGTCTGATAAAATCCCACTTCGTGCTTTCCTCTCCTTCTAAATACGATGTCGGCTGGTTTTTAACTTCACAACCGGGACGCGGGCTTTTCCTTACAAGCCGCTCTCAAACCGTTACTACCTGAAACACTCAAGGAAATAGAAATAAAATCGCCAACAGGGGCAGGCTGTAGCCCGCTCGGTCGAACTTCCGAAACGGGCAAAAGTGCCGCGTTTTGGAGTTCGTTGCTCTTTAAAGAGCCAAGCGCAAATCCTGGTTGCAGCTCAAATCTTAATCCGTAAAATTTGGACAAGACGGCATCGGTTTTTTTTCTCCCCAACTCTTTTCCTCCACTTGAGCTCTGCAAGGCGGCGCGTTTTTAGCGACTGGGAAGGCTGGACTGTACTTGGACACAGCCAGCGCCTCGTCTTCGCTCAAATGTGTCCCGGGAGGAAAGTCTTTCTCTCCCCCTCCGCCCCCGCGCCCCCCCCAATCCCTTCTGCTATTTTCAGTTCGCGGGCTCCCCCTGAAACCCCGAGCGTGTCAAACACAAGCGCGCAGGCCGGGCACCGGGAGGAGGAGCAGCGCGACGCTATATCAGCCGGTCACCTCCAGGGGGCGTGCGAGAGAACGCGGTGGCTCCGTCTCCCTCCTGAGCCAAAGCGCCCGGGCGGGCGGGCGGACTCTTCAGAAGGTGGGCATCTCTCGCCTGGCGCGAAGCTCCGCTCGCCGCTCGCCCGCCTTGCCTCCGCATCCCGAAGCGAGCGGAACCCTTCTTGGCCCAAGCGGGGAAGATGGAGCTGGGCTTTGCGGAGGGATGACACTCCTCTCCTGACGCCCCCCCCCGCCGCCGCCGCCCCGATCGCCAGCGGCGCCGCCGGCATCATCCCCTTCCCCGTCGTTCCCGCAGAAGCAGCAGCAGCAGCGGCGGGAAGGGCGGCTTGGCGAAGAGAGCCCGGGAGGTCCCTCTCGCTCGCGGTCCGGGGCGAGCCCGCCGCCGTGCCTGCGCGCCCAGCCCGTCTTTCCTTCCCGATCGGTGGCTCAGGTAAAGCGGGTCGGGTCCTCGGGCGAACTTTTCCTCCCGAGCCAGGTTCGCCGTGTGTGTGTATGTTTAGGGGGGTGGGGGTGGGGAGGTAGGATCCACTCCTTCTTTTCATTCTTGCATCCCTTTCAAGATCTCGATCTACTCTCTCTCGCACGCGCGCACGCACGCACACACATTTCTCCTTTCGCGCAGGTGAAAGGCGATCGCAGCCCGATCTCACGTGGGGAAGTTTGTAAAAAGCTCGGAGAGACCCACCCGAGACTCACGTGTAAAGCTTTGATTTTTCAGATTGGACCGAGGGTCACTGATCCCGAGAGAGAGAGAGAGAGGCGTATGAATACATGCGTGTATCAAATATCAATATATTGAATCCCTGGAGGGCACTTGATCAACCAAACCCCCTTTTCTGTTTGAGCGGACGGAATCTGCTCGTGTGAACCTGCGTGAGTTTTCCGACGGACTATAAAAGTAGTCTTCTCTCAGCGTGGGATTCCGCCGACTTTGCTCCCTTCCCAATAATGTTACCTAGGATCTAGGTAAAAGGTGTGCACCAGACACAGCCAGAGCAGGAATAAAACATCCTTATATCTGGAGTACAGGTTTCCACTTTTCTATAGGGGCGGGGAAGTAATAATAATTGGATTCATACACAGAAGCTATACCTGGACCTATCTGTGTTTCATTGTGCATATATAGAAAGATCCGCCTACATGGGCTTCCGTGTGCGTGTCTCTGTTGCATGTTTGTTTATGCCTTAACGATATTTCTGTGTTTCATTGTACAAACCCTGAAGTCGGTTCGGGCAACCCAGAAAAGAACAAAATAAAGCCAAATGGAAAGTTAGCTTCTCATTGCTCAGCCAGTGTTTGTTTTGACACCTCAGAGAGTCTCCTGTTCTGGTTTCCTGTTTCAGCATCCACTGGATTGGTCCCTTTGGTGTCTGAGACCAGTCTACAAAACAATTTCTTTTTCCTTTTAAAAAAAGGATGGTGGGCTGACTTTGCTTAAAAAGCCCTGTCTTTAGTTTCCAAACTACTGCCTTGAACTCGCATGGCTTGTGCTCTGTGTGCTCATTCACAGGTAGTGCTGCTCATATTGCGGGCTCGGCTCTGCCTGCAAGCCTGGGCAGGTTTACCAGGGAGTAAGTGCCACACTGAGCTCCGCAGGTCTTCCTTCCAGATAAGCATGCTCCCTACTCCCTCGTGATCCCTTGGGATCGCCTAGAGAATCCCAGTAGACTCTTCAGAGAAGCAAGGCAGGGGGGGAGGTGTATTCATTTTTCCCTGACCTCACTATAATCTTTTCTGGGGGTCAGTTGAGTTGACTGTGTTTTTTAAAATTATTATTTATAAGGGGGGGGGACATCTTTGAGAGAGGGTGTTGGGTGGCCACACAGGAGAAGAACCTAGGGCTCCTGTACCTTTAACACTTGCATAGGAGAGGGAATTCCAGCTGCTGTGGCACCATCTGTTGAAATACCCTTTTTGACACCATTATTTAAAGTACAGGAGCTCTGGTTTTTTTCGATGTTTCTTCCCTAGCAGGATGATTCATAGGACTGAGAATAGACAACTATGTGAGAATTGTTTGGATTTATCATATCGTTGCACAAGAGTAAGGTAACTTGCTTTGTCCTGGCCTTAATCCTCCACCTCTAAACTAGAAACAGTAATAAGAAGGCTGATAGTTTCAATCTTGTTGATTGACTTCAGCTTTACAGATACAGTGGGCTGCAAAAGTATGGAAATAATAAGTCCCCCTTTCTTCTACTACTGCTTTTGATGCTTGCCCTGTGCCAGTATTCCCAAAGCTTGGGTCTCCCAGCTGCTGGACTCTCGCACATCTGGCTAGCTTGGCTGTATGTGAGGAAAGGTAGAGTGATACCCCAATATGGAGAATCCCTGGTTTGGGACCAACTGCAAGCAGCAGGAAGGAGGTTTTGAGCACAAGTGGGAGGGATTGCATCTTTGATCCAAAGTTGTTGCATTTGCTGCAAAGATCTGCACAATCCCCACTTAGCTTTAAATCGGACCATCTAAAACACTCCATCGGAGTGAGCGTGTATGTGCAGCAGTTCATAGAGAAGTACTGTAACCGACTGCCTAAAGTACTTGCTGTGTTTGCACAATAGCAACAGAAGCAGCAAAGACACTACACAACAATACAGTAATCATAATGTCCTGTCAAGTCAATTCTCATGGCAGCTTTTCTCAGAGTTTTCTAAGTGGAGAATACTCAGAAGTGGTTTACCATTCCCATCTTCTGGGGGCAATCGGGGACTGTACAGCTTGCCCAAGGCTGCACAGGCTGGCACAGTGGGGAATATAACTCACAACCTCTGGCTTTGCAGACAGAAACCTAAACCACTGAGTTAACCAGCCACCAGTACACAAGAGATCACTGAAGAATGTCTGATAGGGAGACATTTTATTGGAAAACATAAGGAAGGGGTATTTGTTGCATATTCTATAAGAATCAATGTATTTAATATGCAACAATATTGGCATGGAAGATATAAAATAGTTGCTGCTTTTTTTAAAAAAAAGGGTAAGTCACTATTGCTGAAATTTCTAGTCTCAAGGCCATGCTTTTAATATGGCAAAATTGGTCATGAAATGCAGGCTTGGCTTGAGTAATAACTTTTTTTTAAAGTGTGACTGACATTTTTCTTAAAAACCTTCTGATGCAAAAACCTTGATAGGCTAGGATGTACGTTGGATTTTTCTTCCTATTTCTCTCCTACACGTATGCAGTGGAACATGGTTTGAGAACTACATGAGTGGTTTCTGTGTTATTTGAGAAGGACTTGAGCAAAAATGTTTTTTAGTGAGCAGTAGGTCCGATTGAAATCAGTGGGGCTGAGGTCAATATGTAAGTTGGGATTGCAACTTTGGAGAAAAAATCCCCAAACATTGTGTGCGGAAGGAGGTAAAAAAGATCCGAGGTTGCATATCCCCTCTCTCCAGTTCTGTAGGGAGACGAGTACTTTGGCTTCCGATTTGCTACCAGACAAAGGGCTGGGTAGCAGCTTATCGGCATTTTTTTCTGCCCTAGAGATGATTCTGCCATAGAGCTGAGAAGAGGAAGTCCGCCTGTAATGAAGGTGTGTGTGTGTGGAGGGGCAGAACTTTTTACCTGAGTTCAAATTAGGATATGGGTTGTCCCTTCTATTCAGTGGTGACCTTATTTTCCCTTACTTTTGGAAATGGTAATTAGAAATCTTGGATTAGAGAAAAGGTGCACCTTTTTAAAAAAGTGTAATGTTTACGTCAGATAAACACAAGTCTCCTTCTTTTCATGCCTGTTCAGAAGGGTAGAAAGAAAGAATAGATCTAGGGAACAGACATTTTGCTTGAAGTTTCAGAGCGCTAGGCCTACAGGTCATCCTGAATTCAAAAAGACTTATTTGGAGACAAGTTTTGTAGCATGCAGTGATTTCTGGAGAACACAACTCAGGAAAGTAACTGTCTCAACTACAATTTCCAGAACCCCCCCTCCCCACCAGCATGACCATCTTACCAGGGGATGGTGTGGGAACTGTTTTAAGAGTGGGAATGGGTTCAGAAACAGGTGAGAAGCCTGACCTTAAGCATGTTTACTTGGGAGAAAGACTTCATTTAAAGGTGAAGGTGGCTGTGTGAGGGGGGAAAGGGAATCTGAACATCTCATGCAGAGGATGGCAATGTGTTACCTGGGAGTAACCCCCATGAAATTCACTGGGAATATATTGGAGTGCGCTGTGACTATGCTTGCTGCACTTAAGCATTCAAGAGTAGTGGGTATCCTATGGGCATGTGAATATTGATTGTATACTGGCAGAAGAGACCCTGGCTGAAAAATGGGATTGCCAACTGCGGTAAATGTTGTTTGGGTGAAGCTGGGTTCCTCTCTCTCTCTCTCTCTCTCTCTCCCTCCCTCTCTCTCTCTCTGTGTGTGTGTGTAAGAGACTTTTTTAACATTTAAACTGGATCTAACTCCTAATGAGTTCAATGGGCTTTAGTATCAGATTTGCAGTATAGAAATATACCTATGGAACAACTGGCCCGTCTTGCTTTCACTGAGATCCCAGTCTTAGAACACCCCCAAAACCCCATTTATTTGCCAATATGAATCACTCGTTTTCCCAGACCATGCAGAAGACTAAGAACTGCAGCCCAAAGTTTTCTGGCCATTTCCCTTATGATCAGGACCATGCTGACAGGGACATATAGGGCCCCAAGCTCAGGTACTGTTGCTGGACACATCAAGGATGGGCAACTTTGGTGGGTGCTGGGCAACCTTTTGCCCCTGGAACTCTCTTTAGAGTCTGAGTTCTCTAGAGTTCCGGGCATCGTTTTCTATTACCTCTTTTCTGATCCCTTTTTACTGGCGATGCTAGGAATAGCACCTGGGATGTTTTGCAGGCAAAGCGGCTGAATCTGTCATGCAACAAGGCACAGGGTGGAAAAGTTCCTTCCGTAAACTACAGCCCCAGAATGCCATTGATCTTGTACCCCAAAATGATGACTACTGACATTGTATGCTATCTTAATTGAAAAGCATTGGTTTTGCTCTAGTCTCAGTCATACTCTGAGCAGTCCCATTAGGTCTACTTTAAATGTTTCTGTACTAAGTCTTCTGGTTCCAACCCGATGACCAGAATCCTGTTGGCAATTTATACTAGCCTAAGAAAAATCATGTAAGTCACAGCAGGAAATTGCTACTCATTGAAGTGCTGCTTGTGTTCTTGGGTGTGTGCCTAGGAACCCAACCAGTACCTTGTTGATGACTGGCAATCTGTAGCTGCAGCTTATGTGCATTCCCTGATGTGAGTTTAAGTCACCAGTAGGATTCTGACCATTGTGGTTAACCTTTTCTCTGGGCTGGCCTATTGATATGTGAGCATCTTCAGTAGATGATGCAGCCTTTGAAAGATGCCTGTAGGTTGGCCACGGGAAGAGCAGGATGGGGCTCCTGTTGCTTTAATAGTTCTGTGAAAGAGAGCATTTCAGCTTTCCTAGAAAGTTGTGTAGCCACACTGCATATGTATGCGAACCAACTCTGTGCCTGGCTTGTTTCCAGATAAACTTCATTCTGATTGTTTGCCAGTTTTTTTGGGGGGGAGGGAATACATTAATTTTTCAGGAGTAACATAAAAACAGATGATTGAGGTTTGTAAATAATGGCTAAATCTAATTATTAGCCCCAACTAAAAAAGCCCCATCGAATCCATGGTACTTACATAAGTATTGACTTCAGTTCATTAAATGAGTCTAGGCTAGTTAAGAGTAACGGATGTAGCTCAGGGTGGATAAAAATCAGTGATTTTGTTAAAAAATAAAATTGATTTCAATATGTAAAAAAATTATTTTAAAAATTTCAGCTTTCAAACATTTTGATTTTTTAACTTAAATCGTGAGTTAAATCATGATCCACCTGGAGCTCTACATTTTTAATGTTAGCTTAAACTCTTCTTCAGGTATCTCACTGGAATCTACTGAACTGACTTATTTAAGTCTTCTTTCATGTTCTCTATGCGTAACCCACATTTCTTTATACATCCAGCTTTCCCTACATCCATGAATTCTCTCAGTTGGTTTCTCCTCCATTTATTTTGTATAAAATATGATACCAATAGTGCTGCATTTCCACAATTTTTTTCTGGGGGAAAAAAGTTGAATGTCTCCCTAAAAGTAACAGAAAAACAAATTATGCAATTTAATTTTAGGCATGATAGAGTAAAGAGGTAAACAACCACTCCACCTTTCAAACAGTTCATAAGGTGTATTTTGTGGGTTTGTACACATGCGACACTATGGCTCAAACTGAAGCATATCCATTATTTTTCCTTTATGGAACTTGGAATAGGCTGGGCACATTATTACTCTTTGTAAGATAGCCTGTAATATTAAAGTCAGGGGGAAGTGCACCCTGTTTAAGGATTCCAAGGTTAGCAATTGAGGTGCATTATATACTTGGCTCTAAGCCTGCAATATAAACTTGATCAAATAACTTTGCTCCGGATAGGTTTCTTTGGGACACGCTGCTGAGCTATTTTAGAAAATTCATTTTTGAGTCTCCTGCTTTGAAAGAGTTGAACCTACCAACTGAGGCATCCATGTGGAGCAAGTATTGCCACCTCATAATACACCAGCTTGCCAGTTAACAACCAATACCTACAACGGTTTGATCTTATGTGAAGTTGAAGTAACAATGCTGACAAATGTATGATTGCATAAGCTTTCATGTCTCCTGCTGTGCCCCATGCCACCCCCCTCTCCATTATTCATGGAGGCTTGTGGCTGTTCAACCAGAGAGATTTCAAGGCATTTAGGTGGATGCAAGGATGAGGAAGGGAAGAATTTTTTTTTCTTCCTTGACTAGCCAAAAGCTAACTTCACCTAGGTGATCAAAGAACAATCAAGTAAAATGCAGCTACTTAGATACAGGACAATTTTTTTGCAACTGTGGAGATATTCAACAAGTGCATGCAATTTATGCCCCGCCATGTAAGATCATGCAGGTGGCCAGATAATGCTATTGAAGTCGCTTGCTTCTGGTCAAAGATAATCTATCTTAACATTTTCATTTGTTTTTAATTTTACATATATTTCATATTCGTCCATAATTTTAAATTGTGCAATGCTCTGATATGAATAAATAAGTAAAGACCCTAGGTGTTGAGGCATTGATCCTGACTCTGAATGTGTAACATGAAACACAACATTGCAGTGGAACCTTTAAGAGCACCAGAATTATTTTTTGCACAGAATAGTTAATAACACTGTTTTTTTTTTTTGCTTGTGTCTCTTGATTTTGATGGGTAGAAGCATTCTTAATGTGTTGTTGACCAGAATCCAATGGAATATTTATCCCAGCTCTAACTTCAGCGGCATAAATGCCAGGAGTGAATTGCTGCTAGTCAAGCACTTGTGCTTCTCATCATGCAACTGGTGTGCATCAAGAAATACAAGCAATGCTATTTGAACCAGCAGCAATTCACTGCTGATATTTACTCCATTGAACTTAATGCCAGCAGAGATGACTAATAGAATTCTGGCCATTGAGTTCTGGCCAGCTTCTTTAGAAATGGAGTTTGATACGCGACTGTGTTTTTTAAAAAAATACTCTCATTTAAAATGATAAATTGGATTACAATCTTTCTGTGCTTGCAGTAGACCCATTGAAATCAAAGACTTGCAAATTAATTATAACCTATTTAAATTCTATTAATTTCAGTAGGTTTACTCTTCAACTTGATAAAACCTGGATCCAACCCAGTATGTGTTTTTGTTGTCGTGTCACCATCACTTTCTGTGTTGATCATTTTAATCTTCTTTTACTCTCCCCAGTTTGTTAGCTCCTCCTGTTCAGCTTTAAATTGGAAAATGAAGAGCTGTAGGATTTTAATGGAGTAAATATAATGTACATATAACAAATTAGCATTTAACTCTTGGGTCTCATGGAGAAAAGTAATATCAAAATTGTTTGGGGATTTGCCATAGAGTTAAAGTCAATCTTAGCAGCACTGGTATTATGCAAAAGATTGATTTGGCTGTGGTCTTCCTAAGGCTGCAATCCTAAACATGACCTACAATTTTTTCTTGATTAAGAGTGAAATCTTGTTTGTCTCTACTCAGAAGTAAGCCTCTTTGAATTCAGTGAGTTGTACTCTGAGATTAGGAGATATAGAACTACAATCAAAATACTGCACATGTTTTAGAGCATCATGTATCTCTCTTGAAATGGAGACACAGACTCCGAATGTTGGTCTGTTTGTTTTGAATATTTATACACCACACAACTTATTGTCAAGCACTACCCTGAGCAGTTAACAGTAAAAAGAAAAATTAACCCATCAAACCCCGCACCACAAAATCAACATCCGTTGACAGCACAAATAAAAATTAAAGCCAGAAGCAAAACTTAACTAAAAACTAAATAATGGCAGGACCAGGTAGTATGTACATACATAGCTAACCCAGTGGGAGGATGTCTTTAAAAGATTCTTTTAAAATACAGTCTTTAATATCCCCTTGAAAACTGGGAGGGAGGGGGCCTGGCAAATCTCTAACGGAAACCCATTCCACAATGATGGGACCACGCTTGAGAAGGACTGATCGCTCGTTGAGGTGGTCTTTGCCTCTCTTGGCATGGCAACCCATAAGAGCGAGGCCTGCGGAGATCGGGTGACACAGACTGAGGTTTTGTTGCTGGACACAAGCTGTGATCAACCCTAGCAGCATAGTGAATGGCTGAGAATAATGGGAGTTGTAGTCTAGCAGCAACTGGGGGGGCCACGTGTTCCTCAGCTTTGTTTTAAAAGACTGTGCTTCTTATTTTGCTCTGCAAAGGATATTGCTTATGAACAGCGCTTGCAAAAGGATTGTAATTTGTCATTTTGCATTTCCACTCCTCATTTCCTTCTGTCGCTGTACATTTCCATTGTGTTGTACACGGCTGTTTGAAAATACACAATGGAGACGTTATCCTCTGGATGTGTAAGTAGAAGGAAATCCCACCAAGTCCAGTGGGAATTACTCCCTGGGAAGTGCGCACAAATTGCATTTGTATGCAGCCTGCTCCATTGAAGAGAACGAAGAAATGTTCCAGGGCTTCCAGATTGTCAAGGTTTCTGCTACATATTAGCGAAACTGAACTGAAAAAAATAAATATATGAAGGGTTAGGGCTTCATTTATTAAGAAATAGGGAGTCTGTGTTAGAAATTAATGTCCTGGTGCTATGGGCTAGGAGTGTAGAGCTGGTTCATCTACTAATAGAGCTCTAAATAAATTGCAATACATTAATTCAAAACTATGTAGGTGAGGACTATCCCAGACAATGAATAAAAAAATACATCTTTCACCACTTAAGTGCTAAATGTATCATCTTTACTTAAGTATATATATATTTTTTGCAGCACAGTTTAAGAGTTGGTATATATCTCAGTGTTCTGATGAAGAGCAAATAGATCTGAACGTGTAAAATCTGCTTAGCTCTGTGCTTGCCTGTAGTGCATGTGCGATAAATATATGGATTTTTCCAGACAACTGTGCTCCCCCATTGTTACACCATAGGAAAATAACATTCTGCTTAGAACTGGCTGAGGGCAAATTACATATATAAAGTGTGATAGATATTGTGTGTTTAAAAAGGGATGTTTCAGCCTGAAACCAGTGTGGCTGACATTTATAGAGAGGACCGTATTGCTCATCTTGGCCTTACCAGGACATGGGTCTCCTGCTCTTGCCACACCACTGAATTTTTGTGACAAAGGGAACATTTACAGTTTATTAAATTGCAAATTGCACAGCTGATGTTTGGTTTGCTCTTGTTAGCATGGCCAGAAACCTCCTGCGTAGACCTGTGATCTTGAAAATAAGACACACCATCTTGAAAACAAGATAAAGCAGAGCCCTGCAGAGGTTGGTGAACTACAACTCCCATCAGCCCTAGCCAGCATCACAGATGGCAGCAGATGTTGGGAAGTGTGGTCCAACTTCTGGAGGCCGCTTCATAGTTCTCTATCATATAAAGTCTATACAAGATATAAAGGAAGCATATGCTCTGCTTTGAAGGTGTTTAGCACTTACAGGGGCTTCTGGAATCTTAACCGCCTGGAAAATAAGGTGCATAGTCCTCATGAATCTTGCTTTAAAGCAGTGGTTCCCTACTTTGGGTAGGAGCTCCCAAAAACCACAGCTAGTGGCGAAGGCTTATGGGAGTTTTAGTCTGAAAACTTTTGGAGGCCCAAATTTGAGAACCACTGCTTTAAAGGAAAATATCAGTTATTCTAAGCCAGTGGTCCCCAACCTTTTTAATGCCAGGGACCAGTTTTGTTGAAGACCATTCTTCCAAGGACCGGGGGGGGGGGCTGCCACCGCTGGTGTCCATGAATGGGGGGGCGTCCATGCATGGGAGTACTTGTTATGCAGTAGTATGTTATGCCATCATTTAAAGTGCCTCTGAGGAATCCCAAATAAAGATCAGCTATGCTAGTACGTAGGTCTTTCCTGACATTTTCTTAGTCACATCCTACAGCAGGAGCCATGGTCCACAGAGAGCTTTGAAAGCATCAGAGGGATCTCATTGTTAAAAAGGTATCAGTCAGGAGAAGGGTACAAAAGAATTTCCAAGGCATTAGATATACAGTACCATGGAACACAGTGAAGGCAGTCATAATCAAGTGGAGAAAATATGGCACAACAGTCACATTACCAAGAATTGGACGTCCCCGCAAAAGTGATGAAAAGACTAGAAGAAAATTGGTCAGAGAGCCTGCCAAGGGGCCTACAGCAACATTAAAGGAGCTGCAGGAATATCTGGCAAGTACTGGCTGTGTGGAACATGTGACAACAATCTCCCGTATTCTTTATATGTCTGGGCTATGGGGTAGACTGGCAAGAGAGAAGCCTTTTCTTACAAAGAAAAACATCCAAACCTGGCTAAATTTTGCACAAAAACATATGAAGTCTCCCAAAAACATGTGGGGAAAAAGTGTTATGGTCTGATGAAACCAAGGTTGAACTTTTCAGCCCTAATTCCAAAAGATATGTTTGGTGCAAAAACAACATTGCACATCACCAAAAGAACACCATACCCAAAGTGAAGCATGATGGTGGCAGCATCATGCTTTGGGGCTGTTTTTCTTCAGCTGAGACAGGGACCTTAGTCAAGGTAGAGGAAATTATGAACAGTTCCAAATACCAGTCAGTATTGGCACAAAACTTTCAGGCTTTTGCTAGAAAGCTGAACATGAGGAGGAACTTCATCTTTCAGCATGACAACGACCCAAAGCATACATCCGAATCAGCAAAGGAATGGCTTCACCAGAAGAAGATTAACATTTTGGAATGGTCCAGCCAGAGCCCAGACCTGAATCTAATTGAATATCCATGAGGTGATCTGAAAAGGGCTGTGCACAGGAGACGCCCTTGCAATCTGACAGATTTGGAGCGTTTTGGCAAAGGAGAGTGGGCAAATATTGCCAAATCAAGATGTGCCATACTGATAGACTCAAGCCCAAAAAGGCTTAGTGCTGTAATAAAATCAAAAGATGCTTCAACTAAGTATTAGTTTAAGGTTTGTACACAGATGCAACCATATTATTTCAGTTTTTTATTTTTATTTCCCTCCACCTAAGAGATTTCAGTTTGCTGTTCAACTGCGTTGTACAGTTCATAGGTCTCATTAAAGGTGGAAAAAGTTCTGAAATTATTTATCTTTGTCTCATTTTTTTACATCACAGACGCTTGACATTTTAACAGGGGTGTGTAAACTTTTTATATCCACTGTAGCTCTTAATTTAAAAATCAGCACAGCAGCACATTGTGCCACATAAGCTCAGGAATGTTAAGTAAAATATGTCAATGGCTTAAATTCTGTTGCACAGCAATGCAAAATTAAAACATTTAGACACAAATTGCCTTTCATTAAGAAATCTCCATAGATATTATCTGCATGCAGCAGATGTCTACAGAAAGTTCCTCATTTTGGGTAATTTGTGTCTAAAACTTATGCCTTTTGTGTAACTGCACAAGATTTGAGCCAATGGATGAAATCTTACTAGTATGTGGGCAAGGTCTGCATAACTTGATACAGCTAACTGCAGCTAATTGACAAGGTGTTCGGATGAGTCTTGGTCATGGCCCTGTTCATGCTCTGAATTATGCAACCAACCTGAGACCCACCCTGACACCTCCTCAACTAGCCACAATTAGCTCTGGCAAGTTACACAAAACATACAGTCCAATGGGATTCTGGCCAATAGTTCCCGTTCCCCTGGTTCCATATTAAGGGTCCTCTTTGCGGGCTAAACCACAGAAGCCTTTGTGTGCTGCAGGGTCAGAAGACCAGCAGTTGTAAGATCGAATCCACATGACGGAGTAAGCTCCCGTCGCTTTGTCCCAGCTCCTCGCCAACCTAGCAGTTCAAAAGCATGTAAATGCGAGTAGATAAATAGGTACCACCTCGGTGGGAAGGTAAACAGCGTTCCGTGTACAGCCGCGCTGACCACGTGACAACGGAAACTGTCTTCGGACAAACGCTGGCTCTACGGCTTGGGAACGGGGATGCGCACCGCCCCCTAGAGTCGGACATGACTGACTAAATGTCAAGGGGAACCTTTACCTTTACCTTGCAGCCTTCACAGGGAGATCAATGACAAGAGCACCAGAGCTGTCCCATATATGAAACAGGGCACTTAGAAACTCTTTCCCAGGTGCAGGTGAACATGGACAGGATGGGAAGTGAGGTACAGATGAAGAAGAGATTAGTAATGATCCAGAGCATCATGTGTTTAATTAGGATAGTGACTGAAGGAGAGAGAAAACAGGGGAGAACACAATTGTTTGTGCATGCCTGCTGTATGGTTCTTGTGTATGATCTGATGCAACCTTCACTTGGTGGGGAAAGACAGCTTTAGAGATGAATCAAAGACAGTTTGCCCTATAATCTGAAATACAAAGCACATATGTAGCCTGAGCTCCACGACCCAAACCCCCTATTTGAATCCATAGTTTCAGAATTTAACAAGCAACCTATTTTACAGAAAAACAAGCCTCTTCTTTCTTCCCCCCCCACCGTAAAAGAGAAATCCATTCACATGCACACATACACAAATGCACAATCACAAGAAAGGGAAGGGGAAAGAGAGGATGAGGAAAGCAAAGAAAAGTGAGGGGAAGGAGAATGGGGGGCACACACATACACACACTCTCCTCTCTCTTTCTCCCCCTCAGACACACACACACATACACACACACAAAGGAAGAGAAGAGGGGGGGAAATTAAAAGAGCACAATACCTAAAAGAGGAATAACTCAGGCTGTGTCATTGTCACCTCTGTAACTAAACTAATGCACCCTAAACTAATGCACAAAACAATGGAGGAGACTACGAAGTGGAAGGAAGCAGGCAGAGACCGGGTGTTGGGCAAGGGGAGATGGAGGAAAAGAGAGGGGGGTCAGAGAGAGAGAGAGAGAGACAGATGGGGCAGAGAGAGAGAGAGAGAGAGAGAAAAGGGGCGCAGAGAGAGATGGGGCAGAGAGTGAGTGAGAGAGAGAGAGAAACGGCGCAGAGAGAGAGAGATGGGGCAGAGAGTGAGTGTGAGAGAGAAACGGCGCAGAGAGAGAGATGGGGCAGAGAGAGAGTGAGTGTGAGAGAAACAGGGCACAGAGAGATGGGGCAGAGAGAAAGTGTGTGAGAGAGAAATGGGGCGCAGAGAGGGGGCAGAGAGAAAGTGTGTGTGAGAGAAATGGGGCACAGAGAGGGGGCAGAGAGAGAGAGAGAAATGGGGCACAGAGAGAGAGAGATGGGGCAGAGAGAGAGAGAGAGAGAGAGAAACGGGGTCCAGAGAGAGAGATGGGGCAGAGAGTGTGTGTGTGTGAGAGAGAAACGGGGCGCAGAGAGAGAGAGAGAGAGATGGGGCAGAGAGTGTGTGTGTGTGAGAGAGAAACGGGGCGCAGAGAGAGAGAGAGAGAGATGGGGCAGAGAGAGAGAGTGAGAGAAGGGGAAAGAAAATAGGGGATGGGGGGATATGAAGAGAAGCGCTTGGGTTGCTCCTGCTTCCTCCTGGCCATTCCCCCCTTTCACATTCTCCTTCTTGATTTTACGAGAGATCAAATTAAAAAGAAGAAAAAACCGCCACCACACCAAAGCCCAAAGAGGGGCAGAGACAGGCACAACGAGGGGGCAAACGGGTGGCTGCCCAGCAGAAGCTGGTTTTCTTATCCTGGGCTATTGGGGGGTGCAGTTACGAAACCGTTTCTCCTGGAGCAAAGGGGAAGAAGGGGTTCCCCCCTCTCCCTTTTTTCCCATGCCCTTTCTTCCCACCTTTTCTTGCTCTCATTCCTGCTCTATCGCCAGGGTCAAACGGCCACGCTCAGGCACTCCCACGTCCTCTCCATCTTGCTCCGATAAAGATATATGGTGGTTTCTGCTGAGACCTCGACCACCCCCAGTGTCCCCAGTTTTATTGCCCCTTCTCGGCGAGGAGAGCATCCCTCGGGCTGCAGCTTCATATGGGGGGGGGGCCTGGAAAGCCGAGTGAAAAAGTTAACTGCTTTGCAAAGGACTCGGACAGAGGTGGGAAACTGAGGGGGTGGGGACTGGCAGCCGTGTCCATGTGTGGTGTGCACATTGCTCCCAGGCAGGAGAAAGAAAGAGGGGCAAGGCAGTCTGAGATGCACTTGGGATTCCTTCCTGGGCTCTGCTGCTCTGGTCTGGGACAGGGAGGCTGAAGCCTCTGGCCATCCATTTTATCGCAGCCAGGAGAAGCAGCCACCCCCAGCTCGCCCTACCCATCACCACTGCCTCCCCCTCTGCTCTGCAGGGACCTTGCATATGCAAATGGTGGAGCGGCCCTCCCACGGGCATGCTGGAAAACACGCGCAGGCGCAAATGGGCGGCGCAGGGGTGAGTGCATGTAGGTGGGGGGTGGGAGGTCTGTCTCGGCGGCCAAGTCTGGCCCAGGCCACGGACCAGCACCGGGCCATGGACCGGGGGTTGGGGACCCCTGTTCTAAGCTATACAGTTGAAGTCTTACATGTGAAGTAATTTGTGTCTTCTCCATGCCACCCAACTAAGGCAGAGCTGGCGGAAGGCATTTTCCTGCCTAAGGCAAAGCTGCCAGGCACATTATATCCAAGATCACCCATATTGTCTGTGGAGAACTCTCTCAAGAATATTTCTCCCTCCCAGATAGTAGAGACACAGTAATAATGGTTAACAATTGGTTGCCTTTTATTACATCCTGAGCCTGCTGCCTCAGGTGCTTGTTTCATTTTTCCTTATGCTAGGGCCAGCCTGGTGGGGTGTGATATCAAATGAGCAGCAACACGGGTGAAACGCGTTCTCCTGCACACAATCTGCAATGTCAATGAAAAGCCATTTCTGTGATGATACTAGCCCCTCCTTTTTTCTGCCAGAGGAAAGTGGTAGCTGAGCTCTTTTAGAAGCAATTTCTAACTTCCATTGTGTGGGGAGTGGAACAGATTATATACGTGATTCGAGGATTGGATTATTAATCATTAACATACATTAATGTTGTGGCCATTACAGTTACAGTTTGGGATGTGATTAATCAGAGATCCTGTCACCAGCAGTACTAAATGTGATCTAGCAATTCCTTGGCCTTCTTTCAAAACAGCAGCGAGACTCATATTTGTGTAGTATACTTTTAAGGGCATGGCAGTTCTTAGCAGTGCTGTTATACGTGCATTGCGGTTGGCCTGAACATATTGCTGCCCAAGGCAGGGCAACAGACAAGTGTCTCCACTCCAGTTGAGGTGGTTGATTCATAAAATGTTATTCTGGGAATGTATGTAGACACGCCACAAAAATCTCATCCTATAGTAAATTTAACAATCTTTAAGGTGTCACAGGACTCATCTGGAAAGCCTACCAGCTCAATGATGCATGATACTGTAAGAAACAGTGAAGTCCAATGAGAACACATTAAATGACTAGGAATTTACTGTATTCCTTAACACTGAAAACCTCCTGTCTAAGACAATTTCTTCTCTGCTTTGAGGCCCAGCTGCCTGCCTTGTCTTCAAGGAATGATTTATAACAGCCAATATCTTCTGGTGAATCACTGCACCAAAATTCCAGAATAGAACTGGAACAAAACAAAATAGTGCCCTTGTTTACATAACATGAAATAAATTATTTGGAAATAATTCCTTTTTCTAAAAATGGAGGCATACATGCATTGCATCAGAAAAAGAGATACCATATTTTTCGCACCATAAGATGCACTTTTTCCCCACAAAACAGGGGGTGGAGTGAAGAAAACAGATTATATTTTCCTGTTTTCTTCTCCTAAAAAATTGGTGCGTCTTATGGAAAGGTGCGTCTTATGGAGCGAAAAATACGTAATTTGACTCTCTTTTTTGGTCGTATAATGGTTGTTTTTCAGCTGCTTATATAGTTAAAAGGAGGGTGGCCTTACTGAATGGTGGGAGAGGAGCAACATGGGGTTCAAGCATTACCTTGCGCAGTGTCAGCGTTGCTGCTCAGTGCTCTGCTTTGATGTGAGAAGCCTATACTGGGACTGGGGGAGAGTACATTCTGTGTAAGAAACAAGCAGATTCTACTTCAGGTGTTGTTTTTAAGTAAGCCATTTTTCCTCTTTACACAAGTTTTGCCATTATTTGTAAGAAATGCAGAAAGTTAAAAGTGACATTAAAAAACCCACCAACCCTCTGTGCCATAGAAATGCCTTTCTGGATGTGAATTTCTAGAATTCCCCAGCTGGCATGTTCACAGAAAGTAACTGTTCCCAATTACGGCGAGGATTGTACTGTACCATTATGCTCATATAACTCCCACCAGGCAAGTAGTTGCACTTTCTTGGCCACTGTGGAAGAAGGGTGAACTACATATACTTGTGCCATTGTTTCTATTTGTGGAAGGGTGAACAAGTTTCCAAGCACTTTCTTGGTGTGTGTGTATGCACTGTCCCTAATGGATCCCTAAACAGTTGTGCAAGGTGGACAAGTGAGCATGAAATTCCCATTGTGTGATCTCCACCGCCACAGCGTGATTCAGTACATTCATGGATATTTAGACCACACAAATACAGAATAGGATTTTGACTATCAGCAATAGCCAAATTGCTTTTCAACAGTATCAGAACTGTAACTGTGATGAATTACTTCTCACAGAAATTCTCCAAACTGACTCTTTATTGCCTTTGACAGAAACTCTGTGCCTAGAAACTCTATAAAGCTTGGTACCCAAGTATCTGAAGATTAACTTGTGACAGGAATGTTTCCAAATGAGATGGTTTTCTGAGGCAGTTCTCTGGGTGCCCCTGCTTCCAGAAGTTAGGCAAATTATCACCTCACTGTAAAAACCTTCACAATTGTGGTGTCCTGTTGTTAGTACACACACCCAAAAAGAGCTGACCCTATCATTGGGAAAAGAGAGGCAGCTCACTAAAGCAGCTGATTTCAAGTGTAATGAACGTGCAGTTTATTGTAAGTAAATTTACTTTTACTGTAATCCTGATGCGTGTTACTGCACAGGTAAAGGACAGTCATGCTGTCCACTATGTGACACAATGATGTAACACAACAGGATTCTGACCTTAATTAATTCATATTTACAGCTGTGGAAGAGGAAAGGGGTAGGGTGGGTTTTGCTGTGTCAGGTGCCAAAATGACTTGCCTGGCCTTGGGTAATGTGGATCTTCATTTTGGGTTGGTGTGGCATTTCGTGCTCTACTTCAGACTGCAAAATATCAAGGGCAACCTTGCTGTAGATGAAAACCTGGCCTCAAGTTTTATGTTTTCCTAGGACCAGATGAATACCTTCTTTAAAAAACTGAATAATTGAATTGCATTTTTGGTTTGGTGTTATTTTTCTGCTTGTGGTTTTAAAGGTGTCTTAATTATTCTTGCCTCCTCACAAATATTTGTATGGAAGTGTATGCATACAGTATTGGTGGTGGTGTTATTTAGTCGTTTCCGACTCTTCATGGTCCCATGGACCAGAGCATGCCAGGACCTCCTGTCTTCCACTCCCTGGGTCAAATTCATGTTGGTAGCTTCAGTGACACTGTCCAACCATCTCATCCTCTGTCGCTCCCTTCTCTTCTTGCCTTCACACTTTCCCAACATCAGGGTCTTTTCCAGGGAGTCTTCTCTTCTCATGAGATGGCTAAAGTACTGGAGCCTCAGCTTCAGGATCTGTCCTTTCAGTGAGCACTCAGGGTTGATTTCCTTCAGAACAGATGTTTGATCTCCTTGAAGTCCAGAGGATTCTCAAGAAATTCCTCCTGCACCACAATTCAAAAGCATCCTTTGGTGGTCAGCTTTCTTTATGGTCTAGCTCTCACTTCCATACATCACTACTGGAAAAACCATAGCATTTACTATGCGGACCTTTGTCGGCAAGGTGATGTCTATGCTTTTTAAGATGCTGTCGAGGTTTGTCATTGCTTTCCTCCCAAAAAGCAGGCGTCTTTTAATTTCGTGGCTGCTGTCCCCATCTGCAGTGATCATGGAGCCCAAGAAAGTAAAATCTATCACTGCCTCCATCTCTTTCCCTTAAATTTGCCAAGAGGTGATGGGACCAGTGGCCATGATCTTAGTTTTTTGTATGTTGAGCTTCAGACCGTTTTTGGTACTCTCCTCTTTCACCCTCATTAAGAGTTTCTTTAATTCCTCCTCACTTTCTGCCATCAGAGTATCATCTGCATATCTGAGGTTATTGATATTTCTTCTGGCAATCTTAATTATGGTTTGGGATTCCTTCAGGCCGGCCTTTCACATGATGTATTCTGCATATAAGTTAAATAAACTGGGGAACAATATACAGCCTTGTCGCACTCCTTTCCCAAATTTGAACCAATCAGTTGTTCCATATCCAGTTCTAACTGTTGCTTCCTGTCCCACATAGAAATCTCTCAGGAGATAGATAAGGTGGTCAGGCACTCCCATTTCATTAAGGATTTGCCATAGTTTGCTGTGGTCCACACTGTCAAAGGCTTTTGCATAGTCTATGAAGCAGAAGTAATGTTTTTTTCTGGAGCTCTCTGGCTTTCTCCATAATCCAGCGCATGTTAGCAATTTAGTCTCTAGTTTCTCTGGCCCTTTGAAATCCAGCTTGTACTTCTGGGAGTTCTCGGTCCACATACTGCTGAAGCCTACCTTGGAGGATTTTGAGCATAACCTTGCTAGCGTGTGAAATGAGTGCAATTGTACGGTAATTGGAGCATTCTTTGGCACTACCCTTCTTTGGGACTGAGATGTAGAATGATCTTTTCTAGTCCTCTGGCCACTGTTGAGTTTTCCAAACTTGCTGGCATATTGAATATAGCACCTTAACAGTGTCATCTTTCAAGATTTTAAATAGTTTCACTGGAATGCCATCACTTCCGCTGGCCTTGTTGTTAGCCATGGTTTCTAAGGCCCACTTGACTTCACTCTTCAGGATGTCCGGCTCAAGGTCAGCAACCACACTGTCTGGGTTCTCTGGGACATCCAGATCTTTCTGGTATAATTCCTCTGTGTATTCTTGCCACCTCTTCTTGATATCTTCTGCTTCTGTTAGGTCCCTACCATTTTTATCCTTTATCATGTCCATCTTTGCACAAAATATTCCTTTAATATCTCCAGATCTCTGGTTTTTCCTTTTCTATCATTTTCCTCTATTTCTTTGCATTGTTCATTTAACAAGGCCCTCTTATCTCTCCTTGCTGTTCTTTGGAAGTCTGCATTCAATTTTCTGTAACTTTCCCTCTCTCCCTTACATTTTGTTTCCCTTCTCTTCTCTGCTATTTGTAAGACCTCATTGGACAGCCACATTGCTTTCTTGTGTTTCCTTTTCTTTGGGATGTTTTTTGGTGCTCCCTCCTGTACAATGTTATGAGCCTCCGTCCAAAGTTCCTCAGGCACTCTGTCCACCCTTAAATCAGTTCTTCACTTCTACTGTGTATTCATAAGGGATTTGGTTTAGCGTATACCTGACTAGCCCAGTGGTTTTTCGTACTTTCTTCAGTTTAAGCTTGAATTTTGCTATGAGAACCTGATGATCAGAGCCACAATCAGCTCCAGGTCTTGTTTTCCTGACTGTATAGAGCTTCTCCATCTTTGGCTGCAGAGAATCAATCTGATTTTGGTATTGCCCATCTGGTGATGTCCATGTGTAGAGTTGCCTCCTGTGTTGTTGGAAAAGAGTGTTTGTGATGACCAGCTTGTTCTCTTGACAAAACGCTATTAGCCTTTGCCCTTCTTTGTTTTGAACTCCAAGGCGAAACTTCTCTGTTGTCCCTTTTTATCTCTTGACTCCCTACTTTAGCATTCCAATCCCCTGTAATGAGAAGAATATCTTTCTTTAGTGTCAGTAAGGTTCATAGATCTTACATTCCAGCCTTCTATGCAGTATTTTTCTTTGCAGTATTGGACTTTCCTTTCACTTCCAGGCACGTCCACAGCTGACCGTCCTTTCGGCTTTTGCTCAACCACTTCATTCGCTTTGCAGCTACTTTTACTTGTCCTCCGCTCTTCCTTAGTAGCATGTTGGGCGCCTTCTGACCTGAGGGGCTCATCTTCCAGCATCATATCTTTTAGCCTTTTTTTTTCTCTTCATGGAGTTTTCTTGGCAAAGATACTGGAGTGGCCTGCCTATTCTTGTTCCAGGTGGATTGCGTTTAGTCAGAACTCTCTAGTGTGACCTGTCCGTCTTGGGTGCCCGCGCACGGCATAGCCCATAGCTTCTCTGAGTTACTCAAGTCCCTTTGCCACGATAAGGCAGCAATCCATGAAGAGGAGCATTGGTGGTAAGAGGCAATAAATGCCAGCAGGAAGGATGAGAACCTGCTATTTTGAGTAAAATTTTACAGGTCAAGTTTCATCAGGCATACAGACATGGTTAGTACTTTCAACCTGTTGAACTGTTGTGTATCTTCCTGGAAAACAAAACAGCCCTACCAGGAGAGGCAAAAAGTAGTAACTGTAATTGTGTTCAATGTAATTGAAGAGGAGAAACATTTAAATTTCCATTTAAGCCAGACAAGAAAATGTGTGTTCTGTATGTGTTTCTACTCTGTTCTTTTTCATCTTTTCATAGCTCTGGAAAAAAACAACAGTCATTGCTTCCCCCCCATCAGTGTTTTAATGGCAGGAAAAGCTGTTCTGTGGTAAAGGTGGAAAGAATTGTAATAACTTCAAAGCAGGAAGGGAAACTATGGATCATCAAGTCCAGCCCCTGTTAAGGCAGCACAGTGGGGAATCAAACTCCCAACCTCTGGCTCTGCAGCCAGAGATCTAAACCACTACCCACAAAATTCCTAAATCAGCCTTGTTGATTTAGGCTATCTCAGCCTGATGAGAAACCTCAACAAAGAATCTTAAAACCCTGGAAAACTCTCGACCAGGAGCAAGTTAAAGAGCTCTTTTCTCCAACCAGGTCTCTGTAATTAGTGTAAAAAGTATTTAATGCCCTTTCCCATTGAGAGGTGAAGTGTGTGTGCATGCATGCACGGGCACTTAGATGCACACATGAGGCAAGCACAGAACGGCCTAACTGATGGTTAAGAGAGATGCAAACAACCCATCTTGAGCTTCAGATTTTTTAAATAAAACAGCAGCCACCTGGATTGGACAATTAGTGTAATTCTGCAAGTACAGCATTTGTGCACCAAGGAATAATATTGCATGAAAACTGGCAAAAAGCTTTTTGCTCAAGTCAAAATCCAGAATCTTTATTGAAATGTCAGGACACTTCCTTGCCTATGAGGAGAAGCATGTTGCAATCACCTGTGTTTGAGGGTGATGCAAGGGAGAATTTTCTAAGGCCTGTTCTGCCTCATACAAAAAATAGTGAACTATCTTTTACAGGAATGTACTCTCAAAATAATCTGTCCTGTCTCCACCCTGCCTGGGGAATAGTCTCTTTTTAAAATGTGGCATTTTGGATGGCACAAAGTAAAACAAAATGCAGCCTTTTTCCTTCAAAAGAGCACCACAGGCTGATGTTCACTCACAAAGAAGGAGGGGAAGGAGAGGATACAGAGCAAAGCCTGCGCTTTGAGAGTGGTTGTGGAGATAAAAATAGGTTGGCTGCTGTTTGAATGGTGAAACACTAGGGGGCACTGGAGTACTGGCAGAAACTTGGCAAGTAGGAAATGCAGAGGGAATCCCCCTCCCCCTCGAGTGATCTCTGCTCCAGATCTCTGCTTCATTATGTGAGTTGTATGTACACATTTGAGTGCGCTCGAGCATGTGTGTTTCATGTAATAGTGGTGCAACCTGTAAAAGCTGGACGTTTTTGTCTTCCCTGTTCTCTTGGCGCCTTTTCACTGTCTTCTGATGTGTCTGCAAAACTGCATCCCGTGTGGCCTCATGTTAGAGAGATGGGAGAATCTCAACAGAATTGAGCTTTAGCAGGTTTTTAAAAAGACAGTTTCAGAGTTTCCCAGCTGGAAAACAGGTTGTAGCTGAGAAGAGAGATGAGTTCTGTCTGGGAAATGTTTGTTAATGAACTTTATATTTCAGTAACAAATTGCATGTAAAGAAGTTAATTTGCTAGTGATCAGAGGTCAGGCCAGTGTGCTCTAATATTATAGTGTTGTGTGTGAAAAATTAATACAGTATACAGTAAATGTGGCCAAGAACGTATGAATTGTTTACCCTGATAAGAGCTTTCTTTGCAGTCCTTTCAGTTATAAATCAGGGAGAAGGCTGATCAGTTTTGATCAAACTTATGAAGAATTAGTTAGTAGTTATGTTTGCTAATTACTTGTGTATCCTCTCTTTCCTTCAAGGGGGTCAAGGGAGGGTACATGGCTATTCTGCCTACATTATCTTCACAATTGTCTTCTGAGGTAGGCTTGATGGAAAATGACTTCCTTGGAGTCATATTTGCCACTGAGTTAGAGGGTTGCCAAATTTCTCAGCATTAGCTCTAGTTTGAGAGAATGAGTTTGCTTTCTTGGATCCCTCAGTGGGGAATCAGAAATTTGGGTGGGGGGGAGAGCAGTGCTAGAGAACGAGTCAGTTTGATTTTCTTCTGAGTGGTGGTTTTAATGCCTGAATGCCCCCCTCCCGTTTCCAGATGATGTCAAGGCTTGGTGCAAAGGGCCCAACTCCTGTGAGATCCCAGGAGCTTATCCCCTGAGGCATTGCAGAAGTCTACCCTCTGCTCTCAGGTTTCAGCCCTGAAATCTCATAGCAATGGGCAGCTACCAGCTGAAAACCTACTGGGCAAGGATTCAAACCTGGATCTCTTAAGTCTGTGTCAAACACTCCATTAGCGCTTCAAGTAACTAAGCTAGTCAGTTGAGAATGAGACCTAGAACTGGTTGTTTTTCTTGCAAGAGGTCCTGAGATTTTAAGTTGCAGCCTTAAAAACCTCATGGTAGGAAGATGCTCCATGCATCTCTAGCTGTGGTGGGCAGAAGGTAAGCTGAAACTGATTTAGATTTTGGGAAAGTTCCTTTTGGAGACTGCAGCTCCCAAAATCTTCTAAAAAGTGAGTTTTCCAAGTTCTGATGGAGAGAAAGATAGGTAACTGTGAACCCCCAGGTGGTGGGAATGCTGATCGCATGAATCTTACCCACCATTAATGAAACAGTTGTGGTCCAGTTAACATCTGGAGGGCCATAGGTTGCACTTCCTTGGATTAAAGTCTAGGGCCCTAGGCTGCAATCCTCTGCACATTTACCTAAGAATTATTTGAAAACAGTAGTGTGGATTTGTAAGAAAGCATAAATAGGGATGGACTCCAATTTGTTTTTTTTTTAAGAAATTCTACAAGAGGCAGCAAAAAATTGAGGCTTGATTGATCTTAACCTGGAATCACAGTCAAGTGTTGCTGAAATAAGCCCTCCCTCCTCCAAAACTTCTGTTCTGATTTAAATTACTTTCACATCTCAAGCTAGCAACATGTGTAATCAAGCCAGACAGCTGTGCCTTGTTGAGTCTGCTGTTAATTACATTCCTGAATTGCTTTTTATCATGGGTGGGTGTGGAAGAGTGAGAGGGACTGTGGATTGATGCCCAGATGACATGTACATACATACAGTCCATATGCTGTCTTTTGATATGGATTTGACCTTCTTACATTGTGTTCCAGGATGTATGCAGCACAACAATGACAACACATAACCCCACAGCACCCAAATATAGATCTTTTGAATTATTTAAGATAAACGGAATATTGTAAGTCAATAGTGGCTAGAATCCTGTCATTTATTTGTGTGTGCATGTTAGATTGTGTAAATCGCCTCTGGAGCACATGTCTGTGGAGCCAGAGTTTGTGAGTTTGATTCCCACTGTGCCTGTTGGGAGAAGAACAAACCTGTGTAGCCTTGGACAAGCTGCACAATTGCAAAGTGCCTGCAGAAGAAAGGAATGGTAAACCATTTCTGAGTATCCTATATTCAGAAAACCCTGGAAAGGGTCATCATAAGTTGGAATTGACTTCAGGGCATGTAATTGAATTAAATTGTGTGACCCACTGCAGTAAATTGCCACCAACAAACTGGGTGTCAGATAGGCATGCACCTGTTGTACAATCAGGTATACATCTCATAATGCAACTGGTACCTTGTTAATTAGTGGCAAGTTGCCTTCGGAAGTTTTTCAAATTAATTGTTGTACCTGTAAATCAACCAGATGCTAGCCGATGTGAATGAATTCATAGGGAAAATTTGTCAAATTTTGTCAAATTATGGTGAGTTTCATGATGGGAATGACCAGGACCATACCTGGAAGGAGATATTTTTGGAATGAAGTGCCAGAAATCCCCAATATATCATGAGTGCCTCCCAGGCTGGCTGGAGGATAATTAGAGTGGTAACCGCAATTAGTAACTTTTCTCAGCTGTCACTCATTAAGGGTGGTTTGCTTTTAATGTACATACTATGTGTGCAAATCCGGATCACCTTGCATCTCAATTTCAGGGGAGGTTTCTTAGAGAAATTGTTGTTGTTCAGTCATTAAGTCGTGTCCAACTCTTTGTGACCCCGTAGGCCAGAGCACGCCAGGCTCTCTTGTCTTCCACTGCCTCCCGGAGTTGGGTCAAATTGATGTTGGCAACTTCAGTGGCACTGTCCAACGATCTCATCCCCTGTCACCATCTTCTCCTCTTGCCTTCACACTTTCCCAACATCAGGGTCTTTTCCACGGAGTCTTCTCTACTCACGAGATGGCCAAAGTATTGGAGCCTCAGCTTCAGCATCTGTCCTTCCAGTGAGCACTCAGGGTTGATTTCCTTCAGGATGGATACGTTTGATCTCCTTGCACTCCAGGGGACTCTCAAGAGTCTCCTCCAGCACCACAATTCAAAGGCATCAATTCTTTGGCAGTCAGCCTTCTTTATGGTCCAGCTCTCACTTCCATACATCACTACTGGAAAAACCGTAGCTTTGATTATGCGGACTTTTGTCGGCAAGGTGATGTCTCTGCTTTTTAAGCTGCTGTTGAGGTTTGTCATTGCTTTCCTCCCAAGAAGCAAGCGTCTTAATTTCGTGGCTGCTGTCACCATCTGCAGTGATCATGGAGCCTTAGAGAAATAGACTTGTTCTAAAACAGGATTTATTAAAGGCCTTGTTGCAAAATCATTGTTATGTTTATATTGTTCTGTTGACGATGGCGTGGATAAAAATAAACAAATAAGCCCAGTTTCAGTGATGCAAGGTTGTTCCATGTTCTGTCCCAATGAATTCGTTCTCTGATAATTTTGAAAAGAGAATATATGGGAAAATAGGTGGCTATGCTTGAAAGAAGGAACTAATTAAATTATCATTCATGTATTGCTCGTTTTTTAAATTGAAAAAATCTTCAAATAAAGTAATTTAAGCAAAACAGCAATATCTACTGGTTGGGGAATTGTGGGTTTCGTTTTGCCCCTAATTAATTAGAAGCTTTTCTCCAAGGAATCTGAGAGAGACATACACAAGTTAGTGATTCAAGACACGTGTGCCTAGAGGGAACATGTCACATATTTACCAAGTAAGAACTTCAAGACTTTAAAAGCCCCTTGCAATGTACATTTCCAGCTCAGAATTTTCCAGCCTACATTTGAGATGCAATATTCTTAAGTGCTGGATTGGACTTTGAAGTGTTAGTATAGGTTGACTCTTGGATAGTAGGCATTCAGTTCTGAAGAAACAATGTCATTTTATCTAAATCAGGAGCCTTCTAGATCATTGGTTCCCAAACTGGGTCCCCAGACGTTCTTGGACTACAACTCCCAGAAACTCCCAGCCAGCACAGCTAGAGGTGAAGGTTTCTAGGAGTTCTCTTTCATGGTCTCTGTGAATGCACACTAATGGGTTAATCTGCACCTGAGCAGAGCAATCTAAGAAGCTTCTATAGCTTTAAGCACTTGGTGCCGGGACCTCCCACGTAGGCTATATCACTGCCCCCCGGCACCCAGTGCCTCAGTTCCGTTTCCTGCCGCTGCAGCAGCAGCATTGTTTGGAGCTACTCTGCAAGTTTCACTTTCTCCTGTTCCTTATTCACTTAATATTGGACGTCCCTCATGTGATTTCAGACCGGACTGTTTACTCTTCTGTCTTGTGAGTTGGACTTAACATATTGAGGCGTATATGGCCTCTGAAATTCTGTTTAAGTGCTACATGGCCTGCAACGCGAAAGGGCCGGTTAAAGACAGCCATGCTAAGTGCAGTGCCTCTATTGTTTGGGTGAAGGGCACTGGCTGGCCTCCTGCATCCACTGCAGGGCCTTTTCTAAGCCTGCCCTTAAGCGCAGGCAAGACAAGCTTACAGCCTTCTTGTGGTCAAAGTCGCTTAACCCACCTGCCATGGACCCCCCTGAGAGCCCTGCCGTCTGAGGTGTACTCTGTTTCTGGGCATTCTCTGCCAAAGAGACCAGTAAAATTCATTTTCCTCGGGCTCGAATTCGACTGTCTCTGCTGCGGCGTGGAAGCCTCCCTCGAGCCCACACCCGTGTAGGTAGTGTGGGAGGCATATAAGTTAAATAAAATAAATTAAAATATTTCAGCGATAGTTGCATACCAGCCGCCTCTTTCTGATGCAGCCAAGCTGTTTAAACATCCAATGCTGAAACAGTTCCTAAAGGGTCTCCGCAACATGTTTCCAGCATACAAGCCACCCAGTGGTCTCTTCAGCTAGTCCTTCAGAAGTTGATGTCTCCTCCATTCGAGCCTCTGGCTTCCACGTCATTGAGACCACTTACCTTCAAGACAGCCTTTCTACTCGCTGTCACTTTGGCAAGGCGTGCGAGTGAACTCACGTCGGGTGGACACACCTTTTATACACCTTCCTCATCTGCTCTCCCTCCACAATGGCAGGACACTCCATCTGGATCTGGACTCTCTGTACCTCACAGCCTGGAGGCTGGACCTTCCGTAAAGGATGTCCTTAGCTGAGCCCGTAGACCTTCTACTCTGGCTATGTATGCCCGAAAATGGAAATCTTTCTATGAACACAACTTACCTGTTTGCCCAACATCATTGGATGCTCTTTTGAGGTTCCTTCTCCTCCTCTCTCCGTGTGGCTTAGGTTTCAGTTTATTTACCCTTGTCCAGTTCCTTACTGACATCAGACATTGATCTAGAGCTGAAACGGCTTCCTTTGATGCCTGTTTTATTTTTTAAAAGCCTCTTCCAACTTGTGCGAATTTGACCAGGCTGACCATGCTATTCTGTTGCAACCAAAACAAGGGAGCAAGGTTCCCTGCATATCATATAGGCAGGCCAGACAAGATTCCTTTGAACAGAATAACTCCCTCTGCTCTGTGAAGTTATTATGAGGGCTATATTATCTGTCCTTAATCTTCTTAGAATTCCTAACAGGTCAAGATATTCATTTTTGCTCATGAATGTTCATTTTTTTGTTTAAAAAAGAGAGAGAGAATGGGAAAGGTTTTTTTGGTCATTTTCAGGTTCTTGCCAAAATTATGCATTTCACACCCCTTGAGACTCAGTGTGCGACAAAATACACCTTGCATCTTCCTTGCGTTTGCAAGGCATAAGGTATGTTTCAGAGGATAGAACAATCAAGTGTCTGTTTTGACAGTGTGAACAGCTCAAAGGCATGTCATTGAAAAATGTGCACAAACAGACTTAGTCAAGGGGAAGAGGGTTTACAGAAATGCATATGTTTGGGACAGTAAGTAAATAAATGCACCTATTGTAGAAAAGGGATATGGAAAACATGTATGAATTTTCAAAAAAGCGCTCACAACCTGGTGTGAACAAAGGAGGACAAGAAGGCAGAAAGTATTCAGAGAAATGCAGCAAAATCAGGAATGGAGGGGGTGCATTTTACATCCCTACATATAATTGTCCTGTATTGTATTCTTTTGAATCTGTTCAAATGGTTTAAATTACTTCTACGTGGCTTTAAACTTTATTAATTGTTTTTTTTGTTTGTTTTTAATGCTATTTTTTTAAAAAAAAACATAAATTGGAAGCTGCTTTGAGTCCTGAGGGAGAAAGGTAGGATGCAAATAAATAAATATAATTATCTTTGCATTGTGGCTTTATCAGTGCCTTGGCAGAAGGTAGATATAACAATAAGCATAAATTTTCTTCTTTTTACAGCTTTTGTACAGCTAAAATGATTTTACTTCACCAGCACTTTATGTGTGTACATTCACATAAGCTAATATCGAATTGATCCTTTGATTGCCTGACCGAAATTTGGGCAGAGTGTGGTCCACTGGCCACATCTGCCTATTCTAAACCTCTTATGAACATCCAACATTGTCCCCAACTGTATGGCCCCAAAATACAAATTGTGTTCAGAGACCTGTGTGAAGTGCCGTTTGGCACATAAACTGAATTTCACCCTATCAGGGCCTTGTTTTATTCCTTAAAAGGTATTTTTAGATATGGGAAGGGGCCATCCAGAGTGAGGAATTAGAAGAGTGTGCACAACACTTCCTTGTGTAAGGAAGGCAAAAATAATTACTGATCTCTTGGAGTTTTCTCAGCCCAGGTGTAAGCACATTTGAGTGGATCTTTAGATCTGCAGACCTTAAATCCTCTTGCCAGGTCCTCATAATGAAGACTAGTAGGCATATATTGATACATTACAGTGATGCCTACCTTGCTTCCACGAAATGATATGCCCCAACGCCCAAGTTAGAAAGAGTTCTTCTGTGACAAAGTCCTGTTTATACCTGCTTCAGCACAGATTGGGGATTACTTCAGGCACTTGATTCATATAACTTTAAGCTCTTTATGCTGTAAATACTAGTGCAGTATCAGTCCTATCATGATGAGTAATACACCAAAATCTTCCTTTTAAAAAGAAGTTAACAAACCACACCACTTGTGGTTTCCAAGTCCTTATTATGTTTCCTTTAATTTTTTATTTATTGAAGAATATGTTTTGGATGCTTTCCATTTAAAGAGCCACAACACATTAGGTTACAGTAGAAAATGCCCAAATTTAAAAAAAACACCAAATAACAATATTTATTTATTTATTTATTTATTTATTTATTTATTTATTGGACTTATATACCGCCCCATAGCGCTACAAGCACTCTCTGGGCGGTTTACAATTTTAATTATACAGGCTACACATTGCCCCCCCAGCAAGCTGGGTACTCATTTTACCGACCTCGGAAGGATGGAAGGCTGAGTCAACCTTGAGCCGGCTACCTGGGATTTGAACCCCAGGTCGTGAGCACAGTTTTAGCTGCAATACAGCGTTTTAACCACTGCGCCACGAGGCTGATAAAATTTATTATTAAAATCAACAGGATTAACTGAGGACTCTGGCTGGTCTCAAGTCCAAGATCATTCCACATAAAAGGTACTGAAACAGAGAGTGCTCTTTTCTTATCCTCACCCTAGAGGAAAAGTACCCCAAATTTAGAAAAGCTAGTTCTGGATGGCAGTTCCCAGGTTTTTACATGGAACATGGCTATTGATCGTGTTGGTTTGTGGATTCTTGGAATTGCAGTCCAAAATGTTTTTTTCAAGCTCTGAATCTCAGTAGCCTGAACTATATTGTTGTTGTTGTTCTGATTTGTATATTGCTCCATTGCCTTAAAGCACTCTCTGGGCAGTTTACAACATAATTATGAATACAGCTACTTATCCCCCAGTGAGCTGGTTACTTATTTTACCGACCTTGGAAGGATAGAAGGCTGAGCCAACCTTGAGCTGGCTACCTTGAATCGGTTGGGATTGAAATCAGGTCATGAGCAGAGGCTTGAGTGTAGGTTAACCACTGTATAACTGGGCTCTGGTTGCTGGCCCTTTCCCTTAGAGCAAAAGAGCCAGGGTGGTTTGTGGGAAATAAGTAGCTCTTCTGGCAGATAGAAGCTCAGCAACATAAAATGGAGGATTAAAGATTTATTGTGAGATGCCGAAGGGATTAGTGTAGCATACAGCCATGTAAAAAGCTTGTCACAACTTTTGGTGTGGGGGGAGTTATAATCCAGCACATCGAAGGGCATCAGGTTAGAGAATGACATGATTCAGAAAATCTTTACTGAGAAGAGATTTATTAGCCTGAATGGCAAGCTGGGAGAAAAGAAAATATGACGTTTTCTGCCACTGGATAGATGACTGAGAAGAAAGAAGGGTATGGAATTGAATTCACACCCAAGAGTATTAATATATAGGTGAGGAGGTAATGCAGCAGACAACGTAAGAGAGGACACCCCAGAGAAGTCTAACTGCCTGTCTTTACTTCTATTACCCCCTAGTGGTGCATAGCCATGTTGTTGTTGTTTAGTCATTAAGCCGTGTCCAACTCTTTGTGATCCCATGGACCAGAGCACGCCAGGCCCTCCTGTCTTCCACTGCCTCCCGGAATTTGGTCAAATTCATGTTGGTAGCTTTGATGACACTGTCCAACCATCTCATCTTCTGTCGTCCCCTTCTCTTCTTGCCTTCACATTTTCCCAACATCAGGGTCTTTTCCAGGGAGTCTTCTCTTCTCATGAGATGGCCAAAGTATTGGAGCCTCAGCTTCAGGATCTGTCCTTCCAGTGAGAACTCAGGGTTGCTTTCCTTCAAAATGGATAGGTTTGTTCTCTTTGCAGTCCAGGGGACTCTCTAGAGTCTCCTCCAGCCCTACAATTCAAAAGCATCAATTCTTCAGCAGTCAGCCTTCTTTATGGTCCAGCTCTGACTCCCATACATCACTACAGGAAAAATCATAGCTTTGACTATGTGGACCTTTGTCGGTAAGGTGATGTCTCTGCTTTTTAAGATGCTGTAGAGGTTTGTCATCGCTTTCCTCGAAAGAAGCAGGTGTCTTTTAATTTTCTGGCTGCTGTCACTATCTGCAGTGATCAGGGAGCCTAAGAAAGTAAAATCTGTCACTGCCTCCATATCTTCCCCTTATGTTTGCCAGGAGGTAATGGGACTAGTGGCCATGATCTTAGCTTTTTCGATGTTGATCTTCAGACCATATTTTGCGCTCTCCTCTTTCACCCTCATTACGAGGTTCTTTAATTCCTCCCCACTTTCTGCCATCACAGTGGAATCATCTGCATATCTGAGGTTGTTGATATTTCTTCCGGCAGTCTTAATTCCGGCTTGGGATTCATCCAGTCCTGCCTTTCGCATGATGTATTCTGCATATAAGTTAAATAAGCAGAGGGACAATATACAGCCTTGTTGTACTCCTTTCCCAATTTTGAACCAATCAGTTGTTCCATATCCAGTTCCAACTGTTGCTTCCTGTCCCACATATAGATTTCTCAGGTGATAGATAAGGTGGTCAGGCACTCCCATTTCTTTAAGAACTTGCCATAGTTTGTTATGGTCCACACAGTCAAAGGCTTTTGTGTAGTCAATGACACAGAAGTAGATGTTTTTCTGGAACTGTCTGGCTTTCTCCATAATTCAGTGCATGTTAGCAATTTGGTCTCTAGTTCCTCTGGCCCTTCGAAATCCAGCTTGTACTTCTAGGCGTTCTCGGTCCACATACTGCTGAAGCCTACCTTGTAGGATTTTGAGCATAACCTTGCTAGCGTGTGTAATGAGTGCAATTGTACGGTAGTTGGAGTATTCTTTGGCACTGCCCTTCTTTGGGATTGGGATGTAGACTGATCTTTTCCAATCCTCTGGCCACTGCTGAGTTTTCCAAACTTGCTGGCATATTGAGTGTAGCACCTTAACAGCGTCATCTTTTAAGATTTTAAATAGTTCCACTGGAATGCCATCACCTCCACTGGCCTTGTTGTTAGCCATGCTTTCTAAGGCCCACTTGACTTCACTCTCCAGGATGTCTGGCTCAGGCTGAGCAGCTGCACTATCTGGGTTGTCCGGGATATCCAGATATTTCTGGTATAATTCTTCTGTGTATTCTTGCCACCTCTTCTTGATGTCTTCTGCTTCGGTGAGGTCCCTATCATTTTTGTCCTTTTTTCATGTCAATCTTTGCACAAAATGTTCCTTGAATATCTCCAGTTTTTGAACAGGTCTCTGGTTTTTCCTTTTCTATTATTTTCCTCTATTTCTTTGCATTGTTCATTTAAGAAGGCCCTCTTGTCTCTCTTTGCTATTCTTTGGAAGTCTGCATTCAATTTTCTGTAACTTTCCTTATCTCCCTTGCCTTTTGTTTCCCTTCTCTTCTCTGCTATTTGTAAGGCCTCATTGGACAGCCACTTTGCTTTCTTGCCTTTCCTTTTCTTTGGGATGGTTTTTGTTGCTCGTGTACAATGATACAAGCTTCTCCATCTTTGGCTGCAGAGAATGTAATCAATCTGATTTCAGTATTGCCCATCTGGTGATGTCCATGTGTAGAGTCACCTCTTGTATTGTTGGAAAAGAGTTTGTGTTTGTGATGACCAGCTTGTTCTCTTGACAAAACTCTATTAGCCTTTGCCCTGCTTCGTTTTGAACTCCAAGGCCAAACTTCTCTGTTGTTCCTTTTATCTCTTGTCTCCCTACTTTAGCATTCTAATCCCCTATAATGAGAAGAACATCTTTCTTTGGTGTTAGTTCTAGAAGGTGTTGTAAGTCTTCATAGAATTGGTCAATTTCAGCTTCTTCAGCATCAGTGGTTTGTGCATCAACTTGGATTACTATGATGTTGAATGTTCTGCCTTGGATTTGTATTGAAATCATTCTATCATTTTTGACATTGTATCCCATTACAGCTTTTCCTATTATTTTGTTGACTATGAGGGCTACTCTATGCCTTCTACAGGATTCTTGCCCACAATAGTAGATATGATAATGATCTGAATTGAATTTGCCCATTCCTGTCCATTTTAGTTCACTGATGCCCAGGATGTCAATGTTTATTCTTGCCATCTCCTGTTTGACCGCATCCAGTTTCCCAGGGTTCATAGGACTTACATTCCAGCTTCCTATGCTGTATTTTTCTTTTCAGCATCGGACTTTCCTTTCACTTACAGACACTTTCACAGCTGAGCGTCCTTTCGGCTTTGGCCCAACCACTTCATTAGCTCTGGAGCGCCTTGTCCTTGTCCTCCACTCTTCCTCAGTAACATGTTGGACGACTTCCAACCTGAGGGGCTCATCTTCCAGCATCATATCTTTTAGCCTTTTGTTTCTGTTCATGGGGTTTTCTTGGCAAAGATACTGGAGTGGTTTGCCAATTCTTGCTCCAGGTGGATTGAGTTTAGTCCGAACTCTCCACTATGACCTGTCTGTCTTGGGTGTCTCTGCACGGCATAGCCCATAGCTTCTCTGAATTATTCAAGCCTCTTCGCCATGACAAAGCAGCAATCCACGAATGGATAGCCATGTTACAAGTGGGATCATATAGTTCTCATTTGCAACATCCCTGTTTTTTTTTCAGATCTTTCAAAAGTTACAGTTTGATGGAGAGGCTTTCTGGCATTGGTTTCCCAGCCAATTTTTCTTGTTTTTAGCTTGGATTTCCTCCTGATTTTTTGTTCACACAATTCCAAAATTAACTACTCTGATCAGTAAAGCACAGTATGCCTAAAGATATTTTGGGAGATGAAACATCTTAATATAGTCAAATAAATTTGACAAATCATAATGACTTTTTTCACTTCCTTTTGAGTTTTGAAATGTTACTTGATTATTCCCTCACTGCCAAAGGATGTTACTAATTGCAGGTAGGTAAGTTACTTGTAGCTTATTGCTGCCAAACTGAAAACTACGTACCTATAGGCACATTGTATTAGGGAGAGCTGTTTACAACAATATACACAGGCAGTAACAGTAACTAGAAAATGTTGAGATTCGTTGAAAAAGAGTTTTTAGAAGTTCCATATTTTCTGCAGACTTTAGAAAAAGAATTATTCTGACTGTGTAATGTGAGAACCCAGACAGAAGACTGGGATGGGGGAGGAAAATTTATAAAACTGAAATGAGCAGATCCACTTGTCACTAAGGATTAAGAGACAAAGGTTCAGTGCAGCTGAAGGGGGAAATTATCAGAACTGGGGTATGCTATGCTATTGAATGTTCTGGTGTGCAACCTGTGCATAGGCTTAAAACAATGCTTCTATATAGGTAGCTAAGAACCGGTGCCACCAGACTGTGTTTACATCATGGAAAGCCTTAGGGGACAATGGAAATTCTACATCTTTTGGACTGTAGTTTTCAGACTCCTTTGGCCTCCATGACCATTTTCACGATTGTGGGAACAGTTGCCCTAAAAAGGAACGTTTCCAAGTTCTGAGTGTATGTCTGCAAACTCCTAGTGCTAGCTAAGGTTCTACTTTGAGCTTTGTAGCTAATACTCATGAACAAGGTGTAATGCTGCTAATATAATAATAATTACATGTTGTCTAGTGACTTTTGGTTTATGGTATCTCCAGGGTTTTCTAGCTAGAGAATACTCAGAAGTGGCTTACTAGTCTCTTCTTCTGGGGACACCTTGCGACTGTGCAGTTTGCCCAAGGCTATACAAGTTGTGGCTGCACAGTCAGATACCTAATTCACTGAGCTCTTCAGCTAGCTCATGACTGTGTAAATAATATTTTCCTAAATCTCTGAATTTGAAGAATGTGAATATTTTTGGAGCAAGCTGTCCTGTCATGAACATGTATTGATTTATGGTATCTACATAAACTCCTGTGGTTTGGCATGCAGGGAAATATGTATTTTCAAAGTAAAATTTCAAAACATCCTTTGATGATGTATGCCACCAAAATGCATAAAATGCCCTTCTTATTTAACATAACAATCCCAACATAAAACAGCCAATTACAGGATGGCACCTGCATTTCTCTCTCTGTGTTAGAAGTTATGTTAATAGGGTGCTAAAATAATACCTAAATAGTGTGGTGTCCCATTTTCACTTCATGTTTACTATACGAATGTGACAAATAAAAATAAAGAAGGAAGGGACCCAGCGGGAGTATTCGACACAGTCAGGAATAAGGCACCCGGGGAATATCATTTATGGATGAAAGCATGTTTAGGATACAAAAGTACCAGCTCACTGCACATCCCTCAGTAGATGAATCATGTAGGTAACCCCCCTGATACTTAATTGCTTGCTATATGATGAGCTGCCACTTGCTGTGTTGCTAATTAAAACTCCTCGTGAAGGCAAGCCTAAGCAGAGCCACAGAGATGCCTCTTTTGCATAGATCATTGCCCAAAGGCACATTTCTCTGTTGCTGCAATTTGTACTCATATAATAACAACTGTCGATTACCGGATGGCCTTTGCCATCTTTTCATATTGTAAAAATGAGAGCTAGGGAAAGTTGTTGGGGTTTTTTTTACCAAAATTCCCAGACTACCCAATTCTAGAAACTGAAACACATCTTTTCCAAACTCTGGTGAGCCTTCAGTGGGCTAAATTCAATTACTAGTCCCCAGGTAGAGTAAACTCACTGAATCAATAGTACATATATCAGTGTTCACTTAACTGAAGCTCCATTGGTTGAATGAATCTACTGTAACTGGCATGAGTTGGATTTGCCTTTGTTTGTGAATATATCAAGCAGGAAGTCCAAATGCTTCTTGAATATTTTTGAGGTCCTCCTTAGAAACTCTTGACATGATGTTACATTTCTTCCTGAACTGGCCCTCATTTTTCTCTGTTGTGGGAAAGAGGAAGAGGATTATGGTGAGGTGATGGCCTGGTATGAAGTTAATTTGCTTTCCTACATTGCCACATGTGGTAGAGTTTGGGTCTCACCTGAATGATCTCAAGGCTTCACTGTGGATAAGTGTGTGGGCAAAACTGAAAGCTGTTGATTGAGCTGTCAGGTTGAGTTAGGAAAAGGTGGCAATTGTGACATAAAGAACATCCATCTGCCCTTTTCCATTGCACAACCTATTACTCATGTTATATCTTTTGCAAGTTATCAGAAACAATAGTGTGTTTGCTTTAGTTGCTTCCAAAATGATTTTTGTTCCACAAACAAGCTAAGTTCTTTGGCTGAACTCTGAAAATGTGGATGAAGGTACAGATTGGCAATGTGGGGCTTGCACCTGGCCATCTAAGAACTTTCCATAGTTCAAGTATTTCTATAGTGTTGTCACTCACTATTTTGCATTGTGTGTGTGCGTGCGTGTGCATGTGTGTGCATGTTTATCCATATCCCACACTTCATCCAAAGAGCTAAAGGTGTACAGAAAGGGCAGTGATGGCTAGCGGATCTAACTTTGGGGAGCAGAGAATATATCTTAAGTATTAGCCTGACCTTTATAGAAGCTATCCAAGGTCCTAAAACCTATCCTCAAAATAGTTTCAGCACCTTGGATAGCTTCTGTAAAGGGGATTCAGGGCCAGGTGAAATCTGGCTCACCAGCATTCTTCATGAAACAGTGATCTCCTAACTTCTGTAACCTGCTCTGATATCAGATTTTGGGGATTGTGAACACTGTGACATATTTAACTTATTATCTTATATTTACTGCTAGGAATGGAGAGAAGTGCTTGTAGGATTTTCTGTTTTTGGAACCAAAATAACTTGTCTGGTTTGAGTATTATGATCTGAATCCAGTTAGTAGTTCCTAGTAGAGTAGACCCCTTGAATCATTTGCTGAATGTGGAGTCAACATATAAATCCCATTGAATTGGTCATTCAATGGGTCTACCTTAACTGGGACTACCAGTTGGAGTCAGGCCAGTGTACCATGACATGGTGAGGGAGCACCATATGCTGTTCTGCCTCAGACAGCAAGACATCTTAGGCAGGCCCATGCATGTCTTGGGGGAGCCCAAGGAAGGGAGCTTTTCTCAAGAATCCTACATTTAATATTTTGATGGGCACACATATAAGAAGTGTGTTACAGTGGTACACACAATGCAGGTGAATAAAGCTAACAAACCAATCTGTAGCCTCCCCCCCCCAAAAAAAAAGCTTGCCCAATTGAGACTAAATTGCTATTGTCTCCATTGGGCAAGCTTTGCCTACCCCATTTTTAGTTTTAGACTACCCCTACGTTGTCGGCCAGGCTTAGAGAAAGTCACTGGTCCCAGGTCACCCAGTGAGCTTTGTGAATATCTGAGGATCTGCACCAGGCCTTCCCAATATTAATCTGATATTCTGACTTAATCACCACACTTTGAAAAGACAGAACAGAAGATGAGAAGGAGAAGTTATAGTCAACATGTCAATGCATGTATAGGAAGAGTTCTGACCAAGGTTCTTTGTGGGATCCCTGAATATCCTTATTCATCTACCTCTGTCCACCAACGTGCAGGTGAATCTTGTTGGACTAAGGGGATTTATTTGTGAGTACTAGGTTACCCAGTGGTTTAGGTATCTGGCTGTGGAAGTAGAGGTTGGGAGTTCAGTTCCCCAATGTGCCTCCTGGAAGAAGATCCAGCCTGCAGCCTTGGGCAAGCTGGGTGCCCACAGAAAAAGGGAATGGTAAACCACTACTGTATATTCTCTACCTTGAAAATCCTAAAAAGGGTCATTGTAAGTTGGGGCAATCAACTTGATGGCTTGTGTGCTTATGCATGCACACACAGTTGCCAACACTAGAAGTAATGTGTTCCAGGCACAGCTTGGGAATTTTCTTTCTTGGACTAAAACTCAGAGAATCTCTCCGCCAGTGTGACCTCTACAATGTTTTACCTTTCTTTCTAAGTGCCTTGAAAGTGGTGCTTGTGAATGCTTCATACATCAGACACCCTTATCTTGAGTGAAGGATGTGAAAAACATTTTCCTGTTGAACTTTACTCAGGTGCTACAGTTTGTCTTTGTCAGATGACAAGATGCAAAGATAGCCAGGGTTTCTGTATCTGTAACAGGAACTTCTGAGAGGCCATGTGATGTAGTGGACAGAGTGCTGGACTAAGGTTCAAACCTCAGGTCAGCTATGGAAGTACACTGGCGAGTAGTAATGGTTACCCACTCCATTAATGTCTCCCATACCTTGAAAAGCTCTTAGAGTCTTCATAAGTTGGAAATGACTTGATGGCACATAGTAGGACTTCAGAAGGTGCATCTTTTTCTTCACTTACTGCAGAACAAGGCTCACCTGCCAATATTTCAGCTGAAACTGAGAACATGTGATAAAGTATTGCTGCTAGAAGATTGAGAAGGAAAGTAGTAACCATTGAAACACATTGAAAACCGTTCAGTGCGCTCCAATGGGCTGAATACCTGCTCGTCCAGCGAAGATCCTCCATAAGGCGGCCATTTTCGGTGCCTGTAAAGCAAGGAATCCATCCTAGAAAACAGCGGGGTGCCATTTTCTTCAGCTGGTAGCCATTTTGAAACCTGATGATCAGCTGTTTGCCGATTGTTGTAAAGCGAAAATCAGTTCCCGAAGCAGGGAACCGATCATCGCACAGCGAAAAAAAACCATTTAAAACATCGTTTTGCGGTCGCAAAAGCGATTGCAAAAACGTCAACGTAAAGCAGATTCATCGTAGAGCGGGGTAATTGTCCAGTGGGGCACGACTGTATTGTCAGGTCAGGCAGCCAAACCTAGAACCTAGCCTATAGGAGCCACACCCTTAGTAGCTCAGCTGCTACTTTTGCAGCAGCTGGTGTGAGGATACTTACTGTAGCTAGCTTAGCTATTCCTTTCATCCTGCTTCCTTTCTGTTCACTCCCCAGTCCACCTCATGATGAGCAACCCCCTGTCTCAAGTTCCCTCACATGGACCACTCATTTAATTTCCCCCAACCCAGATTCTAAAGAACACTTTCCTAGGGGAATCTATTTTGGGAGGCTACAATGTTGGTGTTCCAAATTCAATATTTGCCAAACACGGAGAGGGTAGGGAGGAGAAGCAACTGAAGACCCACTGCAAGTTTGGCATTTCTAACTCATGCAGGGGCCATTCTACTACCCCGGAGTTCCCAAATTGTATACATCACAAAACAGTTCATTTGGTTGGAAAGTTCATAAAAGCTCATGGTTCATGAATAGTTACAGACTGCAAACCACCATGAACCACCATTTTCCCAGTTCATGCCCATCTCTAGCTGTATGACAAATAAAACTTAATATTGATAACAAAGCAGTGTGAGTACTGTGGAGGCTGATGATCAAGCAAAATGCTTACAGAGTATATTTCCTTTAATTTATATTCAACAATTATTTCACTTTTGGCAACCTTAAGAATAAAATTGATTATCAATGGTGTTAAAGTGGATAAACTAAATCCAGTGCAAGGTAAAATGCAGTCCAGCCTGTGAAGGACCCTCTTCTCAGTGTTTCTGAATCATGATGTTTGCTGTGTCCTTCTGCTTCTTGAGTTCCCTCTCTTCAGTGGCTGTTGAGCTATCATAGTAACAATACCTGCCTTGGAAAAAAATGTTTGGGGAAGTGGGCGGATGGGCATATGCTGCCTATCTGTTGTTTCCTAATTTAATGTCCATTGGACCAAACCACAGCAGACAATCTAGCTACCCTGCCTTTCTAGGAGATGAATGCTTGGCTGAATCCATTTGACAAAAATTAGATAGTTTTGTTGGGGCAATGGAACATCCTATCAAGAGTGCTCAGATGGGACAGTTTCAGTGAGGAAGAAGTTCTATTTCTGATAAAGCATCAACATGGAGGAGAGATTGTAGCTGCTGTTTAGCGTTTCCTTCTGTGCAAAGAAAAAAATACTACATATCCTATCAAAGTTAACTAGGTTTGATGCTAGTCAAGTGTATATCTCTCTGTTATTGGCTGACCAAGTCCACAGTTTTCTGTTCCAAAACCAGGGATAGCCCTATGATGATGGAGAGTGCGGCCAACACCTTAGTCAGCAAGTGCTGGGGAGGGGGGAGGGAGATACAGTGTGGTACTACACAGTATAGCTGTGTAGTACATGCCACCAATCCTGCACCTTAATCAAACTCATGTCTTGATGTGGTCCCATCAGCACTGCAGAACAAAAATGCAACAACCAGTCTGATTGCCTTCTGTATATGGAAGGAGATAGATTAGACTATTGTAATGCACTCTACGTGGGGCTGCCTTTGAGACTGACACAGAAACTTCAGATGGTACAGAATGTGGTGGCCAGACTTCTTACAGGGGTGAAAAAGTACCAAAATATTTTCCCCATGCTGGCTGCCCATTTGTTTCTGAGTTGTTTTCAAAGTTCTTACGATTACATATAAAACCCTAAATGATTTAGGACCTCAATATCTGGCAGAGCGCCTTCTCCCACCCAGTTCTACCAGAGTCACTTGTTTCAGCCAGGCCGGGTAGCTGAGGGGCCTAACGCCGAGGGAGGTCCAGAAGGAAAGAATGAAGAACAGGGCCTTCTTGGCAGTGGCCCCTTACCTTTGGAACAACTTGCCAGTGGAGATCAGCCTGGCTCCCTCTCTAGGTGTTTTCAGGAATAAACTAAAAACCTGGCTATTTGGGCAGGCTTTCCCTCCTGCCGTATCTTAATTTCTTATACTTTCACCACCTTGGATCTATAATATATGTTTTTTGGTTTTATTGTTTTTAAATTTGTAAACCGCCCAGAGTAGACCTTTGGTCTAGATGGGCGGGATAGAAAGCCAATAAATAAATACAGGAGGGAGTGGAATACCCTCTTCTTACCTACCTAAAAGCAGCAAAGTGACATGGGATAGGCAGTTCAAGGCCTCCACCAGTTGGAATGGCAGCATTGTTGTCTTTATGTTTCAATAGGAGGGATCAAGACAAATGTTGCCAATGGTGCCGGTGTCAGAATCAGGAGCAAACTGAGCAAATTCAAGACCTCTGCAAATTGAGGAATTTCATGTAAGGTGAAGTGAAAAGGGGCAAAGTTTGGAGCCCTTAATGTTAAATTCCCATTGCCTTGTATATTTACAAGTTGTGTCCCTCTGGGGGTGTGTTGGAGTTGGTGTGGCTCAATTCAGCTCCCTCTCCCCCTCCAACTCCATGATGTAAAGCTAAGCACAAGTATTTCGAGGCCTTTTTCATGGCTGTTCATTGTATTTTGCTCAGCTAGCAGGGGTTCTATTTTTTTTGTTATGATTCCTCCCTCAGTTTTTGGCGTGCCTGTATTGGTCTAAAGAAAAAGTTCCCTAGAGTGATGCTGTCAGTGGGATGGGGTGTGGCAGGTAAGCTGGTACATCTCCCTCCTGCAGCAATCTTCTTTCCATGGAATGATTTAAAAAAACGTTTGTTGTGCTGTCAAATCTAGTGCTGACTCAGTTCACCACTGTACCACCTGTCAAAAGAAATAGGGAACAACAAAGAAAAGGGGAGGGTGGAAGATAAAGAGACTTTGTGATAACATGTGCCTGGATAAGGAAGGGGTTTCCTGGGCTGTTTGGCGTGAGATCTGCTTTCCCACAGGTAAGGAAAGGAATGGGGAATAACTATCCATGTCTGCTAGATGATGGGCTTAAACTTTGTAAAGACTGTGGTCAATTTCCCCTCCCACTTGTCCATTCCATTATTGTGCGAGCAGTCAGGTTGCTTCAAATCATAAGGATGATAAAGTAGAAAGATCCATCACGAGGTTCCTGTTGGGATTAGTGGAATGGGCAAAGGCAGTCCTGGTCTGCAGGCTAGGAGAAAACTAGCTGATCTGATCAGAGAAAAGATGTGGCCTTTCTGACAGCTTTGCTCTCACTTCAACAACATACTGTATTGAAATTTGGGCTGGTGGAGGAGAAGGAGGAAGGGAAGAGGAAGCTAAGTGGGGAATTCACATTTTCTTCCATTGCTGACAGATTGCTGACTGGCTTGCAGTTTATTTATTTAAAGTATTTATATGCCAGCTTTTCTCCAAGGGGATCCAAGTATTAAAAGAAACAAAATTAAAAGATAAAAGATAAATTGTTACAACATTAAAAAGCATTAAATGGATATCATATTAAAACTCATAATAAAAGCAATATTAAAAAACACAATAAAACATAGAATAACATGTTTAATAAATGTAAAAGGGGTGTCTATGTATTGGTATATAAAACAGCTTCTTTTAAAGGAAAAAAAGCCCAGTGATGATGAAGAATGCTGTGATCAATAAAGCAGGAATCTTAAAAACTATGAAAGGGCAAAAAAGAGAACATGGATCCAGTAGTGTATTATCTGTCAGAAGATTTTTTTTTTTTTAAGGGAAGAGAGGGCAAATGAAGGGGAGGTGAAATAAACGGGCAGGGAAGCAGGTATGGGAGAAGATAGATCCAGGTGAATATTGTGCTGATTGGAAGGTGCTGTTTAAACTGTTGCAATGGGGATACTTAATCATTTTCATGTGAATGATCACAGCTATTTCAGGACCAGAAACTAGTATTAAAAAACCCAAATAAATGTGACGTGATCATTTTGTTTAGCTGTACCTTACATTTGCCACAGCATTTTCTGAATTATGAAAAAAAATAAGTTTTTAAAATAATTACACCATGTTCAGGCTGATCATCAAAGCAATAATAATTGAGAAATTGGATCTGATAGGAGCATAATTTTTGGTAGCTATTGAGATCTGCTCTTCACCACTCATTCCACAGGTTCAAAGATAATTTTCTTCAATTATTTTCTTACTTAGTAACATTTATAGAATCTCCAAAGACCCAGATGCTTTACACAAAGTAACAATACAACTCACACTGTATCTTCAGGCTAATAAGATGAGATAAAGGGGAAGAGAAAGGTAAAACTAGCATTTCCAGGTTTGAATACCATGATGTTATTGGGCATCAACTTGCAGAAGTCCCAGAAAGCGTGGCCAGTGATCAGAGATTCTGGGAGTTTGAGTCAAACAACTTCCAGAGAACTGAGATTGCCATACACCAAATAAAAAGTTACTAGACTGAAGAAGTGACATATTTAAGGAGCCAGATAAATGCTAGGAATTAATAGGTTCTAACTGGAGGAATCCCAAACCGGAATTAAGATTGCCGGAAGAAATATCAACAACCTCCGATATGCAGATAATACCACTCTGATGGCGGAAAGTGAGGAGGAATTAAGGAACCTTGTAATGAGGGTGAAAGAGGAGAGGGCAAAAAACGGCCTGAAACTCAACATCAAAAAAACCTAAGATCATGGCCACTGGTCCCATCACCTCCTGGGAAATAGAAGGGGAAGATATGGAGGCAGTGACAGATTTTATTTTCTTGGGCTCCGTGATCACTGCAGATGAAGAAAGCAGCCATGAAATTAAACTATACCTGCTTCTTGGGAGGAAAACGATGACAAACCTTGGCAGCATCTTAAAAAGCAGAGACATCACCTTTCCAACAAAAGTCCGAATAGTCAAAGCTATGGTTTTTCCTGTCGTGATGTATGGATGTGAGAGCTGAACCATAAAGAAAGCAGACCACCGAAGAATTGATGCCTTTGAATTGTGGTGCTGGAGGAGGCTCTTGAGAGTCCCCTGGACTGCAAAGAGATCAAACCTATCCATATTGAAGGAAATCAACCCTGAGTGCTCACTGGAAGGACAGATCCTGAAGTTGAGGCTGCAGTACTTTGGCCATCTCATGAGAAGAGAAGACTCCTTGGAAAAGACCTTGATGTTAGGAAAGTGTGATGGCAAGAGGAGAAGGGGATGACAGAGGATGAGGTGGCTGGACAGTGTCTGCGAAGCAACCAACATTAATATGAGACAACTACGGAAGGCAGTGGAAGATAGGAGGGCCTGGTGTGCTCTGGTCCATGGGGTCCCGAAGAGTGGGACGCGCCTAAACGACGATGACGAAAGTATAGACTGATATTTTCCGAAAGATCAGTGTACATCCCAATCCCAAAGAAGGGCAGTGCCAAAGAATGCTCCAACTACTGTACAATTGCATTCATTTCACACACTAGCAAGGTTATGCTCAAAATCCTCCAAGGTAGGCTTCAACAGTATGTGGACTGAGAACTCCCAGGAGTACAAGCTGGATTTCGAAGGGGCAGAGGAACTAGAGACCAAATTGCTAACATGCGCTGGGTTATGGAGAAAGTCAAAGAGTTGCAGAAAAAAAAATCTGCACAGCAAACTATGGCAAGTCCTTAAAGAAATGGGAGTGCCTGACCACCTTATTTATCTCCTGAGAAATCTATATGTGGGACAGGAAGCAACAGTCAGAACTGGAGATGGAACAACTATTTGGTTCAAAATTGGGAAAGGAGTACGACAAGGCTGTATATTGTCTCCCTGCTTATTTAACTTATATGCAGAATACATCATGTGAAAGATAGGACTGGAGGAATCCCAAACCAGAATTAAGATTGCCAGAAGAAATATCAACAACCTCAGATATGCAGATGATACTACTCTGATGGTAAAAAGAGAGGAGGAATTAAAGAACCTTTTAATGAGGGTGAAGGAAAAAAGTGCAAAAAATATGGTCTGAAGCTCAACATCAAAAAAACTAAGATCATGGCCACTTGTCCCATTACCTCCTGGCAAATAGAAGGGGAAGACATGGAGGCAGTGACAGATTTTACCTTCTTGGGCTCCATGATCACTGCAGATGGAGACAGCAGCCACAAAATTAAAAGACACCTGCTTCTTGGGAGGAGAGCAATGGACAAACCTCAACAGCATCTTGAAAAGCAGAGACATCACCTTACCGACAAAAGTCTGAATAGTCAGAGCTATGGTTTTCCCTGTAGTGATGTATGGAAATGAGAGCTGGACCATAAAGAAAGCTGAATGCCGAAGAATTGATGCTTTTGAATTGTGGTGCTGGAGGAGGCTCTTGAGAGTCCCCTGGACTGCAAGGAGAACAAACCTATCCATTCTAAAGGAAATCAACCCTGAGTGCTCACTGGAAGGACAGATCCTGAAGTTGCGGCTCCAAAGTGCAAGGTGTATTCTTGAGTTTGCAGAAGGTCAAATACTATTGGTGTAAGCTAGCATGGCTGAGGAGAAGATCGGCTCCATGGTGGCAAAAGAATGAGGATATCAGACTGAAGAGTCTAGGGTTCAGCCACTTGGGTTCAGATCACTGCCCGACCATATAAACTTTCTAGGGAATGAAACTAGTTAAACCAATCCTTAGGTATCTCACTTATCTTGAAGACTCTATCAGAGTTGCTGTCAGTTAATTCAGACTTGATAGCACATAACAGAGTGGTCGACCAGACCAGATGGGCGGGATATAAATCAAATAAATAAATAAATAAGTAAATAAATAAATAAATGAAACAAGAGGCGTGATAGAAAGACCAGTAAAGGAAACACTGAAGTAATGAATGTAAGAGATAATGGAAGAATGACCAAGTGTTTTAGTGACATTTAAAGAGAGAAAGGGTCAAATGTTGTCAACATTCTACAGATAAAAGTGAGAAGATTTATACCAAGGCTTGGTGACTTCAGTGGGCATGAGGGCCATTTTTCTGTCCCTCCAGGAGCCACACTAACTGATGAGATCACAAACAAAGACCAAAATATTGGGAAGGAGGAGCTAAGAGCTGGAAGTTCACTCTTGGTTTTGAAAAAAACTGATGTCTTGTGGATGTTGGGCACAACAGGACAGAGTGGGGGAGAGCTGTGACCAATTTAAAAGAGAAATCATAACTTCTTTAGGGCTCCCATTAGCGCAGTTCACCATTTTATGGTAGAAAAAGGAGGAGCAGGGAAAAGACTCCACTGCGAGTTCACATCTGCACAATCATATGAAGGCAAAAAGAAACAGAATAAGGATAGATCAGCCTGGGTTGAATAGTGTAAGGGTGAAGAAACAAGTAGAATTATGCAGTAGACTATGAGAGTGATAATTTACTGAACTGATTTTTCTAAGCTCTGCTTTGTAAACCTAATCCAGAAAACCATGTTACATGCACTCTGTAGGACATTTAAGTACTTTCTCTATGAATGGCACTGTTCACACTGCCCAGCAAAAGGAAGATAATTCTTAAAATTAAATTTCTGACATCCGTTCTCTTGTAGCTGCTTTAATAGGTAATTTACAAAAGATAACTTATTTGCCTGATGAAGTCTCTGACCGAGAAATTGGTGGTTGTGCTGGAATCAACCATGCTCTAGTTGAGCCCGCTGATGAGTCTCTCCCTAAAGACTAACCATTATGGATCTCTCTCATATCTACATTTTTATCCTTCAGTGCTTTTGTATAAAATCACCTCTTTCCTCACAGTGCTTAGAACAATTTGCCCCAAACTCTCATCACTCCTTTAGCTGAGCTGCACTGGCACAAAAAACAAAAATAAGCAAAACAAAACCATCTGGGACCTTTAACTAACACAGAACTGACAAAATGGAAGAAATTGTGATAATAAATAGAAACAGCTGCAATTGAGACTGATTTTCTATAGAATCTTCTGCTGAGGATTTTTTAAACAATAGGATTTCAATTGGAATTTCATGTATGAATTTGAAACATGCCTTGCTATTCCTGCCAACTGCTCTATAATATATGTCTGGACTGAGTCCCATCCTACACATATAGCTTGTCTCATTCATTTTTGGGGGATGCTTTTTCTTATTGAAGAAGAGACCAGACATAAATATGACTTGATACAGCAATAGGCAACATATGTGGATCCCTACAATTTTCTTGCTGGTGATAGAAAATACTTTTCTTTTTCTTTTTTTGTACCTTTGATTTTTTATAAGGGATAACAGAAAGGAAAAGGGAATTGGGATTGATGAGGAAGAGGGGAGACAATAACATACTTTCATCCATTCTATACCTATTGCCATATCAAGATTTTAAATTATTCTATTTACTCTTTTCTGCCTTCTAGATTCAGTTCTCCTTTCAATATGTACTGTTCACAAGCTGCCTGTTGATTCTGTCCACTTGTTAAATAGATCCCATCTTTCTGTTGCCTTTTGCAAGGGATAGTCCTTCATGACTTCTGATAAAATGTCCATTTCGGCTATTTCCCGTATCTTTTCAATAAGATCTTCTTGTTTCGGTACCGTTGATCTTTTCCAATTTTTAGCATATAAAATTCTAGCTGCCAGAAAATACTTTTCTTGAAATGTAATGTTGAATTGGTGTCTATCTGTTGTGCTATGTTATGCTATTTTGTACCACTATATAATTAACATTTCAGCTTGTCTCCTTGTTTGAGATACTGAGAAAAAGGGTGAGGGGGAATATTCAGGTTTTTGTCTCGGAACACTCTAAAATGAATAGAATTGTGCATGAATAATGGGAAGTGACCAAAAAAAGGTGTACGTAATTTCTATTCTAACCATTTGAAATAAGGACATCTCATATATAACCCTTGTGGTTATGACTGTATCCCTTCAAATGTTGTCTGTAACTGACAAACAAAAATGTATGGCTAACAATAGAATTGGGCAGCATATAAAGGGCAGATAATTTGAATTGGCTTTGAAGTTAGGTTTTTTCCCCCTCTGAGAGTAGTGTTGTGTTTGATGGCATGTAATATGTCTGCTGAAGTGAGAGAAAAATGATTGACAGGTTTTAGGCTCTTCAATTACTTTGAGCTTCAGCGACTGATAGCATACCTCAAAGGATTGGTAAGATTTGCTTTTCTCTTAATCCTGTTCTTGCTGCTATTGTTGAGCTTTTGTATATAAATTTGACCGGGGTTAGCCAGAAGCTGCCTCTGTATGGACAGAATCAAATAAAACATAGACTATTCCTGAGATAATAATAAGAGTGAGATTATGGAGAGATGTCAAGCACCTTTCCTTCTGGGTTTTCTATAGGAAAGTGCCCACCTCAAAAGTTTAAATTGCCAGTAATATGGGTTACTGTGGAGTTTATAAATAATATACTGCAAATATAATTATTAATATGAATGATTAATATAAAATTAAATTATAGTTATTAAATATCATCTAATGATATTTATTTGGATAGTGTAGATTAAGGCTGTGTGTTGAATTTGGCCAAACAGCAAACCACTAATTTAATTGGGGTTATTTACCATATTTTTCCGTGTATAAAACAACACTTTTTCCTAAAATCATTAGAGGAAAAATTGAGGGTCATTTTATACACGGAAGGAGGTGGAGGCAAAGGAGTAGCTGTGCTCGGCCACTCTTGCGGCTGCCCATTCACTGCCGCCGACGCCATCGTCCAATCGCCTCCTCCAGTGCAACTGCCAGGGCTCACCTCCAGCTGATGTCGCCGCCTTGTCCCCTGCCCGAAGGCAGCCTGCGAATGGTGCTGGAGGAGGTGATCTGGCGGAAGAGGTGGCAGCAGGAGGTGGAAATGGAGGCAAAGGAGCAGCTGCTCTTGTCCGCCTCTCGCTGCTGCCCATTGACTGCTGCCATCGCCGCCGGATCGCCTCCTCCAGTGCCACTTGCAGGCTCCCTTCAGGCAGGGGACAAGGTGAGCTGGAGTTGAACCCTGGCAATTGCACTGGAGGAAGCGATCGGGTGGTGGAGGCGGCAGCAGCAGGAGACGGAGGTAGAGGAGCAGCGGTGCTGGGTCGCCCCTCACGGCTGTCCATTGACTGCTCCTCTGCCTCCAGCAAGGGACAAAATTAGGCGGTCGTCTTATACATTGAGGGGCCTTATACATGGAAAAATATGGTATGCATTTCCATAGCAATCACAGGGCACAACAGAGAGCCCAGATGGACACATGGGGCAGATCTCCCCAATAGATCTCTTGTGTTATATCTGACATTCATGTCGTTAAAATGTTGAAATAAGAAAGGCATGAGATAAGTTAAAGTGAGAAAGGGAAAGAGAAACTGTAAATACATTTGTAAGGATTACAGTACTATTGAATTGACTCCAAAGGAGGAAACTGAAAAAAGACTACTTAACTGCCCAATGAAGCCTGAGACCTCTCCTGTACATGCCATCTGCTGGTGAGGGTCTCTGACTGAGATCACCCAGTTGTATATATTTCCAAAGTACTATAGGCACTTTGTTAACTGTAGTGCAAACGGAGAGTCTTGCATCATAGTAATGTTTAGGCTTCGCGTTCTCAAATCTGTTCCCCCACTTTTCTTCTAGATGTTATTACTTAAACTTCTAGGACTGTGTGTGTGCGTGTGTATGTGAGTGTGTGTGTGTGTGCGCGCGCGCACACAGATGAATGTCTGCATTCTTGTACAGACTTGAGTAACTAAGTCAGGGGATATTACAGTCTGTCACACACCACCTTTGATTTTTTTTTAATCCTTATTAGTGTGATGGTGCCATTGCCAAAGTTCATAATAGTTCTCTTGTGGTGCAGTGGTTAAGCTGCAGTCTCGAAAACTCTGCTCATGACCCAGGTTTAATCTCAGGTAGCCAGCTTGAGATTCATTCAGTTTTCCATCCTTCCAAGGTCAGTAAATTGAGTACTCAGCTGGCTGGTAGGGGCAAGGCAATGTATAGTTTGTGTAATTAAATTGTAAATCCACCCAGAGAGTACTTAAGTGCTGTCTGCATATAAGCAGCACATTTTGCTTTGCTTTTTCCCTTCTCTTCTGCCGCTAATGTTCTTGTATTGTTTGGCTTGAGACTGGCAAATAATTCTGCCAGAAATAATTATGTTGCATTGTTTAACACCTAATATCCAGTTATACCCATTTTACAGGTTTTGGGAATGCTTCCCCTCCCAAAGATCCTCTAGTGCACAAATGCCAGTATGGACACTTATTGATTAAGAGTGCCCTGAAAAGGGCACAGAGGAACTGGTTACCAGTCTGTGTGCCCTTATTTGTGTGCACAGCCCTTAATATAAGTCCATAGATGTTAATTATAGATTATGTAGACAGTCTTCCTTCCTTCCTTCCTTCCTTCCTTCCTTCCTTCCTTCCTTCCTTCCTTCCTTCCTTCCTTCCTTCCTTCCTTCCTTCCTTCCTTCCTTCCTTCCTTCCTTCCTTCCTTCCTTCCTTCCTTCCTTCCTTCCGAGTATTGCACAATTTAAAATTATCAATGCATATATACAATCAACTCTCGACTTCCGAACATCCCTAGATATGAACTTTTCGATTTACAAACAGCTCCGTTGGCAAAAATTGGCATCGACCTGTGAACGGAGCTCGACCTACGAACGAGGTCAAGGCTCTGTTCGCAAGTCAATGCAATTTTTTTGCAAATGGAGCTGTTCATAAATGGCTCCCTGCAAATTCGAATTTCCCGCCCTTTCTCCCTGCCTTTTTGGCTTTGGGGGTCTCAAAGGGCTTTCTATGATGTTGGGGGGAAAGCCCTGTCAGACTTCCGAAGGTGCCGATTGTGGTGGAGGGGGCCCCCAGGGAGGTCTCCCAGGGCTTGCCTGCCACCATGGGAGACCTGCCTGGGTGTCCCCGCCGCTGTGATCGGCTCCGATGGTGGGCGGAAACCCTTTGAGAACTCAGAAGGCAAAAAGGCAAGGAGAAAGGGCTGGAAATTCGAATTTCCCGCCATTTTTCCCTGCCTTTTTGCCTTCGGAGCTCTCAAAGGGCTTTCCCCCGACTTCGGAGAAAGTCCTTTGAGATATCCGAATGCAAAAAGGCAGGGAGAAAGGGTGGGAAATTTGAATTTCCACCCTTTCTCCCTGCCTTTTTGGCTTTGGAGCTCTCAAAGGGCTTCCTCCAATGTCGGGTGGGGGAAAGCCTTAAGAGAGCTCCGAAGGTGCCGATCGCGATGGCGGGGACCCCCAGGGAGGTCTCCCAGGGCTTGCCTGCCACCATGGGAGACCTCACTGGGGGTCCTCTCCTCCGCAATTGGCACCTTCGGAGCTCTCAAAGGGCTTTCCCCCCGACATCGGAGGAAGCCCTTTGAGAGCTCCAAAGCCAAAAAGGCAGGGAGAAAGGGCGGGAAATTGGAATTCCCTGCCCTTTCTTCCTGCTTTTTTGCCTTTTGAAAAGCTGGAACGGATTAATTCCGTTCCCGTGCATTTCAATGGGAAATGGTACTTCGACGTACGAACTTTTTGATGTATGAACGTTGTTCCAAAACAGATTAAGTTTGTAAGTCGAGGTACCACTGTAGCTAAAATTAAAAATGAATTGACGTGCTAAGATAATTAGATTATTTTTGATGAGAAACAGAATACCCCAATACCATTATCTGGGCCATTTGCGATGTAGACAGTATAGATGTTTCAGTTATCTAGCTCAGTGGTTTAGGTATATAGCTTAATGGTTTAGATATCTAGTTGCAGAGCCAGAGGTTGGGACTTCGATTCTCTACTATGACTGGGAGAAACCTGTGTGTCCTTGGGCAAGCTGCACAGTCCAAGGATGCAACCAGTAAAAGGGAGTGGTAAACAGCTTCTGCTTATTGTTTATGTAGAGAACCCTGAAAGCAGTTATCATAAATCAGAATTAACTTGAAGGGCAATGATAATGGTGATGGTAACAGATGTTTTACAGCAAAGTACTATATTGATCAGGAATGAGCAAAGTGCAGCCTTCGAGGTACATGGCTTCTCATTTTTTTAACTTTTACGTCTACTTTTTATTTATTTGTTTTGCAATCCTTTCCCAACCTAGACTCTCTCAACGCCCCCCCTCCAATATATCTCTGCAAAAAACTGAGCATTGCTCCGCTGGAAATCCTCCAGGATTTGGCATCCTCCTTTTAAACATATTGCACCCCAAGTTTTTTGTTTTGTTTTGGTTTTGGTTTTTAGTGTGCAGTTGCATATGAAATGTGGATTTCAGAAACAAATCTGTAGCTGGAAATGATAGATAAATCCTGGTGCCCTACTGTTAGAGCCATCTCATTCCTCCATTAGTTTCCAACTATACATTTCCACCCCAGCTGTACATATAGTGTCTACTTGCATACTTTAAACATTCTATGCCCCTCCTCTCCCTGCACTACTGAACACCACAAAACAGCCACTCTTCAAAACAGGAAGTGCACTTCAAGCCACTTCAAGTTTCATTACTTGTTTTCTGCTGGTATATTCAGTCGCAGAAGATTCTGAGAGAGAAAAAATTATCACCCAGACATGTCCTTCTATAGATAATGATTTGAATTCAAAATATGCCTTTTCGAACAGAGCTGAGCTTTATGGAGGGTTTAGGGATCTTGCTGAATGAGTTGAGGAGTGGTGTGAGGAAGAAGGAAAGGTCCCCTGCCCCATCAGGCAGAAAAATATTTTGTGAATGGAACTGTCCCCTTGTGTAGATTTGGGGCCAAAGCTCCATTTAGTCCTAGCGAGCATAGCTAATGATGGGGGAGGAGTACGCTAATATATTACACATCTTTTGTAGGCCCAATCAGAAGCCCCATTGTGGCCAATGGAGCACCGGCTTTATTGTGATCTGCAATGAAGTGGTTGCCTCAGGTTTGTACCTCTGGAGAGCTTTCTTTCTTTTTTCATATCAGAGTATTGCACAATTGAAAATTATGGACACATATGAACTATAGGTAACATTAAGAAAAATTAAAACGTTAAGATAATCAGGCTATTTTTGTCCAGAAGCAGACTACTTCAATAATGTTATTCCAACCATTTGCTAGATCTTCTTTTGTATACATGGTGTGGGATAAATTGCATGGACGTATGGGAAGTTTTCCATTAATGATCATTCATTGTACTAGATCCACTTATATCTCACTTTTCAGATTAAGTGACCAAGCCAATATTACCCAGATGGACTAGCCCAAGATCCCTCTTTCTTCCAGACTGGCACTCTAAACCCCACTACGTTATGTATCAGCTTAGTTAAGTAAAAGGCAATTCATGGGGACAAGTCACCCCTTTTTGAACTGGGCAGTGAAAAAGACATATAAACTCACATGGATTGGAGATTTTTTAAAAACGACTCATCTAAAATCCAAAACAATGTGGGTCTCTCTAATTAATCATATCACCTCTAAAAAGTCAGTATGTGTGTGTTTCAAAATGTTAATTGGCTTTTTTCCAAAGACTTAAAAGGTTTGTGGCAAGCAGTGGTAAGGGTCCTGCCCTTTGTCCGATAAGGAGTGAGCGGCTGTCAATTTCAGCAGTTTGCTAAGCCACGTTTGACTAATTATTTGTGGAGCTATCGGAGGCAAGACGTCTGCCAGTAACATGCCATAGTTTAGGGATGGGTGGGCTGTATTATAGCATATGTAAAAATATTTAGCAATTCTTTGGCTGAAATGCAAAACAATAGGCGCTAGTGTTTAACACCAGCTCTATTACCAGAACAGCTGGACAACAGCTGTGCTAGTGTAATTGTTTAGTTCATCATATATATATGAATAAAAAGTTATTATGTTAGCAATTTGGATGACTCTACAGATTTTTTAAAAAAACTTTGGTACTATAAGAGTGAGTATAAGAAAAAGAAAACATGAAAGCACTTAATTCGGTAAATATGTATACCATATTTTATTTAATAGTGAATAACTAACTGATGAAATATGTTCAAATTTAGTTGAAAAGGAACCTGGGGGGAAATTATATCTTTTCTGGGATGTGAATCCAGACATAGTGCAGTCTCTCCCCTGATGTCCCTGCAGGAAGGATAGTGGAATCCCTGCAGTTTTTTTCAGTGAGTCTTCTCCATACTTGGTCTGTAGTTTTTGTGCACATATGTACCCACTTCATTTAGGCATAGGCTTCTTGTAAGGAATGATGAGCTAACAAATTAATTCCCTGTAAAAGCTTCCAGTTCTGAGAAGAAATTAAGATATTGCAGGTAGGTAGTTCCATTTTAAAAACTTAATATTGCAGGAGCAGAGCACAAGTGTCCTGCACCAACTTTTCTTAAATTTGGCAGACAGGAGTCCTTTTTTGGTCACAACTCAGCCATAATTAACTTTAATTATGACAAAGAGGAGGAAACTGACAGCCCATGTTAGATTTTCTATGATAGTGGATTTTGGATTTTTCCTGTTACAGCTGTGGTTGGGATCCATGCTAAAACTGAATGGTTCCAGTTCAGAACCAGGGTGTTTGCCAAAGCAGGATCCAAATGGAGGAGCCTCTTCACATCCTTGCTTTATAGCCATCATTGACCAGTAGCTATGATATAAGGAGCATTCGTTGTGTGTAGGCAGCCAGTCATTGCTTCTTCTGACCCAAGTCTAGCTGAATGAATATACCTTGCTCTGCTGGACATCAGATGTCTTTATCTCCTTCCGGTGTGGCTCCCCCTTCTAACATCATACTTTAAGCAGCTGGTAATGCATTAATCAGCTTTTTAGAATGGTTAGAGCTGGGTATATTTCCATTTACACAGTTTACATTTTGTTCTAAGGCCTTTTACCCTGCTGTCCAACTGAATTAACCACGGTAAGTGCTCTTCCGAGCATTCACAGTTACACAGTCAGTATTTCCTCTCATCTTGTCATCTTGCTGAATTTATTGATGCTGCTCATTTTGTGAAGAGTCTCCCCCCCCCACCCGCTCCACAGATGTCATTTTCAATGATCATCCCTGATTGTTGCTGGAGTTGCACAGATATCAGCAGTGAAGCAGGAGAAATTAATTTTTTGTGGCTTTGGTCTTTTATTTGGATGCTGCTCACCTCTTGCCTTCCTCTTGATGATAATATATATTCCATTTAGTGCTGGCAGTTTACAGTTTGTCCTCATTAATAGAGATAATTTTAATAAGACTGGGGCATTATCACCACAAAGATTGATCAGAGCTGGTTTATAAAAAATACATGTTCACCTCTCCTTGCTCAGTTACGTATGTGAAATAGCGGATGACAGAAGACCCTTAAATGGGTCATTTAATAATTTCATTAAATTGATGTCAGCTGATAGTTGGTAATGTTAAATGATTATAAAATCCTGTGTGTGACAAAGAAGGGAAAGTTTTATATGTCATATTACAAAATATTTTGAAGTGTGTTAATAGAAACCAGATCAATAATAAAATGCCATTTCCATGGGAATGCAGTTGTCTAAAGCAAATCTCCGTTGAAAACATTGGGACTTACTTTTGGGTCTCAACAGACAGAGATGGACTATAAACCCAAAGAGGGCGGAACTTTCTTTACATTATATCAAGAAACACAGGCAAACTTCAACTGCAGGTTTAAACAGTGATAGGAAGGGAGGGGTGAGAGTCGAGCAAAGAGGTGGAAAAGCTAATGCAATGCGGTTAAGTTTGGGGCAAATTTAAAATAAAATAAAACCCCAGCTGCACATGGATGCTATTGAGATCTAAGCTGGCAGAGACTGGCCAAGAAAGATGTAGGGGTTTAACAGTGAAAAACTTAACCTGATGTGTGGCTGCTGTGGAAGGTAGAGGCAAAGGAAGATAGTTTCCATGTTGAGGATACTTAGATGATGAGCTCAGCATAAAACTATCAGTACTTTATGGCTCTTATATAAATTTATATTGTGACCACATTATAACAATAGAACTACAGAGCTGGAATGGACGTTGTGGATCATAACGTCCAGGACCTCTCTAGGAGGCACAGTGGGGAATTGAACTTCCATCCACTTAGTGCATGGTGTAGTAAAAATGAAGAGGGGTAAGGTGGCATCCTCTGCTCATTATCGTAGAATTGGTGTTGTATAGTGTTGGTGAATGGCAGAAGACTCAGAGCAGAGCAACAGGAAACACCTCTTTACATACTGCATAATTACTATGAAATTTTCTGGTTCAAGCAACAGTGATGGCTGCCAGCATGGGCAACTTAAGAAGGAGACTGGGTAAATTCAGTTTATCAGTGGCTACTAAGAGTCCTGATCCATGATCACTGCAGATGGTGACAGCAGCCACGAAATTAAAAGATGCCTGCTTCTTGGGAGGAAAGTGATGACAAACCAAGACAGCATCTTAAACTCCCTGGAAAAGACCCTGATGTTGGGAAAGTGTGAAGGAAAGAGGAGAAAGGGACGACAGAGGACAAGATGGTTAGACAGTATCATCGAAGCTACCAACATGAAATTGACCCAACTCCTGGGGGCAGTGGAAGACAGGAGGACCTGGCGTGCTCTGGTCCACGGGGTCACAAAGAGTCAGATGTGACTTAATGACTAAACAACAACAGTAGGAAGGGGAGTATGCATCTGCATCACTGGGACATTAGTGGAAGGGTGCTTTTGCCCTGGTGTTCTGCTTGAGATTTTCCTATCAGCATCAGGTTAGCATGTGTGAGCAGGATGTTGGGCTACATAGTCCTTCAGTCCAATCCAGCATGGGTAGCAGGCATACTTCAGCCTCAAGAGACTGTGGTAATGTGCTCTGAATAGAGGTCTTGGTAGAGCATCTAGTATGGCTGAGAAGGCCATATTCTAGAGTGCCAATCCCTTCCACACTGAAGATAAATACAGTGGTGCCTCAACTTACGAACGTCCCTACTTATGACCATTTTGAGTTATGACCAGCTCCGGCCACAAAATTTTGCTTTTATTTGTGACCGGAGCGTCCACTTACAAACAGAAAAAGCCAGGGGAAAAAGGCAGGAAATTCAAATTTCCAACTGTAGGTGGTGACGAGGCTGGTTCTATGTAGCTCTTTCGCTCCAGCAGTTAGAGAGTGTGTGTCAAGGGAGGCTTGGGAGTGTTTTTTCCCCATTTCTGATGGATTGTGGGGGGCTTGTTTATTTTTTGTTCCCCCCTCATTTCTGATGCATCCTGGGGGGTTTGGTTGTTTTTTGGGGGGGTTTGGTTGTTTTTTGGCTCCCTCCCATTTCTGATGGGTCTTGGGGTTTTTTTGCTTTCCCCACCCCATTTACGATGGGTCTTGGGGGGTTTGGTTGCTTTTGGATTCCCCCCCCCCATTTCCGATGGTTCCTACATGCTTTCCTTGCTTTTTCCTTTGTTTTCTTTGCATTTCTGACCTGCCCCCTTTGTTCTCTGTGCATTTCCGATCTGCTCCATTTGTTTTCTGTGCATTACCAATGGATCTTGCACACTTGATTGCTTTTCTTCCCCCCCCCCCCCTTTGGCCGGAAGGGATTAATCATGTTTCCAATGAGTCTTGCAGTTTGGGTTTTTTTTTGTTTTGTTTTGTTTTGTTTTGTTTTTGGCGATATTTTTCTTCGGCCAGAACGGATTAATTGCATTTCAGTGCATTCCTATGGGAAATGGTGGTTTGGCTTATGACCATTTTGAGTTACGTCCATCTTCTGAAACAGATTATGGTCATAAGTCGAGGCACTGTACAATCTGTCCCCTGTCCAGCTCCCTGATTTTGCTGGTTTGGGGACTGCGTCTTTGCCTCGGCCTGCTAGACAAGTGTCTCTTCAAATTGGGAGAGGCTATGCTGCAGCGCCTGCCTCCAGGCTGAATGCTCAGATGTCAGAGTTTCCCATCTGTTGAGGTCCATTCCTAAGGCCTTCAAATCCCACTTGCAGAGATCCTTGTATCACAATGGTGGTCTCCCTCTGGGGCGCTTTCCCTGCACTAATTCTCCATACAGGAGGTATTTTGGAATCCGACCCTCAGCCATTCTCATGACATGCCCAAGCCAACGTATATGTCGCTGTTTCAGTAATGTATACATGCTAACAATTCCAGCTTGTTCTAGGACTACTCTATTTGGAACTTTGTCCTGCCAGATGATGTCAAAAATGCATTAGAGGCAATGCATATGGAACGTATTCAACTTCCTCTCCTGCCTTGTACAAAGGGTCCAGGACTCACAGCAGTACAGAAGTGTACTCAGGACACAGGCTCTATAGACCTGGATCTTCGTATATGCCGTCAGCTTCTTACTAGGTCATACTCTTTTTGTGAGTCTAGATAGAGGACATGGTAGCTGCTTTAGCAATGCGTTCATCTAGCTCGACATTTAGAGAGAGAGTGACAGAGATCGTTGAGCCAAGGTACACGAAATCATGAACAACCTCCAATTCTCGTATAGAAATGATAATAGAGGGAGGTGAGTCCACACCCTGGCCCATGGTTTGTGTCTTCTTCAGGCTGATTGTTAATTTAAAATCTTGGCAGGCCTTGCTAAAATGATTCATAAGTTGTTGGAGCTCTTCGGCAGAATGGGCAACAACAGCTGCATCATTAGCGAAGAGGAAGTCCCACATGCATTTCAGCTGGACTTTGGTCTTTGCTCTCAATCTAGAGAGATTAAAGAGCCTTCCATCTGATCTAGTCTGGAGATAGATGCCTTCTGTTGTTCCAAAAGCATGCTTCAGCATGACAGCAAAAAAGATCACAAAGAGTTGGCGCAAGGACACAGCCCTGTTTCACTCCGCTTTGGATGTCAAAGGGATCTGATGTTGAGCCATCAAAAACTACAGAGCCCTTTATTTCCTCATGAAAGGACCTGATGATGTTAAGGAGCTGATGTGGACATCCAGTCTTGGGAAGTATTTTAAAAAGGCCATCCCTGCTAACCATTCAAAGGCCTTTGTAAAATCTATGAAGGCAACAAAGAGTGGCTGTCGTTGTTCCCTACATTTCTCCTGCAACTGTCTGAGGGAAAATACCATGTCGATGGTGGATCTATTAACTCAAAATCCACACAGTGATTCTGGATTGACACTGTTTGCCAGCACTTCAGCATTTCAACAGGGATGTTTTCCTTCCCATGTGCCTTGGTGGAGGCAAGGGAATCCAAAGCCACTTTTATTTCTGCTAAAGTTGGTTCACTGTCCAACTCTTCCATGACAGGCAGACACTCAATGTTATTTAATGCCTCTTTGGTTACTACGCTCCCTCTAGAATATAGCTCAGAGTAGTGCTGCACCCAGCACTCCATCTGCTGTGCTCGGTCCTGGATGATCACGCCTGTAGCAGACTTCAAAGGAGCAGATTTCTTCTGTATTGGACCTAAATCCTGCTTGATACCGTCATACATTCCCTTGAAGTTACCTGTGTTCACTGCTGTCTGTATCTAAGAGCAGAGCATAGGCCCTTAGTCTGATCCAGCATGGGTCTTGTGTTATATAGAAGATACTTCATTAAGGATATAAATCCTTGCTTGTTGATGAGGAACCATGAAATTATTCTCAGTCTTCAGAGGATGAGGTGTTCTGAAGCATTCTTAACAAATTCATAAGAGAAAGATTATCTCAGTATATACTAAGCAAAATTATACTCTAATAATTTTCTGAAAACAGTGCAATAATGCAAAAAAAAAACACCAAGTTGCACAAAAGAAAAGGTTGCTACCATTTAATGGACTTTTCAAGAGGAGAAGGATTAAAGTTGCATTTTTAAAAATGATCAGATATGTGTTTCATGTTTCATGTTTGTATGCTTTGCTTATCAAAGGGAAAGAATGGTTGTTTTGCATAGATATCATTTACAAAAATTATGGAGACAATGAGTAGGAAAATATTATTTGTTTTGCTCTCACTTGCTTCAAGGAGCCTCAGAGAGCTTGAATATTCCTCATTGTGGTGTCTCATTGGAATGGCCTAAACAGACAAGACTGAGGAATTTCATGAATATTCTTTATAACCCTCGGCTTGCCCATTTCCTTGCCTGCCATTTCCCTCCTTTAGTCCCAGCTAGGTTTCCTTTCTTAGATCCCAACTGTGGAATTGATGGGGAGGGTAGCTGGAGGGATTACCTATGGGGAGAGTGGGTAAATTGGTCCATCCCCTCTTTCCCATATGAAATTTCTATCACTCTGCCCCTCATCCTGGATCAGAGAAGGGACTAGAAAAGGGCACTTCATAAGATGCGGTCACCACGGCATGACAGTCTGGTGATGTACCAATCTGGTCAAGAGGATGGGCTGTCCATCCTTGCCACCTCAGGCAGCCAACTACTCATCCAATGCACAGAGTGAATCCCTGTCCCACCTCATCGATGGAGTAGTCAGCTGCCTGAGGAGGCAGGGATGGGCTGCTCAAGCTCCTGCCTGGATTAGTGTACCATTGGAGCAGATGGATCTTGGCAACATGTCAATAACAGTGAGTGGCCCAGACAGCCCAGTGGATGGGGAGAAGGTCCACACAGCAGATGTGGTGCTGTGCTGACAGCTTCATACAAAGCTGTGAGCTGCATGAACCACCCTTCTTTAGAAGGCACTCATCGGAGCTGACCATGGTGCTGAATCCATAGCCTGATTGTTTCATATTTTTTAAAAGCCCAACTTACTTTTACATACGACTGTATACATTTCCACAAATGCCTGCTGTGTGTTCCTAAAAAAAAAAAAAAAAAAAAAAAAAGAGACAGAGAACTTGCATATAAAATAAAATAAAAACAAAAGAAGCTGAAGCCATCATAAAAAAACACTTCATCCAGCCAGCCAACATCAGTGCTATCCAGCTCAGGCTGTGTACCAGCATGTTGGTTAGGTTGAGTGAGCCAAATCATATGTGGTTTTGTAGCCAAGTTATGCAATTGCTGCATTATATTGTTTTGTTGAGCTGGTATCAACCAAATGTGCAGCTGATGGAGGGAAGAAGCTGCTGGCTGAGGATTTTCTGTCAGGTTGGAGTCTCTTATAAAAATCTGAATGGTTAAGCAGACAGCACATTTGTGTGGAAGTCCTGTGAGCCCTCGGTTCAAGCTTCACTTCATTACTGTACTATAGCTGTAGAAAATAAGTATGTTTTAAAATCCTCAGAGCTGGAAGCTGGCATGCCCGAAGTGATCTATAAATATACTTTGAAGTGTGAATTTAGGAACTTATGCTGTGGTCTTTGAATAAATTACTTAACCTCTGTGATTTGCTATCTGCAAAATGAGTTGATAGGAAAGTCATAGAACTTCACATTGAAAAACTATTTGGGGAAAGAAGATGCTTGCAAACCATTGTTATGTGATAATTACATTGAGAAGGAACACTGAAATGAAAATCTGCTCCAGTGAGTTTGCTATTAGTATGCAATGCATGAAAATCTAGTGGCCTTTCCTTCTGACTTATAATCTGAAGTCATTGCTGCATATGTTTATCCAAAATTCAGTATAGCACTGGAGCATCAAATCTCAAACATCACAAAGAATGACTGTGTAGCAGTTAGAGGTAGGGCAGTCTACCGCTGACTGCTAACTAGAACATTCACCATTTGTAGGGACCAAGGCAATTGCTGCTCATCTGAAAGGACCTGTCAAGTAAAATGGACAACACAGGCCAAGGTGTTTTGATGCTCAGAATAGTGCTGAAGCCTTCATCATCCTGTATATGTGTTATTGTAATGCACTCTGTATTGGCTTGCCCTTGGAATTTTCAACTATTGCAAAATGTGATAAGCAGATGGTTATACACATACAGCCTAGGTCTTGAAACAACCTGGCTTCCAGGTTGTGCACTCCATTCAAGTGCTGGTTCTTATCTGTAAAGCCTTTGGGAATTATTTTTCCTTTCATAGGAGCCTGGCTGACATCTGGGACCCTATAACCTGCCAGTTTTCTTCAGGATCCCTCCTAAAAGCACTGTAATTAAAAGTTTCAGTGAGGGTCCAGGGAAAGTTATTTTGCAGTTGAAAACTACTGCTGTCATTCACAAGAAATGTACACATTCACAACCATGGGGCTGTCTCAATGTGTCATCGGCCCAACGCATGAGAAGGGCCATACCTTGGACCTGGTTTTCTCAACAGGACTGGAAGATGGTGGTTTGGATGTGGAGGGGCTGGTCGTGACCCCATTGTCATGGTCAGACCACTTCCTGGTCAAGTTTAGTCTATTAGCTTCTTCTTCCCTCTGCAAGGGTGCGGGATCTATTAAGATGATCCGGAGACTAATGGATCCAGATGGATTCCTGAATGCTCTGGGGGATTATCCGTCTGATATGGTTGGCACTCCTGTCGAAGCTCAGGTCACCCTATGGAATAAGGAGATGACCCGGGCTGTTGACACGATTGCGCCTAAGCGCCCTCTCCCTGCTCGCCGAGCCCAGACAGCCTCTTGGTATACTTCTGAACTGCGGGCGATGAAGCGAGAGGGAAGACGGCTGGAGCACAGGTGGAGGAAATCCCGCTGGGAGTCCGACCGAACACGACTTAGAGCCCATTATCGGGCCTATTTTGTGGCAATACGGCTGGCGAAACGGCAGTATTTCTCCAGCCGTATTGCTTCCTCAGAATGTCGTCCAGCCGAGCTGTTTCAGGTGGTCCAGGATCTTCTTCAACCGGGAAATCCGGTGGAGGTCCTGTACTGCTCATCAGCTCGCAGTGATGAGTTTGACATCCATTTTGAGGAAAAAATTGCTCAGATTCGCAGTGGGTTGGACTCCACAGTTACTGCAGAATCAGAGGATGTGTCCAGCGCACCGTGCTTTGGTCAGGTATTAATGGATGAGTTTCAATTGTTGAGAACTGAGGATGTGGACAGGGTGCTTGGATCTGTCCGTTCTACCACAACTCCACTCGACCCTTGCCCATCCTGGCTGATTAGAAGATCAGCCAGGGGGGTTCGCACCTGGGTCCAGGAGGCCATGAACGCCTCTTTGAGAGAGGGAGTAGTCCCTACCACCTTGAAAGAGGCGGTAATTCGACCACTCCTTAAAAAGCCAAACCTGGACCCAAGGCTGGTGGTTAACTACCAACCAGTAGCAAACTTCCCTTATTTGGGCAAAGTGTTGGAGCGGGTTGTGGCTAGGCAACTCCTAGGCGCTGCTGGATGAAATGGATTTTCTGGATCCATTTCAATCGGGTTTCAGGCCGGGTTTTGGTACAGAGACTGCCTTGGTCGCCCTGTATGATGACCTTTGCCGGGAGAGAGACAGGGGGAGTGTGACCCTGTTGATACTCCTGGACCTCTCAGCGGCTGTCGACACCATCGACCATGGTGTCCTTCTGGTTAAGCTGGCTGGGTTGGGAGTTGGGGGCACTGTTTTACAGTGGTTCCGCTCCTTCCTGGCTGACCGTGTCCAGAGGGTGGTGCTGGGGGACAGTTGCTCTGCCCCATGGCATTCATGTCATGGGGTTCCTCAGGGCTTGATACTGTCCCCCATGCTGTTTAACATCTACATGAAACCGCTGGGAGAGGTCATCAGGAGGTTTGGGCTGAGGAGTCAGCAATATGCTGACGACACTCAGCTCTACCTCTCGTTTTCCACCAATCCAGGTGAGGCGGTTTCTGTGCTCGTGTCTGGACCTGATAATGGACTGGATGAGGGTCAATAAATTGAAACTCAATCCAGACAAGATGGAAGTGCTGTTAGTGGGTGCTTCGCCAGACAGGCTGGAGGGCCATCTCCCTGCCCTGAATGGGGTTACACTCCCCCGAAGGGACAAGGTCCGCAGCTTGGGGGTGCTCCTGGACCCCAGTCTAACACTGGAAGCCCAGGTGGACTCGGTGGCCAGGGGCGCCTTCCTCCAGCTGCGGAAACTATACCAGCTACGGCCCTACCTGTACAAGCGGAGTCTCATGACAGTTACACATGCACTGGTAACTTCCCATATAGATTACTGCAATGCGTTTACGTGGGGCTGCCTTTGAAGATGGTCCGGCGACTGCAACTGGTCCAGAATCGAGCGGCGCAGCTGGTGAGTGGTGTGGCTACCAGGGAACATATCAAGCCGATTCTGTATAAGTTACATTGGCTACCAGTTGCTGCCCGGGCCCAATTCAAAGTGCTTGTTTTGACATATAAAGCCCTAAACGGCTTGGGCCCTGGATACCTGAAGGACCGCCTCCTTCCATATGAGCCTACCCGGCAGTTAAGATCTAGCCAGGGGGCCCTTTTGAAAGAGCTGTCCCTCAAGGAGGTAAGAGGGACAGCTTGTAGACAAAGGGCCTTTTCGGCAGCTGCCCCCAGACTATGGAATGCCCTCCCGACTTAGATTCGTCTGGCGCCGACACTGATGACATTTCGGCGCCAGGTCAAAACCTTCCTGTTCCAGAAGGCTTTTAACTGAAATAATATTAGCTGTGGGTCCGATGGCAATTTTATATATATTTTAATTGTATTTTAATTGTTACATATCTTTATTGTATTTTAAATGCTGTAAGCCGCCCAATAAATAAATGCTGCAAGCCGCCGAAATAAATAAATAAATAAATAAATAAATAAATAAACAAACAAACAAACACCCTACTGCTTCTCTCTCTCTCTCTCTCTCTCTCTCTCTCTCTCACACACACACACACACACACACACACACACACACACACACACACACACACACACACACACACACACACACACTTTTCTTCTCTTTGAAGTTTTTGGAGATGCTGATGGGAGACTGAGAAGAGATACTAGATCAGGCAGAAATAAGTGAAAACAAAGAAACAGCCCTCTAGATCTCAGAGGGAGCTCTGGTGTCTTGGAAACAGCCTCTTTCAGCTCAGATTGCTTGGTCCTGAGTCATCTCATATATGGAAGTGATCAGAATACCTCTGAAGTAGAAATGTTTGCCTCATATCTCTGCTTCATATGAGACTTCTGATAGATACACAGGCAACCAGACACAAATTTTACAATCTTAAATATTTATGTATCTATCTATCCATGTATATGTTCATTTAATATATTTTGTTTTTCTCCCAATGGAGGCCCAATGTGGCTTACAACATTATTGGAGATTCAACTAAAGTCACAGTCGTTTGCAGTAGTAGAACACAGTTAAGCATGCTATGGCATTAAAAGAATGAACTATTGAACTATTTTAAAAGATATTAAAGTACATCAGGAAACAATGTAAGTAAATAAGCACAGCATACATCTGTTGCCAGTCAGTTGCCGAAAGTCTGGCTGAATATAAAAGGTGTAAATACACTCAGTCATTTACCCCTCCCGATACAATATTAGTCAAGGATAAGGTAAAATTTGTTTTTCGACACTGAAAAAGTGAGAATTAGCCCAAACTATATAGATCTGATTGTTTCTTTCACAGAAATGAAGTATTTTAAAAATGCTATGAATTTATATTGGTATAATCCATTTGAGGCTATCCTGAAGAGGTAGATTACGGATTCCATTATTTCCCATGATAGTGGCAACCCATGTTAGCTTGAGGGTGGATGTTTTAGGCCAACATATCTTGAGTATGTGACATTGGGGAAAGTCTACTTCTGATTGTTGATACTTCCCTACTATGATTTTGTATCTCTCTTTTGCGGATATCTCCTGCCATTGGGGTGCATCACCAGTTAAAGAAAAATGTCTCTGTTAGGCAGCCCCTCAGAAGCATGATGTACATATTCTTTGCTCAAGAAGGAGAAATGGAGCCAGTGTGATGATTGACAAAAATGCATTATGGTGTGACCTAGTGAAAATCTTTATCCAATGAAAGCCATCAGCTTTCAGCACTATCTTCCTCTCAGGAATTCTAGCTTGCCATCAGAGAAGAAATGAACCAGGGACTACTCATATTTCTAATGAAAGACCGAGTCAGGAGGAGAAAAGCAAAATAAGGGATAATGACAAATACTCGAACATAATTGTAAATTTAAGATGTACTAGAATATTTGACTATAAGTCTGTAAGTGTTGTAACCCAACCAGAGTTGTGCTGTGATACTAATGGGAGTGGGATACAAATTGAATGAATGAATGAATGAATGAATGAACAGACGAATGAATGAATGAATAGGATGCCATCTGGCTTGGGTATAAGTTTTGTTTTAGTCAAATATAATGGGGTCTCAGAAAATATTTATTATCGTCCTGTTTCTGGATATCTCCAAATTAGTGACTATTATATTACAGGCCAGTTCTTCTATTACTGGCACATGGACATGGCTGAAGATATTTTGTGGCCCAAACCTGAAAAATTGTATGGGTGCATGAGCCAGAAAATTTCCCCATTTCTGGTGAGGGGAGGGGACACAGTAAAAAGGAGCCTGGTGGTACAGTGGTTAAACAGCTGAAGTCAAAACTCTGCTCATGATCTGAGTTTTATCCCAATGGGCTCAAGGTTGACTCAGGATGTAGAAAATAGAATCAAGCTCTTTATTCTGTATTTCCAGTTTTACCTTGGGGAAGAGCACCTCATTTCGTTGCACCCACTTGTGAGCGCAATGACAAATAAATTTCTTATGTCTTATGTCTTATGTCTTCTTTAAATGAGTCGTTAAAAAGCTCTGGCTCAACGCGTTTCGGCAAAGCCTTCTTCAGGAGCGAGCTTCTTTATACTCTCTGCACCTTTCTTTGGTCTATATCAGCTCCAAAACTGTTTGAAAGTGCAGGCGCTCAGTTTTGTAGTTTTGGAGCTGATATAACATATCAGTTCTATATATAGCTGATATAACGATATAACATAAGCAGATGGGGCTATAACATTCATCCACCCAATACTTACCAGTAATTTAATTTGGATTAAGAGGGCACAACCTCTGCTGATAATTATGTTCCAATAAAACTGTAATTGAACATGTCCTAGCATGTTCCAAGAGCTCTTTCCTCTACTTCCTGGTGCCATTAGGTGTCTTGGGAATTTTATACCAGGTAGGCAAATATGTTATCCTGAGGTTTTGCCAATAATTTTTATTTATGATCTAATAACCATTGTAATCTGTGAATATTTAGTGCATAGATCCTTCTGAGAGATTGCAAAAGGTGCAGACACCCCCTGCCTAAAGCAAAGCTAGAACAACAATAGTAGCAGCAGCAATCCAACAGTCCTTGAGAACATGCCCAGCACGCATAATGTCCCACATCTGTCTAGGAATGTGACCAAATTTGGCTGGAAAGCAAGTTTTGTTTAGTTTGCTTTCACAGACATGATATCAGGAACTCTTGCCACATCCATGTGAGCTTTGAAGGATAAGGCTATTGACATCCACTCGTTATGTAACTTCCAAGCTGAAGGACCGGAGGCCACTGAATACCAAAAACAAAAGACAGCTGTCACCTATCCAGACCTGTTTGTGCACTCTACGTAGACATCCAGTGAGCTGCAGTGAAGGCTTGTCCATTAGGGCAAATAAGGTGGTGACTCACCCCAGGCTACTCTTCTTTCTAGCTGCTCCTGCCTGCTCCTGCCTGCTTCTGTACCAGAAGCAGAGGATGAGCCACATGTGTTTTTTACCTTGTAGAGGCAAAAAGTTCCACTTTCATCTCTGACTCTGCCTATCATCCATGGCTTTGCCGAACTGTGTGGTGCTTTCTGCTAACCAAAATGGCACCAGTCACCACTGTTTGATCATTATGGGAAATAACATTTAAACAAAGGGAGCGAGCCCAAGACACTTTGGTTCCTGACTAAATGCTTGCTCCCCGTTCAAGTGCATAGTGCCTAAAGCCAGCCAGGTTTTTTTCAGTGTGGGAGGCTGAAAGTTCTACCAGCAGTTCTCCTCATTCCTGACTATAAAAATATAATTCAATAACCATGTGCTGCCCCTTTTGATGACTCCCACAATCTGCTGCCCAAGGCAGCCATTTCAGTCTGCCTAGTGGTAGGACCAGCTCTGGCGGGGCTGGGGCTCAAGCAAAACATCTTGCATGCAGCAGAGAAAAATAAGGAGCTGAAGAGGCATGAATAGATTTGCGGAGGTGGAATGGGGTGGGAAGACTGGAAAGAGAAGAGACAGAAACAGCTGCCTTAGAGGTGTGAAGAGAGTTGGTTTACTGCCAAGGGAAGACTGCTGAACAAGTATGATCAGTGTGGAGAGAAGAGGAGAGAGGAGAAGAAGCTTAATTGAAAGGCCACAAATACATTTCCAAGATTCTGAGAAAAGAGAAAAGGCCACCAGGCCTGGAAAAGGGCCAGGCTATAGGTTCTCATCCTTTTGTCCCTACCTCCCATATGCTGCAAATTTTCCCTAGGGGGGGAGGGGGAATTTGTCTACCTCTTCCCAGGGAAAGTACTTCTGCCAGTAAAGGCCTGGTGCATTGAAAAACATGGAAGTATGTTTAGGAATGCCCATTTCTGTGGGACATGTGATGGAGATGGTTGCTTCATTCCTGTCCTGCTGGTTGGCATTCTGGGAGCAGAATAGTAAAGTAGGCTAGGTTCTGGACCGATCCAGCATGACTCTTCTTAAATTCTCAGGCCTTGGATTTGTACAGGCAATAAGATATCTCCTTACCATGCAGTGTGCCATTTCTAACTGAATACTGCAACTTGCTATGGCATTTAATCCCATATCTGTTTCCATCTTCAATTAACAATGGAATGCCATCCATTTTTTTAAGTTGCAAGAAATGTACTATCTTTTTTACTACAAGTGATACTTTATTTTACATGTGGTAGATATGATTGAAAGCTATTCACAGTGTAGGTATTGATAAATCGATATGCTGGCAAAGCAGTATTCCTGTGTCTAAACAGCAGAGTCATAGCTAACAAGTGTGCAGCAGCAGCAACAACAACAAAGTAATATAAAAGAGATCCCCAATGCGAAATGTTCCAGTATAAATCTTCAGTTTCAGTTATTTTGATGGGATGAGTCACAGGGTTAACAGAAAAGATGAAGCATTAAATTTAATCTGGAGCACCTGCCATTTTAGATTCCATGTCCAAGTTTTACACAGAAACATTTCACATTTGGAATGTTTTATCTTGCCTTACTAAATATTTATGTGGTGGTGCTGCGGGTTAAACCTCAGAAGCCTCTGTGCTGCAAGATCAGAAGACCAGCAGTTGTAAGATCGAATCCACGCGATGGAGTGAGTTCCCGTCGCTTGTCCCAGCTCCTGCCAACCTAGCAGTTCAAAAGTATGCAAATACAAGTAGATAAATAGGTACTACCATGGGGAGAAGGTAATGGCATTCCATGTCTAGTCATGCTGGCCATGTGACCACAGAAACTGTCTATGGACAAATGCTGGCTCTATGGCTTGGAAACGGGGATGAGCACTGTGCCCTAGAGTCAGACACGACTGGACTAAATGTCAAGGGGAACCTTTACCTTTACTAAATATTTGTTGTGTATTTTCTGGTTGTGGTTTCGTTCTTATCCAGGGAACTGTTTTTGTACTGCTTTAGAATAGTTCCTATTTCATGTTATATCCCTGATTTCTCTTACATGATTCTTTCTTAGTTAAGAATGTCCAGCCTAAGGAAATTGGTTTGCTTGCCATGAAGTGTCCCTGCTTGCTTGCTTGCTTAAAATATTTTTACTCCACCTCTCTCCTTAAAAAGTACCAAAGGCAGCTTACGTAATTAAAAGACAAATTTTAAAAGTTAAAAATAGTAAGTATACAAATATTAAAAAAGAATCAAACAAATGCCACAATCTAGAGCTCTGATTGTGGAAACACCTTGTGTGTGTGTGTGTGTGTGTGTGTGTGTGTGTGTGTGTGTGTGTGTGTGTGTGTGTGTGTGTGTGTGTGTGTGTGTGTGTGTGTGTGTGTGTGTGTGTGTGTGTGTGTGTGTGTGTGTGTGTGTGTGAGAGAGAGAGAATAATTAAAAAGTGGTGGTCATGATTTCACTCTTTCATTTTTCCTTACCACAGATTATGAAGAAAATGAGCAACATTTATGAATCAGCAGCCAATACCCTGGGAATCTTCAGCAGCCCATGCTTGACCAAGGTGGAACTGAGAGTTGCATGCAAAGGTATCTCAGACAGAGATGCCCTCTCCAAGCCTGATCCCTGTGTCATCCTGAAAATGCAGTCTCATGGGCAGTGGTTTGAGGTAAGTGCTCAGTTTTGCATATATAGAAAAGTCCCACCCCACCCCCTAGTGATTTGATGCCATGTTGCAGTAGAGCACCAGAGCTTGAAAACATGATTTCGGGAGATTGTAAATTCCAGAATCCCCTCATCAGCCATGCTGGCTACGGAAGTCTGGGAGTTCACAAAAACTTCCCAAAGCTCTGACTGGTCCTTACTGATCTTGGAGGTATAAAAATATATGCCTGAAGATATGAATATACTGTATGAAGATATGAGCTCTAGTTATGGAAATTTCAGGACATCTTCAGCAAGGTGGGATGAGGAGACAATGTGGACAATTCGGTCAGTTGAGATGCAAAGTGTATCTATTGCACTGCAGATGGAAAAGATAAATTATTCAGTCTATAGATGTATGTGAGATGTGCTCCTAATATCCATATCTGGTACTTTCGAATAGTTTGACTAAGATAGACTGATACCTTGTCGGCCTCAATGCCTACCCTGTTCTTTTGCTCAAAAAATGAAGGATCTTAACAATGCTTGGGTTAGAGATGGATGCTTCTTCTCGCTGGATGCCCTCTGTCTGTTGTGAGCCCTGTGCCATTTGGCAGGTGTGGTGGTGGAGGAGCTGGCACTTGGTTTCTCAGCTTCAGAGGAAAGTGCTTGGGAGTCCAGGTTTTGGCTTGACTTCAGCAATGTAGTTTGGCTTTTCAGCCAGTACCTTGGCTCACCTCATTTTCAGACTCAAGTTTGGGGCTTGGGACAGTGCAACAAGAACTGCCTAAGAATCCCATGATGCTGGATTTAAAGATGGAACTTATTTATTTATTTATTTATTTATTTATTTATTTATTTATTTATTTAACTTATATGCCACCCACACTACCCAAAGGTCTCTGGGTGGCTTACAACAATTAAAATACAGTTAAACTATATACTCTAAAAGTTGCCATCAGGACCCACAGTTGATACTATTTCAATTAAAAGCCTTCAGGAAGGTTTTGACCTGGCGCCGAAATGTCATCAGCGTCGGCGCCAGACGAATCTCAGTTGGGAGGGCATTCCATAGTCTGGGGGCAGCTGCCGGAAAGGCCCTTTGTCTACAAGCCGTCCCTCTTACCTCCTTGAGTGATGGCTCTTTCCAAAGGACCCCCTGACTATATCTGAACTGCTGGGTAGGTTCATATAGAAGGAGGCGGTCCTTCAGGTATCCGGGGCCCAAGCCGTTTGGGGCTTTATATGTCAAAACAAGCACTTTGAATTGGGCCCGGGAAGCAACTGGTAGCCAATGTAATTTAAACAGAATCGGCTTGATGTGTCCCCTAGCGGCCCTATCACTTCACTTTAAAATATAACACAGTTCTCTTCAGATGGGGGGAATTTTGGCACATCCAAGGGCCAACATTATGAACTCTTCCTATATCTTATTCTTTTTAAAAAATTAAAAAACTGACTAGGAGTTTCCCTTTCTTCTTTTAAAAAAAATTAACAAACCTCTACTTGGCTCAGAAGAGAATTGCTGTTCCTGGAAGCATCCGGGGAATGGTGGTTCTCTTTCTTTGTGCAGTCCAAGACAATTTGGAGGCCACAAAAATAGGTAGGACCCTCATGCAACCCATCAGCCACATGTCACCAACACTTTTCTTTAGATTGTGCCAGCTCTTTTGAAGTCAGTGTGATTTCATTTAACTCTGAATCCTCTGAAATATTGACTCAAGTGATTTTAACGATCAGATGATCTGACCTTATCAGTATCTCTTAGAATGCTTAGATGCTACACTAGACATGTGGGTGTCATTTCAGCTTCCCTTTAAACAATATAAAGTAAAGTGATATGCGTTAGACCCCAAGTGGAGGAACAAAGGAATCCTCAATATGTGAGATGGGGGGCATTAGGGAAAAGTAGCTTTCTTGTTATATCCCACAACTGAACTTCATTTTCGTGATTCCTCAGTTGGAGGGATGATTCTTTTGCCAGTTGGACTGAGGCTAATTGTTGTATATGCATATTCTGTGACTGTGCTTCCCTCTGAATAGAAGGCAAATGACCTCAGCAGATGGTTTTGCCATCTTTGTTCATGTTAGTCAAACCGGCTTGCAAAATGTACCGAACCCTGGCATGTCTGCTTGATGTTCCTTGCTCATGGTTTGGAGGTGAAGCTGTCAAAACACATGGCAGCTTTGGCAACAGGAGAGTGAGGGAAGAAAAGATGCTTATCTATCCCTGCTGTGATTCCCTGCTGGAGAGCAGACAATGCAGGCTAGCTTGTTACCTCAGGAAGCTGTTCTGGCTCCCGTCTTTATTTTTCAAATATAACACAGGATTTTATTGTACTGCTGTCGGGGAATAAAGTGCACAGTTGCAAAACCAAGAAGTTGGGCTGCTTCCAAATGAGACTTTAAGTGTGCAAAAGGCCCTGTCTCTTGCACAGACTTTTATGGGGGATCAAGATATTGCTGTCATCCACCAGCCTTCCAGAGTTTTCCTTTCTTTTTTTTTTTCCTTAACAGAAAAACAGAAAAACTTGTTAAAGATGGGGAAGCTGTGACTGGCCCCAGCTCTCCCCAATATGGTACAGTGTATTGCCTTATTTCTAAATTATAGTAATAATCTATAAATCTGAATGTTTGTAATTTATGTAATTATAAAAGTGTGTGTATATAAATATTAATATTTTTATTATTTTAAAAACTTTATAAGCAACCCTGGCCTCTATCTTTTAGTCAAAATAAATAACATATACATAAATACATATATAAACAGGCATTTAAAAAACTTTTTGTTTTTGCAGATTTAGCAGAAAGAACAAAACTGAATTGAACTAACAAAGAAAGAAAGAAAAAAGACAGAACATAATAAGAATAGCAAATATAATGTTAGTACTCATTATAAACCACCATTATAAATTTGAATACAGTTGAAACCATCAATACATACATTTCAATTTATGCATATAAATCAGTATAGGTCTTCCAAATGTCTGAATAAATGCCCACACAAAATTTACATCTATGTGATACATTTTGTAGCTAGTACAAACAGATTCTTTGTGTAGCGGATAGTGGATATATTCGCCTTTTCTGTGGGATCAGTATTCACTGATTCACTTATCCACGGTCTGTAAAAATTATATTAAATATTTAAAGTATTAAAAGAAAAAAGGCAGAAAAATCCACATTTTGCCACAACCAGCCACTAGAGGGAGCCAGAGGGACCATGCTATGACAAATACAGTGGTGCCTCGCAAGACGATGTTAATTTGTTCCGCGAAAAACGCTGTCTTGCTAAAACATCGTCATGCGAAACACGATTCTCTATTGGAATGCATTGAAATCTATTTAATGCATTCCAATGGGAAAAAACATTGTTTTTGCGAAAATCATCCATAGAAAACATCGTCTTGCGGGATGCGGTTCGCCATTGGAATGCATTGAAATCTATTTAATGCGCTTCAATGGGGAAAAATCATCGTCTTGTGAAAATCGTCCATAGAAAACATCTTGTGAAGTGCAACAGCGATCGCAAAAACCAATCGTCTTGCGGATTAATCGTCCCGCAAGGCAATCGTCTTGTGAGGCACCACTCTCTATATAAGAAAGCTGCTTGCAAGCTTTCTGCTTGGAGGTGGCACAGAGGGCTCCTCTTGCTTGCTGGTTTACCTGGAGGTAAAAAAAGTGTCAGTGCTGGGCGATCTAGGCAGGAAGTGAGACAGGGGAGTCTCCAGCCAGCTTGCTCTGCAATCAAGCCTGAGAGTGTGCCGGCAAACAGCTCAGCATGCTCATGAGTGGCCCTCCCAAGGTGGTGGCAGTGGTACCCTCCTCACTCCCTTCAGGTGACCTTTGGGTTTCATGGATTCGAAGGAGGACTGGGGGGGATTTGTCCCTATACCTTCCAGATAGTTGGCAAGGACAGGGAGGGCATCTGGTTTGAGGGGGGAGGTGTTTGCTACAATCCATGTTCTTCAGGGGCTTGGAACCAATTTTCCCACAGATACACAGATCCTACTGTGCATCTTTCCAAGCTCAGAGTAAAAGTCCCTTAGTTGCCATAATAGCTTGTAAAGTTCTGTTTCATTGTCCAGTTGTTAGACCCCATAAGGCAGAAACATACAGTAATTTAAGAGAACATGAATATCTGTAAATATCTAAGGTTTCCCCAATACTTTTTAAATACAAGTAATGACTTCAAATCAAAATAAATGAATTGCTGGACAATCTCTGATCGTATATGTCAAGGATGCACTCCCAATATTACAGTTTCAACATCTTTCACAGTTTTAAAAATATTTACTAAATAACCATTGTGGAGTCCCAGCATGTTCTACATACTACTTTTTGTTGGTTCAGTCTTGGTGTCAGGTCTGAAGAAAGAGCCCACATAGATTCTAATACATTTTCCATTGTTTGGATTGTATGCTACCTTCTAATTCTCCATTCCATAACTCTCTGAGCTCTGGAATGTCTACCATATAAAGACCCACTGAACACTTAGAAACCACAGTTGTGGGCTTATATTTCTGAACAGATTCAATAATTCCATCCAACAGTTTAGGAGATTCTGAAGCACTTGGTGCAGATGGCCCAGATAGACGCTAGCAAATGCTGAAACTAGAGATTGTCATTTTGATCTTGCAAGTAGATATTTTTTAGCCCGTAGAAAACATTAGAAATTCATTGTCCAAACCTATCCACCAGTCTAAAGTATATATACCACATTTCACCCACTTCTTTCACAAAAAAGGCTTCTTTTTTGTCTTCAGATCTGGATTCCCTTATAATTTTTTTTAAGCATGTGCATATGGATCAAATTTTAGCTAATGAGCCAATACACACCCTGTTTCTCTAATTGTTGAAATTTAAGGCAGTATAACTCCTTTTTTTCTTGCTGTATTTTGAACCCAAAACAAACCATCCATAAAGAGGTGCAAGACAGGCCATCTCTAAAATCACCCAAGCTGGGATATTCACAGAAATAGAGACTCTCCAACCATTTACAAGTGGAAAAACATACTCTTCTCCTTCACGGATTGCTGCCTTGTCGTGGTGAAGGGGCTTGATTAATTCAGAGAACCCCTGCATGGGTTATTCCATGCAGGGACACCAAAGATGGACAGGTCATAATGGAGAGTTCTGACTAAACATGATCCGCCTGGAGCAGGAGCTGGCAAGCCACTCCAGTTCTTTGCCAAGAAAACCCCATCAACAGAAACGAAAAGCTAAAAGATATGACACTGGAAGATGAGCCCCTCAGGTCGGACGCTGTCCAACATGCTGCTGAGGAAGAGTGGAGGACAAGTACAAGTAGCCCCAGAACTAATGAAGTGGTTGCGCCAAAGCCGAAAGGGCGCTCAGCTGTGGACGTGCCTGGAAGTGCAAGGAAAGTCCGATGCTGCAAAGAAAAATACTGCATAATAACCTGGAATGTAAGATCTGTGGACCTTGGTAAGTTGGCAAGATTCCTGGGCATCAGTGAACTAAAATGGACAGTAATGGGCGAATTCAATTCAGACGATTATCATATCTATTATTGTGTGCAAGAATCCCGTAGAAGAAATGGAGTAGTCCTCATAGTCAAGAAAAGAGTGGGAAAAGTTGTACAAGAGGCGACTCTACACATGGAAATCACCAGATGGGCAATACCAAAATCAGATTGATTATATTCTCTGCAGCCAAAGATGGAGAAGCTCTATACAGTCAGCAAAAACAAGACCTGGAGCTGATTGTGGCTCTGATCATCAGGTTCTTTGAGCAAAATTCAAGCTTAAATTAAAGAAAGTAGGAAAAACCACTGGGCTAGTCAGGTATAATCTAAACCAAATCCCTTATGAATACAGAGTGGAAGTGAATAACAGATTTATGGAAGTCAATTTGGTGGACAGAGTGCCAGAAGAACTATGGATGGAGGCTTGTAACATTGTACAGGAGGCCCCAACAAAAACCATCCCAAAGAAAAGGAAATGCAAGAAAGCAAAGTGGCTGTCCATCGAGGCCTCACAAATAGCAGAGAAGAGAAGGAAAACAAAATGCAAGGGAAATAGGAAAAGTTACAGAAAATTGAATGCAAACTACCAAAAAATAGCAAGGAGAGACAACAGGGCCTTCTTAAATGAACAGTGCAAAGATATAGAGGAAAATAATAGAAAGGGGAAAAGCAGAGATCTGTTCTAGAATATTGGAGTTATTAAAGGAACATTTTGTGCAAAGATGGACATGATAAAGGACAAAAATGGTAGGGACCTAACAGAAGCAGAAGAGATCAAGAAGAGGTGGCATGAATACACAGAGGAATTATACCAGAAAGATTTGGATGTCCCAGACAACCCAGATAGTGTGATTGCTGCCCATGAGCCAGACATCCTGGAGAGTGAAGTCAAAGCTATGGTTTTTCCAGTAGTGATGTATGGAGGTGAGAGCTGGTCCATAAAGAAAGCTGACTGCCGAAGAATTGATGCTTTTGAATTGTAGTGCTGGAGGAGACTTTTGAGAGTCCCCTGGACTGCAAAAAGAACAAACCAATCCATTTTGAAGGAAATCAACCCTGAGTGCTCACTGGAAGGACAGATCCTGAAGCTGAGGCTCTAATACTTTGGCCATCTCATGAGAAGAGAAGACTCCCTCGAAAAGACCCTGATGTTGGGAAAGTGTGAGGGCAAGAGGAGAAGGTGGACGACCGAGGACGAGATGGTTGGACAGTGTCATGGAAGCTACCAACATGAATTTGACCAAACTCCGGGAGGCAGTGGAAGATAGGAGGGCCTGGCGTGCTCTGGTGCATGGGATCACAAATAGTCGGACATGACTTAATGACTAAACAACAAGAAAAACATACTTTTTGTCGTACAAATATCTGGGAAATTAAAACCACCTTCTCATATTGGCAGCTGCATTTTCTTAAGCGAGAAAAAAGGTGGAGAGCTGTTTCAAATTAATTTGTGAAGTATTACACTGTTAATGTATTTGGGGAATATACAGTGAAACACCACAAAGCGCATACTGTATATCATTGATGGGAATCTATTCATCTTAAGTCTATTAATCTTATCCCAAATACTAAGCTTAAGGGATGCCTGTCTTTATAAATCATTAGAAATCACTCTAGTCACCTTATTTAAATTACGTTTAATCATTCGAGATATATCTTTTGGGATCAAAATACCTAAGTATGTGAATTCATCTGACACCAACAAAATCACTGTTTACTATATAATGTAAGCATTTTATAGTTGTTCACAGAATTTGACCAATTAATTGTGTAAACTGAGATTCTACCAAAAGTATCAATTATTTTCATTCTAGTATAGATCTTTCTGGTCTACTAATAAATAGTAATACATCATCTGCATATAAAGCTAATTTAAATTCTACTTGAGGAACAAAGCCATAAATTATTCTGTTCTGTCTAATAGTACGCCTCAGTAGTTCCCAACATAAATCAAAGAGTGGAGACAAGAGACCACCCTCTCTTGTACCCTCTCCAAACAAAAGGGATCAGAATTAACTATTACTTGTGATTTAAAATAAATGATTTAGGAATAAATCTTTAATCCATTTTATGTATTCTTGCAGAAATCCAATTGTTTATAAAGTCAACACACATAAAATGCCAGTATCTTTTCTGAAACATTTTTGGGCATTCAATGAAATAAACGCAGTTGAATCCAATCTGTTATTGTTTTATAATAAGTTAATTCTGACTTTTGGCAACCATTTTCAGGGTTTTCTAGTAGAGTGTAAGTTACTCAGTTCATATGTTGTTCGTATATTTAGTTAGTTAGTTAGTTTTATTCTGTTTTTATCCTTAAAAAGGATCTAGGCAGCTTACATCAGTAAGATAATATTTAAAAACAAAAACAAAAGTATAAAAATATTTTAATAGGAAGCAAATATCACCCAAAAACAGTAAACAAAATCAAGACTGTTTATCTTTGTCATTGTAAACCTTTATAAAAATCTGGAGAATGTGATATTACAAATTGACTTAGAAGAGACCTCACTGTCTTTTTTTTCAAATTTTGCTCTTTCTGAATTCTACTTTGCTTCTTATATGAAGCATATGCTATAATCCTACCTTGAATACACTAGATGCCTCCCATTCAATAAGGTATGAAAAAGCTCTTCCTTTGTTTTGCTCAAAATATTCGTGAAGTTCTGCTCCCATCTGTCTGTTAAAATTCTTGTAATTCGAAATCCCAAACATGTAGATGTCCACATCGGTCAGCTATAGACATAGGGATGAATAAAAAAAAAAGAATCACGATTTTCATCAAAAATTGCTGATTCATGTAATATTTATCACTTCATATTCATCAGTTCCAGAGGCCCTAATGAATATAAAGTGACAAATATTTACCCTTTTTATTTGCCCCTTTGTTGGGCCCATAGAGCAAGTTAGGCTGCCGGAATGGCTGTATCAGCAGCCTAGTTTGCTCTCTCTGCTGTGGGCCCAGCTATTTTGGCGAGCCCACTCTTTCTGTCCCCACAGTCTGGCCCTGCTTGCTTCCCTAGCCCTGTCACCTCCCAACCTTTTCCTGCCACCACTGGCACCAAAGCTAGATTGCCAGAACAGAAACTGTCATTCTGGTTGACTAGCCTGCTCTCTCTGACTCTGTGTGCACCAATCAGTTGTTTGGCATGAACAGGCTCGGAGAGAGTAGGCTAGCCGTCGGAATGGTGGTTTCCATTCCAGCAGTGGTGGCAGGACAAGGTAGGGAAGTGAAGGGGGACAGTGGGAAGGGGGTGAGGGGGCAGGCAGGTGGGTTTTCTAAAAACAAAAACAAAAAAACAACAAACTGATTCATGGTTTGTTGGAAAATCCAGGGGAAATTTGTGGTTCATGGTTCATCACGTTTGACAAACTACAAACCACAATGAACCACTATTTTGGCAGTGCATCCCCATCCCTAGTGAGTGGCATGGCGAGTGATACAGGAGTATGTTCTGAAATTTCAGTCACATGTACCTGGCATGTTATTACATATTAGAGCAAAGGAGACAATACCAGAAAATAATCTGATAAAACAATTTTGGTCCATCAATGAGAGAAGCATATAAGCTCATTCTGTAGGATGTAGGACATGTCAAACACCAGTCAAGCCCAGCATAAATAGACAGATATGATGCATATTTTGTTCTCATGTTGTCCTCACTATTTCCTTGGTGATGTGTAAGTAGTCACCATAACCCTTACCTGGAAGTAAATACCACAGGACTCAAATAAGATTCAGTTCTGATTAGATGGCATATGGTTGCATCATTGATATAATCCACTACTGTATCACCTTGTTCTGACTATTCTTATCAGAGATAAGATCTTGTAGAAGAAGGTTAACAGCTTGTTAACTGTTAGCTCTCATTGAGGCAGATATTGAGATGACTAAATTTAAATTGTTAATTCTTTTCTACTAACTTTCTTATCTCTTCTTTGGATTCTTTGTTTCTTCCTTCTGTTGGAGAGAGAGCTGGTTGAATATTAACAACAGCCAATATTCAAACCTTTTAAAGTGGGGAGAAGCCTTTTACAGTTGGGATCAGATGTAAAAGTTAGCTTGTGTGTTTCTTCATCTCCTTATCCAACAAACGCCTGCCCTAAGCTCCAAATAATTCTTTACATCTTGATCAAAACATTTTTGGTAGAAGTGAAGTGAGATCAATTTGGACAGAGATCCTGTTAGTATGCAGCTCCCACCATGTTGCCAGTGGTAAGGAACATAAAGAGCTGGGGTTCAATAATATCTGCAGTTTGCCCATTCCAATGTTATGTACACATCTGGTTCCGTACTGTGTCCTGCTCTACTGTTGTCAGTATCTGACTAGCCAGGAAGCACACCAAGCATAGGTGCAGTCTCTTAGAAGGTGCTGAAAAGAAAGAGCACAAAGCTATGCTTGGTCAGTGGACAAAGGAAACAGGAGGAGGCAATTCAAAGAACAAAGCCCAAGAGTAGCGAGGATACAAACCAAGGTCAAAGTCCTACAGAGTAAGGAATAAACTGCAGTGAAGCCAGTGGACTGTCAGGGCAGGTAACAACATCAATCTGAATTTCAGGAATGCTGAAAACAGGGAACAAGGCAGGCAAAGTGGGAGTTGTTTCCAGCATCTGGGCTTCGGGTAGGTAGCATTCTTACAGACTTGTAGCTGGACAGCTTCCTGCCATCTTGGTTGGCCAATGGCTGCCTTGAAACTCCTCTCCCTGGGACTTGGACATAAATCTTCTTTGGAAACCGCCTGTGAACTGCCCCCCTCTCCTGGAGTGGCTGGGTCCTCTCTGGAGGGTCCAAACTCTGCTTCTAGAGAGAGGCCCCCAGGGGCTCAAGTTCTTCCTGTAACACAGAGACAGTTCTTTGCATGTCATCCTGGCTCTCATCCTCAGAGGAAGACTTGCAGGACGTACATGATGTATTTCAGTATGTATGAACAGTTACCGTGTTGAAACTAATTTCTGCTCCGTTCTTCATCACTGCTGATTTGAATTCAAAGTACTGCCAAACAAAAGTACTTTGCGTTGTTGCTTTCCACAGATGCTGCCCTCCTTGACACTTCAGCTATTTTATGCTCATTGGCTCACCAAATAAATCAGCCTCCGCAATGATGATATGTCTCTACTCCGCTGCCAAATATTTCTGCTCCTGTTATACCAGGCCTACGCATTATGAGATCTCCCAAGCTGTCCCCAAGCAACTTCTCATGGCCTACCAGATGGTTGATAGAAAGTTGTGTAGGCCTATTGCATTTTAGTTGTCACCTCAGCCTGGAAAGGGAAGGGGGGAGGATTGAGCTGTGAATGTCAGGAATGGCTTATAGGTCAAGTTCAGCCAGATGGGTCATGGGCCACAAGTTGGCCAGGTAGTCTGGACTCGGCACGAGCTAAAGTCATAGGGAATGTTCTGCTTCAGCTCTTCGGGTAGGGAGGCAAATCTCAAGGTGACTGGTGTTGGAAGAGAATGAGAACCTTTGATGTTATTGTGGCTCTAAGATCTGGGTGAGCACCTCTCTCCTTCCTACTGACTCCAGAGCCCATTTGTGGAAAAAGGTGTTTGTACAAGGTGTTGAACACAATATCTGTTTAGGGAATAGTGGAGGAGATCTACGTTGTCTGTTTATCTCATGCACTGATGTTGTGAAGAACATGTTTTTGAGCATATGCTTATTATGTAAATTTAAATTCTGATTGCCCTCCTGGACAGACCAGGAAAAAAAATCAGGTTTTTTTTTCCTTAAAAAGAAAGTGCCAGTAATTACTACTTTAAAAGTTTGGGCTTCCCTCCATTTAAAAATACTACTTGTCTGGAAAATAGGTTTTCTGTCCATTAGCTCACAGCTTGCAAATCCTGTCACATTAAATCAAATGTCATCTCAAAATAGGCCCTTTTAATGCAACCTCACCACAGGAAACATTCTGTAGGTTGTCTGATTGAAATGACGAATTTAAAAAATATCACAGGTGGGATTGTAAATTCTGCTCTCTGCTCCTGTATTCTATAAAGTTGTACCTCATGTCAGGACACAATGGATTTACTGCATATATATCTTTCTTCATATTTCACAGGATATGGGTTGTAGCAAGTCATGATTTATGAACATTATTCTATCTGTGAAGCAGTTTTAGTTCTCAGTATAGCAGATTTTGGCATTGTTTGAGAGGATTTTTAAAAATGTGCTTTAATTTAAGAAGAAGTCTAGAAATCTAACATTAAAAAATTGAATTTAGTTGGTGCAGATGAGGGAGAATTTTGTTTCAGTTTCTTTTTGAAAAATTTGCCAAACTGTGCAAATTTCCTCACATTCAGGAAATCAGTTACTAAAGAACCAAACAAGGTCAAATGAGATGATGAACCTAGTGTGAGATTAGAAGCAGTGCTCCCACAAGTGACAAAAATGTATTTGTCATGGCACATGCTTTCTTTACTCTTGTATCTTGCATTTTGACATACTTTATTTTATGTTGGAAGATAAACATGAGCTTACTTTGTGAGTCTTATTTACTAAAACATGAATCTTTATTTTGGGGAACCAGCAGTTTGGTATCAGTTTTTGAGGCTGGTAAATTATTTTTCCAGCCACAACCATGTTCCCAAGAGTGGAATTGTTCAAAATGTGCTTTTGCCAACAAATATTTAGATGGCAGCTCTGAGCTGGTGGTATTATCTTTCATTTCTTAAAGTTGTTACAGCCAGTTTCTTTTTTATTATCCTGTGGTTTTGGATACAAACACGGAGAATTTGGACCGGTTCTGATTTTTTTAAAATACAGTGGTGCCTCACTTAACGATTGCCTCGCTTAACGAGGAAATCGCTGTATGATTAGTTTTTTGCTATCGCTTTTGTGATCACAGAACGATGGTTTAAATGGGTTTTTTCGTTTAATGATGATCGGTTCCCTGCTTTGGGAACTGCTTTTCACTTTACGATGATCAGCAAACATCTGATCGTCGGGTTTCAAAATGGCCACCGGCTGAAGAAAATGGCCCCTGCTGTTTTCTAGGACAGTTTCCTCGCTTTACAGGCACTGAAAATGACCACTGTATGGAGGATCTTCGCTGGATGAGCAGGTATTCGACACATTGGAACGCATTGAACGGTTTTCAATGCATTTCAGTGGGTTTTTTATTTTGTTTGACGATATTTTCGCTCTACAGCGATTTCGCTGGAACGAATTAACATCGTCAAGCGAGGCACCACTGTAAACTTATCAGATTCATACTTCCTGACTCAATATGTGAACCAGAAGTCACTCATCTTTCATTATTTTCACTTCTCAGTTTTTTTCAATGCAATTTCTGGAGAAAAAAATGAATAGCTGTCCAAACACCTGCACAAAAGAACATTATATTAAGGAAAAGCAATTTTTTTTTAAAAAAAAAAGGCAGACCAGGCAAAATGGTGGAGAGAAATGTGTATGGTAAGAGAATCGAGCGCTGGTTGGAGAGCTTAGTATTTTGGAACACCCAGAGCCAGTGTTTGGGAGCTTGACTTTTCAGTGTGCCTTGTAGGAGAAAAACAAGCCTGTGTAGTCTTGAGCAAGCTGTACAGTCCCCAGGGTGCCACCAGAATGGTAGACCACTTCTGATCATCACAATGTGATGTTTTGCCTATTCAGAACATCGCAAGGCGATCGCATTAGCGATCTTAAAAAAATAGATCGCTATGCCGATTCGTCATTAAATGGTGCACTCGTTAAGCGAGGCACCACTGTATAGCTAGTAAAACTTAGTGGCAACCAACCTCAGTGTGGAAGCCAGCTGGAGTTCAGATCAGACTAACGTGCATCTCCTCCTCTTACAACATTTTCCCGCTTTCAGGCATCCAGATCTCTGCTACATGCCTGACACGTGCAAACCAAGGCATGCTACTTCCAACTGACCAGCTGTTAAAAAGAAAAAGCTCATTTGCTGAATGCAGATTGAGCTTGTGTGTGAATAAACAGTATTTTCCTCTTAACTGATTCTAGAGGCAAAATTAATGCCCTGTCCAGTCAAGCGCTTAGAAACCTAAAATCAAATAATGGCTTTTATTAACAAAGACCGCTTCGGCAGAGTTATATTTTCCCCTGACTCGTAGAACAGGCCTTCATGCAATGAGTTGTTACATGTCTCTAAAGAATTTCCACCTAGTCTTTGTCTGAAACTGTGAATATTTATTGGACTATTATCTTTTTTAAAAATGAGGAATTAGTCTAGTTAGTTTTTAATGAAAGTAATTGTCTCTTTATCATTTTTCAGATTTTTCCTTGTTTCCTCATGTAATGCGTTGTGTTTCTCAAGTGGCCTAATCAACCACTTCAGTAGATAGAAATGAATTTTGCCGAGATACAGAAATATTAGCTTCTTCTAGGCCAGAGTCCCCTGACACTGTTCTTTCAAAACATTGTGCTGCTTTTCTCGGGTTCTTATGAATACAGAAGGCATAGGCCAAGTTTGCTTTGGGATTGCTGTGTTTACATGCTTTTTCTGTACAATTACTTTTGACCTCACTTAGGATTTTGCTTTACCTAATACTTTCCATTTTCCTCAGCAATTAATTTTTTGCCCGTCTGGCTCTTCTGAGACAGTTTTCAAAGCAGCATTTTAAGGGTGGATTCTCAATGATAGTTGATCTTTGCTGGTGGATGGCCAGGGCTGATATGACACTGGTTGAAGTCACAGGGAGTTACAGTGGTTCTGTGGCTCTCCAAGCATAGAGACAAATATCACATGAGTTGTGCAGGAAGGTGGGAAGTGGGCGGGTTGTGTGAGTTGTGTGTGCAAGCAAGATGGGTTTAAAGCCTGGGCACCCACTTTCATATGTTCTCAGCAGCTCAGCACAACTGTGTTTGTGTGTTGTGAATAAACTATTTGTTTAGGAAGGAGCCCAGGAAATCTACATTGTTTATTATACACACACAAAGTAACTATTTTAGTGACTTTTAGAACTGGGAAATAACTGATGTACTTATATTGTACTTTGGGGCGATGGACCTATACAGTACTAGTAATGAACTACTTTTATCCTGCCTCAAACTAGTTTCTGTGGCTGATTGGTTCTCACTAGCTGGTATTAAGGTTAACCACAAATCAGCACAGCAAATGTGAAATGGAAGCTCCCAGGCTTTCTTTCATGGCAGAGTCAAAGGACAATAAGAGATTTAGACCCATTCTCATATTGGCAGACCTTGGTATATGTTATGTCCAAATGCAGTCAGTGATGGCGCTTTAACATGGAGATGGGCAGATCATAGATTTAGATATTTTGGCACAGTTTGGAAGCAATGCATTATAGCTCAATGGTTTAGGCATCTGGCTACAGATGTTGGGAATTCGATTCCCAATGCACCTCCTTGCCAGTGGCTGGACTTGATGATCCATAGGGTCCCTTCCAGCTTTTTAGTTCTGATATTATTATTATTATTATTATTATTATTATTATTATTATTATTATTATTATTATTATTATTATTATTATTATTATTATTATTATTATTATTATTATTAATAATAATAATAATAATAATAATAATAATAATAATAATAATAATAATAATAATAATAATAATAATAATAATAATAATAATAATAATAATAATAATAATAATAATAATAATAATAATACCTTTATCATTACTTTTTCATGCAACAAGGATCAACTGTGTTTGGCCAGATGTGCAATATGTGTGTACAGTATATCACAGAAGTGAGTACACCCCCTCACATTTCATAAATATTTTTGTATATCTTTCCATGTGACAACACTGAAGAAATGACACTTGGCTACAATGTAAAGCAGTGAGTATACAGCTTGTATAACAGTGTAAATGTGCTGTCCTCTCAAAATGAAGCAACACACTGCCATTAATGTCTAAACTGCTGGCAACAAAAGTGGGTACATTCCTAAGTGACAATGTCCAAATTGGGCACAAAGTGTCAATATTTTGTGTGACCACCATTATTTTCCATTACTGCCTTAACCTTCTTGGGCATAAGAGTTCACCAGAGCTTCACAGGTTGCCACTGCAGTCCTCTTTCACTCCTCCATGACGACTTCACAGAGCTGGTGTATGTTAGAGACCTTGGGCACCTCCACCTTCCGTTTCAGGATGCCCCACAGATGCTCAATAGGGTTTAGGTCTGGAGACATGCTTGGCCAGTCCATCACCTTTACCCTCAGCTTCTTTAGCAAGGCAGTAGTCGTTTTGGAGGTGTGTTTGGAGTTGTTAATCATGTTGGAATACTGCCCTGTGGCCCAGTCTCCAAAGGGAGGGGCTCATGCGCTGCTTCAGTATGTCACAGTACATGCTGGCATTCATGGTTCCCTCAATGAACTGTAGCTCCCCAGTGCCGGGAGCACTCATGCAGCCCCAGATCATGACACTCCCACCACCATGCTTGACTGCAGGCACAACACAGTTGTCTTTGTATTCCTCACCTGATTGCCGCCACAAACGCTTGACACCATCTGTACCAAATAAGTTTATCTTGGTCTCACTGGACCACAGGACATAGTTCCAGAAATCCATGTCCTTAGTCTGCTTGTCTGCAGCATACCGTATATGGGCTTTCTTGCGCATCATCTTTAGAAGAGGCTTCCTTCTGGGACAACAGCCCTGGAGACCAGTTTGATGCCGTGTGCGGCGTATGGTCTGAGCACTGAATAACCCCTTCAACCTCTGCAGCAATGCTGGCAGGACTCATATATCTATTTCCCAAAGCCAACCTCTGGATATGACACGGGCACGGGCACTCAACTTCTTTGGTTGATCATGGTGAGGTCTTTTCTGAGTGGAACTTGTCCTGTTAAACCGCTGTATGGTCTTGACCACTGTGTTGCAGCTCAGTTTCAGGGTTTTGGTAATCTTCTTATAGCCTAGACCATCTTTATGTAGAAAAACAATTTGTATTTTCAGATCCTCAGATAGTTCATGACCATGAGGTGCCATGTGGAACTTCCAGTGACCAGTCTGAGAGATTGAGAGCAATAACACCTGCTCCCCCCTCACACCTGAGACTTGTGACACTAAGGGGTCTCATGACACCAGGGAGGGAAAATGGCTACTTGGGCCCAATTTGGGCATTGTCACTTCGAGGTGAACTCACTTTTGTTGCCAGCGCTTTAGACATTAATGGCTGTGTGTTGCTTTATTTTGAGAGGACAGCACATTTACACTGTTATACACGCTTTATACTCACAGCTTTACATTGTAGCCAAGTGTCATTTCTTCAGTATTGTCACATGAAAAGATATGCTAAAATATTTATGAAATGTGAGAGGGTGTACTCACTTCTGTGATATGCATGTATGTATGTATGTATGTATGTATGTATGTATGTATGTATGTATGTATGTATGTGTGTGTGTGTGTGTGTGTGTGTGTGTGTGTGTGTGTGTGTGTGTGTGTGTGTGTGTAAACAAACAGACAAACAAATCAAGCAAGCAAGCAATACATACTTTTTCTTCACCTTCAATGTATGAAGTGGCAGGAAGATTCTGTATATGTTCTATTTTTAACTGGAAAATAAGACCCTGTCTTTTGCTCCAGAGACAACTTCCTTAAGGACCGAAAGTGTGGGGTGCAGTCTAGAATATCTTACTGCTAGCATAGTGGGATGATCTGGGCACTACAGAAAGTCTGGGCAAGTGTCTCACACACTTTCTGGAGTGTGGTAAAGAACGGCTGCATTGGAGCAGCAAAGAATGACACCCTTTGCTCATTATTTTATTAGTAGTATCACCATTTTATCAATCAGTCAACCCACTTTGAGATTTGTCATATACCTGACCTTCTTTGAAAGAAAGTTAGATTTGTATGCACCTTCCTTCTATGCCTCACTACATGTCTGTTCTTTCACCTCCCTTCCACCTCAAAGCTTGTTTGAATTAAAACAGTTATTCGGAATATGTGTCGGTATAAATGAAAGCACACTCCAAGTCCTGTGCCCGTAACATGGTGTTTGAATTGCAGTTTGGATTCCCTCAGAACAAGCATTTCAGCTGGTGTTTCTGAAGGGACCTCTTTGCCAGATGAGTGTGCTCTCTCTCTCTTTCTCTCTCTAACCCAAGAGAAGCAGATGGGCAGGCACGTAAGTGTGCATACTCTGGGTGTGCGCACCAAGGGGAGGAAAGTGCAATAGAAAACAGCCAAGCAAACCAGTGCTAGAAAAGTCTTCACATGCACAGGGTTGCCTTGTGAGCGCTGACACGCACAGGAGAGCCTGGCAGTGATGTGCAGTTGACATATGCTGCAAACACACAATACACATGCACACACAGACTAAGTGAAGGAGGAGACATGGGCTGAAACTGGCTAGCTAGAGGGCCATTTTGCCTGCCTGCCACTAGTTCTGAGGTATGGGGTTTGTGGGCTGGCTTGGTGAAGGGATGCCTCCTTGGTGGATCTTGCCCTATCGCCCCCACCCCACCCCTACCCCTCAGCCTCAGACTGGAAGGCGAATTGGGCGGGCGAGCGAGCGAGCGAGCCAGCAACAGGGGGCTCCTGCGGGCTGCTTGGCAGCTGGGCTTCTCCCCCACCCACCTCCCGCTTTCAACACAACAAGAGCAGAGGCAAGTGGCTGTGAGAGTCAGCCAGCGGGAGAGCTCCTTAAAAATTAACACAGACATAAGAAGAATAACTTTAAATGAAACCATTCCATATCCACATTAAAATAAAGAGACCCCTGGTGGAGTAGTAAATAACTCACTGCCATTCCAAAAAACCCCCACAATTCCTCATCAAATTAATCCCCCATTACACGTATGTCATGTATTCACACATTTTATAGCATTTCAAAACAAACTAAACACAATTTAAATAGTTGTGGTTTTCTTAAAGAAACGTAACCACCTTCTGACTGAGATGAACTGTTCCAGCACTGCTATTAGCTACTGCAGAACCACCATTTTTTTCTCTGCAATCTAGCTGCTGGGCTGTGGCGAGAAAGGGTGAGTGCCGCATATGCTCCAGAAGCCAGGGGTTGTGCATTCCTGGCACAATCAACCATCTGAAAATTTTGTTTGCTTAAATTATCTGTTACTTTCTTGTTAATTTGTTACTCTTGTCTCTTGTCTTTCCTCTAGCGCAGGGGTCCCCAACCCCCGGTCTGCAGCGCCCTACCTGAGCTCGCGGTCATAGGTAGAGGAGAGGGACAGACAAGGATGGCTGTGGCGCTTGGCGTGAAAAAGGGAGAGAAAGGGAGAGGGAGGTGATGACTTCTTCCTGCTGCCAATCACCTTAGCAGCAACAGCCCCCCCACTGAGGGTCTCTCTCTCTCTCTCTCTCTCTCTCTCTCTGTGTGTGTGTGTGTGTGTGTGTGTGTGTGTGTGTGTGTGTGTGTGTGTGTGTGTGTGTGTGCGTGCGTGTGTGTGTGTGTGTTTTGGCAGGGGAGTAGGCTGCTGTGGGCCCACGAGCATGACACGCCCACCTGCAAGCATGGGGGTGCCCCCCCACCGGTCTGCGCATGAATCCAGTACACCCCAAACAGTCCACGGTCCCAAAAACTTTGGGGGGTGCTGCTCTAGCGAACTCAGGACAGTGTTCATGAGTCTCTTCCTTCCCGCTCTGTCCTGATAGCATCCCTGTGAGGTAGATGAAACTGGGAGAGAGAGACTTTTCCTAAGTTACCTGCATGAGGATTTGAAGTGCAGTCTCTCACATACCAGTCCCTCACTCTTAGCTGCTACACCACATTGGGTTCATAAAAAGATGGGCATCAGTAAGTTTTGTGCATTCCTTTTGAAATATGCAGAGTAATCGGTCATTTGTGGGTTTTTGTTTTAACATTCGCAGTATCTCAGGAGTCACCATGCCATTTGATCTTCCTGCAGGAAACTGTTGTTCCTTCACTGGGTTTTGTGTCTTAACATTCCAGTGACTTTAATGTCCGTTGTCTTTATTTAAAAATAATTCTAGCCTGCTTGGAAATTTTGGGGAAATGTGCAAATGTAATAATTTTAAAAATAGGCTTTCAAATTTCATTTTCTCTTTTGGCAATGTTAGTTGCTATGGTGTTCAAGCAATAGGTTGTGATTTTTAACACTGAATTAATTACTACTTCTCAGTCACAGAGAACATCTAATTATACATATTCATGAAAAAGAGTGTTTGGTATTCCAGTGGGAGAAAGAAAAGCTTTTTTCCACCCTTTTGCTTTTTTTTTTTTTAACGGTAGGTACTACGTTTGGTTGCATGAATGCATCTTCTTTTAGATTTTAAACTGTCCAGCACTTTGGAAACTTTGTAAATGTAACCTAATTGCATACATCGGTGATTCCCAATCTTGGGTCTCCAGGTATTTCTGAACCAAAACTCCCAGAAGCCTTCACCACTAGCTGTGCTGGCCAGGATTTCTGGGAGTTGTACTCCATGGACATTTGTAAATGTAAATTTGTAAATGTAAGATTTCCTTTACTTATCTGCTATGACTGAATGTAGCATAAGAAGCAAAGAATAAATTCCAAAGGACCTTCTGCTTAAAGGGCTAAAGTAGGCAAGACATCATTCGCATGATCAGTAGCAAATAACGGGTGCAGACACATAGCCCCACCCCCATCTAGTGCATGGGGGCAGAATTGTAACAGCTGCTTTTTGTGTACTACAAGTCTCTGAACCTCCTGGCTACCATGGCTTCTGACAATTCAGAATTCTGCGACTTGTACTGGTGGTGATCAAATGTAACCCAGTGGCTGAAAACCTGTTGCTCAGCTATTCACGCACAGTGGGGATGATATCATCAGCAGCCAATCTCTGCTGATTGAAGTCAATTTTGAGATACAGGCAATGCGTATACAATGCAGTAAAGTAATGTGCACCCTGAAATTGCCCAAGGAAGCCTTTAATCAGCTGCTGCTGACATCATCACCATTGCAAACATTGAGTTGTGCAATGGGATTTCAGCCAATTTTTTTTAAACTGGGCCTAACTACATTTTATAGTTAGGTGTGTGTGAATGAGCCCTCCTCAGACAAACCCTTTACACATTTATTCAGTTCACAGTGGGAAAGTGAGACTCCATCAGGTAGCTATGCACTCAGACTTACTATGTTCCTCTAATTACCGTATTTTTCGCTCCATAAGACGCACCTCTCCGTAAGACGCACCTCATTTTTAGGAGAGGAAAACAGGGAAAAAATATTCTGGCAAATTCATAAGGCAGTAGCAATAGATAGATGTTGTCACATCAATTACCTCAAACTTCTTGCAGTGTACAACACAGTGAGAGCTTTTGAACAATTTGTAGTTGGCAAAGTTATTCCAATAGCCACAGACAACAACACTACAATGCTTTATATCAACCACCAAGGAGGAACAAAATCCATGTCTTTCTTGCTACTAACAGTACAGTTTTGGGACTGGTGTATTCTCAAGCATGTCATTTCACAAGTCATACATGTACCAGAAGTGGAGGATCATGAAGCAGACTTCTACACCAAGATGACACACAATGAGTGGGAATTACCATCTCAAGTTTTAACACTTATAATGAATTGTTATTGCACTGAAAGAGATGAATAAACAGATTGTTGCTGGGTAGTCAATAAGAGCTATGATGAAGAAATCACCACCAGCACAGGTGTAAGCAAACAGCAAAGCATGCCTCACTTCCACTCCCTCCCTTCCTCCCTTCCTTCTTTACAGCAATAAAGTTTTCTCTCTCCATCATTCAGTTCTTTACTTTGCAGCATGCAGCATGTCCACAGAAAGTGTGCTTACTTTTATCAGCTTTTTGCAGCTGATCCTCCTGTTTCCTCCACTCTTTAATCATTTTTTCAGATGAGGAGGCCCAAAATGTCTCTGCACTGTTCACTGTTTCCATACTCCTTAGCATATTTTACTACCTCTAGTTTAAAAGGAATGTTATATGCTAGCCTTTTCTGCTTTATCATCCTTGCACTGGTAGAATGAGTTCCCATACTCTGCAAGAAAAATGTGCCCCTTATACATCACAACATCTACTGCCTGCTTGCTTTTACAAATATAATCTCAAAGCAGCACAGAATCATAGAATAATGGAGTTGGAAGAGGCCTATACTGTAAGGCCATCAATTCCAACCCCTGGTTCAATGCAGGAATCCAAATCAGAGCAGATCTGACAGATGGTTGTCCAGTTTTAGAGACTACAATAGGATAAAATACAGTAGCTGGGAATCACAATAAAAAGATAAAATCTACCAGCAATATTGTAGAACAACAATGATTAAGAAAAACCAATAAAAACAGGGGGAGTGACACCATGCAGCTTTTATTAACACAAAAATAGTACTAAAATTTCTGTTTCCAGTTGTGTGTGTGTACGTGTGAAATGCTATTTATGAAATGTTGGGTTCTTAAACCAATTTTCAAGATTTCAAAGCTTTACTTGGACATATTCAGATCTGTGATTCAGATCTGCCCTCTGCAATTCAAATTGCCTTACTCCTGATGAGTCCATAAAAACTGTGGCAAGCTAATACACCAAATAAAACCTGTAACCCTAGTGGTAATATATTAAGGAAAGGAGTGTTAGGTCCCTTTTAGTTTCCCTTTTGAACTTTATTCTGCATGTGCTCAGTGCCTTTTTAATCATTCTGTGCTTCAGAATGAAATTTGGCTAACAATACACATTAGCCTCCCCCCCAGGTCCCTTAATGTTTTAAATATCTGCAAAATTACTTCTATTTAGGCTTAATTTGTGGGGAAGTGATGCAGCTTACTACCAAGGCCTATAAAATAAATAAAATAAATAAAATAAATAAAAAAATATTAAACTTACTGGCAATTTTAGAAGCTTTTGTTTCTGTCCTCTCTCTCTCTCTGGTTCTCCACATGTCTGGTTGGTCACATGGTTTAACTTCTCTGCAGAAGGTGAAGGGAAAGAGACTCCTCCTTCCTGCTTTGCTTCTCCAATAGCCAATTGGGTGATGCAAGCAGGCAGATATGCTAATATCTGTGCACTGAAGGATTGTGGGAGGAACATCCAGCCCCTGATGGGGGTCCTGCAGGGCACCCCAAAACACTGAAGAGCTCTCCTGGCCTCTTTTGGGATTGGGGCTATGCAGCCCTGTTCTAATCAGGAGGTGCAGCCGGGGGTCACCATGCCTTTGGAGGGTAGGGCACACAAAGGGCCAGGAGGCTTAGAAGCCATTCAAACTCAGACCTGGCAGGGGAGATACCATTGTTGTAAAAGTGGTTTTCCCAGGGTAAGGCTCATCTATTGCACTTCAGATGAGCTGACTCCTGTGATTTCCCCAAACATGGGAAAATCAACTGTCTAAGTGGGAGACTGTGTTTATGGTTTCCCCTGGTGTTTCTAGAACTATCCTTTGGTCCTTGGCTATTTTCACTGTTTGCTGCCATAGGCCTATTTGCCTTGCTGGTTTTCCAGGTGGGCTGCAGGAAGCAGGTCCTGGAAAGCTAGCAGTGCAGAATGGTGAGGTCTAAATAGCAAGCAGTCTCTGCTGCCAGTTCAGAGACCTCCCAGCATGGCAGTGGGAGGCTTTTGGGTGGTGGTGGCTGAGCCCTGGGTTACTGCATTCACTCCATAAGACGCATGTACTTTCCCTCCCACCTTTTTGAAGAGAAAAAGTGTGTCTTATGGAGCAAAAAATACGGTAAGTCTATAATGCTAGTGCATTTAGCTTAACATGTGAAAGGACCAAGCTTGCCCATGCAAGTGAGAACAACTTTGTGCAACCAGCTGAGCATGTGAATGTCAGGTGGGATGCAAGCCTTAGCAGGAATGGCAGCAGCAACTTCAGCTTCTGGATGCTTTTTGGCATCTGTTTGGTCACTAAAGTATGGTGTCATCTTCTGAGCTCTGGGCTACCATATTAATCATCTAGTCTATATTAACGGGCCTAGTTTCCGCAGGTAGTTGGCCTAAACTCTTTCCCAGTTAGCTACATGGTGGAGTAAGAATTGGAACTTCAGCCTCATGAATATTGTGACCATGATACCACATTGCTTGTCAGATTAAAAAATGCAACCAGTGTTGGGATATGGCAAGATCTACATTCCAGTTATTATGGGGTTAATGTGTTTATCTTAACTGAAGTGGACCTCACCTGGAGATGTGACCTACGTTAGAGTCAATGAGTTCTGTCTCTCTTCCCGGTAGGGCTCTATAAAAGAGGTTAATTTGTTTTTGCCTGACATAGAGATTCACACACTGCTGCAGACCAACAGACAGACAGAGGCAGAGACTAGAGATGGGAATATTCATATTTGTAAATGAATATGAATGTCCCTGTCCCAGCTGGGCCTCATGAGAGTCTGATCCCTGGGACCAGTCCATCCACTCATGCATCCCAGTGTTACAAAGGTCCCACTCTTCCCACAACTGCACCAGGAGCACTGCTGTCTCCCTGCTCGTCTGGCCACTCCAGGCAGTGGGACGAGTCTCCCCACATGGCTTCTGAGTGGCCAGCTGATCTGGGAGACAGTGGAACTCCTGGCGCAATTGGTGGGAATAGCCAGATCTTTGCAGTGCCAGGATGCATGAGTGGACGGACTGGTCCAGGGGCTGGACTCTCATTAGGTTCAGTTGGGATGGAGATATTCATATTTGTTTACAAATTCAAATATCCCCATCTCTAACAGAGACTGGGGGTCTTGCCTGAGCTGCTGCCATACTTCTTGGAATATGTATTTCGGAGAGGGAAGGGGTATACACCGAGGGAAGAAACAATGAATTTTTGGAGGGAAAATGGATTGAATGAAGTTTAATGTTAGCCCTGACGGTGATGGTGGCACTATGTAATATGTAATTGTATTTTTATTGTGTGTGGTTTTTTTTCCCTATGTGGTAGCAGGTTTGTGTAAAAATTTTTAAAAAAATTAAAAAAGAAAGTTTAGCTAAAGACTGGGCTAACAAAGGGTTCTTGATATTTGAAATCGCATCCCAGCAAAGATGCCATGTATGGAGGACTTTAACTGGAGCAACAGGATCTTTGTGAAGTTTATTCCCAGTTTTATCCCAATCTGAAAGCTTAAAGCTGCCTCCTTCCGGATACCAGGGACAATAAGTACCTATTTTGTTCATTAAATCCTCTACTGAAGCAGATACATCACGGTGACCTTCTTTATGGAGCAAATAAATCAAGTCCTTTTTATGTTGAATTTGAAGCTCTGCAAGAGTGTTTCCCAATTTTAACTAAATACTCACCAGGATCCAAAAGGATGCAAGGACATGCTTGGAGCCCTTGTTGGGCGAGTTGAACTGCTTTGATTGCCTCAGGCGATGCGGGTGATCACGGAACAAAGGAAGGCTAATTGTATTAGAGAAAGAACAAAGGAGTTGAGAATGGATGTCCGAGCCAGCGGAGTCTACAGGCAACGCCCTGAGAGCTCTTTTATTTACTTAGCATGATTACATAGTACTGTATGTTGTTAGAATTCAGATAGGATACTAGTTGCCTAATCGCAACTAGGATTGGCTAAAATAACCCTTTGAACTTATGCTCTACCTCTAAGCGAAAGGGCAGAATAAGGAGTTACCCCGCCTGCAGGCAGCTGCTGCTTCCTGCCAGGAGTGTATGCACATCACTGGAACAGAATTCAGCTACAACCTTTAAGCAGAAGTTTCCCCCATATTGCCATTCAACTCAAGACACACAGGTATATTTTTCACTTTTCAAAATTTTGTCTGATGTTCCTCTGGTGAGTCATTAGTTTAGCAGGGCCTCCCTCAGTGCTTAATTCCCTTCCACACAGTTCTGAAGGTCTTTAGTTCCATATTCAGGTATTCTCCAGCCATCAAAGCAGATTCAGTTGACCGAATCAGCTTATTCAAGAATACTAGGAATAAAGATATTTTGGTCATGAATATTATTACTCAGATTCTTTCTGCCTCAGCAGAACCCAAAATGTTTTCATCCTGTTGTTTGATAATGTAGATCACAGATGTATCTGCGATCAATAGTGATTCCTGTATAATGGCAATTTATTGTTTTTTAAAAGTAACCGATTCAGCCTCTGCTATTTATTTTGCCTATTGTCTCTTCTCCTGTTACGGAACTGCTGGTTTAAGGTTATGTTGTATAAAATATGCTGCACAGCATTCTTGTCTGGTAATGTTATCCCCACCTTTTGCGCCGCTTCCTTCAGACCCCCCCCCCATGCATTTAAATAGTAAAAGTGTTGTATCTGATAAATATTTCAAAGCATTGCCAGACATTACATTTAATCTCACTTGAATGTACTCAACAGTGAGGAAACCAGCTGCAAATGAAGCTAGTCATTAGTTTTCAAAATGCTTTCAGGAGGAAAAAGCATTTAATTATATGTGAACAGCCTACGTTGTATTTAATATTTAAACCAGTAGGTGATTATGTTGTTCAGGCTGTTAAGAACATGATTTTTATTGCATATTAATGCAATTAAAATTGCATAAGATTTTGCCATATTATTCTCCTATTTGCTTAAATGGAAGTGTAGTTTTTGAATTATTCTATTGTCCATGCAAGGATTGAAAGTGCTTGGGAAAGAGTGTTTTTTTCTCTCTTAAGTATATAATTTATATTTTAGTTTCAAAGCTTTTGCAAAATTACAAGACATAAAAATCCCCATACATGTGGAAACTTAGTAAATGCATGGCAATGTAAAATGATTAAAACGTGAACAATTGAAAATAATATCAAAATATTCCAGCTGAAATAATTCACTCCAACTTACTCTCCCACCTGTTAACCAGTTCTAATAGTAATGGCTTTTAAAAATGTTGCTTGCTCTTTGTTAGCTTATCACACTTCTGAGTGATGATTGGAACATAAGGCAAGCCATGCTGTATGAGACAAAATTCGCATCTAGTCTAATATTCTGTTTCCACAGTGGCCAATCAGTTGACAAGCAGGACATGTGTGCAGCAGAACCTGCCCACTAAAGTTGCCCAGTAACTGTATAGCACATGTATCACCTGATAGCGTACAGCTGTCATTAGGCCCTTGAGCCACCATAGTAATTTTTAATGATCCCCTTCTATCTATTGATGCTTTGCAAGTCAATGTTGTTGGGGGAATTAACCCAAAGCCTGCAACTTCTCCAGCATTAACCTGACTTGTGATCAGAACAAGGGGGAACCAGCCCTTCTGTTCAGTGCTCAAGACACCTCTTGTCTTTCCTAATAATTTGTACTGGTAATTTGTTATACTTTGCTGGGGACATCAGCAGCTGCTTTGCTTGGGTACTTAGGCAGGGTCTACTGCTGGTATTTGGCCAGCATTGCCTTAATTGATCTTTAATTTTTTGGCCCAGTATTCCAACAAATGCAGCAAATTTGCAGGTGGGCGAGTCATGAATCATGACAAGAGCAGTAAATTGTGGTTTCTTTAATTCACCCTTGTTGTATTTTACAAGCGGGAAAAGTAAATCCTTGTAAGAATTCTGTTTGTTTTTGTTTGTTTGGTGAGTTAGTTGCAACCAAAATAGACCCACTGAATCCACGAGATCTGTGTAACTGCTAACTTAACACATCCCATTAATTCAACAGGACTATTCTAACTTTTATGTCAGGGAGTTGCTGGACCTACTTCATATAGTAAAACTCTGTATCTAGTGTAACAATGGAGATGGCCCCAGTGATGTAGTAGAGCCAGGGCTCTTGGAGTCAAAGTACTGGAACTTTCTGATTAGTTGAAACTGTGACATCATCTGCCACCCCCCTCAGGTTCCCTTGTTCCCTCTGAACTTGGCTGCAGTTTTCATAGTAGCTTGGATATAAATGGGCTTTTCAGGGAACAATCTGTTTTTTTTCAAGCTATCCTCATTGTAATGTGTCATAGTTGAGGGCAGTTTCATCATGAATTAGCAATTTAAAGACATTGTCTTTACAAAGCTCCTGCTCTTCATTTATTCATACAGACATATTTAGCTGCCTGCATTTTTAGACTTTCTTATGGGCATGCTGTAGGCACTGTCATGATGAGCACCTGTATTTCCAGATATATCACTACACCACTGTGTAGTCCATTGTCATCATTTTCCTGTTCTTAACATCCTAACATTGTTTGTGGGTTTTCTTTTCTTTTGTGGATCTTCCCACTTCTTTTGGCCTAAGAAACACAGCAAATCTTTCTGGATTAAGTTATTGATTTTTAAGGCCATGTGGTTGGTAGCATGCTCAACCAAAAAAATAGAATGAATATTTAATCTCTTGTTCATAAAAAAGTAATGCAGTCTGCTGCAGTGTTCTTAGAAATGTTTAGCTGTGCTTGTGAAAAGATTCACATGTGGCTGTGTGCTCAAAGAAATGCAGCACTGTGCTAAGGAAATGAAAAATAAAAATCTGAGTAAGCCTTATCCCAATTCCCACCTCAAAAGTCTAGAAAGGCTGATTTCTTTTGCTGCTTCTGAAATTTTTTTCTTATGTTTTCCCAGCAGACTCTTGTTGTCAGTGCATTAATCAGCATATTCTTGTTAAGGTGGCTCTCCATGGGGAGCCATGTAGTGTGAGAAAGCAGTAGCTCATGCCAGGCTGCTGGCTCTTGTTATCATAGGTACATTACTCCAACACCCAGTGTTGCTTTATAGTTCTTATATTTTTCCCTAGACAGAGAACATGTACATGGTAGTTGCTTGATCCATGTGCATTGCGGTGGAAGAGATTTCCCCCCCCCCCACTTTCCTTCATACAGAAATACATCCACTCACCCATATGGAAATTATTATGGTACCTCCTTATCTCAAGACCTGTCGGCTTACAGTGGCCAAGACAAAAGGTGGAGTGGGTAGAATTTATTTCCCCAGGGCTACTGGAGCAGGACACAAGCATTTAGAGAGCAATGGTAATCTTGAAGTGAATGTATTAGTGAGTATTCTGGAAATGAATGGTAGTACCTCCCAGTAAGTGTGTGTGAGCAGGTGGCTGATAGCCTGGATCAAAGGGCTACCTTGGCACCTTCAACAGCCCCTCAGGGCAACTGACAGGGAAAGGGCGTTTGTCAACAGGGTTTTGCCTGTGGAGGACCGAGCTCTCACTAGCAGGCATTTCAGTGGCTGCATAAGAAGTGAAGGCACCCAAAGGCAAGAAAGATAAGGAACCTTTAGGAAGGAAAGTGAGGGGTGGGGGAGAGCTGTAAAAGGAGAGGAACCTGAGATCATGGAAGAGAACCTAGTGAAGAGAAGGAAGAGGATGTACGGAATGATGCTCCGGAGTTCCAGGTGAGCCTGTGGTGTAACTGGACATCACAACCCTCTCTTGCTATGGCTAAAGCAGCTCCATTGTGGAATCCCTTGCTCAGGGGTCTAGTGCCTAAAGGGTCTGAAGTGGCTGGGTAAGGGGACTCTTAGGCTTACCAGAGACTGAAGCTGTGATGCTGTAGCCTGGGCTTGCCCCAGTGAAGCCTAGCTCAACCCCACCTGTGTCAACTCCAGCTGTGTCACTGGTAGTGAGAAAGACAATCTAAGAGACTGCTCCAGTTAGAAGGGGACCTATGCAGCAAGGAAGAGCAGGAGAAGGGACTCAGACAGGGGTGTGTTGGCAATCACTGAGTAGACGTTGGACTTTACTCTCAGAGTGAAGGTGATTTGCCCTGCTGTGTAGGAAAGACCAGTGGGAAGTGGTGGAAAAGTCCCTGCAAAGACCACAGGGTTTGTCTGAACTGGAATACCTTTCCCTACGAACATTAGCCGGTGCCACCCAATCCATACAGCCTGTGCACCTACCAGTTGCCACTCTGAGAGAGGCCAGAAAGACATCCACAAGAAACCATGCCTTCTAAGGTATAGCACTATTCCTACCGAATTGGCTCCTGGTGGAGTGGCACCTGGACCCCATCCCTTCCTGCCTTTAGGATGATGCTAAAAACTAGGCTGTTTGAAGAAGGCTTCAGGGGCATCTTCTGTTAAATGTTTTTTTCTAGATTTTGCCACTGTCCTGCTACTGTTTGTTTGTTTATTTATTTATTGCACTTATATGCCGCCCATCTAGACATTGCAAGGCGGCCAGAGTGGGAGTGATATGGTGTACTTAGTCTTATGCACCGATGTATAGTTTTTCCTTGTTAATTTATATAGTTTTCTTTTTAATTGGTTGGTGTCTTTTGTTCACTGTATTGTATTTCATGGATTGTCTCTTTTGATGTACCCAGAGTAGTGTCCAGCACTCATTGGGCGGTATAGATGTCTAGAAAGAAAGATAGTTCTGTAATAAAGTTCCTGTTGACTACACTGGCTGCTTTCCTTTCTCATGGTGACAAAGGAAAGACTTTTCAGGCCTCTTTGACATTCCCTTTCCCGTAGAGGATTTTGTGACCCAGAGCGACATCACACTCTTCTTTTCCTTGGGAAGGTTTGTGCCCGTACTTCAGGGTGAAGTGGGTAGGAGACAAGGCTGTTATCCTGGGTGCCGAAGTTGCTAGTTTTGGCTTTGATTTTTCCTTTGGCTGTGGGAACGTTGTTTTGGGAAGGTGGTTTGTGAGGCGCAAGGGATAAGCATGTGGTTGTTGAGGAATAAAGGTGCAAAAGAAATAGCCTTTCTCCCACTTCTGGGTTAGAAGACAGAACTGATATTGCTGCTCAAGCTTCAAAGTGTGTGTGTAGTTCACAGTTTCTGATATTCTGATTCTTCAACGTGGTTCTCCATGAATACACACTAGTGGGTTTAGACAGCGCCTGCGCTGGCCTCTCGGAATTTTCTAGAGCTGTAAGAGAAAAGTAACAATGTTTGAGGCTACCCTATACCGCGCATGTCTAGCCCGCCAACGGCTCAGTTCCATTTTTCCGCCAGTGAAGTTGGGACCTCTCGTTAGAGCTTCGCCTTCTTAGTTCGTTTTATAGCGAACTATTTTTCTTCTATTTCCTTGGCTACCCTGACTTTCGGACCGTTTTTGACTACGCTTTTGCCTCTGGTGATTCTTCGGTGAACTGTGCCTGTATCCGGCCCTGATTGCCTTAGGCGGCCTCCCGCTGGGGCCTAATAGGCCTTAACGGGCTCCCCGCTGAGGCGCCACGCGCCTTCAGGAATCCTTCAATTATCTCTGATTGGACTTCCTTCCTTGCTCCTTTCGGCGCGGCTTTCTTCTTAGTCAATCGGATCCTCTACTACGGTCAGTTTTTCCTCCTTCCTCTTAGTCTATGCCTCCTAAAGAAAAGCCATCTCCCAGGAGAGGACCCTTTCGCCTCTGCACCGCGTGCTCCAGGAAACTTCCCTTTCAGGACGGGCATTCCCTCTGTTTGTACTGCCTGGGGAAATCACACGCGGTGTCCCACTGTAGGCATTGCAAACAGTTTACGAAGGTCACTCTCAAGGCGCGCCAGCAACGCCTGAAGTATTTTTTGTGGAAACAGACCCTGTCCGCTTCCCAACCTTCCCAAATGGAGGCTGTACCTTCTACCTCCTCCGTGCGCTCAGAAGTCAAAATCGTCTCGGCGCCGGAGTCATCTAAGGGAAAGGGACCTAAGCAGTCTTCGAAAGACAAGTCCAAGAAGAGGAAGACCCCATCTGCTCTTACCTCCGCATCGGTCTCCCTGTTTACATCGGCCGAGTCCTCGGTTCCACCGGTGTCGGAGCATCTGAAAAAGAAAAAGGCATCGACAAAGTCAACATCGAGAACTAGAGAGCTTACCCTCGTCGTTCCATCCTGCTCGACGTCATTGCCCTCTCCTTTACTGGAGGATTCCTCTCGAGACCGGGAGTCGGCTTCGGACTTAGCTCCCTCATTGCCTCCTCATTAGGAGCCACCGTCCGTTGTCGAGAAGTCACCGACAACGAGCCACTTGGAGAAGATAGTGGCTGATTTGCCGGGCGTCCCTCGCAGCCCCATCCTAACCGGGCTAGGGACGGGATCCCGTTCCTCCACACCGGGATCCCCAGGCTCCAAGTCTCCATCCACACCAGTGAGACCTGCTAAGCCTGTCGAGGCCCCCTCTCCTCGGCTTCCAGTATCCGAGTTAGAGGAGGAGCCAGCGCCTAAGAAGCCCCGGCACCACCGCAAACGTAAACGCGGGTCTGGTGCCGATAGACACAAAAAACACAGACATCGGGACTACTCCTCCTCCGACTCCGATGGTAGCAGGGATAGGAAGAGGTCCCGTCGTCGGCGTCGTAGGCGAGATTATTCTACTGAGTCCTCCTCCTCGACCTCGCGTGATCGGCGTCGACGTCGGAAGAGGTCTCGATATACTTCTTCCTCCTCGTCTTCTACATCGCCACCTAGGAAAGGTCGACACCGCAAGCGTCCGATCGTCGTCGAACCTGTTCCTTCGGCACCGACTAAGCCGACTGAGGCTCCAAGTCGACCCAAACCATCTTCTCCCCCGGTGCACCCGGTGCCTGATCCTGTGCCTCAGGCGCCTCGACCTCGTAAACCTTCTAAGACCAAGGATACCGACTCTCGTCCTAGCATCCTCCAGTCTTCTGATGAGGATAGCCAAGACCCTCACTCCTCTTCTGAGCAAGAGGATGGCAACACTTCTGAGGCTTCTCTGGATTTGCCACCTCCAGGAGAACCCCTAGGCTCAGACGCAGCGGACATCCATCCCTCCTCCCCGTCTGAGGACTTCTCCTCTTACCCTCAGATGGTTTCAAGGATGGCTGCAGCACTTAAGTTGGAAATAGAAAAATCCCCTTCGCGTGCAGACGACCTGATTTTTGGGGATATCCACCTCGCAAGGTCTCGTCCTGTCAGTCTCTCCTACGTGCCTGAGCTTATGGACCTTCTCAAGGAATATTGGCAACACCCTGCTGATCCTCCCAATATGTCCAGGCGTACTGAGAACATGTACCGAGTACATGGGGATGATACCTCGTTCTTGTTAAAGCATCCAGCTCCCAATTCCTTGGTGGTAGAGTCTAGTGTTTCCAGGTTGCCAGCTAAAGGTCATCCAACTCCGACCACTAAGGAGGGCAAGGACTTGGAGGTTTTGGGCAGACGGCTCTATTCTATGACTACTTTTGCACTCAGAGCTCTCAATTACTTAGTAGCTATGGGTGCATACCAGAAACAACTATGGGAACGAGTCTTGCCAGCCCTACAAGTAGCCCCGGAAGACATCAGGCAGACTTGTCTCAATGCCCATGCGGAGGCCTTGACCGTTTCCAAGCACCAACGCTTAGCCTCCCGCCACGTAGCTGATGCCAATGCGAGAAACTTGGCATCCATCATTACTTTACGAAGGCACGCCTGGCTTCGTTCCGCTAATATTGTGGAGGACATCAAGGCTAGGATCAAAAATCTGCCCTTTGATGCTACAGGACTATTCAATGGCTCCACTGATGAGAACCTCGAAAGCTTACACAAGAGCAAAAAGACGGCAAAATCCTATGCAGTGCAGCAGCAGTCCAGGACCTCCAAATTTCAGTGGAGGCCTAGATCCCAGCAACAACCCTACCAACAGCAGGCCTACCAACAACCTGGTCCTTCAACTTACCGTTCGTTCCGCTCTCAAGCAGCTCCACGTTCTTCTCAGGCTTCTTCGTCGGCTTCCAGCTTCAAGCCTCAGGCCTACAAACGGCAGTCCTTCAAACCTGGGGGGAAAAGGTCGAAACAATATCTTTGACTCTCGTCATCCCATCCGGTCCATCAGGTCACGCACAAGACTTTCTCCTTACCTTCTGAACTGGAACATGATTACCCAGGACACCTGGGTCTTGAACATTATAAGCTCCGGCTACCGCCTGGAGTTTATAGAGTTACCTCCTCTAGGCTGGATCAAGCATACCTCGTTCGATCCCATCCTAGAGGACGAGATTCTCACCCTTCTAGAGAAGCAAGCCATCCAGGTGGTCCCTCAACGCGACATCCTGAACGGGTTTTACTCCCGGTATTTCACTGTTCCGAAGAAGGATGGCGGTCTACGTCCCATATTAGATCTGAGGGACCTCAATTCTTACCTCAGGCCTCGTCGCTTCAGGATGGTCACTTTAGAAGGGATCCTTCACCTGTTGAAGAAAGGAGACTGGTTTGTGGTGGTGGACCTCAAGGATGCCTACTTTCACGTGACGATACACCGGAAATTCAGGAAGTATCTCCGTCTCATGTTCAAGGACACGGTATACCAGTTCGTGGCTGTTCCTTTCGGTCTAGCCTCGGCACCGAGGACCTTTACCAAATGTATGGCCCCGGTGGCGGCTTACCTGAGGTTGCAGGGCATCCAAATTTACCCGTACATCGACGATTGGCTCATCGTCTCCAGATCCAAAGCAAGGGCATATCAGGACACTCGCTATGTCCTCAACACTCTTCAAGCCCTGGGACTATCCATCAATTACGAGAAGTCTCATCTAGAGCCCTCCCAAACGATGGACTACATAGGAGCACATCTCGATGCAGTGCAAGCCCGCATGTTTCTTCCTCTAGAACGCGTCCACAAAATCAGAAAAGCAGTGCACAAGTTCAAACCACGACGCACAGTGTCGGCCAGGCTAGCTCAACATCTGCTTGGCCTCATGGCATCGACAACAGCCACCTTGTCTCATGCACGGTTGAAGATGCGCTCCCTGCAAATTTGGCTCCTCACCCTGTTCGATCCAGAGACAGACAGCCAAAGAAAGCGTCTCAGGGTCACACCAGAACTGGCAAGTCAACTCCAGTGGTGGACATTCCTCCCCCATCTCTTGGTCGGCAGACCTTTCAGACCCATTCTACTTACCAGGCAGGTCACCACAGATGCGAGCCCGACGGGTTGGGGAGCCCACTGCGAGGGTCATCAGATCAATGCCCTCTGGACCCCAGAAGAATCGATGCTGCACATCAACCATTTGGAGATGTTGGCGGTCATAAAAGCCCTCAGGGCCTTTCTTCCCCTGGTGAGGGGCAGGGCCATACAACTAGTCACGGACAACACCACCACGATGTTCTACGTGAACAAGCAGGGAGGCACAAGATCAAAGTCCCTTCTGTTCCTCACTATTCACCTGTGGGAGTGGTGCTACCAGCAACACATCTTTCCGGTAGCCATCCACATTGCTACAACGGACAATCAGCTGGCGGACGACTTGAGTCGCCGCTCTGCTCAGACCCACGAGTGGGAATTAGATCAGCAGGTGTTCCTCAAACTTTGTCGGATGTGGGGTCAACCTCAAGTAGACGTGTTTGCGACCCTCAGCAACAAGAAGTGTCTGCATTACGCTTCTCGGGCCGGGAGAGGAAAGGACTCCCTCGGGGATGCTTTTATGATCCCTTGGGACGTGGGACTAGTCTACCTGTTCCCTCCGCTACCTCTTCTGCAGAGAACTATCATCAGAGCCTTGCGAATGAAAGCGGAGGCGATCCTAATCGCCCCTTGGTGGCCACGTCGACCGTGGTTCTCCACACTATTTCAGAGTGCAGCGGACTACATGACATTACCATTGCATCCACATCTTCTCACTCTGGACGACGGGAAGATTCTGCATCCCGACCTGGAAACCCTCCATTTGACAGCGTGGAGGATTTCCCATCACTAATTGAAGTCATTGATAAAGCTCGCAAACCAGCAACAAAGTTGCTTTATCAATATAAATGGAGAAATTTTCTGAAGTTTGCTAAGGAACGCAACTTACAGTCGTCCCCAGTGTCCTTGTCTACTCTCCTGCTCTACCTCAGACATCTTTTTGACTTTGGACTGTCCAAATCTACCCTGAAGGTTTACACAGCGGCTATTGTGGCCTTTCAACCTCAGGGTTCTGAGTCATCTCGCTGGTTTTCACACCCAACGCTTAAGGCCTTCCTCAAGGGTTTAAGCAACATGAGACCACCGTTGAAGAAACCAGTGCCACAATGGTCTTTGCAGACTGTTTTACATAGCCTCACCAGACCTCCCTTTGAGCCTATGACCTCTTGTGACCTTAAGTTCCTGTCATTCAAAACATTGTTCCTAGTAGCCATCACTTCGGCTAGGAGGGCGAGTGAACTCGCAGCTTTGCGTGCGGATTCTCCCTATCTGCAGTTTTACAAGGATAAAGTTGTTTTGCATCCTGATGTTTCCTTTCTCCCTAAGGTGGTTTCTGAATTCCACGTTAACCAGCCTTTGATTTTACCAACATTGTTCCCTGAAGCAGTGACAGATGTTGAGCGCATGCTTCATTCTTTGGACGTTCGAAGGGCACTTGCCTATTATGTTTCCAGGACTAAAGATTTTAGGAAGTCTCCTAGACTGTTTCTTTGCTTCTATGGTCAGCAAAAGGGTTCAGCTGCTTCGTCGTCCTCTCTTTCTAGGTGGTTGGTCTCCACTATTTCTTTGGCCTATGAACTACAACACAGACCTATTCCTGAGGGCCTTAAAGCCCATTCAACTAGGGCTGTGGCCACTTCTACAGCTTTACTACGAGGAGTCGATATTCAAGAAATTTGCAGATCGGCTACCTGGTCTAATGTGTCCACGTTTGTCACGCATTATAAGTTGGACCTCCGGGCCAAGAATGAGACCAAGTTTGGAAGGGCTGTCCTTACGTCATTGCTACAATGACGGCCCACCATCCAGTAAGTTTGCTTGCTAGTCACCCACTAGTGTGGATTCATGGAGAACCACGTTGAAGAAGGACAGGTTACTTACCTGTAAACATGGTTCTTCAAGTGGATTCTCCATGAATACACACGTCCCGCCCGGCCTCCCCACATGTCCGTCATTGGAATCGAGTCCCAACTCTTCTTTGTGGCGGGCATATGGAACTGAGCCATTGGCGGGCTAGACATGCGCGGTATAGGGTAGCCTCAAACATTGTTACTTTTCTCTTACAGCTCTAGAAAATTCCGAGAGGCCAGCGCAGGCACTGTCTAAACCCACTAGTGTGTATTCATGGAGAATCCACTTGAAGAACCATGTTTACAGGTAAGTAACCTGTCCTTTTAAAAGGTCCACTCCCCCCACTGAGCTTGGAAATGTTCCTTTGTGGTCAGAGGTTTTAGAAACTCTAGTTTTAAAATGGCCACTTTCCCTCAGTCATAAACTTCTTTAGAAAATGGCTATGCTGCCTGTGGATTTTCCAAATTATGCTCCAGGAAAATAATTTATCCAACCTTTGCTCCCATGTAGAGATTATTAGAGACCCTTAGGTGCTTGCTTCAATCTGATGCTTTGGAGATGTGTTGGGTCACAACTCCTATTGCCAGCCAAGGCATGACGGGGCTTGTAATTCAACATATCTCTGGAGCACAGGTTGGGAAAATTTGATCTAAAATTATTCTGATGTATCTACTGTTTCTTTAACAAGCATATTCATCAGGCTTAAAAAACACCACCCAAAGCCTTTAAAAGCCCACACAACCAAACCTAAATTCTGAATACATATTTTAGGCACTCATCTTTTGACATGTAAGCTGGAAGAAATATTTTGCTGTGCTCAAAATGTACACAGAATTATTGGGCTGATTTAAAATTCATGAAATAGGCAATTCAACAGTAGGCTGTTGTGACTTCTTGACTTGGAAATGCAAAAAGATTTTTTTTTTACCATGTCTGCTCCGGTTACTGACAGCATCATCAGTTTGGGCAACACAACCTTTTAAGCTTTCTTCCTTCTGGGGATATTTTCCCAAAGTGCCTTGACTGTTGCAGAAACCCTGGACCCAGCAAATGATTTTAGAGGCATGGTCGGGCATACGCTTAGCTCCAGTAGAAAATTGTTTGAGCCCACCGAGCACAGCACTTTGGCTCCCCCATTGTAGCAAATCAAAAGCAGCAGCCAAGCCATCGTTCAGGGGCAGTTATCCACCATTATTGATCTTCCCACTCAGAAACACTGCTGACATTTTGTAGAAACTTGGGGACTTCCAAGGAATTCTGTGACTGAAGCACACTGTGTTGACAAAGCTGTAGCAAAATATTGTACTCTCTGTGTTTGAGGAAATGGATTATAATCCACGAAAGCTAACACTGAAGTGAATCTGTCAGTCTTAAAATATACAGTATGTGTCTTTGTTTCATGCTGAAACAGACTACTACAGCTCTCTCTTTGAAATCTGGAGTTTCGTAGGGCCCAAGTTGAAGAACAGAGCTTAAACATTTCAGGCTAGAAAAGCCAGGAGGAGAGGGACACGAAGGATCCAAGAATGATGTGTGGTTTTACTGAGAAGAGCTGAAATGGATTTGCTGGAGGATATTCTCCAAATTTAAAACGTAAAAAAAGGGTTCTAGTAAAAAAGCAACAAAACCTCCCCACCACACACACAGAGACTAACGCAGAAACCACGTGTCAGTTTACGTAGTTGATTAAGTCAATTGCCTTCCCAATTATGAATGGATGAGCTGATGAGCAAAATACAACTGACATCTGGGATGTTAAGAAGCAAAAATTCCATCATGAAGAGACTGGAATTAAGCAATCCTAGGAGACTCAATATCTAACTAGAGTCCTCTTAATATTTGGAATGGTCAAAGCAGGCAGCCTTAGTGTGCATGGCCCTCCTTGTCATAAATCTGAGAGCACAGTTTCAACCCCATAGGCAGCACATTTGGTAGCACTGCAACACTAGGTCTTTCAGTTGACCCTTTGCATGCAGGAGGTCTAAGGGTTGCCAGATCTCAAGGTGCAAGGTGAAGTCTCAGGCAATTACTAGGCTTCTCCACATCTCTAAGCAGGGAAACAAACCTCACAGCAGCGCTGGAAGAGGAAGAAATACGTTTGCATGCATGTAAGAAAGAGAATGAGAAGTAGGAAAGGGTTTTGAAACCTGGGTAGCCATCTCTGCCGATTCTCACCTGATGCCAGAGCTTGCTGGCTCAATACAATGCGGTTTGTGTGTGTGCTTCCCTCTCTCTCTCAGGACAAAGGTTTCTGTGTGTGTGTTGCTCCTGCCCTCCTGCTGTAACATCAGGAGGACCAACCTCTGTGACACTTACAAAGACCTTCCCCCTGTTTTCAGGTGTTGCTGATAACACTGCAAGGAAGTGGATGCTACTGACCTGTCAGCCCTGAGAAGGTCTCAGGGTTAATATGACCAGTTGTACTCCCAGCTGCTCTAGATGGGGCTCAGAGGAATCCCTTTATGAAACCCTGGATAGCACCTGCCAATTACTGGACTGAACTGGAAGGACCCATAGCCTTGGTATAAAGGCAGCTTTTTGTGTGCCCATTGAATATCTTTATTTTATAATCATCATGTCTGATTCTCAGACCCAAGCCTTACTCCACCCATCTGAATTTGCAATACTTCACTTTCTTATTAGAAAATTCTAAATCTCACAACAATGCAAATTATGAAATCAAATTGATGTGAGCATTGATGGTTCTCTGTGTGCCTTGAGCACTTTATATATGTGCAGAATATCCTTTACTAGGGATATACATCTTTGGTTATTTCTTATTGGTGAAAATTTCAAGTTTTTGGCTACTGAGTAAGAATATGAGAGCTCTTTTGTATGAAAAATGTGTGTGGAGGGGAACAGGAGTGGAAAAGTGGCCACATGTTTCTTCTTTCTCTTAAAATAGCAGTTATGTAGCTTACAGTTTTTGTTGTGTTTGCACTGTTTGCTAATGTCAGCTCAAAGTGCTGCCCTATTCTGCTGGTTTAAGCACATGGGTCTGGAAACTGGAAAAGTGAAAAATGAAATCTTGAAAAAGAAACATATTTTATGGCCAACTGGTAGAAGTTCATTTTTCAGTTAGTGCCCAAAACCTATACAGTGGTGCCTCGACTTATGAACGTCCATAGTTGCGAAATTTTTGAGATACGAAAAGCTCAGTTTGCAAAATATTGCTTCGACTTGCAAACGGAGCTTCGAGTTACAAAAGAAAAAACACGGGGGAGGCGGGGAAAGTGTGAAATTTGAACTTTCAGTTAACTGTTGGCCAGTGAAGAGGCTGCTTGTCTGCTACCTCGCTCGTCCCAGCGGTTAGAGGGTGAATAGGGAGAGAGTCTTCAGAGTGCCTGGTACTGCCTGGTATTACCTGGTATTGTACAGTACTGCCTGGTACAGTGGGGTCTTGACTTGAGAACTTAATCCATATTGGAAGGCGGTTCTCAAGTCAAAAAGTCTGTAGGTCAAGTCTCCATTGACCTACAGTGCATTGAAAACTGATTAATCCCGTAACAGGCCGTTTTTGTTCCATTTTGTTTTTTTTCTGGTCTGTAAGTCAATTCTCAGGCTGCAAGTCAAACCTAAATTTTGCGGCCAGAGAAGTCTGTAACTCAAAAAGTCTGTAAGTCAAGCCGTCTGTAAATCAAGGGTCCACTGTACTGTACTGTACAGACTTTTTTTAATTTTTAATTTTTGGATCTTTGACTTTTTTTAAAACAGAGAGACTGCCTGTTCTGGGTGAGTACACTGTATTTACTGTACTGTACAGGGTTTTGCAGCTTGGTGGGGGGTAGGGCTAGGTGGGGGGTTATGTTTCTGTGCTCTGATGGGTCTTGCAGTGTAGATTTAAAATTTTAAAAGTAGACTATAATATTAAATTAAAATTAAATGTGAAAAATAGACTGTATAATTTCAAAATGTAAATGGTTGTTCTGGGTTTTTCGGGCTCTTTGGCCGTGTTCTGAAGGTTGTTCTTCCTGACGTTTTGCCAGTCTCTGTGGCCGGCATCTTCAGATGACAGGAGTCTCCTCTTCCTCCGAACAATCAGACATCAGCCTGAGGAGGAAGTAGCCTAAGGCTCACCGTTGTTTCTGATGACTGTCTTTCTGTTCATTTGTAAATGTGGTGACATTTTGAGCTTTTTGTGTAGTAAGCGGAAGCACCGCAGGAAGCTCATGGCAGAATAATTTCTTCCTAGAGAGCATTAAATGACGCTAAATCAATTTTGTCCTGTACAGGGAAAGATTATCGTTCCAGATGGATCCCAGTGAGGTGGCCGGGGGGAGGGGGAGTCCATACTCTTCCCACAATGTCTTTCTTCTTCCGACAGTGATTCACAGAAAATCATTATGACTGGAAATTGCGCGTTTATAGAATTTTACACATTCTATGGACGGTCATATTTTAAAAAATGAAAAATGACATGCAGAGCAATCCAGTGGTGTTCCTAATGGGTCTGGTTCCAAGACAGCTTACGGCAAAGTTTATGATTTTAATGGCCAGATAAAAAAGAGGGAAGGACTCCTGCAGTTTTAATAGCACATGTATCATCTGTTAAAAACACAGGAGTTCTGTTCTTATTCGCATTTGCTCACCTGACCTGGACAGGCCCCATCCACCCAACAGAATATGCTGGAGGGTTCCCCATTGCAGCAGGGCCAGCTTGAAGAATGTAACTATCCATGGAATGGGGCAGGGGCATAAGGCATGCATTCAAGAGTCTAAGGGATTACTTCCCTGTGTCACTGAGACCAGGTCTGATGAAAGAAGTGAAGCAAACTTTAAAATGTTTAGCCTGCTAGTTAAGGCAATAAAATGGAGAAGGAAGATGTTATCCATGCACATGCATTAGGCAGACTGGAAAGAAAATGACTCATTTGACTGATTCAAAATAATCACACAATAGCAAACACACTGTCTGACCTCTGGCATCTAAAATGGTGTGCAAATGGTCTGAATATTTTGCCTTAAGACTAATCCTCCCCAGCTATCTTGATAACTCATACCTGAATATCTTCTTTATTCATATACAGTATGAGATATTATAGCCAGTGGTTTAGGTCTCTGACTGCAAAGCCGCAGGTTGCAAGTTCAGTTCCCCACTGTTCCTCCTTGACGGGCTGGACATGATGATCCATAGAGTCCCTTCCAGCACTGCAGTTCTAAGATGGTGATGATCTGCAAAGAAACAAAATCTCTTTGATGAGTCTGAGGGAGAAAAGGACTGAATGTACCACATATCTGACTCTATTAAGGCATACTAAGAAAATAAGAACAGTAATTTACAACCAGATTAACAGGAAGTGTGAAGTACAGGTGATGTGCTTTAGCAAAGATTTTTGTCACCATGTCTAGTTTTGTCACAGTCAAGTGATACCTACAGTAAGTAATAGAGATTTTAAAAGGAAGAAAATCCAGCAAAGACAATCAGCTGCAGGGCTAGCCCCAAAATAATTTTCTTAAGGCAGATGAGCAAATGATTCTTCCCACTCACTCCTCCAACCCCAGTCAAAGGGCACAATACCTAAAGTCAGCCAAGTTCCTTTAGCATGTGAGGCAAAAGAAATAAATCCCATAAGTGGCTGTCTCCATCTGTGGCACTGAAAATTTAGTACTAATGAATTAAATTAGTTAAAAAAATTTAAAAATTGCCTGCTCATTGGCTGCCTCATCACATGGAAAAGCTATCTTAGCCAGGTGTATACACATCTCAGGAGTCCAGAGCAAGGCACAAAAGTAAAACCTGGAATTCAGAAGGAGTAATATGCAATAATAACTCTGTCCTCTGCAAATATATTTACTCCCCTTGTCAAGCCTTCTAAGACTATGTGTGTTTCCCCCTTCATGATTTATTAGGGTTCTAGGTTAGGGCAAACTTTTGGTCATCACTAGAAAAGAGAAATGTCATTGTTGTACTAATTGATATGCATTATTGTAAATTTAAAAATAATCTCTATAGATTGTAATGGAAAACAGTATTGTGACAAACCCAGACCTACTGGGATCTGCCACACAGTTACACTAAGCTGCCACCAACCATTCCCTATAAGAAGTCACACAGACCAGGGATGGATTTTTAAACAATAAAAAGAATAAGGTTTATTTAAATACACACATGGAAAAATAAAACGATCAGGTGAATAAAATAAAGTAACGTGGCTTATTCTCATACATACACACAGTTTGGTTCACCCAGAACCCTTAACTTGAAGCACAGACCCTGAACCTATCAGTTCTGGCTAACCAACAGACACCTGAACCTATCAGGTTGGTACTCTGACACACAGTAGTACCCTGTCTGACACACAGACTCCCACAACAGCTTCTTCTTCCCAGCTGCTGCTTCGTCACAACCCAGTGTCTCCCAGCATCTCTCCCTCACCACACAGGCATCACATATTTATACAGTACAGCCCCTCCTCCTGATGTCCCGCCTTCCACTCCCCATAGGATGGAACTTTCCCTCCAAACCCATGACAGACAGGTAACATCAGTGCTGTATGTAACACCTCCCCTCTTTATAAGTTGTTTTGTAGGGGGAAAGCTAACGTGCTTTTCACCAAAAAACAACCTGGATAAAACATACAAAAACAGTTATACATACCATATTATACTTACTTATCCTTACACTCTAAGTTAACCATAGCAATTATGCATTTAAACATTTACCATCTACATTACATCAATTTACCTTTATTCATACAAACCAATTCAAAAACAGGTACATTTTACTTTTTGTCATCATTATATACACATAGTCCATGTTCTTTCGCCGTCTTCATTCTTCAGGTCTTCTTGATAAGGCGTCAGCAACACAGTTCACTGACCCTCTGACCACCTTTACTTCAAAGTCATAGTCCTGTAGGTTTAAAGCCCACCTCATAAGTTTGCTATTGTGGGTTTTCATTGTCTTTAACCATTGCAATGGTGAATGGTCAGTACACAGAATAAAATGTCTTCCCCAGATGTAAGGCTTGGCCTTCTGGATCGCGTAGACTATGGCCAAACACTCCTTCTCCACGGTTGCCAAATGTCTCTCACCTTTTTGAAGTTTCCTACTCAGGTAGGACACTGGATGTTGGTCACCATTCTCATCCTCCTGGCACAGAACTGCTCCTACGCCGCTGTTAGACGCATCGGTGTAGATGATGAACTCCCGGTCGAAGTCTGGAGCACGCAGGACAGGATAGTTGATTAACGCCTCCTTCAACCTCTGGAACGCCGCCTCACAGTCGCTGGTCCACGGGATGCGGTCATCAGCCTTCTTCCTCGTCAGATCGGTCAGCGGAGCCGCAATCTCGCTAAACCTCGGGATGAACTTTCTGTAGTAGCCCACCAACCCAAGAAATGATTTGACTTTTTTCTTGGTGTTGGGTCTGGGCCAATCACGAACAGCTTCTATTTTGGCCTCCAGGGGTTTTATCATTCCTCCCCCTACCATGTGACCCAAGTATTTTATTTCTGGGCTACCCAGCTGACACTTGCTGGCCTTTACTGTTAGCCCTGCTGCACTTAACCTCTGCAGCACTAACTCCAGGTGTATCAGGTGATCTTCCCAGGTATTACTGAAGATCCCTATGTCGTCAATGTAGGCCACTGTAAAGTCACTGAGCCCTGCCAAGGTCTGGTCCATCAGCCTTTGGAATGTGGCTGGTGCATTTCTGAGACCAAAGCTCAGGACTCGAAACTCATAGAGACCAAAAGGGCTGCAAAAGGCAGTCTTTTCTTGATCCCTGGGATCAATTCTTAATTGCCAATATCCCTTTACCAGGTCCAATGATGAGATGAACCGACAACCCCCTATGGTTTCAATCAGGTTGTCTAGCCTGGGCATTGGGTAGGCATCAGGAGTGGTTACACGGTTTAACTTCCTGTAATCAACACAAAACCTAATGCTCCCATCAGGCTTGTCCACAAGGACTATCGGAGAGGACCAAGGACTAGAAGAGGGGACGATTATGTTCTCCCTCAGCATTTCGTCCAGCTCCTTCCGCACCTTGTCCCTATAGGGTCCCGTTACTCGGTATGGGGATACTGCCTGCGGGGGTGCATCCCCTGTGTGGATCCGATGCATCACTCCCTTCACTATCCCCGGCTTGTTGGAAAACACCTGTTGATATTTACTAAGCAGCATTTTTAGTTCTTGCTGCTGGTCTTGGGTGAGTGCAGGACTGATCTTTACCTCCTCTGGGTTGTATTTTACTTCCCCTCTACCCTCCCAGAAGGGTAATTCAGCTTCCTCACTCTCAGCTGCTTTTATAGCAAATAGAACCCTCTGTTCCCCTCTGTAGTAGGGTTTTAGGGCATTCACATGAACCACCCTCCTTGCTTGGTTCTCCTCCTGCTCTATTAGGTAGTTCAGGTCTGACATCTTGGAAATGACCCTATATGGTCCTGCCCATTTGAGCTGCAGTTTATTCTCTCTGCAGGGCCTAAGCCAAAGCACTTCCTCCCCTGGGTCAAAGTGCCTCTCTCTAGCTTTGTGGTCATACCATGTTTTCTGTCTGACCTTCTGAGCTTGCAGGTTTTCTGCTGCCAGCTCTAGATTTCTCCTTAGGTCATTCATCAAGGTGTCTATGTAAGTCACAACGTCTTGTGGGTCATCCTGGGTGATCTGCTCCCAATTTTGTTTGATCAAATCAAGGGGCCCTTTCACCCTTCTCCCAAATAAAAGTTCAAATGGACTGAACCCGGTACTGGCTTGTGGCACTGATCGATACGCAAACAAAAGGGATTGCAGCTTCTGGTCCCAATTGTTTGGATTCTCTGCCAAGTAAGCCCTAATCATGCGCATTAGAGTCCCATTGAACTTCTCAGTTAATCCATTACTTTCAGGATGATAGGCAGTGGTTTCCTTGTGCTTTATTCCACAGATTTGCCATAAGCGTTTCATGAGCTTTGATGTGAACGATGCGCCCAAATCTGTGATTATCTCTGAGGCAAATCCCATCCTGGACATATACCCCACCAAAGCATCGGCCACTGTGTTAGTTTCAATGTTAGTCAAGGGTATGGCTTCAGGATACCTTGTGGCATGGTCCACAATTGTTAGAATGAACCTGTTCCCCCTCTTTGTGGCCTTGGGCAAAGGTCCCACAATATCCACCCCTATGCATTTGAACGGAGTGTCAATCACAGGCAAAGGGCACAACTTTGCTTTGGTCCTGTCGCGGTTATTCCCCTGCCTTTGACACACATCACATTGTTTACAGAACTCCCTGATCTGCTTCCCTATGTCAGGCCAGTAGAAATTCTGTGTGATTCTCTGCTGTGTTTTGTTCACTCCTAAGTGCGCAGCAAACATGTCAGAGTGCCCCCTTTGTAAGATCATGGGGCGATACTTTTCAGGTACCACCAGCTGACTTCTGATCCCATCTCCCCCTTTTGAGATATTCCTCAGGGTTTCTCTATATAAAATCCCCTTTTTCTCCAGAAATCTCACTGGGGTTTCAGGTGTTAGCTGGGCGTCAGTCACCTGTTCAAAACACTTTTGGAGAGTGGCGTCTGCCTTCTGCTCCTGTCCAAATCTGCTGTCTGTGGTTAAGGTTTCCACCACAGCTTCTGAACTTCCCTCTGCTTCCGTCTCTGGCTCATCATTACCCCCCTGAACTGTCCCTGTGGTGGCTTGTGAGCGTGTAATCACTAGCACCCGTTTCACATGTTCAGCCAGGTCATTTCCCACGAGCACGGCTGCTGGCAGAGTCGATGAAATCGCTAGCCGCCAATCTCCCCTCCAGCCTTGAAAGTTGACAGGTACCTCTGCTACTGGCAGAGAGATTACCTGCCCCTCAATCCCTGCCACCTTCATGCTCTCATTTGGGATTATAAACTCCCGAGGAATAATATCTGGATGGCACAGGGTTACCTGGGAACAAGTGTCCCGCAGCCCCCTATACTGACGGTCAAGTATTCCTACGTCCACCCCGGCTGTCTCAAACAACTGAGAATCTGTTTTCACCAGCAAGCAGCGCTTTACCTCCACAAGAGGACCATTTTCCTCAGCCTGATCAGCAGAGGTAGCTGTTCCAGACTGAGTAGCCATGGCAACAGGCTCCCTCTGTGACAATGAGCCTTGCTCTTTCTGGACACAGAACACAGCTTTTGGCTTGGTCCCACTAGCATTCTGAGGCACCATTCCTTTTAGCTGCTTTAATTTCTCACACTCTGAGATTAGATGACCCTTTCCCTGACAGAAATAGCATTTTCTGGTGTATTTTGATTCTCTCTCATCTTGTTTTGGTTTTCCCTCCAAAATCTGAGGTCTTAGTTTCATGTCTGAGGGCTTCCCTTCACCATGGGCCCCTCCCCCTTGCTGGCTTTTCCCTGGTCCCTGAGAGTACTTGCTGTAGGTTTCTTTGGGTTTACCTACAGATTTCCCCTCACCCAAGGGCTTTCTTATTTGGGAAATAAAATCTGCGATCTCTGCGGCTGCTGCCACAGATTTCGGTTTCCTTTCCCTCACCTGGAATTTCAATTCCCCCTGCAGGACTGAATAGAACTGTTCCAGTGCTATCAAGTCTTTAAGCTGTTCATAGGTCTCTGTCCCTTCCTGCGATAGCCATTTCTCAAGCAGCCTCACCAATTGGGCCCCCACTTGGGTAAAAGTCTGTTCTGGTTTCTTGGTGAGGGACCTGAATCTTTGTCTCAGCTGCTCTGCATTTATCCCATGTCTGGCAAAGACCAGTTTTTTAAACTCTGCAAAATCTTTCATCAGTTCCTCAGGCATCTCGGCATAAACCTCAGCCAGGCTACCACTGATTAAAGACCGCATGATGGTCATCTTCTCAGTTTCCCTCACTGAGAAGTCCACAAACGCTCTTTCCACTAAGGAAAAGAACACCTCAGGACAATCTCCCTTGTGGTACACAGGGAATTTCTTCAGGTCAGCTTTAGACAATTGGCCTCCCTCAGAATCCCTATTGTTGTTATTGTTCTGATTCATCAGTTCCAATTTTTTTAATTCAAACGCCATTTTCTCTCTCTGCAATTCCAATTCAATTCTCTGTCTCTCTAATCTTTCTTCCTTCTCCATTCTCTCTCTCTCTCTCTCTAATTCAAATTGCCGCTGTTTCTCTCTTTCCCTTTCCTCCATTTTTTCTCTCTCTAACCTTTCCTCCACTTCAAATTGCCTCATCCTCAGTTCATGCTGTTGGGCTATGAGCAATTTTCTAAGTTCTGGGTTCTGCTCTCCTGTGCTGTCACCCTGCACTGAGCCAAATTCATCCTCAGAACCTTGGTCAATCTGGGGGTCTTTCACTTCACTCATTTCGGCCATCTGGCTTCGAGTCAAGGGCATAATCCCCCCTCCAGAACAGGCTGCTTTAAAAAGTCAAGCCTCAAAATAAAACGACCACTTTTTTCCTTCTTGCCTCAGAACCAGCTCTCCCTAGAGATTGCTGCTGTTCTTCAGCACTAACTTGCAACAGTATCGAGTCAGAGCCTACCCCCCTCTGCTGGGCCTCTCAGCTGGCAAGCTGGCTCACTGTTACTACGCAGTTTTGCCTCAGCTTTTTCCCGCCAAAACTAGGCTGCCTCAGAGCACCTTAATCTAAGTCTCCCCAGTTGGCACGTTCTTCTACTAGCGCACCTCCCCGTGAGGTACACCTAGAAGATTACCTACGCGCCTCAGACTGTCCCTGACTAGACCCCCCTTGCTCTGGGCACACCTGCCAAGGCTTTGCTGGACCGCTGGACAACTGGACCAGTCGTATCCCACACGCTGGACACCAATCAATGTGACAAACCCAGACCTACTGGGATCTGCCACACAGTTACACTAAGCTGCCACCAACCATTCCCTATAAGAAGTCACACAGACCAGGGATGGATTTTTAAACAATAAAAAGAATAAGGTTTATTTAAATACACACATGGAAAAATAAAACGATCAGGTGAATAAAATAAAGTAACGTGGCTTATTCTCATACATACACACAGTTTGGTTCACCCAGAACCCTTAACTTGAAGCACAGACCCTGAACCTATCAGTTCTGGCTAACCAACAGACACCTGAACCTATCAGGTTGGTACTCTGACACACAGTAGTACCCTGTCTGACACACAGACTCCCACAACAGCTTCTTCTTCCCAGCTGCTGCTTCGTCACAACCCAGTGTCTCCCAGCATCTCTCCCTCACCACACAGGCATCACATATTTATACAGTACAGCCCCTCCTCCTGATGTCCCGCCTTCCACTCCCCATAGGATGGAACTTTCCCTCCAAACCCATGACAGACAGGTAACATCAGTGCTGTATGTAACAAGTATATCTCACCATAGGTGAAAGACTGTCTCCACTCAACCTGTGCACCTAGTTGGTCTGCTGTTCAAGTACTAACTCCTCACTGAAAGGTCCACTGGATTCCTTTTCATGGTCCAATATTGAACTGAACTTGGATTATACAGCCCTTCAAATATTGGACTGTCCTATGTGAATTCTACCATACAATAAAGGTTCTACCCAATTTAAAATTAAAACAATACTACATTGGACATATCCATATAGTGAAAAGGTCATGTGGATGTTTCTCAACTTGGTAAAATTAAGCAGTACACTTAAAATTAAGAATTAACATGTCCTGAAAAGCATCCATATTTGTTTGGGAATTTTTCAGAATATGGTGGCTTTGAAGTTTATTATACGTAGGCCCATTCACCTGGCATTTTCAGCACTTGCTGAATAAATAATAGGTCCACCAGGAAAACTTCTATAAGAATCACACAAACAAAAAAATAGGCAAGGGTTGTTTTTCTTGTCCTGTTCTGGGGCAGCTATTTTTTGTTGTTCTGATTTAAAAATGCCAAAACTGTTATCTATGGTGCTCATACTTAGAAAGGTTGCTATCTGAATTCCTTTGAAAGCTCTGCCAACCAGGGGTGATGGGCAGGTGCAAGGATTCAAGGCAGCCAGACCTTCTTCCCTGTGTTATGATGAGGGATCAATCACATTGGCACTGATTTTGGCTGGGGAACCTCTTCACTGTCTGCTACCCCAAAGGAAAAAAAAATCATGAGTAAAATTGGTAATAGGTAATATAAGCCATCTAGCTGTGGACCCAGAGTTTGGGAATTTGATTCCCCACTGTGCATCTTAGAAGAGCCAGTCTGTGTGGCCTTGGGCAAACTGCACAGTCCCAGGGCGCCCCCCAGAAGAAGGGAATGGTAAACCACTTCTGAGTATTCTTTACCTAGAAAACCCTGAAAAGGGTCGCTATAAGTCAGAACTTAGGGCAGTCTTTTTCTGGTGTATCTACATATAGAGTGTTCAGTAGTAGTTTACCATTCTCTTCTGAGGAGGGCACTCTGGGACTGCACAGTTTGCCCAAAGTTACACAGACTTGCTGGATGGCACACTCAGGGAATCAAACTCACGGAGCTATGCAGCCAGTCAGGGTAGGTAAAGGTAAAGGTTCCCCTTGACATTTAGTCCAGTCGTGTCTGACTCTAGGGCGTGGTGCTCATCCCCGTCTCCAAGCCATAGAGCCAGGATTTGTCTGAAGACAGTTTCCATGGTCACGTGGCCAGCTGGCTAGACACAGAACGCTGTTACCTTCCCACCGTGGTGGTACCTATTTATCTACTTGTATTTACATGCTTTTGAACTGCTAGGTTGGCAGGAGCTGGGACAAAGCAACGGGAGCTCACTCCGTTGTGTGGATTCGATCTTACAACTGCTGGTCTTCTGACCATGCAGCACAGAGGCTTCTGTGATTTAACCTGCAGCGCCACCACGTTCCTTAGTCAGGGTCAAAGTATTAGATATTAGTCATTACTTGTTTTTTTTCTTCTTTTCTTTCTTGTGTAAGTACTTCTCCAACTGGTAAAATATCTCTTTCATAGCCTGTAGCTGTCTTCACCCACATATTTTACAGTTATGAGCTTTTGTTTTGTGGTTGGTCACTAGAAAGTATTAATGGACTTAATTGCTGTTGAGGGGATGTGGTGGTGCTGTGGGTTAAATTGCAAAGCCTCTGTGCTGCAAGATCAGAAGACCAGCAGTCGTAAGATTGAATTCTCGCAATGGAGTGAGCTTCCGTCGCTTGTCCCAGCTTCTGCTAACCTAGCAGTTCAAAAGCATGTAAAAATGTGAGTAGATAAATAGGTACCATCTCGGTGGGAAGGTAACAGTGTTCTGTGTCTAGTTGTGCTGGCCACATGACCACGGAAACTGTCTACGGACAAACACTGGCTCTACGGCTTGGAAATGGGGATGAGCACTGTGCCCTAGAGTCAGACATGACTGGACTAAATGTCAAGGGGAGCCTTTACCTTTACCTTGCTGTTGAGACACAGCATCTGTATGGAAATTCCTTGTGAGAGGGAAATTAAGTTAAATTATGTTAAATTAACATGCAAATGTGCAGTAGGTTAATGGGATTATATGTTATGGAGAACGGAGACATGGGATGGAGATAGGACAGAACATTTGAAGGGTTCTGCCAAGGGAATGGATTGCTTGATGCAAAAGGGGAAAGGAAAGGTTTTGAAGTAGAAGTGCATAAAATGGAGAAATGCTTATGGTTCAGAAACTTCTCATGGTTCAAAAACTGTTCTAAGCTGTAGGGATTTTTCAGATTGCTCAGCTATGCAAGGCACATGGTGAGTGTTGCTCCACCACACCAGAAGGTCTGGTAAAAGTGGGTTTATGCTCTGTTGATTTCTTAGCATTCTAATTTATCCAGCACCAGCAGTGTGCTTTGGAATAGATTAATATCTGTTGCCTTATCTGATCCATGGGCTGTTTCTTCCAGATTGTTGTCTCTGAATTTACACGTGCTCATCTCAAGAAATTTTACACATATCTTTTGTGACTCTGCTTCACACACACATTGTCTCTGCCTGTTATACCTGCAAATGGCTGCCTAACCAAGAGTCAGGTGGTTGTTAATGTGAAGTGCCCTTTAATCTCTCTTGCTTCTTTCTACATAAAACAGGGATCCATTTGAGAAAAGGAATGACTAATATAGTATTTCATGGTGTGAAGAATGTGGTGTGATTTTTTTTTGAAGTGCGAAGTTGTAAATAGAGGTGCCAAAGTAAAGGCTATCAATGACAGAAGCACAACAGAAGGTGTAACTGTTATGAGGAGACTTCAAACTATTTAAGAGTTCCAGAGACTGGGAGAAATGCTCTGATCCTCAGTGCCAGTGCCAAATGGCCTGCTTCCTTGAGCTCATAAGGTCTTACCATCTTCAGAAGGAGTGTGAGACACCGTGCTCGGTGTGAATAATTTTTGTTTTTTCAAATACAGTATGAAAAACACGCAAGAGTGTACCAGATCAAAGTTTAAAAAAAGAGAGAGAGAAAGAGAGAGAGAAGCGAATGTTTACTTTGTATTCTTGTACAGTATTTCAGTCTAGAGCAGGGGTGAGCAATTAATTTCTATAGGGGGACAGATGAAAAATCTGAACTATGTTCGGGGGCTGAACCAACTTTACTTAAAAATAAAATGAAACCATGATGTTATGATTGTTTTTACTTTAAACTTGTTAATCTTCACAAATACTAAAGAGGTTTTTTGCGGTATGTTAAAGATAAGCAATTGATCAACTTTGGACAAAAAGCTATAAATGGTTTTGATGTTCTACATGTTCAGTGAGAGAAATCCAGTCTGTCTTGGGCTTGAACAAGTGCTTGAATACCGGACTGAAGCGACGACTGGTGTGCCAGACAGGAGCGGCCCTCAGGCCACACTTTGCCCAGGTCTGGTCTAGAGAGTGGTGCAGGTTTTACTCTTTAGGAAATGTCCCAAAAACATTACACTTTGTGGCCATTTCTGGGTGATGAATTCTAGGAGGTGTAGTCCTACAAAGTAACATTCCTAATCTCTGAAAGGAGAATTTCATTTGTTATCTAGATCCATTTCAGTCTGGTTTCAGACCTGTTTGTGGGACAGAGACTGCTTTGGTTGCCATAGTGGATGACCTTTGCAGGGAACTGGAAAGTATGTCCCTGTAGGTTCTCCTGGACCTCTCATTGGCTTTTGATACCATTGACCATGGTATTCTTCTGGTTTGTCTCTCTGGGATGGGACTTGGAGGTCCTGTTCTATAGTAGCTCCAGTCCTTCCTGGAGGAGAGAACTTAGAAAATGGTGCTGCTGGGCTGCAGAGGTCTGTTTTGTCTCCTGTGTTATTTAACATCTGCAGGAAACCTCTGGGAGAGATTATCTAGAGTTTTGTGGTTTGGTGTCCCCTGTATGCGGATGACACCCAACTCTGCCTCTCCTTGCCATCTAAATCTGAGGAGGCTGTTTTAGCTTTAGATCAGTATCTGAGAGGGTTTTATAGCTGATTGTGGCATCTTATTGCTGTGAATGTGTTTTGGGCATTGCTTTTGATATTTGTTTGATCCTTTTTAATATTTGTACACTCACAGTTCACTATCATGTTGTCTTTCAATGTTGTAAGCCACCTTGACTCCTTTTAAGGAGAAAGGCAGAGTAAAAATATCTTAAATATTTTAAATAAATAATGTTCCCTGGACATAAAAAGCGACAGGGGCAGCATGTTAAATAGAGAGAACTGTTAAATAAAGGATAATACAGTTGACCACATTTTTAGCAGAAGTGAGTGAATGCCACCTAATTACTAAAGGCAGTAAGAAGAATGACAGCAGTTAGTGTGGTCAGGGTGTTGGACTAGGACCAAACCAACTGGATTCAAATCCCCTCTCAACCATGAAGTTCATTGGATTACCTTGGTTGATTCACCTCTCTCAGTATGGTTTGTCTCACTACGTTGTTGTGTGGATAAAGTGAGTACTTGTGGTGAGAACAGCCATTTTTACCACCCTGAGTTAATTGGAAGAAAGGTAATGAAGGTAATGGAAGAAATGTAATGAAGAAGAATGAAAAAGAAAACTGAGCGCTGTATAGCTTGGGCTAAGTGTGTGCCAACACCCCCACATTCTGATGGCTACTTTTCTTCAAAATACTCAAGAGGGATCTGTAGGAACCAATAGACAGTCTCTTAGTGTTTTGTTTCTGTTGCCAAGACACCAGCTGACAATGCTGACATGTTAGCCTGCAATGAACATAACAAATCAGATGCTTATAACACTTCAGCATTCCCAATGTGTGAAAGCACTGTCATTTCCAGCCAGGGCTCTCTGTGGAGATTGGCAATGAAACATCTACATGGGTGGATCTTTCTAAGTTCCATGAGAATAGCAAAGCATGATGAGATGATAGTCTCTGTGTTCATAAAGAGGTACCCATGGAACTTAGAAAATTTGAACCATGTCCATGTTTTAATGGCTGTTTCCAGAGAAAGTTCAAATTATGTCCATGGTTTAATGGCCATCTCCAGAGAGAGCCTTAGGAAAGAACAGGTAAGGATTTTAAAACTCCTCTGAGAACTTACTAAAACTATCAGAATTCTAGCTAGAGGAATTCTTGCTGAATTCTGATAGTTGTACTGACAAAAATCCAGAAATCTTATGCCTTTAGCTGCTTAGCTGATTGAATGTAGTACATCCAAAAATCTTATCCTGAAGACCCTTGCATGGGACTAAATCTTTAGAAGAAAAAGGTTCCCTTTGCTGGTACATTTCTATTTGAAAATTGCATAAGCTGATTAACATGGTGGTAATCTGTTTAGAATGTCTTTCAGCGGAAAGAGCTTTTATCTTAGTACCAAATTGGATCAGCTGAAGGCTTTTTGCCTTCTCTAAATTGATTTTGAAATTTAAATAAAGCATCGCACATGCCAAAAGATACATTACTCTTCAACCTGCTATGAATTACATGGCTAACGGCATCCAGCTGATTGTACATTGTTCTCAACATTATGGCTATTAGTGAGCATTTAAAACCCATTTGAATAGCAACAGAAAGACATGGAGAATATAATAGACTTTACCAGTGGATATTGGATGGTGTGATAAATTACAACTTTTTATGTTCTGTTTTTCTCTGTCACTTTGGGTGGTGTCATTCACACAGTCCCATTTAGTGGGCTTAATTAGAATAGCTGTTCATACAGCTATATCCATTAGAAGACATTATAGAAGTAAAAGTAAAAGGAAAGACAACTGTGTGAAAGACTAGATGATATTATGACAGGTTTTGTACGTTTTTCACATTTGGGCACTTTTTGCAGAAACATTCACTGAGGTGTTATTTGTGCAAGCACGTTGCAGTCTTTCTTTTATTTTCCCAAAATGCATATATTTTTGCAAAATGTACTTTTGAAATGAAAAATACAAGTTTTTTTTTTTTAAATGGTACTGTGGTTAAAATCATTGAGGTTTTTGGCTCTTGTGCAGGAATAAAAAAATGTTGAAGCGGTTACCCCACTTTTTCAGTAGGGTATCGCAATATGCCAGGACTGAGAAAAATAGTTTTAGTTACACCATTAATAAGATATATTAGTCTTATTACACTTAACAGCTTTCAGGGTAACATATTATATATATGTTAATATATATAATATATTATATAATATATAATATATAAGTAAATCCCAAATCCATATAAATGGAAAAGTTAAAACCATCAGTTAAAAGCAGCAAATAAAAGAGAAGTGCAAAAAAAAAGATACCAGAAAAATACAACTGCGTATAAACACAACATAGCAATACAGTGGTGCCCCGCTAGACGCTTACCTCGTTAAACGATGAAATCGCTTGATGATGCCTTTTTTGCGATCGCTATAGCGATCTATGTTTCCTATGGATTTTTTTCGTTTAACGACGATTAGGTCCCTGCTGCAAGACGGCAATTTAAAACGGCTGATCAGCGGTTTGCAAAATGGCTCCCCACTGTTTTCCGGACCTATTTCCGCAAGACATGGATTGCAAAATGGCTGCCCTATGGAGGATCTTCGATCAGGTATTTCCCCCATTGGAACTCATTAACCAGTTTTCAATGCATTCCAATGGGGTTTTTATTTTCGCATGACGACAATTTCGCTGTACAGCTATTTTAACGGAACGCATTATCGTCGTCATGCGGGGCACCACTGTACACACACACACACACACACACACACACACACACACACACACACACGATGGTCTAAAGGGGTGGGGGAGGCTCTTCTCTGATACCAAAAAGGTGGCAAAGGGCAAAAGTGCCAAATTACCCTCTCTGGGGATAGTAGACTATAATTTAGGGCTAGTTTAAAAAAGGCTTACTCCCAAGTAGCCATCTACCATATTATCACTTCATTTACTGCTTATATTTATATTTATTTATTTATTTATTTATTTATTTATTTATTTATTTATTTACTTTATATGCCGCCCACTCTACCCAAAGGTCCCTGGGCGGCTCACAACAATTAAAATTCAATGCAATAAAATAAAATAATTAAAATACAGTTAAAATACAATTAAAATACAATTAAAATTGCCATCATTAAGACCCACAGTTAATGTTATTTCAATTAAAAGCCTTCTGGAACAGGAAGGTTTTGACCTGGCGTCGAAATATCATCAGTGTCGGCGCCAGGCGAATTTCAGTTGGGAGGGCGTTCCATAGTCTGGGGGCAGCTGCTGAGAAGGCCCTTTGTCTACAAGCCATCCCTCTTACCTCCTTGAGGGATGGCTCTTTCAAAAGGGCCCCCTGGCTAGATCTTAACAGCCTGGTAGGCTCATATGGAAGGAGGCGGTCCTTCAAGTATCCAGGGCCCAAGCCATTTAGGGCTTTATATGTCAAAACAAGCACTTTGAATTGGGCCCGGACAGCAACTGGTAACCAGTGTAAATTATACAGAATCGGCTTGATGTGCTCTCTGGCGGCCCCACCACTCACCAGCCACGCAGCTCGATTCTGGACCAGTTGCAGTCGCCGGACCGTCTTCAAAGGCAGCCCCACGTAGAGCGCATTGCAATAATCAATACGAGATGTTACCAGTGCATGTGTAACTGTCATGAGACTCCGCTCGTCCAGGTAGGGCCGTAGCTGGTATAGTTTCCGCAGCTGGAGGAAGGCGCCCCTGGCCACCGAGTCCACCTGGGCTTCCAGTGTTAGACTGGGGTCCAGGAGCACCCCCAAGCTGCGGACCCTGTCCCTTAGGGGGAGTGTAACCCCATTCAGGACAGGGAAGTGGCCCTCCAACCTGTCCGGCGAAGCACCCACTAACAGCACTTCCGTCTTGTCTGGATTGAGTTTCAATTTATTAACCCTCATCCAGTCCATTATCAGGTCCAGACACGAGTTCAGCACAGAAACCGCCTCACCTGGATTGGTGGAAAACGAGAGGTAGAGCTGAGTGTCGTCAGCATATTGCTGACTCCTCAGCCCAAACCTCCTGATGACCTCTCCCAGCGGTTTCATGTAGATGTTAAACAGCATGGGGGACAGTATCGAGCCCTGAGGAACCCCATGACATAACTGCCATGGGGCAGAGCAACTGTCCCCCAGCACCACCCTCTGGATACGGTCAGCTAGGAAGGAGCGGAACCACCGTAAAACAGTGCCCCCAACTCCTAACCCAGCCAGCCTATCCAGAAGGACACCATGGTCAATGGTGTCGAAAGCCGCTGAGAGGTCCAGGAGTATCAACAGGGTCACACTCCCCCTGTCTCTCTCCCGGCAAAGGTCATCATACAGGGCGACCAAGGCTGTCTCTGTACTAAAACCCGGCCTGAAACCCGATTGAAATGGATCCAGAAAATCCGTTTCATCCAGCAGCGCCTGGAGTTGCCCGGCCACAACCCGCTCCAACACCTTGCCCAAATAAGGGAGGTTCGCCACTGGTCGGTAGTTAATCACCAGCCTTGGATCCAGGTTAGGCTTTTTAAGGAGTGGTCGAATTACCGCCTCTTTCAAGGCGGTAGGGACCACTCCCTCTCTCAGAGAGGCGTTCACGGCCTCCTGGACCCAAGTGCGAACCCCCCTGGCAGATCTTCCAATTAGCCAAGATGGGCAAGGGTCGAGCGGCGTGGTGGTAGAACAGACAGATCCAAGCACCTTGTCCACATCCTCGGGTCTCAACAATTGAAACTCATCCATTAAAGTTTGACCTAAGCACGGCCCACTGGACACATCTTCCGATTTTGCAGTAACAGTGGAGTCCAGCCCACTGCGAATCTGAGCGATTTTTTCCTCAAAATGAATAGCAAACTCATCACAGCGAGCTGATGAGCAGTCCGGGACCTCCACCGGGTTTCCCGGTTGAAGAAGATCCCGGACCACCCGAAACAGCTCTGCTGGACGACATTCTGAGGAAGCAATACGGCTGGAGAAATATTGCTGTTTCGCCAGCCGTATTGCCACGAAATAGGCCCGATAATGGGCTCTAAGTCGTGTTCGATCGGATTCCCAGCGGGACTTCCTCCACCTGCGCTCTAGCCGTCTCCCCTCTTGCTTCATCGCCCGCAGTTCAGAAGTATACCAGGGAGCTGTCTGGGCTCGGCGAGCAGGGAGAGGGCGCTTAGGCACAATCGTGTCAACCGCCCGGGTCATCTCCCTATTCCATAGGGTGACCTGAGCTTCGACAGGAGCGCCAACCATATCAGACGGATACTCCCCCAGAGCATTCAGGAAACCATCCGGATCCATTAGTCTCCGGGGGCGGATCATCTTAATCGATCCCCCACCCTTGCAGAGGGAAGAAGAAGCTAATAGACTAAATTTGACCAGGAAGTGGTCTGACCATGACAATGGGGTCACGACCAGCCCCTCCACATCCAAACCACCACCTTCCAGTCCCGTTGTGAAAACCAGGTCCAAGGTGTGGCCCTTCTCATGTGTCGGGCCGATGACACATTGAGACAGCCCCATGGTTGTCATGGCGGCCATGAAGTCCTGAGCTGCCCCAGTCAAGGCAGCCTCAGCATGGATGTTGAGGTCCCCCAGCACCAGCAGCCTGGGAGTCCTCAACACCAGGTCCGAGACTGCCTCCGTCAGCTCAGGTAGGGAGACTGTTGGTACGCAGCAGGGTGGGCGGTACACCAACAGAATCCCTAATCTGTCTCGTGAGCCCAACACACAATACAGGCCCTCAAGACCTCCTCTCAAAGGGATAGGAAGCCTGGTCAAGGAGATAGAACTCCTATAGACTATAGCAACTCCCCCTCCCCGACCCTCTGAGCGACACTGGTGCTGGACTGAGTACCCAGGAGGACACAGCTGGGAGAGGGGGACACCACCTTCCTCTCCCACCCAGGTCTCAGTAATGCACGCCAGGTCAGCCCCCTCATCCAGAATTACATCATGGATGAGGGCAGTTTTGTTTTGTACTGACCTGGCGTTCATCAGCAGCACTGTGTGGCTCGAGGGTTTGCTGATATGGTCGCCTGATACCATTTGGTTGGAGGTAGGACTAGAAGAGGGGATAGATGTAAGATATCTAACCTCTCTTCTCCTACGCGGGCATGTTCTACCCCCACCACCATTCCTTCCCCTACCCAGCACCACCTCAATGGCTGCCCCCTCCAACGCCCTCCCCCCTTCCTGTTCCATCAGGTCCACTGTGGGTCTCTATGCAACCTGATGGCAATTAGTAATACTAACAATTAAAACAAACAAACAAGAACAAACCCACACACCCTTCTAATGCCCCTTCTCCCCTCCCAGCCAGGTGGCTGGTGTTGAGGAAGGGGTGGGTTTGCCCAAAGCAGCAGCAGCAGCAGCAGCAGCAGCAGCAGCAGCAGCAGCAGCAGCAGCAGCAGGGTCCCGGTCCTGAAGGGTAGGGGAGTGCAGGCCAGAAATACTCCCAGGCACTGTCTCTCACCCAGTGCCTGGGGACGGCAGATGTTACCAGCGACTCCCCCGAAGACAGGAACGTTGCTCTCAGAGGGCCCTGGCACCGGCTTCTTGCTTTTAAAGCTTCCCTCCCCTCCCAGCCAGGTGGCTGGTGTTGAGGAAGGGGTGGGTTTGCCCAAAGCAGCAGCAGCAGCAGCAGCAGCAGGGTCCCGGTCCTGAAGGGCAGGGGAGTGCAGGCCAAAAATACTCCCAGGCACTGTCTCTCACCCAGTGCCTGGGGACGGCAGATGTTACCAGCGACTCCCCCGAAGACAGGAACGTTGCTCTCAGAGGGCCCTGGCACCGGCTTCTTGCTTTTAAAGCTTCCCTCCCCTCCCAGCCAGGTGGCTGGTGTTGAGGAAGGGGTGGGTTTGCCCAAAGCAGCAGCAGCAGCAGCAGCAGGGTCCCGGTCCTGAAGGGCAGGGGAGTGCAGGCCAAAAATACTCCCAGGCACTGTCTCTCACCCAGTGCCTGGGGATGGCAGATGTTACCAGCGACTCCCCCGAAGACAGGAACGTTGCTCTCAGAGGGCACTGGCACCGGCTTCTTGCTTTTAAAGCTTCCCTCCCCTCCCAGCCAGGTGGCTGGTGTTGAGGAAGGGGTGGGTTTGCCCAAAGCAGCAGCAGCAGCAGCAGGGTCCCGGTCCTGAAGGGCAGGGGAGTGCAGGCCAAAAATACTCCCAGGCACTGTCTCTCACCCAGTGCCTGGGGATGGCAGATGTTACCAGCGACTCCCCCGAAGACAGGAACGTTGCTCTCACAATTCCTTCTAATTATGGCAGTGTACATGGTTGTCCCACACACTGTTTCTTCACAACAAACTTTCGAAGCTAGGCAGAGAAAGAACGGCTGGAAATGAGCAGGGCTATGCCAGTACCTGGCAACGTTGAGAAGCTGTGGAGGCCCCTGCAATCCAACAGGGGCCACCTATACTGCTACTTACTCTGTGCCAGCTGTTGACCAGTGAGCTGCCAATTAAAACTTACAATGGTCTCCTGAAATGATGCTATGTCAATGGTGTTGCAACTGGCGGAATTCTGTCTTGGATATTCTGAGAGTTGTAGCCCAAGTTTCCCACAATGCTCCTGACAGCATTGCTTCAGTGCCAGAAATAAGCACTAATGTATTACAGTCAATTAAATTATTGGTTAAATTGGACAACTATTGTGCAGTTGTCAAAGCAAACACTCATGTCTCTAGAATTTTTTTTTTAAAAAAAACTATTTCTGGCCCCATACCAGCAGAGGTACACTGGGATCTGAAGTCCAGAAAAGAAACTTTTCCCATCCTTACTATGTTTGGTAGCCAACCAATGTAAAATGGGGCTCATCAGAGATAACTTATTTATTTAATTCATCTAAAATATTTTTACCGTGCCTTTCTCCTCAAAAAGGACCCAAGACAGCTTACATCATTGAAAGACAAGGACCTCCTCAAATTTGAGGCATAAGTTACAATTTTTGTATATCTTTTTAAACATGCAAGTCGTTGGGTAAAAAACAAAAACAAAGAAAAATTGGAGCCGTGTTCCGCTCGAAATGCAGAAGGCAAAGTAACATTTTAATTAAAAACAAACAAGGCATTAAGAACAGCAGGTCAGCTTTCACTGAAAAATGATCTGCCTACAGAATGAGAGTAATGAGATCCTTTTAAAAAAAAAAAATCAAGCATGTAATTTCTTCATCAATTATCTGCATTTGAGGTAAACATTTGTGAAATCTAGAAGACACAATTAAAGAATTTATTTGCAGTAGTAACTCATAAGAGGATGCAAAAGTCCAAACCAACAAGGCAAGGAGGATTCTGGAGTTGAACTTCCTGGCTGGGTTTCCGGGCTGTGGAGAACTAAAGCCAATCCGGCCAGCATAGTCTCCCAAAACTGAAGCAAATCCTGGAACCAAGACAGGTGCTAATATTTTAATACAACTATAACTGTTCCAGAGAGTTCTTTAAGCTGGATAGACAAAACAAAACAGAGATAAATGAAAGGAAAGCTTTCCATTCTTCCTGCCTGGACGTGATCCAGCAGGATCTCGGACTAACTGCACTGATGGGTTTGCCCTAGTCCTTGTCCGTTCATTGGACAACTGTGTCAGCTTATCCCAAAATCCTAGCGTATCTGAGAATTTAATTGTGTTTCAGTGTCTCCTGACAATTGCTCTGAGTTTATTCACCTGTTTGGTTCTGCGTCAGTCATAACAGAGACTCATTTCAAGCCTGGTCTCCTCCTTCCGTTTTATCACCTGAAACACATGATAAAACATCTTTTCTGATACCTATTTCTGAAAGGGTTCTCTGACAAAAAAGTAACAACCGATTAATAGTTGAATTACTTTCACTTTTGTTCATCTTAGTTTTTTCACCTTTGTGTGAAGAAGTACATTTTTACCTAATCCGCTCAGCTGCCTTATCTGATTTCTACTGATGAGGGAAGAAGACTATCCAGTGAAGAAATAATAGAAAGAAGCTATTAGAAGCAAAACCCCTGTTATTAATAACAAGTATAAGAAGATTGGATTTGGAGTGGATGAAAAGATTGTTTGAAGTCCAATATGTTTTGGGGAGTATTGTGTTTTTCCCCATGCCTGCATTAGCAATGTGATATCTCTGATGGGATCTCCTGCATTAGGCTTCTCTCTATTTGAAACCAGATAGCACAATTTTGTCTGTGTTAATTATTCTGTCATCCCCCAGGGTTGCATTCAGAATGGCTGGCAATAAGATACTGAAATGAACAATGTGTTGTTCAGATCTTATCTGAGAAGGTGGTACCCACTTTTTGTCAGATATCTGCAGCCTTTGTTGTTTTCTTGTCAGACCAACACAGTCATCTGCTCCCCTTATTTCACATAGCCATGCTGTGAGAACAAAGACAAGTTGTTGCCTGAAGCAAAAGTGTAAATGTTCCTTTCTTCTATCCACTGCACATGTGCATGCATACACACATGTGTGCAAGGTACAGGTCACAGAACCTAAAGCCAGTCAAATGAATTTGTTATCTGAAGCAGAAAATCCAATAGGTGTTTTTCTTAATCATTGATAGTAACAATACAACAGCAAATAACTCAGAATGTGCTCTTGTGGCACCAAAAATGTACTGCCTGAAGTGGCTTCTTTACTTTGCTGAATGGTACAGTCAGCCCTGAAACGAGAGTGCATGAAATTTAGCCCTATTTGGGCACTCACCGGAATATGTGAAAAGGGCTCTAACCTTAGTGAGGATGTGGGTGTATGTAAGCCCATCCCATATTGCCCAGCACCTAGAAAATGCATTGAACTGACTTCTGAGATGTGAGATGGTGGGAGCATACATGTGTCCCCATATCTTCATCATGCTTAGGATGATTCACATATTCAGGCATGCACGCAACTCTAATTTCTAGTTTCAGTGGCTGGTTTTAAAGTCCTGTCTGCAAATAATAATATTGGACTCATTAGAATAAGTAAAAACAGTAACAGACGAAAAGGAACTTGGAACGGAAACCATGGAAGGGATTGAGTGAATACCAATACAGCGGGCCCTCGACTTACGAACTTAATCTGTTCTGGAAGGACTTTTGTACCTCGGAAAGTTCGTAAGTCGAAGTACCATTTCCCATTGAAATGCATGGGAACGGAATTTATTTATTTATTTATTTATTTATTTATTTATTTATTTAATTTATACCCCGCCTATCTGGCCCACCGGACGTTCCAGCATTTTTAAAAAAATACCAAAATAAAAATAAAAAGAGCAAGTCCCATGTTGGGACTGCAAAAAAACCTACAAAAAAACACACTGAAACATAACCCCCCAGTTCAAACCCACCCTCCAAAACCCACACAGAAAAGTTTTTTTAAAAAAGGACTTACCAGTCCGAAGCCTGCCAGTGCTCCGCTGCCTCCGTGCGGCCGGGGGCGAGCGCCCAAGCGCCTGACCAGCTCTAGCCTCCTAGCAACATTGGAGGAAGCCATTTGAAACCTCTGAAGCAAAAAAGGCAGGGAGAAAGGGCAGGAAGTTCGAATTTCCTGCCCTTCCTCCCTGCCTTTGGAGCTTTCAAAGGGCTTCCTCCGATGTCAGGGAAAGCCCTTTGAAACCTCCGAAGGCACCGATTGCAGTTGCGGGGACCCCCAGGGAGGTCTCCCATGGTGGCGTGCAAGCCCTGGGAGAACTCCCTGGGGTTCCCCACCACCGCGATGGGCAGCTTCGGCACTCTCAAAGGGCTTTCCCCCATGTTATGAAATTGGTGCTACTAATTGACGCTAAGAGTATGTTAACTCATTGTGGCATTCACCCCCGGCCCCTGTTTGTTTCACCAAACACAAAGCTCACGAAGGCATCCCAACATGCTCCTTAACACGCTGCCACCAGTTGATCCTTTATCAACCTATATTTCCTATGAAAGACTGAGGTCCATTCAGTACTGAACTTTTAAACAGAAACAGGTTTATTGATTACAAGTTGTCTTAGGACTAATTCTTAAGCACATTCTAAAAGTTCCACAAAGCTTCAGTATTTTATTTTAACCTCTTCTATCTTAATTAATACAGGTCACACTCTGACTAATCACTCCTTAAACACTCTCTCTGCCTCAAACCCCAAACTCTTTTTTCTCAACTCTGTCTCTCACTGAACTAACTAGACTCTGACTAAGCCCTCCCTTCTAGTTTCTCAGGCTCCGCCTCCCAACAGCTCTCATTGGTACATGCCAATAATCTTCTACCTGAGCCAAAGCAGGGTGATCGCTACATACCTCCCCCCTTAGTAAGTTTGTTTATGAGGGGAAACCCAGCAGTTTGCCCTCATAAACAAACAGCTAAATACATGCACATATAACAATAACTTACCAATATTTATACATACCTTATAATACAGTTTCGATCCATTACTTGGTTTACTAGATCAAACCTACCACTTTATAAAAATTTAAGACAATCAATATAATTATAAATATTTGCATTTAACATTAATACCAATTACATTGCATTACCTTTGCATTAATAAAAACATACCAACCTCTTGCGTTACTTACATCAATACAAATTACATTACATTACCTCCACATCAATAAAGCTATTCACTATTATTTTTACCATCATTCTACACCTCTCAGTTCATCAACATCCAAACAACCTTTGCACTTTAATATATTAACAGAATATTTAATACAATATTACCAACTTTTTATCCAACCATTAGTGATTTGGCATCCACACTCTGAGTTCCTTTTACGCTGTGAATCACAAAGTCAAAGTCTTGCAGCTTCAGCGTCCATCTTGCAAGCTTATTGTTAGTGGATATCATAGTTTGTAGCCACACCAGAGGGAAAGGGTCAGTGCAAAGGATCAATTTCCTTCCCCAAACATAGGGCTTCAGTCTTTGCAGTGTCCAAACAATTGATCGGCACGTCCTCTCGATGGCAGACCAATGCCTCTCACAAGGTTGAAATTTCCTGCTGATCAAAGTCACTGGGTGCAGATTCTCGCTGTCATCCGCTTGGCACAGACCCACACTCGACACATCAATGTACATGATGAACTCCTGGTTGAAGTCCAGTGCAACAAGGACAGGTCCTGAAGTCCGCACTGTCTTCTGATGATCGAAAGCCACCTGACACTCTGACATCTAATGGATGTCCCTGGCTCGCCTCTTCCGGGTTAAGCCTGTTCTTTTTCTGAATAGTGGCTTAGTTTTCTCAGATGGGAAAAGGGTAGGGAGTTTCTTCCATTCCTGCAGCACAGGTATGATTGCATTCTTCCTAGAAATTTTATTGTTTTTGCCTTCAGCCTCACCAATAAACTTGCCCACAGGTACTTTTGTTGTAAAGCTCTCCATATGTGAGGGACCACTATCACAGGTCACTTCAAGATTCTCAGGCAAGTTTCTTTTAGGTGCCATCTCAAACACTTGGCTTATGTCAGATGTACTGAGATTTTCAACATCTGGTTCTATTCCTTTAATCTCCAGTTTCTCAGATAGAGGGTTGTTCTGCAAGATTCTCAGGACTGTTGCAGCTGCATGGGGAGCCTTCTTAATACTAGTCCCTTCAACTTTCCAGTGCTGCTGCAACAAATCCACAGGTCCTGATCATGCCAACAGCAATTCACTCCCCTCTATGGGTCTCAGCCTCACTACTGTGTCCTCAGGACAGAATTGTCTTTCCTGGGCCTTTTCATCACACAAGCTTTTTTCCTTTCCATGAGTACCTCCCCTAAGCTTGACTCAGCTACATCGAAGGACTTCTCCCTATATTTTACAGGGACAATTAATTGTTTGAGATGTGCATCTTCACTTCTATGAGGTGTTAATAAAACTTCTCTATATATCAGGTTTTTATCAGCTATAAATCTCTCTGAGTGTTCAGGGGTCAGTGGAATGGGATTCTCATTAGCTTTTCTAAAACAACTATTTTAAGTAATATCTTCCTTCTGCTCATTAATAAAGGAGGAACTATTAGGATTCTTTATTATGACCACTTCAGCCATTTCTTCTACCTCCAGGTTTTCATCTAGACTGAGACATCCCAGGTTTGATTCAGAGGCTAAGGCTCCCAATCTTTCCTCAGGGACTGTAATTTACATGCCCTGGGAGCGGGTTACCACTAAAATACTCTGCACATGCTTGGATAGATCTAACCCAATTAAACAAGGAGCAGGGATTTGGTCTGATACTGCTACCTTCCATATACCAGACCAACCCTGGTATCTCACTGCTACTTTGGCCATAGGTAAGACCACAACCTCAGCCCCAATTCCCTTAACAGAAATCTTTTCATGGTCTATTATATTTTCCTTCGGGACTATATCAGGGAGACATATTGTGACTTGAGAACATGTATCTTTTAGACCCAGTTACTTTACATTGTTAATGAAAATAGGCTCTGGAGAGTTATTCACCAAATCCTGATTGCAATGTATTATGAAACACTGTATCACCCTAGCTTCTGGAATGTCTGGGCTCTCTGCCAAGTCCATTTCCTTAGCAACCGCGTTGTGGCGGAAAGAAGCCTCAGCTTCAACTGCCGATTGCTATGTCTTATGCTGCACACAAAACACCTTATTAGGCTGACTGGAATTTCCACCTTTATGCTGATTAAAATCCCTAGTCTTTTGACTCTCACACTGAGCACAAGAATGACATTTCTCTCCACACACATAACATCTTTTACTGGCCTTGGGTTCAAAAAAAGGGCCTTATTAACTTTTCCCTCAGGACAATTAGGTTTCAGATGACTGTGCTCTGGAGATGAGGGTCTGTCTCTAAAATGGCTTGCAGTAGCTTGGGTACTTCCTTAGGTAAAGTTTCTGCTTCCTGACTCCCTTTTTGGCTACATTTGGGTGGCATGTTTAAGTCTGAGTGAATTAGTCTTTAATGTCTGTTATCTGTCTGCTGTTTATTCTAGTAACTACGTTGATCTTGCTTCACTCAGCAGCTGTCTAGGTCAAAACCTTTTAGTTACTGTGTATGTCTGAGCTATTCTTCCTCTCAGACACCAAAATAAGCCTCTGCTTTTATTTTCCTATCACCTAAGATCTGCTCTGATTCTGGCTTCCACTCTTATCCAACACTGCTCCCTTATCTCTCAAAGCCTTGGATTTCAAGCTAGCCCACTGGGTCTCTCAAATCCTGAGGTAAACAAAAAAGAATTGTTGCTTTAGAATCAGTTCCCTGTCTTTAGTTCCCCAGACAGATTAAAAAAAAAAAAACCAGGGAAAATTACTCTTTTAAGGGGTATAGCCATATTTAAAACACAGGGCATGTTATTTTGCCTACCAATTTTGAGAACTTGCTAGAACAAAATGGGCTGCAGTTAGGTTAGGTAATTACATAGTCTTAGTTTCTCATTATATTTCAACAAAAATAGAACAAACTCCTGACAGATCTGGAAGTTAAACATGTTGTAAATGAAACTGTAAAATGGGAGATAAAGTTGCCAGGTCAGGAGCATCTTATTCTCTGAGATGTGAGGGCCAAAATCAGCGACGAGAGCAGGCCCTTGTGAAGGCACAGAGGTGGAGCAAACAAACTGTGGGAGAGAACAGTACTGCATCCGGGCCAGATCACTGTGGAAATGAGTGTGTGAGAGGAATCTGGATAAGCGGGAAACAAATACAAGTGTGTGTGTGTGTGTGTGTGTGTGTGTGTGTGTGTGTGTGTGTGTGTGTGTGTGTGTGTGTGTGTGTGTGTGTGTGTGTGAGAGAGAGAGAGAGAGAGAGAGAGAGAGAGAGAGAGAAGTGGTCTCTGAAAGTGGTCAGTGTGTCTTTATGCATAGCCAGAAGGGCAGCAGACCATGTCTTTTTTAAAGAGCAGGAAGTTTACCTGAGCCCTATTGAGAAGAGGAAGGAGGGCTGCACAGACATAATCAAGCGTACAGTAGGAGTGGTATGTGAGAGGGAGGGTCTCCTGAGTCCTAGTCCATCACTCTATCAACTACACCACACTGGGTACTGTGATAAGGGTTAACCACCAAGAACCTGCAATATTTGCAATATTCTCATACCTAGGTGTTCTCATGCCCCCCCCATCTTTGGTTCATATTGCCTGATAGTCTTCTGAGCATTGCTTTCATATACTGATTATTTCCACATCTTTTGTGCAGGATTGAAGGAAAAGAAAACCATTCAAATAGATAGAACTCCTGAGAATTGTAGTAGATTACTATTTTGAGATGAAGTCCTTTTTCCTTCTTTGCATTGTCCTCTTCTCTTCATGGGTCCTCCTCAAAAAGAAAGATCAAGGACATTGTACTGCATTGCACGTCCTTTCATATGTCTTTATTATATCCCCCCCCCATGTGTATGGTTGGAGAAAGGGAGTGAAAAATCAACCAGCTGAGTCTTACCGATTTTTTTTAATGAAAAAGATGTTCTGTTCACCTTTCTGAGCAGTATATCCAATTTGGGATTGTATTGTAAATCTTGACCTGAAAGCTGGATGGAATACTTTCCTCTCTGTCTCTCTCTGTCTCTCTCTGTGTGTATGTGTTTTACCACTCACAAATTCAGACCTGTTTCAGAGATACCCTGTCTGTATATATACACAATGTTCTAACTTAAAAATTGTTTGATGCATCTCTGGCTCAATACTGAAATACAGCTTGATTTTTAAAAGAGTTTTAGGCTCTTGCTTTTGCATATGTGTTTTTTTCTTTATTCCCCCCTTTTTTCCAAATGTGCATCTGTAACAATTGAACATAAGCCAACGTACAGTGGTGCCTTGCTAGACGATTGCCTCGCAGAATGAGGAATTCGCTAGACGATGACTTTTTTGAGCAATGTTGTGTTTCACAAAATGATTGTTTCTATGGGCAATTTTCGCTGGACGATATTTGGGTCCTTGCCTCGCAAGACAGTTTTTTTAAACACCCTGTTTTGCAAGACGGTTCCCCCCCCATTGGAACACATTAATTACATAAGACCTACTTTTTTATCCCAAAAAATGTGGGGGAGAAAGTGTATTCTGCTGTTTTTCCTGGAAAGCCAGCAGTATACACTTTCTCCCCTACTTTTTTGGGATAAAAAAGTAGGTCTTATGTAATTAATGTGTTTCAATGGGGAAAAAAAACCATCTTGCAAAGCATCACCAATGGGGCTGTGGCTGCAAATTTAAATGGTAGAGGATGGCGAAAACAGCCAGGAACCAAAGGGTAAAGAGATTGTTAAAAAAAAAAAAAACCAGAAAAATCACAAACATAATGTCCCCATTAACACAAATTATGTAGTTGAGTTCCCCACATTTAAGGAAATCACAGGGGTCAACAGCATACCCAAAGTGCAATGGATAAGCCTCTCCCTGGGGAAAACCATTTTTACAACATGGTATTTCCCCTACAAGGTATGAATGGAATGCCTTTGCATCATCTACCCCCTTCTGTCCCCTGGCCCCCCAAGTCATGATGACTCCCTGGCTGCACCTCCCACTCAGTACAGGGCTGCACAGCCCCAGTCCTGCCAGAGGCCAAGAGAGCTCCTCAGTGTTTTGGGGTGCCCTTCGGGACCCCCATCAGGGGCTAGGTGTTCCTCCCACAATCCTCTAGTGCATGGGATAATTCATCTATTGTTACTAGATTGCCAGTTCTCAGGATGTGGGTTGACATCTCCAGGAACTGCTGCGCTTCTCCTGGTCCCCAGGTGGGGAGACAGATCTCAGGATGGAAGTTTGGGCACTTGTTTCCATCCATTCTCAGCTGGCACCAAGATTCACTGGCTTATCCTGAAGGTTTTTGTATGTACATTGAGCCAAAAAAACCCAGGAGTGAGTGGACAGAACTTGGAAGTGTGAAGTTGAGTCCATTATGAAAGTTGCAGCAAGAAATGGAGTGGAGGGATAGCATTGAGACTTCTTGTTTCATGAGCACTGGCAGTAAGAATGCATGGCCAGGAAGAATCTCCCCATGGGCAAATGCTGAGTCTTCCACAAACCGCAACAGCTATGTAGGATCGGGTGGGGTGGGGGAATCCTACATGTTGTATGTGTTGTTGGTGAGACAGTACAGGAGACAACTTGGTCACAAAAATCATGTGCCATATGTTCCAAAGGTGCCATCCTGCTGCCATCTTGGGAAAAATAGCCCTCTTTTTATTGACCTTTAATGGATACTTAATGGAAGACACAATGTATTTTTCACCATACTTTAGGAGGAAAATGCTGGTTTTTGGGATATTCGCCCTTTAGTAGTTGATGATAAGTTGAAGTTGTCCTAGTCAAGAAACAGCTGGCCTTTTGGATTTCTTTTTTCTTCTAATTTTTCAGCTTAAGAAATTACATGTAGTTGTGTTAGCTCATAACTTCAAACTAACTTATAAATTCAGGTGCACCTGTATCAAAACTCATATTCCCACCCACCCCCAATATCTTTGCATTATGAGTACCAGTATGGGTGGACTGGAAGAATCAGACATGACAGTTCTTTAACACACATTTAATCGGGGATTTTTCTTTTTTGCTGCAGTGATTTCTATCATCATAACCATGTGATAGAACAAGGACCTTGCAATGACCTTCTCTTGGCCTTTAACCAAAACACCTGCTTTGTCAAAAGCTAGTAAATGGCATATATCTAACTGAGCCCAAAGCAAGACATCACTTCAGGGCAAAAGAGAAGGAAATATACGAGAAAATCTCTGTTTCACTTCTGTTCTCAAATTTTTGAAGCTCAGATTCTTTTGATTATGAATATGAAAATATTTATGAATTTTGGCAAGCCCTTCAAAAATAATCTCAAATGAAATTCCTCACAGTGCGCACTAGCCCAGCTTGAAATCATTGTCTAGGGAAAAGCATTTCCCCATTGGAATGCATTGAAACCTGTTTAATGTGTTCCAATGGGGAAGAATCGTCATTGTCTAGCGAAGATCGGCCATAGGAAAGCCGCTTTGCGAACCGCTGATCCGCTGTTTAAATCGTGTCTTGCGAAGCTTAGGTCCCGAAAACACCTGTTCTGCGAGTGCGGAGGGAGCTGTCAAAATCATCGTCTAGTGAAAATTGGTTTGCGAAGCAGGGACCAAAGATTGTCCAGCGAAATTCCCCCATAGGAATCACTGTTTTGCGAATCGCTATAGCCATCGCAAAAAGCCAATGTCTAGCAAAAAAACTGTCATGCGGGGTAACTGTCTAGCAAGGCACCACTGTAGGTGATTATTCTAATTAAGAAAAAATGTGGTTGAATAAACTGGCTTTCAAAACCCCAGGATTTTAAGTATTAAACATTCAAGGTCCTGTACTAAATCTATCAGTTTTGAATTCTCCTAGATTTAATTATTTTTCAAAAAACAATCATCTCTGAGAATGTGTATTAGTAATGCTTTGGTTACCTAAATGTGTATGCTTGGAGATTTTCACCAGCATTCAGTGCCTTACCACATTCCCACCCCAAATATGTAGTGTGTGAATGTTTGCAAATTCTCATGTATCTCTAGAACAAAGACAAGTGGAAAAAATGGCAGCAGTGTAGTAGGTAATAAAAGTGTCACCTTAGAGGTATAACAAAATGTTTAACTGGAAGTTGGATGTCATTTCAGAATCATTTTGCATCTTTTCACACTTAATCACAGGCTTTACACCATGCTGAGGACTGTGTCTCAGTGCTTTAACTCAGCCATTAGCCCTGACCCATTTGAAGGGGGTTACAGACTGGAAATAATTCTTCACACACCACCTAATAAGGTTTGTTGTGCAACTTATACAATCCTGATTTGGCCCAAATTTCTTTCATATTGTGTTAATGGCCATGGCCAAAAAAAGGTTGAGAATGGCAGCTTTAACTCACCATGGAGAAAGGGAGTTATGGTTCATTTCATTGCATGTTTCATAACAATGCACTCTAAAATTCTCCTATCATTTTGAATACTTCGGTGACATAATTGATTTGCCACTTGAATTATACCGTTGAAAGTAAATTAATAAATCCTTCATTAAGAGCACATCATTAGCCAATAAATTTCTGAAACTGACAGCTGCACTGGATCTGTATCAGTTGACGCAGCTCAGAAACCCATCGCTGAGAATGAGTATTAGTAATGCTTTGGTTACCTAAGCGTGTGTGTTTGGAGATCTTTAGCAGCATTCGGTGCTGTACCACATGGCTATTTATAGACTATTCATTAAACTGCAAATTACATCAACAATATAATGAGGCTTTCTAGCTTTTAATACACTGATGTCTAAAGATCAGATAAATATCTTCATAATGGTAGTGTCACTATAATCAATATAAATTAAAGTGCTGTCTTTGTGGCTATCCATTCTGGAGCAGGTTTTTTTTAAAGTATAGACAGAGCTTCAAAGGTTAATTTAAACATTAATTTACTATCTCCCAAGGATCTCCACACACACACTTAGTTACTGCTATGGGTGCCAGTTAAAACAATAACTCTTCACTGAGCAAAAGCAACTCTTTATATAACTCAATAGTGGCCAATCCTGATATTGCACCTTGCAACATTTCTCAATATGCAAAGACAAAGTCAAAGAATACTTCCTTTGCCACTTAACATTGATAGGAAAATGACGTAAACCTGAAAAATACCTATCAGAATGTCTTAAAATTATCTCTGAAAGTACATTTTGGAAATAACTAGAAAATATTAGTAGTTTCCCTAAAAGAATAGGTGTACAGTGGTGCCTTGCAAGATGATTTTAATTCGTTCCGCGAAAATTGTCATCTTGTGAAAAAATCGTCTTGCGTAGTTCCCTATGCATTGATCTCAAAAAAAAAGCCTTGCGAAGCATCAGTCTTAAAAAAAAGTCTTACAAAGCACGGTCATAGAAAAAAAAGTCTTGTGAGTCACCATAATGATCGCAAAAACCAATTGTCTTGCAGGTTTTTTGTCCCGCGAGGCAATCGTCTAGCAAGGCACCACTGTATTTATTAAATTCTTACTGTAAGTAAATTTGTAACATTATCTTACCACTTCCGAGCCCCCAAAATCACCTAGTTACGCATAAGTACATTAGTGGTAAGTAGTTACTTGTGAGCTCTGGTTTTAGCTCATAGAAGTTGTTGTTCTGTAGCCACCATGCATTACATTTCTAAGGATGTGAATCCAGAAACAGATCTTAGAGACAGCCCATGATGTGAGCTGAAAGCTCATTACTGTTAGAGAGCTGGGACTAAAGCAATCTATTCAGATTTGTGGAATCAAACTTTAAAGGAATCCATGCTTAAGTCCTGAAGACCAGTCACCTAATAAAAGAAGCTAATTTGTGTACTCATGTAAGTAGAAGTATCTGCTATGATACTTAGACCCTTCCATTAGTTAAGCATCTGTTTAGGCAAGGTTAAGTGAGATAGCTCTCATTATTTTCCTCAAACATGTCTAAGCCAAGTAGCTTTTAACAGACCAGTTATGATAATTTCAGGCTGTGCACAAACATTAGGTTTGAGTATGAAGCTAATCATATTTATTCTTAAGGTTCTTAAGGTTTAAAGCACTGTCTACTCCAGTGGTTCTTAACCTTTGTTACTCAGATGCTTTTGAGCTGCAACTCCCAGAAACCCCAGTCAGCACAGCTGGTGGTGAAGGCGTCTGGGAGTTGCAGTCCAAAACTCCTGAGTAACCCAAGGTTAAGAACCAGTGGTCTACTCCACAATAAACCTACCCAATAATTATGCTCATTCTTGAGGTACTCTTTATACGCTGTAGCTTCCCAAGTTGAAAAAAGTGGTTGCCAAGAAAAACAATATTTTTAACAATGGCACTGTGACGTCCACCCTCGTGCCCCTTTGGTTGACCTTCAAGCCCCAGAGCACACGAAGGCAAACACTCTTTTCTTTTACACTCGCTGCCACCAGGTGATCTCTAAATCACCATTATTTCAGAAAGATTCAGGTCCAAACTTCAATTTATTTAAAATAAAACTTTGGTTTATTGATTACAGAAATATCTTCAGTAGTTAATCACATCTACATTTCCCAAACTAAACATTCTATTACACTGTCTGGCTTTTCTCTCCTGCCTTTCTTACATTTCTCTCTAACTCTCTATTTGACTTAATCTTCACACACTCCCTTGAACTCAATCTCTACACACTCTCTTACATTTCTCTAACTCAGTGGTTCTTAACCTTTGTTACTCGGATGTTTTTGAACTGCAACTCCCAGAAACCCCAGCCAGCACAGTTGGTGGTGAAGGCTTCTGGGAGTTGCAGTCCAAAACTCCTGAGTAACCCAAGGTTAAGAACCAGTGCTCTAACTGACTTAAAACTCTCTTAATCTCACACTCTGACTGAAATACTGACTCAGGCTCCACCTCTTATAGCATCTGTCTCGGCTCCGCCTCTCTGCAACATTAATATTCATAAACCATTATATTACATAACATAGACCATAGATTAAATAAATAGAGAACGCTACAGGCAGCAACTGGAGTGGGGGGCAGGACAGGACAATGAACCACCATAGACTCTGACTCTCTCTCTCTCTCTCTCTCTAAAGGAATGATGACATCTTTTTACAGATATAGTATATTAAATGAAATAATGCACTATGGTAATTGACTCTACACAATAAAATACAGGCACCATTGAATGCATCCCAAAGCATTCGGTATAAATCAGGGATGGGCAGCTTCTTGGTGTGATGGGGCTAGTTTGCTTCCTACAGTTCATTGGGACTGAACTTGTACTTCACCTCCACCACACTGCTGAATTTTAGAGGTTCTACAATAGTGGCAAAAAAAGTTTTAAAAAAGCAGATTTATTATTAATTTTAAAAAGCGTTTTCAGTTGAAAATATGGATGCAGGAAGTGTGTCCCTTGTTTTAAAACATATTTTTGCTTCTAGAAGAGTCCAATAATACTTCAGAGTAAAGTGTGTTCACTTCATGGATCTTCTTTTAAAGTAGAAATACTTGCTTTTAAGAATATTTTATTTCTACAGTACCATATTTTAGTATAACAGGAGTATTTTTTAAGAACTTGCACACAAATGGTGGTATCTTTTAAAAACAAAAGTAATTGACATAAGTTTGGCTATTACCATGTAAATATCTTCAACAATATGTTCAACTAACATTAGCCAAAGTAGAGGGGGCAGGAAAGAGAATGACGGCACTGTAACTGAATCATTGACAAAAAGCAGCTAACTGTATGAGTAAAGAAACATCCTCCTGTTGCTCTGAGGAAGTCAGGGTCAAGATGGCTTACACAATTTCTGGAAGAGTGTGCATGCAAATGGAGGAAAAGAGAGGATTCTGATTGTCTCTGAGATGATCAGAAAGGCAAGTGCCGTGTGCCTGTTTGAAAAAGAGAAAAACAAACACAGGCTTGAGGGAAGAGTAATATCAAAAGATTGAAAGACAACAAGATGAAAAATAAGAAAATAGCAGTAGGTGGAAAAAATTATTAAAAAGTGGTGAATTTAGGAAGTGAAGTTCATGGACTTCCCTCCATTGGAAAATTACTACAGTGGTGCCTCGACTTACGAACTTAATCCGTATTGGAATGGTGTTTGTAAAGTCGAAATGTTTGTAAGTCGAAGCACCATTTCCCATAGGAATGCATTGAAAACGGATAGATCCGTTCTGGCTGAAGAAAAAAAAAATCACCAAAAAAATAAAAAGAATACAGCAAGCCTGGTCAGAAGGCGCTCTGTTGCTGAGGTTAAAGAAGAAGAAAAAAACCCTCCAAAAATAAACAGCAAAGCCACCAACAACACAGCACACAAACATACCCCCCAGCCAAAACCCACCCAGAAGTTTTTTAAAAGGAGAAGACAGCAAGCAGCTTACTTCCCTGCAGACACACACACACACACACACACACACACACACACACACACACACACACACACACACACACTCCAAAGCAGGAGGCTCTCTCAAGCCTATGATGACGACAACACACTCTAACTGCCAAAAGTAAAAGAGCTACAGTACAAAGCAGCCTTGTCACCACCTACAGTTAGAAATCTGAATTGCCCGCCTTTTTCCCCTGCCTTTTTTCTGTTCATAAGTGGAAGTTCCATTCGCAAGTCAAAGCAAAATGTTGCGACCGGAGCTCTTCGTAAGTTGAAATGTTTGTAAGTAGGGACGTTCGTAAGTCGAGGCACCGCTGTATGTATGTATGTATGTATGTATGTATGTATGTATGTATGTATGTATGTATGTATGTATGTATGTATGTATTTATTTATTTATTTATTTATTTATTTATTTATTTATTTATTTATTTATTTATGTGTAGTCTTTTAGGGCTGTGGAGTTATGAGATTTAGGTTGCAAGAGATTCAACCCAATTACCCAGAAGTAGTTCTAGTGGAATAAATCAGATTGTTAAGGGGCATATGAGGATAGCAGTCTCTCACTACCTGATCCTCTCTCTTTGCCATCCCACTTCTAAAACAAAATTAAAAATCTGGAGGACTTTCAAACATTTTAAGAATTCCCATGAATCCACAGAAAGTAAAGCCAAAAAAGAGAAGAAGAAAAGAAAAGAAACAGCTTAAAACCATAATATCAGGGAATTTGCTTTTTTACTTTGCAATATACTTTTTTGTCTCAAATGTACATTGACACTCTGAATCACTAAAATCCAATTCTCAGCATATAGGAATGTTGCATACTTTACTAAAATTGAGTTAAATATACACTGAAATATATTTCGTATAAACATACTAAAGTACAATTTATTTCATTCTATTTTTTATATCACCCTCTCTCACAAATGACTCTTATTCTGTCCTTTTTATCCTTATAACAGCTCTGTGATTTAGGTCACAGAGGCTATGAAGGAGCCTCGTGGCACAGTGGTTAAACTGTAGTACTGCAGTCAAGACTACTCACAACCTGAGTTTGATTGCATCAGGCTCAGGTAGTAGGCTCAAGGTTGACCCATCCTTCTGAAGTTGGTAAAATGAATATCTAGCTTGGGAGGGAGGGGTGGCAATCTGTATAAATAAATTGTAATCCACCCAGAGAGGGCTTTGACCGCTATGCGGTGGTGTATAAGCAACACACTTTGCTTTGCTTTAGGTCAGCCTGAGAAGCTGTGACTGGTCCAAGGAAGATAAATATTTTTCTAGAGTGGATGTGAATGGAGTTTTCAAAAATTCATACGGCTGTTTCTTTCTCTCCAAAATTTCAAAAGGGGCAAGCTGGAAAGGGGGAATAAAATCACAGATGAGATTTTTTTCACTTTTTTTCTGGACTGGCAAGATTTTTAGTTGTAGTGACATAAGTTTAAACAGCAGCTAAAAATTAAAGCAGGGGTTAAAATCTCCCACCTTCAAAGAAAAGGCAATTTACTCAGATTTTAAAGCCATTTTTCACTCACTTGCCTTTTTCCTTTTTGATACTAAGCAGTGAGCCCGATCATTTGAATTCTCGTATGCTTCACTTAGTAATTTCTGCTCATCTCTCTGTCTTTTTCCACTGTTGCTGTGGGTTTATGGTGTTTTATATTGTAATATTTTCTTCTTATTATTATACTATGCTATATCTATAATTCTTTAATTATACTAATATTATGCTTCTAAGTTGTCCTGAGACTTCTTTTGGGTGAGATTTCAAATTTTTATGCATAACCCAGTTTCAAACTCTTGTGTGCTGAAAAAAGAACTATGCATACTCTCTGTCCCTTGTGTAATAATACACATCCACAGTTCCAGATTTGCTAATGATTTTTTTTTGCTGTGCATAGTAATTCTTTAAAATAAAGGAAAATATGAAACAGTCACATATTGTGGTTTACATATTTTAAAGAACATGATATGAATTAATTGACTTTGCATGTGTTCCCAGTTCCTTCAAGATAGTCTACAAAGGGGGGTCAAGGATAGTAGACAATTCCTGGGTGTGAAGAGGGCTTGTCGAACAGCCATGCTTCTTTGACAATTGAGTTTCGGCTGTTAGGGAAAAAATAAACTGATTTTGATGATGGGTCATCTGATTTTTTTTTTATTTTTGTAAAATATTTGTTTATTTTCTGCTCCTCCTTTCTTCTTAAAAAGGATGCAGAGTGATTTACATCATTAAGGGCAACATTTAGAGGTAAAAAAGGTAAGCATTCAATGACTTAAAAGGATTCAAACAAGTAAGGTAAAGGTAAAGGTTCCCCTTGACAATTTTTGTCCATTTGTGTTCGACTCTAGAGGGCGGTGCTCATCCCCGTTTCCAAGCCATAGAGCCAGCGTTCGTCTGAAGACAATCTTCCGTGGTCACATGGCCAGTGCAACTTAGACACAGAACGCTGTTACCTTCCCACCAAGGTGGTCCCTATTTATCTACTTGCATTTGCATGTTTTTGAACTGCTAGGTTGGCAGGAGCTGGGACAAAGCAACGGGAGCTCACTCCGTCGCGTGGATTCTATCTTATGACTGCTTGGTCTTCTGACCCTGCAGCACAGGCTTCTGCCACACTGTCACGTGTGCCACTCCATCTCCCTTCATCTCTCCCTACCACCTGGTTGCCCAGCTTAAGGTTCAGGCTGCAGTAGGGTGAGCTGTCCTGGCTTCTGCACTTTCGTGATGTCCCTCCTCCTGGTTGGTCAGCTTGCCAGTCACTCATTAGTATGTATTCACAGAGGATACAAAGGAGAAAAGAGTTTGCCTACCTGTAACTCTGGTTCTTTGAGTAGTCCTCTGTGAATTCACATGTCCTGCCCTCCTCCCCACTGTCCGTCACTGTGCCATGGCATATTGGGTAGCAGCAGTTGATTCCTTAAGAACTGAAGCACTGGGCTGGGGGCGGAGTTATATAGCCAGGTGTAGGGGAGGTCCCAGCACTAAGTGCTTAAAGCTGTGGAAGTTTCCGAAAACTGCCCTGCTCAGGGGCAGATTAACCCATTAGTATGAATTCACAAAGGACCACTCGAACAACCAGAGTTACAGGTAGGTAACCTCTTTTCTTTAGGCAAAATATCAAGGCATTCAATAGACAGACGTTTAATGGCTTATACAGAATAAATTCCCCAACAATATAAAAAATGCTTACTGCACTACATTTAATATTCATAAACATAACTCCCAGTTTTAAGTTACTTAGATGCTAGAGTCAGGTATTAGCAAACCCATATGTGTGTGTCAGAATGAATTTGGGGATTTCCCTTCCTCACCCTTTAATGTCCTTATATCACACCCTCCCCAATTAACAACTACAGTACTAACCACAAGGTTACAAACTTAGACTATTCCAGTTGGTACTTTTCCTCTTGCGTCCCCCCCAAATCCCCAGATGGTTTCACTTCATTGATTGACCAGTGTGTGTGTGTGGGAGTTTGTATCCCTGAATGCTGCCTGCCTCCCTTCTGTCTTCCAGATGATATGTCTTACCTGTGTTGATGTTAAAACCAGACTTATTTACTTTTTACTGGCATGTCCAGTACCCTCCACATTCTCATATCATGACAAGGGGCCCTACTGTACATCATAATGAGGGATAACCATTTTATAATGTAAATGTATTTTATGACTTTTTTTATTCAGTGGATGTTGATGATGAAACTACTTAAATGGGTTTGATACCACAAGCTAGAGGCTTGTGGAATTCTGATGTTCTGGGGACAAAGATCATTAAAAGAAGAAGTGTGGAAGATAAGGCTAGAACATGGGTCGGGGAACAGGGGTAAATTACCCCAAATGGGGTAAAAGTGAAAATCCTGGGGGTAATGAGCTGGCTGCTACCCCCCTCCCTCCCACCCCCCCCCACCCACCCACCCCACCCTACCCTCTGCAGCCAAAGCTTTAATTGTAAACCACCTCGCCCTGTTACTTCCTTCCTTGTAGCAGGGAGCTCCTAAATGCTCCGTTCTGTTAGAGAGATCGGAGAGATAAGCCTAATTGGATGCAGCTGGGGATTAGCCCCGGGCAATCAGCCAATCCGGGGCTTCTGAATGACTGCTTCCTCCAGAAATGACTGCAAACAAGCAGCAGGAGGGAAAGGAGCAAGCAAGGAAAGGAGGGAAGAAAGAAAGGTGCGAGAGACCTAGGACTTTGTCAAGCTTATTTAAATGTACAAAGTGGAGGGAGGGAGGTGTGTGTGTGTGTGTGCGCGCGTGGCAGGCAAGCAAAAGTGAAACTGAATTAAGGGGGGGAGGGTGGCTTTTTAAGGTGCTGTCTAGGTTTATCATCGCTTTCCTCCCAAGAGGCAGGCATCTTTGAATTTTGTGGCTGCTGTCTCCATCTGCAGTGATCATGGAGCCCAAGAAAGTGAAATCTGTCACTGCCGTCTTCTGTTCCCCTTCTATTTGCCAGGAGGTGATGGGACCAGTGGCCATGCTCTTCCTTTTTTTTGATGTTGAGTTTCAGACCATTTTTTGCACTCTCCTTTTTCTCCCTCATTAAGAGGTTCTTTAATTCCTCCTCACTTTCTGCCATGCTTTTGCATAGTCAATGAAGCAGAAGTAGATGTTTTTCTGGAACTCTCTGGCTTTCTCCATAATACAGCGCATGTTAGCAATTTGGTCTCTAGTTCTTCTGCCCCTTCAAAATCCACCTTGTACTTGTGGATGGACAGCAAAGATGAGGCCAGCATACCCTTCCATGGGTGGCAGCTCCAGAGTCTGGGAGGAGCAACAGCGAAGACCCTCTCCAATAAACACACCTGTAAAGGTGGTGAGACCGAGAGAAAGGCCTATCCTGGTGATCTTAATATCTGGACAGGCTTATAAGAGGAGATGTAGTTCTTGAGATAGGTTGGACCTAAGCTGTTTAGGCTTTTATAGGTTAAAACCAGCAAAGTGGTGCCTCGGCTTACAAACTTAATCTGTATTGGAATGGTGTTTGTAAGTCGAAACGTTCGTAAATCAAAGCACCATTTCCCACAGAAATGCATTGAAAACCGATTAATCCATTCCGGCCAAAGGAAAAAAATCACCAAAAAAATAAAAGGAACACAGCAAGCCCAGTTGGGAGGCGTTGGGGGTTTTAAGAAGAAGAAAAAAGAGCTCCAAAAACAAACAGCAAAGCCAGCTCTGTTGCTGGGGCAAAAAACCTCCAAAAATAAACAGCAAAGCCACCAACAACACAGCACAGAAACATACCCGCCCCAGCCAAAAAAAACCTAGAACAGTTTTTAAAAGGAGAAAACAGCAACTTACCTCCCTGCAGACACACACACACACTTCGAAGCAGAAGGAGGCAGCCCCAAGCCGCCTCCTCCGACGACACTATCTCTAACTGCTGTAAGTCAAAGAGCTACAGTACAAAGCAGCCTCGTTACCACCTACAGTTAGAAATTTGAATTACCCACCTTTTTCCCTGCCTTTTTTTTTGTTCGTAAGTGGAAGCTCCGTTCACAAGTTGAAACAAAATGTTGTGACCGGAGCTGTTCGTAAGTAGGGGCATTCGTAATTCGCACGTTGAATGGTGCCGGGAAATGGACCAGCAGCCAGTGGAGCTGCTTACATGAGGATTCTGTGTCACCTGTAACTAGAGATCATTTGGGATACTTTTTCTGTACCCCACAGTCTTGTTCACTTGAGGCAAATGCCTCACTTGTCTCCCCCTGGTTACAGCTCTCTCTGTGTGAGAAATAAAATGGGGAATTCCAAGTGGTAGCCCCTACTTTTTGGAGTGGGTGTCCTTTGAAAATGTACTTAAACCCAGACCTTGAGAAAGGTGAAATCCATCTGTTGGGACTTGGCTCTGGTGGCTTATGATGCAACAGAATGTAGTAAATTGTTTTACCCTTCTGTCTTTTAATAAGTCGGCATTGGTTCTATTGAGAGTGGCTGCTATATTACATGTCTTCTTGTTCACCACCTTGAACCATTGGCTAGATAGTCAAAAGTCCTGTAAACAAACAGGACGTGATGATGGTCAAATTGAGCACTGAACACAATTGTCTTGCTAGGTTAGTGTCAACACCAGTGCCTTGGCTTTATGTGTGTTGCAGCCATAGTTGTATAAGCATCCCTCCCAAGGTTGTTTTTATGGGCATCATATGTACAGTTCATCACCAGTATTGCAAAAAACACTATTGCCAAATAATGCAGCACTGATAACACTGATACACGCACACTGCTAAAAATTGGCCAAGGAAAGAAAAGGGCCTTTGGGACCTCCCCTTGCCAGAGCTACAGCTCCTCCATCTATGAAATATATGTAAAGGAGAGGAGAAGCTCTGCCCTGCAGGTCGGCAGGGCTTCATGATGCACAGAGAGCAGGAAGAACCTTAATGGCAGGGGCTGAATTTTGGTGGTAACTCTGAAGACTATAATGGGTGGATATTGGGGTGGGAAGGTTTCAAGTGATGAGTGGCCAGTTCCTGACAGGCACAATGTGGAAAAATGTGCTGTGAACAGAGAGGAGATGTAAATATTAATTGCCCCTCACAGAATTGCATGCCATTTTGCATACCTTGGTATCTTGTTACTTGCTGACTAACCAGGCAACACTTAGATGAGCTTGTGAACTGTTTTCAGTGTGAAGAATTTGGTGACTATGATGTGACGCAACAATCATAAGAAAACTTCTGCCCTAAAGCTGGGCACCTGGAATGTACGGACAATGACCCCTGGCTTTCCTGACTACGGCTTTCCTAACGACCTGCAAGAAATAGACGATGTGCGCAAGACAGCTGTCATTGACATGGAACTGAGTAGACTGCAGATGGACATTGTTGCCCTGCAAGAGACAAGACTGCCAGACTCGGGATCTGTCAAAGAAAAAAACTTCTCATTCTTCTGGCAGGGAAAACCATCGAATGAGACCAGGGAATATCGTGTTGGCTTTGCAGTCAGAAACACTCTCCTGAGATGCATTGTTCCACCCACTGTGGGGAGTGAAAGGATCCTGTCTCTGCAGCTCCACTCATCAGCAGGACCAGTAACCCTCATTAGTGCATATGCACCAACACTGTCATCCACTACAGAAGTGAAAGATAAATTCTACGACGATCTGGCAGCTACTATCAAAAAAGTCCCTGAAAGAGAGTCACTGTTCATTCTTGGAGACTTTAATGCTAGAGTTGGTGCTGATCACAATTCTTGGCCCACTTGTCTAGGCCGTTTTGGCATTGGAAAGATGAACGAAAATGGCCAACGCTTACTGGAGTTTTGCTGTTACTATGGTCTCTGTGTCAGCAACACATTCTTTAATACGAAGCTGCAACACAGAGTTTCCTGGAGACATCCAAGATCCAAGCATTGGCATCAGCTCGATTTGATCCTTACTAGACATTCTAGCCTTCCTAGTGTTACGATCACACGCAGCTACCAGAGTGCTGATTGCGATACTGATCACTCCCTGGTGTGTAGTAGAGTAAAACTGCGAACAAAGAAATTGTATCACATGAAAAAGGAAGGAAGACCACGTATTGACATCAACAAGACTCGCGATCAAAGAAAAGTGAAGGAATTTGCCCAAGCACTCGAGGAAACTCTTCCAGGTCCAGCTAATGTAAATGCACCTGAACGATGGGAACACTTCAAGAACACTGTCTACAACACTGCCTTGTCCACCTTCGGCAAGAAGACCAGAAAGATGGCTGACTGGTTCGAAGCCCATTCGGAGGAGTTAACGCCAGCCATTGAGGATAAGAGAAGAGCTCTAGCAGCATACAAAGCCTGTCCTAGCGAGTACAACCTGCAAGCTCTTCGAGCCGCTCGTAGCCAAGTCCAACAGGCTGCCAGGAGATGCTCCAATTACTATTGGCTTCAGCTCTGCTCTCAGATACAGATAGCTGCGGACACAGGTAACATCAAAGGAATGTATGATGGTATCAAGCAGGCCTTAGGTCCATTACAGAAGAAATCTGCTCCCTTGAAGTCTGCTACAGGTGTGATCATCCAGGACCGAGCACAGCAGATGGAACGCTGGGTGCAGCACTACTCCGAGCTATATTCCAGAAAGAATATAGTAACCGAAGAAGCATTAAATAACATTGAGTGCCTGCCTGTCTTGGAAGAGCTGGACAGCGAACCAACCCTAGCAGAAATAAATGCGGCCTTGGATTCCCTCACCTCTGGCAAGGCACCTGGAAGGGACAACATCCCTGTTGAAGTGCTGAAATGCGGTAAGGAGATCATCATCACCGAACTGTATGAAATCTTTTGTCTCTGCTGGAGGGAAGGTGGAGTACCACAGGACATGAAGGATGCAAACATTGTCACATTGTACAAGAACAAAGGTGACAGGGGTGATTGCAATAACTACCGTGGTATCTCTCTTCTTAGCGTTGTAGGGAAGCTGCTTGCCCGTGTTGTGCTGAAGAGGCTCCAGGTGCTTGCAGACAGAGTCTATCCGGAATCACAGTGTGGATTTCGAGCAAATAGATCCACCACTGACATGGTATTCTCCCTCCGACAGTTGCAGGAGAAATGCAGGGAACAACAACAGCCACTCTTAGTGGCCTTCATAGACCTTACAAAACCATTTGACTTGGTTAGCAGGGATGGCCTTTTCAAAATACTTCCCAAGATTGGATGTCCACCTCGTCTCCTTAACATCATCAGGTCCTTCCACGATGGAATGAAAGGCACTGTAGTTTTTGACGGCTCAACATCAGATCCCTTTGACATCCGAAGCGGAGTGAAACAGGGCTGTGTCCTCGCACCAACACTTTTTGGGATCTTTTTTGCTGTCATGCTGAAGCATGCCTTTGGAACTGCAACAGAAGGTGTCTATCTCCGGACTAGATCAGATGGAAAGCTCTTTAATCTCTCTAGATTGAGAGCGAAGACCAAAGTCCAACTGAAATGCATGTGGGACTTCCTCTTTGCAGACGATGCAGCCATTGTTGCCCACTCTGCTGAAGACCTCCAACAACTCATGAATCGTTTCAGCAAGGCCTGCCAAGACTTTGGACTAACAATCAGCCTGAAGAAAACACAAGTCATGGGCCAGGGTGTGGACTCACCTCCCTCTATTACCATCTCCACACAAGAATTGGAGGTTGTTCATGACTTTGTGTACCTTGGCTCAACCATCTCTGACACCCTCTCTCTAGATGTCGAGCTGGATAAATGCATTGGGAAAGCAGCCACCATGTTCTCTAGACTCACAAAGAGAGTATGGCTCAATAAGAAACTGACAACACATACCAAGATCCAGGTCTATAGAGCCTGTGTCCTGAGCACACTCCTGTACTGCAGCGAGTCCTGGACCCTTTGTGCCCGGCAGGAGAGGAAGCTGAACACCTTCCATATGCGTTGCCTACGACGGATTTTTGGTATCACCTGGCAGGACAGAGTTCCAAATAGAGTAGTCCTAGAACAAGCTGGAATTTTCAGCATGCATACATTATTGAAACAGCGACGTCTACGCTGGCTTGGGCATGTTGTGAGAATGGCTGATGGTCGGATTCCAAAGGATCTCCTATATGGAGAATTAGTGCAGGGAAATCGCCCCAGAGGGAGACCACAGCTGTGATACAAGGATATCTGCAAGCGGGATCTGAAGGCCTTAGGAATAGACCTCAACAGATGGGAAACTCTGACATCTGATCGTTCAGCCTGGAGGCAGGCAGTACATCACGGCCTCTCCCAATTTGAAGAGACCCTTGTCCAGCAGGCCGAGGCAAAGAGGAAGTCACAAAGGAAGTAAAACCAGGGAGCTGGACAGGGGACAGATTGGATTTGTCTTCAGTGTGGAAGAGATTGTAACTCTCGAATTGGCCTCCTCAGCCACACTAGACGCTGTTCCAAGTCCTCCATACAGAGCACGCTACCATAGTCTTTCGAGACTGAAGGATGCCTACTAAGATGTGAGAGTGGACCCCTGCTGATTCAGCGGAAGGTCCGGTCTCTCTCTCTCTCTCTCTTCCTCCTTGCACATACCCTTGGACCCCACAGATGCCCTTTGTTGATCCCAGATGTACTTGAGGCTGCTGCCAGGTGTGGGAGAATTCATTGTGGCAACATTGCCCATTCTTTTGGTAGAAGGCTAGCACTAGATTTCACCTCATTGTCTTTGGAGTGACACAAAGTGATGTAATAGCTATCAGCTCTCTCTTTGGGAGTTCTGTCTGGATGGCTGTTTCACACAGTCTTCGTTTTGAGTATTATCAGATAAATGTCTGTGGAGTCAACTGTAACTTTTAATTTCCTGAATAACTCATCCTTAGGACAAGATAGGACAAGCTGGAATAATTGGGGTAGTTGCTTTCTTGTGATTTTCCAGGACTTTATTAAGAAAGGGTTAAATCCACATTAACTGTTTTCAAACAGTTAATAGGAAAGCAATGACTTACAATGTATGGCATCCTTTTTTGATGGCTTTTTATTTGTAGTGCAGAGATGAAATGGTGTGAAAGCATAGTTAATAAAAGCTTGCTCATAAGCTACCATGTGAAGTGCAAATTGCTTTGTGCTTTTATTGGAATCTCATATACCTTATTGCAGCCTGGAAGGTTTCCTGTTGTTAATTTCCATTTGTTCTAAAAATAACATCACTCCCCCCCCCCCCATCACATATAAGGTGTTGTTTCTTAGGCTTCCTGGGTTTAATCAGTATTTAGGTGCTGGCCTGAAATGGTTTTATACTCGCAGAGTTAGAAATGCTTTATATATGGGACAGGTTCAGGCTGAAATCATAGTTGAATACAGTGGGACTTCAGTGTAAAGTTCCATAGGAATGCACCTTACCCAGTGCTAGAGATGGTTAATAGCATTCAGCTAAAATCCAAAGTTTTCATGAAGCTTATGTATTTGACTTGATGTTTAAGGGGTGCTTTGTATGAGACTGCAGGCTATGGAGGGTTGTTTTTATTTGATATCATCACCTCTGTAGCCTGGGCAGATTTGAATCACAGAATGAGAGCCACAGTGTTCTATTTCACTCTCTGATCTTCTTTTCTCAGTGGGCACAAGCTAGCAAGAGTTAGTCACAATGAAGGACGATGCTTAGACATTGATTAATTAAGGACCTGGGGCTGAAAACAGCTCTGTGTTGGATTCCTTCTTGTCTCTCCTGTTATGTACTGGAAACAGCTGTACTGTAGATAAAAGTTCACATTGAGCAGTGTACCTCTTGTGACACTGTCATGCAGCCTCTTCCCAGTTATTATGAGTTACAGAAAAGAGATCTAAAATGAGGAAGCCATTTTCTGTAGCAGCCCCGTTTCCTTGATTGTTTCCAGTGTGGTCAAAGAGCCTGGGGTTTCAGAAGTTCTGTTTAGCTTGGATGGGGAGATCAGCTGCTCCCTTCTCAGGCTTCCTCATTCCCTCTGAACTTAGCTACAGCTTTCATAGCAGGTAGAGGAAGAAAATGGATTTTCACCCAGCAATAATACGCTAAGAGTAAGCTGTCACTGTTCTAATGCCAAGTATTTTCAGTTGGCTTTAGGATTGGTCTTGAGTGGACAGTTGGGATACATCAGCTATGTAAAGAGCTGGTCCTTATGAAAATGTAAGCACCAAAATTAGTTTGCTGATAAGGATCAATGGAGTACGTTGTGATTTTGGACTCTTTTGGGGAGCATGGTTATGTGGATTGCTGTGATGAGCACCTGTACTTCAAGATGGATTACTACACTGCTTATTCAACTAGTTGTGCCTTATACTGGGTCCTTTTTGAGGTTAGTGGATCATAATTTGCCTGCAAATGAACCCCCTAACATTGTTTTTATGGGTGTTGGGTTGGACTGACTTTTGCTGTTTTTATAGTTTCTTGGAGGAAATTCACATGTCCTTCTGGAAGTTGATAAGTAGTGCTATATCATACTACAGTGGTGCCCCGCAAGACGATGTTAATTTGTTCCATTGAAATCACTGTCTTGTGAAAACATCCTCTTGCGAAATGCAATTCCCCATTGGAATGCATTGAAGTCCTTTTAATGTGTTCCAATGGAGAAAAGTCGTCGTCATTTTGCGAAAATCACCCATAGGGAAGCCATTTTGTGAAGCGCCGATCAACTGTTAAAATTGTCATTTTTTGAAAAACGGTCTGTGAAGCACAGACCCAAACATCGTCCAGCTAAAATTGCCCATAGGAAACACTGTTTTGCTAAGTGCTATAGCGATCACAAAAACTCATCATCATGCGGATTCGTTGTTTTCCGAGGTCATCGTCTAGCGAGGCACCACTGTATGTATATATGTGTGTGAATCAGCATTTGCTGGGCCCGTATGACTCCCCTGTTATAACACTGCCAGTCCAATTCAAATAGCTTATATAGCTTGGATACAGGCTATCTGAAAGACTATATCACCTCTAGAGAGGGGCATAAACTGCCGGTTTGGTGTTTGTGCTGATTCGTTGTGGGTTTTTTGCCAAACAGGTATTTGGCACTTCCCAGCCTTGCTCCCCCCCCCCCCCCGTAGACACCCACTTAGAGGCAGCAACCAGGGGAAGCAAGGTAGGGAAGCCAGGGCTCTGTCTCTGTGCGGGCACCCTCCAGAGGAGGCAGGGCTGGGAGGCACAGAACACCTTTCAGCCGAAGAAAAAACTGGCATGAACAGTAGAACCAGCAGTTTGTGCCCATCTCTAAACCTCCCATGAGCCTCCTCAGCGTTTAGGAGTTTCTGGGGAGGCCCTTCTATAAACCCCACCACCCTCCCAAGCTTGTTTGATGAGGATGTGAGAGAGAGCCTTCTCAGCGGCTGCTTCCAGATTGTGGAATCCACTCTCCCAAGAAGGCAGTTTGGCCCTTCCCTTTCGTCCTTCCGCCACCAGGCCAAGACCTCCCCTTTCTGGCACGTGTTTAAGTGGTTTGGATGAATGAAGGTGTTAGGAATGTCACATGTATTGAATTCAGGAACTTTTTAAAAGAGGTTTTTAATGGTGGTTTTAATATTATTATGTGCTTTGTGTTTCCCCGTTCTTTAATATTATATCTTATGATCTTTTAAATTCTTTAGTTTTTTTAAACTTCCAGTATCACAAAAATAGAGATACAGTAACAGAATTCTGTTAATAATGCAGGCTGTGTTTCATTATTTATATTAAGACTTTTGCCTGGTCCCTTTGAATCATTCCATTCTTCTGAATGTTTACCTCTACAAATCAATTTATTCTGGTACTATGTTTCTTTTTGGCCAGACATTTGAAGTGTCATTTTTCTCTTGGTAAAAATAAAATGGTGATCTTAATTTTCTCTTGATTGACAGGTTGACAGGACAGAAGTGGTTCGAACCTGCATAAATCCCATCTTCTCAAAGCTTTTCACAGTGGACTTTTATTTTGAAGAGGTTCAACGGCTACGATTTGAAGTCCATGACATCAGCAGCAACCATAATGGGCTGAAAGATGCAGACTTCCTGGGTGGCATGGAGTGTACTCTTGGGCAGGTAGGAATCTTGCCTTTCTTTGGTTGTGTTTGGCTCTGCATTGGTCTCCTTGCATAAACCAATAACTACTAGGAGAAACTATAGTTAGCAATGCTCCCTGTGAATTCTGCAAGAGCTGAGAAACGTAGGTTTGAATATGATGGATTATTCATGTATTTTTGGAGTGACCTATTTACAATGAAAAAAATAGCTCACTCAGTAATGAGAAAGAAATACAAATTCGATCCTTAGCTTCAAAGCATTACCTTTTTTTGGACTGCATACAGTATCTCAGAATTTCCCAGCCACAATTTTCCTTGGCTGTATTGACTGGGGGATCTGGAAGTCTATAGCTGAGAGAAGTGACTTTCCCAGACACTGATCAAATGTGACTTGGGCACATGGTACTTGGGGTCCAAAGTCATTATATTCATTATCTGAATTTTGATTGGCTTGGATCACGTTATTCAAAATGTGTGTAATACTTATATCTGGAGTAGAGAGGAAGGAAGGAAGGACACATAACTACAAACAGCCACAACAAAATGCAGGGGGGAGGGATGCTTTCAAGAGACATTGCCCACCGTAGCTTCTCTCCTCCCCATTTTTCAACAAACACAAATTTAATGCAGTAATACTTAGAGGTTGTATATGAAGAAAGTAGAAGGAAGGTCACCGAAAATATTATCCAGCCTAGCAACAGTAGAGATGCAAAATTTCTGAATTTTTTTTCCTGGAAAAAAATAGCAAATTTTGGAAATTTTAAGAAAATATGAAATGAAAACACTTCTAACCATGTTTTGCCCCCAAGAAAAAAAAATAGAAATTTTACATCTCTAAGCAGCAGATCAGAAATCAAAACCTGAAAACAATTTTGTGCATTGGTTCCCAAATGGGGTTGCCTCCTCAGTGTGTGCATTTGAAAAAAAATTCAAAGGGGTGTGTGTGAAACTATAGTTTTCATCCTCTTTCACATTCAATATGCTTTATTTCTGTTATTTTTAATGGTAAAGTACATTACTTGGAATCCTTTTCATTTGATTCATGCATGCAACGGTTTGTTGTGTGAGTGGACCAGTGTTTTCCAGGCTTATGCAAGGCCTTGCTCCAATACCTTTTTGCACAAGTATGAGGGCCTTTTTTTGGATTCAGTGATCTCCACATGTGCAACAGCAAGCCAGAGATGACAGGCAGACATAATGCTGGATCCATGAAGCAACAAGATTTTGGTTGTTTTGTTACCTCTCTGTGATAACAGAAACTATCTTTTGCTTCTTTTTCATTTAAAATCTTTGTGATTATTTTAACTTTAAATGACAAAGAGGATTGGATGTTAAAAGGGGATTAAGTGATTACAGAGAAGGAGGAAGGCCTGATGGTTTCTCAAAACTTGAAAAGGATGTGTGATGTCAAAACGTTTGAGGACCACCACTTCAGTGGCATGGGGCTTGAACTGTCAGGTGTGGTATGTGGGACATCTTGTAGCAGTCAGATCTGTTGGAAGTGAGCAGGGAGTGGAGGTATGGACAAGGTCTTAGTGAGGAGGTACCACTCCCCAAAATTTAGGGGTGACATACCTTCCTCTTCTCAGACCACAGGCCAACCCCTGTGTTGGATGTCAGTCAGGGGAGACACAGGAACCCACCTGAATTAAGAAGAATATTGCTGCTTGCAATGTTTCCTGTCCTGGAAAATCCAGTTTATAGCATGGGAAGATGTGGCCAATCCAGATCCTGAGAACCCATTAGCCTGAAAAAGATGCTCCAGTTTCAAGTTCTGACAACTCACGAGACAGAACCTAACAACTCCTGAGAACTTGAGAGGTTGCAGAATCTCATCTGCCTAATTAGATCTGTGTTTGTTAAAGCTGAAAAACACAAGCAGATTCTCCTCATTTTAGCAAAGATCACTAGAGCAAAGTTTAAGCATTGTCTTTTAATCAAATAGTGAGATACAATTTGAGCCACTGAAAACCAGTTTTCTTCTGCAGGTAGCTTTGGGGATTTAGCCCATTATCAGTGTTCTACTGCAATACTTGATCCATGAACTGGTCATTTGCTGTGTATTTGATGCGTCTAAAATCAGCGATTTCTAATATCTGTGTGTTCTACTTGGTTGCAATTGGCATGCCCGGAAGCCAATGCTGTTTATGATCCTCTTGCTAGGGTATTTTTACATCCATAAATAAGCAATAAACATGATCTATAATTGATGACGGTTTCCAAAAGGTGACTAGTTGTGAGGCACATCCTAGCATGCATATTCAAAGAGCAGTTTAATGCCAGTAAAAATTGATTTCCTCTCAAATGCAAGAATGATGCCCTGTATTCTCTAATTATTAATTGCCCTTGAAGGCACTTTCTTAGGTACAAGTCATACAGTTTCTGTAAGATTCACTGATTGGATTGGATTAAATCAAGTCCTATTGAATTAAATAGGTCTGCTCTGTTGTTGTTATGTGCTGACAAGTCACCTCTGCCATATAGTAACCCTATGAATGAGCAATCTCCAAAATGGCCTTTCCCCAACTGCCCTGCTCAGCTCTTGTAAACTCAAAGCTGTGGTTTCCTTAAGGGAGTCAGTCTGCCTTATATTTGCTCTTTTCCTGCTGCTTTCCACCTGCTCTAGTTGGGGTTGATACCGGTTTTAGCCCCAAGAGTGGAAATGAATGAGTTCTCAAAGTGTTTGATTTTGACCAATACACACTCTTACCCTTTAAAGTTCATTTTGCTGAAGCAGATTTACACATGGATTCCTCTTGTGGAAATAGTTGTAAGAACTGCCCAGAGTGGGCTAGATGGGCAGTACAGTACAGTGGTGCCCCGCATAGCGAGGTTAATCCGTTCCGGATTAACCCTCGCTATGCGGAATCGTCGCTAAACGGGTAGGGAAAATGTATTGAAACGCATTAAACTTAGTTTAATGCGTTCCAATACCTTGCTTACTTACCCGTTCAGCGAGGATTCCCCTTGCCGGCAGCCATTTTCGCGCCCTCGCTAAGCGAGGGCAGGGCGTGAAAACGGCTGCCGGCAGCCATTTCCGGGCTTCCGGTGGCCATTTTGGAGCCGCCGAACAGCTGTTCGGCGGCTCCAAAATGGCCGCCGCAATACCCGATCTTCGTAATGCGGGTTTTCCCCATTGCGAAGATCGGGTATGTTTCCGTATAGTGATCCCGAAAAAGGGATCGCTATATGGAAACATCGCTATACGGTGCACTCGCTAAGCGAGGCACCACTGTATATCAATCAAAATCAAATCAATCAATCAATCAAAGCTTAATTTTGTTGTTTTCTGTATTCCATAATGAAGGGAAAGTATTACCCTCAAACTGACACAGCTTCATGAAGATGCCACATGATAAATATAACAAGGATTTCTTTCTCCTCACTTTGTGAAAAAGGAAAAATGGCAAACCTCCCCCTCTCACAACCAAGTGGATGATCATTACTAAATCCCAGATTGTGAAACAAGTGCTGTACAGAGGATGGATGAATCAAATAAACAGCCGCCTAGAGTGGTCTACTGGTCCAGATAGGCAGGGTATAAATAAATAAATAAATAAATAAATAAATAAATAAATAAATAAATAAATAAATAAATAAATAAATAAATAAATAAATAAATAAATAAATAAGTTCTTAGGAAGCAGATTCATGAAATGATTTGCACCTTCACCAGAAACTGCTGATTTCAAACAAAGCTGTCCCAACAAGAATGTTCTGCTCTAAATAAGTGGTTGTGTACTTTAGATAAACGGTGTGATTTCTAGAAAGTAATTATATTTTTTCAGCTAAGAACTGTCATGTATTCTTCCAGGAATGTCTAGGAATCCAGAGGTGGAGATGCTACTAATGGTAGCATCTATCATCATCATCATCATCATCACTGAAGACGAAGAAGAAGAAGACACAAGAAATTAGTGCTAAAAGCAAATGTCGACTCTGTAGAGAAAAACATGAAAGTGTATCACACCTCATCTGCGAATGTCCAAAAACTGCACAAACAGATTACAAAATTAGACATCATAGAGTGGCAAAATTAGTGCACTGGTCATTATGCAAAAAATATAACTTGCCAACCTCCAAAAACCAAAGAGGCGTCAGAAAATGAAGTCAAAATCTTGTGGGATTTCTGGTTCCAAATCAATAGACACCTTGAACATAACACACCAGACATAGTAGTAATAGAATGAAGAAATGTATGGATCATTGCCACTGCAATTCTAGCGGGTTGCCAGAGCTGAAAATTAAAAAAATTGGAAAAATTAACAAAGTACAGAGACCTGGCAATCAAAACATCTTGCTTGTGGATGAAACACACTTCAGTGGTCCCTGTAGTCGTTGGGGCTTTGGGAACAATATCAAGAAATTTCACACGGTACTATAAGCAGTTGCAGATCTCAGAAATCACACCATCAGACTACAAAAAATGGCACTATTAGGAACATCGTTATTGGCATACTGTGCTGATATTTAACAGATACTTAGGTTTTGGGTTAAAACTTGTATCTGTTATATAATACCAGTCAATGTTTTTATAATTTTGATTGTGCCTGGTGTTTTATAGCAATATCAACAGCAACAACAGCAGCAGCAATAAGATCAGCAGCAGCAACAACAACAATAATAATTTTACCCCATTTTTCTCCTTAAAAAGGACCCAAGGCAGCTTACTTTGAAAGACAGTATTTAAAGATGAAACAATGAGTATACAATGGTGGCTTACATCATTAAAATACAGTGGTGCCTCACACAACGATGTTAATTGGTTCAAAAAAAATCAACGTTGTGTGAAACATCGTTCTGTGAAACACCATTTCTCATAGAAATGCATTGAAAACCGGTTAATCCGTTCCAATTGGAACAGATTGCCATCGTTCAGTGAAAATCCCCATAGGAAACATCGTTGAGTGAAACAATGTTTCCTATATTGGAATGTATTGAAGCCGACTCAATACATTTCAATGCCTTTGCGAAGTCCTTTTTCGCTCCTGTAAAAGTGTCTTACAATGTTTGGACGCTGTTTTAAATGATTGCAATGGTTAGTCCACCTCCTGAAACCTATGCAAACTGATTTTGGTGTTGTTCTGACACTTCGTTAATTTATGATGATTTTTTGTTTTTTCCATTGGAAACCATTAGACAGACCATCCAATGGTTTCCAATGGAGAAAATTCAAAAAATCATCATAAATTAACGAAGTGTCAGAACAACACCAAAATCAGTTTGCATAGGTTTCAGGAGGTGGACTAACCATTGCAATCATTTAAAACAGCGTCCAAACATTGTAAGACACTTTTACAGGAGCGAAAATGGAGATCGTTGTGTGAAAATCCCCCATAGGAAACATCGCTGTGTGAGGCAGCAAATTTAACAGAAAAAGGCATCGTTGTGTGAATTCATCGTTGTGTGAGGCACTCGTTGTGCGAGGCACCACTGTATAATATTTAAAACTAAAAATCAATTAGTATGAAGAGGCAGCTTACATCATTAAAATATAATAATAAAGCTAAAAACAATAAGTATACAAATATTAAAAAGGAACAAATGTCACTCTGAGAAATAGTAAACAGAAGCAGTACAAAGAAGACAATCAAAGCATTAATGCATAACAATCCATCTAACAACCAAATGCAGGTAGCCAGTCACTGAGGGAAATCTTGCTGGAAGAGAAAGGTCTTTCCCTGCTTGTGCAAAGACAGCAAAGATTCATCCAAGTCTGGCCTCCTGTGGGAGGGAGTTCCAAAGTCTGAGAGCAACAACAGAGAAGGCCCTCTCCTGTGTCCCCATCAGACAAACCTGGGAAAGTGGTGAAACTGAGTGAGAGAAGGGCCTCTCCTGATGATCTTAACACCCAAGCTGGTTCATAATGGGAGATACTGTCTTCGAGATAGCTTGGTGGCCTTTCTGTGGTACCATTCAGTTCTTCCAAAAACCTCTGATGTATGAATGTGGGACATTGTGCTTCTGTGCCCATGATTCAAAAAGCCAGGGCATGGCGCAATACTACTGCACAATATTGTGCCCACATTACCAGCAGGAAAAAGAATGCTAAGCTTTACATGTTGGCAACACCAATGGCAGGATACCCTCTGCTACTCACTACCTTTCACAAAGTAGCACCATACAAGTTTTAACCCAAAACCTAAGTATCTGTTAAATATCAGCACAGTATGCCAATAACGATGTTCCTAATAGTGCCATTTTTTGTAGTCTGATGGTGTGATTTCTGAGATCTGCAACTGCTTATAGTACCGTGTGAAATTTCTTGATATTGTTCCCAAAGCCCCAACGACTACAGGGACCACTGAAGTGTGTTTCATCCACAAGCAAGATGTTTTGATTGCCAGGTCTCTGTACTTTGTTAATTTTTCCATTTTTTTTTTCAGCTCTGGCAACCCCCTAGAATTGCAGTGGCAATGATCCATACATTTCTTCATTCTATTACTACTATGTCTGGTGTGTTATGTTCAAGGTGTCTATTGATTTGGAACCAGAAATCCCACAAGATTTTGACTTTATTTTCTGACGCCTCTTTGGTTTTTGGAGGTTGGCAAGTTATATTTTTTGCATAATGACCAGTGCACTAATTTTGCCACTCTATGATGTCTAATTTTGTAATCTGTTTGTGCAGTTTTTGGACATTCGCAGATGAGGTGTGATACACTTTCATGTTTTTCTCTACAGAGTCGACATTTGCTTTTAGCACTAATTTCTTGTGTCTCCTTCTTCGTCTTCAGTGATGATGATGATGATGATAGATGCTACCGAAAAAGGGATCGCTATACGGAAACATCGCTATACGGTGCACTCGCTAAGCGAGGCACCACTGTATATCAATCAAAATCAAATCAATCAATCAATCAAAGCTTAATTTTGTTGTTTTCTGTATTCCATAATGAAGGGAAAGTATTACCCTCAAACTGACACAGCTTCATGAAGATGCCACATGATAAATATAACAAGGATTTCCTTCTCCTCACTTTGTGAAAAAGGAAAAATGGCAAACCTTCACCATACAGGGGAAAATTCCAGAAGCTGACTCATTTTTACATCAGTTAACCATTTATCAACCAAACACAAAATAATTGTCAGGGCTGTTTTTCAACAAGTGCGAATGGTAGTGAATGGCTACATGCGTGCGAAATTTGATGTTGAATGCTGCTGCTGCATACTATCTATACAATCCCATATGCATTTGTGTATTTTCAAAAGGGCTTAATTTTTAATAAGTATATCTAGAACTGTTTCTGTATACTCTTCTACATTGCACTGGGTTATCTGTTTGGAGATTATTCATGAAATGCTTCATTGTTAAAATAGTGCAGTATTACGTAGCATGGAATTATATCTCTTTTTTCAGATAATTCTGTGTTAAATCACATGTGTCTATCTTTCTAATGGAAATCACATCTCGTGTCTCAAAGTGACATTGTTTTCTAACATTCCTTCTTGTCATTTTATATAGATTGTTTCACAAAGAAAACTATCTAAATCTTTATTGAAACATGGCAACACAGCAGGGAAGTCTTCCATAACGGTAGGACCCTCTGATATATTACTGCTTTTCTTTTGTCTCAGGAGAGACAGTGGTGCCCCGCTTGACGATTACCCCGCTTGACACTGAAATCGCTTAACAATGAGGTTTTTGCGATGACTATAGCAATCGCAAAAAGATGTTTCAATGGGGAAAATCCGCTTTACGACGATCAGTTCTCTGCTTTGGGAACCGATTTTTTTTCTTCACAACAATCTTTACAGCTGATTGTCGGGTCTTCAAAATGGCCTCCCGCTGTTTTCTGGACGTATTTACGGAAGACAGCTATCAAAAATGGCTTCCCCTATTGAGGATCTTCGCTGGACAGTGAGGTATTTCACCCATTGTAACGCATTAACCAGTTTTTAATGCATTTCAATGGGTTTTTTACTTTCGCTTGACGACGATTTCGCTTAACAGTGATTTGAATGGAACAGATTATCATCGTCAAGCGAGGCACCACTGTACTTAATTCTCAAAGCAATGTCTGCATTGCTCAAGCAATGTCTGCTTTGCTTTGCCCAGCTCGAATAATGTCTGCTTTACCCATAGCTGCTTTGCCCAGCTATGCCTAATAAAAATGTCAGTTGGAATTTGGCCTTTATTTTGTAAAAATTGACAGTGCCAATATGTTATAGAAAAGCATTCCATGTAAAGAAAGTATTTTTCATAATATGGATATTGAGCACTAACATGAACATTTTGTTCTTGTTACCTCTGTGATTTTCATGTAACTAGGTCTTGTATGCTTGTCTAATGTTCTTGAAATATTTCACCATATGGGGAAATGCTACAAACTACACCGCTGCAGAAGTTAGAACCTGCTTTAACCTCAGTGGGATCATCCTATGGAATCTCGGGATTTGTCATGTGGTGAGGTATATTGAATGCTTTGCTGTAATTCAGACAAATGTCCCAAAGCATTCTAAGTTCCTGGCTAAACAACAAACCCTAGGATTCCATAGGATAGAGCCATCGAAGCTAGAGTCATATCAAACTACTAGAACTGTGTACTTCTGAACTGTAGATACAACCAAAATGTGGCGAAGATTCATTTCTTATATCTAATGGAGCAATCTGATATCAGTTAATTTATTTATTTATTTATTTATTTATTTATTTATTTATTTATTTATTGCATTTATATGCCGCCCATCTAGACATAGTCTACTCTGGGCGACTCACAATTTAGAAGATAAAAACAATTTAAAATATACAGGTTTACATTAAAAACAAAATGATACAAAATATAATATACATTTACGATTTACATTTACATTTAACCCCTTAAAGTTAGTTTACATTTGACTTCTTCTGCCCTGACTCCTAGCTAAGTATTCCATAAAGTAGATTGCATCAAGTGAGACCTTTGGGTAGAGTGGGCGGCATATAAATTAAATAAATAAATAAAATAATAAATAAATAAGTGAGCTCTGTGGCACGGTGGTTAAACTGCAGTACTGCAGTGAAACCTCTTCTCACAATCTAAGTTTAGGTAGCTGGCTCAGGGTTCACCCAGCCTTGCATCCTTCTGAGGCTGGTAAAATTAATACCCAGGTTGCTGACGAGAGGGCCCAAAGTGCTCTATCACTATGAGATGGTATGTAAGTCACAGCAGCAACAACAGTAATATGTTTTTTTGCTTTAAGATGGTGCCATTAATTAATTTCAAAGTAATTTATTGAAACTTTTGCTGTACATTTTTTGAAGGAAAAAAATCACCATTTTGGTTCAGAACTCATTAGTTACTTGTATTAATTTCACAGTTTTTGAAGTCTGTAAACCACAATGGAATAATTGGATGCAATTACTGATAATTTTTTACCCAAGAAAACTATGTCATTTTCTTTAGTTTCACATGACTTGAGGTACTAGCTGATCAATATTGTAATAGAATAATGTGGCCATAAAGTGCAGCATATTAAAACTCAAAGAAATTGTAATGGGATTTAAAATGGATATGTAACCTCATTAAATGAACCCCATTGACCTGAAACCCATCATGTAAATGGGATTAACATGTACCATCTGGCCAGTGAGCCTAAAATAGTAGTTTTGACTAGATCAGGAAAAGCAAGCAAATGGTCAAAAATGTTTGTCTAAAATGTATGAACAGAAATATGTGACACTGCTGGCTTTCAGAAAAAGGGCAGAACTTGGAATATTTGTATAAAAAGTTGAACTGAAGTTGTGGATAAATGTTAAGCAGACCAGGAGCTAATTCAGTTGTTGCTATGCTTAATGGTGTTTGATTTTTCATGGCTAAAAGTTATTGGATTTGCTTATTTAATAGGGCAGGGGAATAGTTCATTCCAAACTTTGAAACTGGGAGTTCACGCAAAAGTCCAGAACAATATAAGCACACTCTTAGAGAGTATGTTTTGTTTCAACACATACTGGAAGTCTGTGCTGCATTTTCGTATTTCATGGTGAGTTGAGGCTTTCTGATCCAGACAGTGAAAAACAAAGGCAAGGAGATCCTGTGAGTTCAGGACTGTATGCACCTGTAACTGATCCATTGATGCATACGGATGATCAGTTTGAAGATACTGGTGGGCATTTTGTCAGTTTTTCTGGCCTTGGGCTTTTGTTTTTATTTTGAAAAAGTTTTATGGTGGTGTGACTGGGCAGAGGGCTATCCAGAGTAGTAGCGCTGTAAATCCTGTGTATAAGAATTCAAGCGATGAGAAATTACATTCAAATGTAATATGAAACCTTTATTCTTTGTGGGTCTAATTGTCTTTAAATGGATGCTGGGGAAACAGGATGCACTTCCTGGCTACCCACCCAAGTGATGTGCATTTAGTAGAATGTGTGACATGGCCCCATGTTGTGAGCATGTAAAAGGCTTTCCCAGACATTCAGCACAATATGGCAGCATTATGGCTGTGACCTGCAGGAGTGGCTTTGTTTGAATCATATGGTTGCAGCTCTCTCTGTCTTGCCCTTCAGGCATTTGATATTGGGGACCAGCAGAATCCCAGCAGTCTCCTATCTTGAGTAAGAATGCCTGAAAAAGCTTGCAGTTGGTGAGAGTTTGGACAAGAGCAAATCTCTCAGTGCAGTGAGACAGCTTGTGTCAAGTATTCTTCAAGCCCTGTGCGAGATTTCACCTCCAGTGCAAAACACCGAGCACTTCTGGTGTGGTTGTTTTTCCACACAATGTCCGCAGAATTAATATTATTTCCTTTTGTGTACTGCTAAACATGCACACACACAGCAGGCACAAGAGGATGGGCAATTGATCAAAAAGCCCACCAGTAATTCATACAACATTGTTGATGTTTAGTAGTCCATGCAGCAGGGCAAGAATTGTCATAGATTTAGTTTGCATGTTTAAGGAAATGTACAAAAAAGTCTCAAAATGTCTCTGAGATTGACCCCCAAACCCCTCAGTGAGGAGAGAAATTCTCATGTGGCCTTAATTCCTGCACAAGGGTGAAAAGGAGAGGACTTGCACCTCTACTCTTGGTCGATAATTGGCCAACAGGCAATTAGTGGGCCATTTGTCACTCCCACCAGCATCTAGCTTGGTTCTTAGTGAACCTTCCAGATTTTAATTAAGTTGGGGACTTTAAAATATAGTTTCATTTCCACTGATATTGAAATAGTCAAGGAGAGTTTTATAGTGTGTATGCTAGTCTCTTTTGTTGGTTAACGTGTGTGTCAAGGCTACTCAATTTGTGCTCCTCCAGATGTTATATCATAATGCCCATCGCCCCTAACCAGTATACCCATAGTAAGGAATGATGGGAGTTGTAATCCAGCCATTCTCCATTCCTGGTGAAGCTGGTGTAATCATTATGCAGAGTGAAACAACTGCCTCAGGTAGAAAATGGAAAAGGGCAGATGTGGCTGGCTCTCAGGTCATTCCCCCAAGTTCCCCACTTATTCCCTGTTAGGCAGTAAAATCTTCTGGGCCCAACCTGAGCCATCTGCATTGTGTGTGATGCCTCTGATACATCTAAACATGAATTTTCCACAAGTGTGTCCCTGGAGACCCACCTGGGTTTATTATTATTATTTTTTTTTGAAAAAGTTACTTTTTTGGACCACAGTTCCTAGAATCTTGCAGCCATTTTGGCTGTGCCAAGTGGGCATTCTGAATGTTGTAGTCTAACTAACTTTTCAAGAGTGCTGCACGTTCTTCCAGAGCGTGAATCAGGTAAGAGGTCAGTTGCTGTCAAAATAAACTTCTTCCCTTAACAGTCCATTGTCTGGAGAATAGTGGCAGCTAAGAATGCAGATATCAAGTGTTATTCCTCCTTTAAGTTGTATTGGTGTTTGTTGATCTTGTTTCCCTGGCAATGGACGTGTCGCATTCATGAAGCCTGACAAGAATTTCTATTCTGGCATCTCTGTGGCAAACATTAGTAAGTGTCACTGTGCCAGATTTCATCCCCCCACCTCTTTCTTTTGAAACATAACCAGGATTTTTTCCCCCACTCAGGTGATTGCTGAAGAATTATCAGGCAATGATGACTACGTTGAGCTGTCCTTCAGTGCACGAAAATTAGATGACAAGGTAAGCAAGCAGCTTGACACTAACTTTACTGCAAAACATAAGAAGGAAGACGTGATTTAATGAGACGCCACCCTCCAGCCACTATTTTTGGAATTGTGGTGTTATTAAATATAACGGAAATCTCAGATCAGTGCTGATAATGAGGTTTTCCTCAAGTTGCACAATAATTAGGAAGAACAATCCCATAGGAATGTAATTAAGACCAAGACAATTTAATTATGCTGAGACCACATATATTTAAAATACCCCCAGTCATATCCGATGCCTTTTTTTACAAGCCCTCAAAGACATAACATTGAAGGTTGCTGTCTTAAAATATAAACCTAATTAGCTCTTTGGAAATAATATTATATGTGGGTGGCTGATGTTCTGGAAGGCTTTACTGCTTCCGTGCATGAAGCAGGTGGGAATGTGATGCTCTTTGTGCAGGTTTGCGTACCAATTCAGCCCAAACTTTCATTAAGAAAATGTTTGTCATGGTAGGAACATGTGGATTTAGAAAACTGCAAGATTATTTGACAACTGCACAGCACTAGCAATACATGGGACTTCTGGGAGTTGCCTGGTTGTGCTGCCTGGGGAATGCTAGAAATTGCAACCCAGAAGAGTAATGGTCCCAACTCTGGTCTCTGCTGGTATGAGGAGAACATATAAGTAAGGGCATAGGCAGGATATACCTGGCAGCCAATTGTGCCAGTGGAACTACTGGAGAAAGAGTTCTACTCACTTGGGAGGAATTATGAAAAACTACAGCACTTGCCAACGTTGGTTATATGTGATTAGCAATAGCAAATCCAATTAAAACTGCCAGAAATATTTAGCTAGGCAGAGTGTAATGAATTTGTAATTTGACTAAGGTGCAAAGGTTAATAGCATCCCTAAGTTGAGGATCTTCAATCAATCTAGGATCCTTCTTTTGTTTCTTATCTGAAAGGTGAATCGGGGAGAGAACTGCAGGTTCTTTACCTCTTTTGAAAACCTGACATTATATTTAACTACTTGGAGGTGAGTTTTAGAGTCTAAATTTAGGCACTTCAAAAAAAAAAAGACCATGGTATGAAATTATAACAGACTTCTTAGTTAGAATTTGCGGTTCTCTGGTCATGCCAAAAGGAGAAAAAAAGAAAGAAAACCATCTCAAAATACAAAAGAACAGGTGCTCCTATAATGGATGTTCCTTTGTTTCCACAATTGTACTATGTAATCTGGGGGGAAACAATGCCCTGAAAGGAAGCCAGGCAGTAATCATTATAGCTTTTCAGTTTGTCAAAAGACTTTTTCCCCTTCCCCAAGTTTATTTCGGAAGCCAAGGGGAAAGTGTGCTGCACAAGCAACATTGAAATAGGAAATCAGGTGCACCGGCAATGCCTTGAGAGGCTGTACTGACCTGGTCCATGTCAAAGCTCTTTTCAAGTACAAGCTGATCTAACCATTCAGAACACTGTGTGGTGCTGCCCTCTTGAGCCTGTTTTGCTTGTTGTTGTTGTTGTTTAGTCATTTAATCATGTCCGACTCTTCATGACCCCATGGACCAGAGCACGCCAGGCCCTCCTGTCTTCCACTGCCTGGGTCAAATTCATGTTGGCAGCTTCGGTGACACTGTCCAACCATCCCATCCTCTGTCATCCCCTTCTCCTCTTGCCTTCACACTTTCCCAACATCAGGGCCTTTTCCAGGGAATCTTCTCTTCTTATGAGATGCCCAAAGTATTAGAGCCTCAGCTTCAGGATCTGTCCTTCCAGTGAGCACTCAGGGTTGATGTCCATTAGAATAGATAGGTTTGTTCTCCGTGCAGTCCAGGGGACGCTCAAGAGCCTCCTCCAGCACCACAATTCAAAAGCATCAGTTCTTTGGCGGTCTGCTTTCTTTATGGTCCAGCTCTCACTTCCATACATCGCTACAGGAAAAACCATAGCTTTGACTATGCGGACCTTTGTCAGCAAGGTTATGTCTATGATTTTTAAGATGCTGCTGAGGTTTGTCATAGCTTTCCTCCAAAGAAGCAGGTGTTTTTTAATTTCATAGCCTGTCACCACCTGCAGTGATCATGGAGCCCAAGAAAGTAAAATCTGTCACTGCCTCCATATCTTCCCCTTTTTTTGCCAGGAGGTGATGGGGCCAATGGCCATGATCTTAGTTTTTTTTTATGTTGAGCTTGAGACCATTATTTACGCTCTCCTCTTTCACCCTCATTAAGAGGTCCTTTAATTGCTCCTCACTTTCTGCCATCAGAGTGGAATCATCTGCATATTGGAGGTTGTTGATATTTCTTCCAGCAATCTTAATTCCGGTTTGGGATTCCTCCAGTCCTGCCTTTTGCATGATGTATTCATCATATAAGTGAAATAAGCAGGGGGACAATATACAGCCTTGTCACACTCCTTTCCCAATTTTGAACCAATCAGTTGTTCCATCTCCAGTTCTAACTGTTGCTTCCTGTCCCATGTATAGATTTCTCAGGAGATAGATAAGGTGGTCAGGCACTCCCATTTCTTTAAGGACTTGCCATAGTTTGCAGTGGTCAACACAGTCAAAGGCTTTTGCATAGTCAATGAAGCAGAAGTAGATGTTTTTCTGGAGCTCTCTGTCTTTCTCCATAATCCAGCGCATGTTAGCAATTTGGTCTCTAGTTCCTCTGCCCCTTTCGAAATCCAGCTTGTACTTCTGGGAGTTCTCAGTCCACATACTGCTGAAGCCTACCGTGGAGGATTTGGAACATAACCTTGCTAGTGTGTGAAATGAGTGCAATTGTACACTGCCCTTCTTTGGGATTGGGATGTAGACTGATCTTTTCCAATCTTCTGGCCACTGTTGAGTTTTCCAAACTTGCTGGCATATTGAATATAGCACCTTTTTTTTTTGTTTTGTTCAGTCGTTTAGTCGTGTCCAACTCTTCGTGACCCCATGGACCAGAACACGCCAGGCCCTCCTATCTTCCACCGCCTCCCGGAGTTGTGTCAAATTCATGTTGGTTGCTTCGATGACACTGTCCAACCATCTCATCCTCGGTCGTCCCCTTCTCCTCTTGCCTTCACACTTTCCCAACATCAAAGTCTTTTCCAAGGAGTCTTCTCTTCTCATGAGATGGCCAAAGTACTGGAGCCTCAGCTTCAGGATCTGTCCTTCCAATGAGCACCTTAACAGCATCATATTTTAAGATTTTAATTAGTTCGATTGGAATGCCATCACCTCCACTGGCCTTGTTGTTAGGCATGCTTTTTAAGTCCCACTTGTCTTCACTCTCCAGGATGTCTGGCTCAAGGTCAGCAACCCCATTATCTGGGTTGTCTGGGACACTGGTTCTTAACCTTTGTTACTCAGATGTTTTTGGACTGCAACTCCCAGAAGCCTTCACCATCAGCTCTACTGGCTGGGGTTTCTGGGAGTTGCAGTTCAAAAAGACCTGAGTAACAAAGGTTAAGAACCACTGGTCTGGGATATCCAAATCTTTCTGGTATAATTCTTCTGTGTATTCTTGCCACCTCTTCTTGATATCTTCTGCTTCTTTTAGATCCCTACCATTTTTGTCCTTCATCATGTCCATCTTTGCACAAAATGTTCCTTTAATATCTCCATTTTTCCTGAACAGATCTCTGGTTTTTCCTTTTCTATTATTTTCCTCTATTTCTTTGCATTGTTCATTTAAGAAGGCCCTCTTGTCTCTTCTTGCTATTCTTTGGAAGTCTACATTCCATTTTCTGTAACTTTTCCTATCTCCCTTGCATTTTGTTTCCCTTCTCTTCTCTGCTATTTGTAAGGCCTCGTTGGGCAGCCATTTGGCTTTCATGCATTTCCTTTTCTTTGGGATGGTTTTTGTTGCTCCCTCCTGTACAATGTTATGAGCCTCCGTCCAAAGTTCTTCAGGCTCTCTGTCCACCAAATCGAGTTCCTTAAATGTGTTCTTCACTTCCACTGTGTGTTCATAAGGGATTTGGTTTATATTATACCTGACTAGCCCAGTGGTTTTTCCCATTCAGAACAGTGTGTGGTGCCGCCCTCTTGAGCCTGTATTGCTAGGCACTGCTTATGTGTGAACAAAGCTTGGAAAAGTTACTTTGTTAGACTTAAAGTTGCAGAATCCTCCCGCCATCAAATTCAAATACCTGACAGAAAGTATCTCATATAAAAAAAAAATCTTTGCTGTGCTTAGGAAGATGGAGAGGCAAGGCTACCTCAATCAGATGCCTTCCAGGTTTTTTTTTTTTCTGCAGCTCCTACCACTCCTTCTAGCACGCCGGTTATGGACAATGAGGATTATAATCCCAGTATAGATTCCATATTGGAGGAGAGTGCTTCACTTGATATTGTGCGTCCTCTAGTCTTCTTTCTTAAGCTATTGTGGTTTGATCTCCTTGTAGAGCAGGCTGCATTTCCTTGTGTGTTCTACAATCATCCTTGCTTGTGCAAATGAGGTAGTCTAGTCGTAGTGGAAGTGTCCAGTTGTAGTGGAAGCGTCCGCTATTACTAGCTCATGTCTTGGCCTCACTAGAGTTGATGGCCACTGTGGCCCATCTACTGACAAAGTATCTTAATTGTCCATTGAGCCACTGGTACTGCTGCTCTAGAAAGCCATTTGTAAGTTGTAGTTACTTTGTACCTAATAATAAATCCTGTACTACTTGTGGTGAATTGCATAATTTCCCCTAAATTTACCTGAAATAGATACACTGAAAAAAATGGACAAAAAACAAATGCTAATACAAAAATGAAATCTTTGATCCTTTACAACATTTTTATTTTTTAATTTTGACTTTCAGATCATGGAAAGTATTTCCATGTTTATACTGCAAAAATCAAGTACTGTACATACAATGGACACCAAGTGCCTAGGCACCTATTTTATGAATAGTATGAAGTTATGGTGTTTGACACTGTTAAATCTTTTGGCCAGAAACCATTTGAGAAAAACTATACATGTAAGGGCGAGCAGGCTATCCTTTGCGTGATTGTGTGACTGGTCATGTGCCTGATTTTGCAACCAGTAAATAACCAGTTATCCGAGGAGGGTCCTGCTGAATGGAATGGTTGCATGATTGCCTTTCAGCTCTCAGGTAATTGAACAGCATTCTGGCCTTTGTTTTTTGTAGAGAGTCTTTTTCTGTGGTACTATTGAACATGATATGAGGCCAGGTTTTATTTTGAAAATAGTAAGTTGTGAACTGCAACCTGCTTCTGAATCAGAGTAAGCAGAAAAAAATTTCCAAAGGCAGGAATTATTCTGGATTGTTGCTGGCAACAATAGCATCAGCAGCTGTGTTTATAAGATTTCTTCAGAAATACTCAGTATCCACACTACATATTTTTAAAGAATATTATAAAACTGCATTTCCTAGCTACCACCTCTCTCCCATACCAAAGTCTAAATATTACATTTGAACACTGAACTGAGGCCTCCCATATGCTATTTTTGTAATTGTGACCCAATGTAATGTCATGTTTCCCTGTTTTTCAACAGGCCCAACATATTTAATTCTTCTTTTTCATTGGGTGGGGATGCTGTATGAAGAAGGAACTTCAGTTTTATTGGGAAAGAGTACATGAATATATTTTCAGTCAGGTGTTATTGCCCAAATAGCATGCAATTTTACTCTGATGTAATGCAAACAGTGTAACTTCTTATGGTAAATTGCTTCAAGTTACAAAGTCGTTGTTCGTTGTGCACAAATTCCTACAATTTTATTTATTATTTGCTTAAAATATTTTCACCCCACCTTTCTCCTTAAAAGGGCCCAAAAGATAATGTTTGCACTTCTTAAGTTGTAGTTCATTTCCAAAAGTTACATCATGTGCATTATGTTCACAGGTACAACTAGTCGATTTTTTTCAGTGACTTTATCATTCAACTCCATTGTTGCTGTGGTGGAAGCATATAATATATGCCGAAATGATAATGTTCATTTGTGTGACGCAACCTCCTCCTACAAACCTTACAATATTAAAGAAATCTGTTTATTGGAAGAGAGGCCAGTTCTGAAATAAGGGAAGGCAACATATGATGAGGCTATAATTTATAGTTAGGAGAAACCATGAAACCGGGGATATAGTCATATACTTATGGAATCAATAACGCCCTTCTCATAGTTGAAGGGGTGGACATTTAAAGAACACCACATGGCCACACAGAGATGACCTGTATGGCATGGGATGAAGTATTTATTGAAGAATAAAAGCAACATGGATTTTATTTCCATTTAGCAGAAGGGTACAAAGATTATGCGGATCAAATCTAAGAGGGCTCAAGAACAAATATTTGTTATGTTTTGGAAAATTTGTTATGTTTTGATTTCAGGATTTCTTCAGCAAATCTGATCCATTTCTGGAAATATTCCGGATAAATGATGATGCCACCCAGCAGCTTGTTCATAGGACTGAGGTAAGAATCATTTCTTACTATTACTATTATTATCACTACAGCCATTCTTCACATTATTCAACTTCATATTTTGGCCTTTATGCAAGAAGTTCGGGATCTTCTGAAAATAATAAAAAGCGATATGTTCTAATGACAGCAAAGATCAAGCAACAAGGCTATTATTTTCTGCCCCCGTGTAGCAAAAAGGGGATAGCCTTGCTGAACATAAAACATTTGGAAGTGGTGACATAGCAGTGACTCTGTTGCAACTGCTCTGAACAGCTGATGGCTGTGTTTCAGCGTTCCTGTTCCAAGTGCTAAAAAGAGTGTATATAACCTTCACAGAACTAAGAGAACAATGGCATGGAGTTATTAATGTAGTTTGCCTGGCAGCGTAAAGTATTTTCTCTACAAATAGCTTCTTGGGGGTGGAAATGTAGGTGAGTACTGTGACTTAGGGAAAAGGCTTTAACACCTTGTATTTCTGCCATGGTCTTCTTGTTTGCTTAGGGAGAGATTTCCATTCTCTTCAGTGGTTCTTTGACCTTTTGCCCCCATTATGTTCCTAGGAACTTTGCCATCGCTGCTATTAGCAGGATAGGAAATTTATTTTGTTTTCTTTTTTCAAAAAAATATTATATTTATCTTCTGATTTTCCTCCTGTGACCTCAAGGTGACTTCCTTGTGAAGAAGGTCAGGGTGAGAGACAACAACCAGTGGGGTCTCTAGAAATGGGATCTCCCATGCCCCAGTCTAGTACCCTAATTACTGTTACAGCGGTGCCTCGCATTACGACGTTAATTCATTCTAGCTAAATCGCTGCAGAATGAAAACGTAATTCGAAAATAAAAAACCCATTGAAACACATTAAAACCCGTTTAATGCGTTCCAATCGGCTAAAAACTCACCGTCCAGCGAAGATCCTCCATAGGGCGGCCATTTTCGGTGGCTATCTTGCGAGGAATCTGTCCTAGAAAACATTTTATTTACCCGGTGGCCGTTTTGAAACCGCCGATCAGCTGTAGGAAAATGGTCATTTTGCAAAGAATCAGTTCCCGGAGCAGGGAACCAATCATCACAAAGCAAAAAAAAGCCTATTCAGACCATCGTTTTGCGATCGTAAAAGTGATCACAAAAACGTCGTCATAATGTGGTTTCATCATAATGTGGGGCAATCGTAAAGCGGGGCACGACTGTAGTTGGGAGAGATTGTTTGGAGTTTTGAAGTTTGGTGTCACCCGTATGCTGATTATCCAGCTCTATTTCTCTTTTTCATCCAATTTCAAGGAAGCTGCCTTGGTTCTAAACCACTGCCAGAGATCAGTAATGGGCTGGATGAGGGCAGACAACTGAAACTTAACCGAAGCAAGACAGAGGTGCTCCTGGTCAATTGGAAGGCAGATGAGGGAATAGGAATACATCCTGTACTGGATGGCCCTGAAAACTCAGATTTGCAGCTTGGTTGTTCTCCTAGATTCCTCCCTGAGCTTAGATGCCCAGGTGGCCAGGAATGGTTTTGCACAGTTAAAACTGGTGCACCAGCTGCACCTGTTCCTTGAAATGTCTGATTTGGCTACAGTGACATATGCCTTAGTTACATCCTGCTTGGATTACTGTAACATGCTCTGTGTGGGGCTGCCTTTGAAGACAATTCAGAAACTTCAGCTGGTTCAAAATACAGCATCCAGACTACTGACTGGCACTGGTTATAGGGAGAATATAATGCGCTTGCTACAACAACTTCATTGGCTATTAGTCTGTTTCTGGGCCCAATTCAAGTGCTGGTCATTACCTATAAGGCCCTATGCAGCTTGAGTCCACGCTATAAGGATCGTATCTCCCCATATGAGCCTTCTTGGCACTTAAGATCAGTAGAGGAGGTCCTCCTCTCTGTCCCATTGCTAGTGCAGAAACAGTTGATGGGGACACGAGAAAGCTCCGTCTCTGTGGCTACATCCAGGTTATGGAATGCTGTTGTACGGGAGGTCAGGATGCCAACCTCCCTTTTATCCTTCCATCAACAGCTGAAGACCCACCTTTTCAGGCTTTAAATAATAATTCATGATGGAATCCCTGAATTCTATAGAAAATTAAGATTTTAATTTTTACTTGTTTTTAATTATTAAACTGTAATTTAATCAGTTTTATAGTTTACGTTTTTAATGTGTTTTAATTCTGTTCTTTTTAATATTGTGAATTGCCTTGGATCCCCTTATCGGGAGAAAGGTGGCCTGCAAATAAAACAAATATATGTATATAATGTGAATCTGTGTGACCAGGACAGTGATTGCAGTGTGAGTAAAAGTATCCTTCTGCCATGGGACAATCCCAACCCATCATTCGCAAGTGCTGCATATGCTATTTATGAAGGGGAAAAATGCATTCATGACTCAGCACAAACTGTGAATATGTATTAAGACATTTGATTCATTCAGCTGTGTGGATAAGTATAAGACAATCAGTTTGGGCCCAATTTATTTAAAAAGAAGGTAGGAAAAAATTAAAAGTGCATCAACTTTCAAAGCATTGCTCTGGGAGGGGGTAGAGGTACTTCCTTCTTGAGCTGTACCATCTAAGCAATCCTGTGTTTGAATAATATAGAAAGCAAGTGACTCACCTCAGAGGTAGTAATAAAAGAAAACAAATGCAGTATGACTTTGAAAAGCATACTTTGTCTGAAATCCTGTTGCTTCTTTTTACACATATGGATGGTGAATGGCTAAACATTCAGTTGCTTCTAGCTGGCAATAAACAAGTCACAGTGTCTTGGTATGTGCTCAGGAATTCCAGTGGTGACTCATACATTGCCAGCTAGAAGGCTCTTAAAGACGTTATGTCAGTATGATGCAAGAAGCATGGAGAGTGCAATTATGTTTGAAAGGCTGGCACATTTTGGATATTACTAACCAGAGCTCATCATGCGGGGGGTGGGTGGGTTCTGAGATATGTAGTCCAAAAATGTCACTTTCTAGTTGTGCATGCAAGTGAGATCACAACTGATAAAATGGTCCTTCTCTGTTTCCTCAACACTCGTAGCCATTAAAGGAAAATTATTCTAGCATTATACTAAGGCAATTCAAGATGTTTAAAAAGATTAGAGTCCCCTCCTCACTTCATTTCTATTTCACGTTCTTCTGCCTGTCAGTTGACAAAGTCACATTACAACATTTTATTTATTTATTTATTTGTTCGATTTATATCCCGCCCATCTGGTATATTCTACCACTCTGGACGGCTTACAGAATATCAAAAACAATTTTAAAAAAAACATAAAAACATTAGCATTCAACAATGACAAATAGTGCAGGAATAAATAAATAATAAATAGCAAAGCAAAGAAATCAGTAGTTGACAGGTGGGAAGGCCTGGATGTACATCCATGTTTTCAGTTGGCATTTGAAAGTACCCAGCGTTGGGGCCTCGCGAATTTCCAGAGGAAGGTTGTTCCAAAGGCGAGGAGCCACCGCCGAGAAGGCCCGGCTTTGTGTCTTTTCCCTCTGGGCCTCCCTCGGTGTCAGGCTCCTCAGCCTCACCTCCTGACTCATGTGGGTGATCCGAGTAGATCTTGGTGGGAGCAGGCACTCCGCCAGGTATCGAGGTCCTAAACCGTTTAGGGCCTTATAGGTAAGCATTAGAACTTTGAAGTCAATGCGGAAATGGATGGGCAGCCAGTGTAGTTTGGCCAGAACAGGAGAAATATGTTGGTGTTTTCTCACTCCAGTAAGGATTCTGGCCGCTGCATTCTGCACCACCTGAAGTTTCTGCATCAGCCTCAAAGGCAGCCCCACTTAGAGTGCGTTACAGTGCTCTAGTCTTGAGATTACGAGCACATGTACCAAGGTAGTGAGCGCCCCCATGTCAAGGTAGGGTCGCAGCCGGGCAATCCGCTGAAGGTGGAAAAAGGCAGTGTTAACTACCGACACCACTTGGGCTTCCATGGTGAGCGTCGGGCCCAGGTGTACCTCCAGGCTGCGAACCCCATTTTTAGCAGCCAGGGTCACCCCCCCAATGTGAAAGAGCCACCCAGGCCACGAACCCCAAGGGCACCCACCCTCACAACATCCGTCTTGTCTGGGTTCAGCCTCAGCCCATTTCCCTGCATCCACTGCAGTACGGCCCCCAGGCAGCGCTGGAGGGACAGGACGGCATCACCTGTAGTTGGTGAAAAGGAGATGTAAAGCTGGGTGTCATCAGCATACGGATGACACGAGGCTCCACACCCCCTGATGACCCCACCCAGTGGTCTCATATAGATGTTAAACAGCATTGGGGAGATAATCGACCCCTGTGGAACCCCACAGTTGGAGCTCCACGGGGACGAGACGCTCTCCCCAAGCTGTACTCTCTGGGGGCAGTCCTCCAGGAAGGAACGGAGCCAGGCTAACGCCAAGCCACCAATTCCCAACTCAGAGAGCCTCCCCAGGAGGATACTGTGTTCAACAGCATCAAAGGCCGCCAAGATGTCGAGGAGGACCAACAGAGACACTTTGCCCCTGTCAGCCTCCCTCAACAGGTCATCGTACAGGGCGACCAATGCCGTTTCTGTACCGTGGCGCAGCCTGAAGCCCGACTGGAATGGATCCAGGACATCTGTCTCATCCGAGTGGGCCTGAAGCTTATCAGCGACCACCCTCTCGACCACTTTGCTCATGAAAGGAACATTGGCGACGGGCCTATAATTGCCAATCTCGTCCGCCACCATATTAGGTTTCTTTCTAATGGGCCTAATGAGTTTCTCCTTGAGGGCAGATGGAAACATTTTGGGATGGTGTTGCTCTCTGTGCAGCAAGATTGGGTGCTATGAACAGTGCTCTGAGATCATTGTTTTTAGTATGTGATTAAGGGTGTACCTAACAGCCAGAATGCTCCCTCCCTCGACTGATTCACCAGTGAAGATGAAGGGTGGCTCTTTAGGTCAAAAGAAGCAGAGCAATTGTCTTCAGCCTTCTTCAGATTCCCATAAGCAGAAATGCCCACTTGAGGGATATAAGTTACAAGTAGGATCTGCAACAAAATATTTCAGTGTAGAGAGCTTATGTTTGGGAATAAGGTTGTCTCTACCACTGGGCAGAGTGAGCAACTGCTCCAGGTGCAGGGGCCACGGGGGTGTGAAGTTAATAGTTTTATGTGCCAAAGGGTCTGTCCTGTTCCCCCAAGTTAGACCACTGCTCCCAGATCCTAAGGCTGGTATGGAAATAACATTCAGCTACCAGTCCAGTTGGCTTTTATAGGTTGAACCAGGGAATGGGATGAGAAAGGGGATAGAGGCTCTCTTGACTGATGAAAACCATTATCATTATTATTATACACACTAGTATCATGGGGAGAAAGCAGTGGACTTGAAACAATATGCAAAACATTTTTCTGTTATTTAGCATATTTATGTATTTATAGTTATAGTTCTTTCCTTTTCTTTCCTAGGTGGTGATGAATAACTTAAACCCTACCTGGAAATCATTTAAGGTCTCTGTAAATTCGCTCTGCAGTGGAGATCAGGATCGCAGGCTAAAGGTTAGTGATGTGTATGAACTGTGGACGAAGAAGATTTGCATTTTTAAAAAATGATATTTAAATTAGAGCTGCTAATATTATTTTACGTCATTACTTTTGACATGAAGGCACCCAATTTTGTAAATTTATGTTTAGATCTCTTGAATTAAACCTCACACAACAATGTGTTCTCTTAATGATTCTAGATAATGGTGTAATGGCCTCTCAATGTAAAATCAACAGCAGTTGTGTTGGATCAAGTACAGTTGCTGAAATATTTCAGAAACTGAAAATAAAATGTCTAGAAATATCAATTAGATTTGCAAATAGGCTGCTCAAAACCTGATTTATCTAAAACCAGGGAGTTGTTAGCAGTAACCTCTCAGCCAGTTGGTTGCTTCATTTGTACCGTCCTTTAACACAAGAAGGATGATCTTGAGTAGAGATGGGGGTATTCATATACAAATACAAATAACCCTCCACAGGTGCAGATAATGAGTTTCCAGCACCCTGGGGCCAGACCGACCACTCACCTGTCCGCCGCTGCCACTGGCTCCACAATCCCTTCCTATCTGTCTGGAGCTCGCAGTGGATTAGCCACTCCTGGCAGAAGGCAGGGTGACGAGCCTCTTTGCCAGGTCGAAGAGTGGCTAACCCATTGTGAGCTCTGGAGTGATAGGAAGGGATCACGGAGCCCGCAGCATCGGCGGACAGGGGAGTGGTCAGTGTGGCCCCAGGGCGCTGGAAACTCATCTGCACCTGTGGGGGAATATTTGTATATGAATATGAATACCCCCATCTCTAAAATTGAGCTAAGTGAACTAAAATATACATAACATGGTCTGGTCTAAAAGAAGCCTGAGAGCTTAATATGAGGTAGGATTCAACTCAACTCTCTTATTCCAGTGCTGTGACTACAGTCATTTTGCCGTTGAACTGGTAAACTTAGAAGTTGTCAGACCTTTGGGTCCATTTCAATTGTTTGTCTTTGTTCTCCTTCACTCTTCCTTAGCCTTACTTAACAGATGTGTTAAGATTACAACTCCCATCTAATGGTCACTATGCAGGTGAGAGGTGTGATAGAAGTTTTGGCCCAACTAATATAGAAACCGAAAGTTTATTTTCTATTATTAGAATGTGATTATTAGCATTCATATTAACGAAACCCAAAGTGGGGTAATACCCTTATTTGGTTACAAAAAGTTATAAATGAGATAGCATTAACATTGATTTTCAAATAGTAGGCAAACTAATGTTTTATTTATAACTTTTAGTGATCCAAAAAGAGATTGCTTAGCCTCAGGTTAAAAAATGAAGACAGCCATGAAACATAGTTTATCCATCCATGGTATAAATTTACAAAGTTGCCTGTCTGTATTCAAGCATTAGGTGGAGGAGATGCTAAATCCACACTTTGCTTGCTATGCACTCTTACCCTTCTGTGGGCCAGATGATGCCACTGTAAAGGAAAAGGCCCTGTTTTGTGTCCACACATCAGCCCTCAGATGATGACATTGGCCTTCATACCCAGTGTATGGGTATTTTCACTTGATAATTCTCTGTTTACTTTCATCCTTTTTTGCTCTAACTATGGTGACCATCAGTCCCTAAAAAAAGAGACAACAGTCACATGTTTAGGTAACATTTGTATATTTTTATGTATGGGGCAAATTTTGAGTTAATGTACTAGAAGTAAAGTAGAAATGGAATGCATCATAGCACAATGAGGAGGATTGGGCCTAAGGGACCTGTGTATACCTCCTGCCCAGTCTGCAGTCTGGGTGCTGACCCCTAATGAGCAGCTTTAAGCCCTCATCACTCCTATTCTAAATTTCTTTAGCTTTAAATGAGACTTAAACTGGACAGTCATTCCAACAGACGTCTCTTTCAAATGGAGGACTGTCCTCTGTAAAACAGGATATATGGCCTCTGAGTAAGGGTGTAAAACCTTGGTTGTCTTGTTCTTGCATGTGAGGATTAGAGGCATGAGGTATAGACAGAGTTGTTTGTGCCTTTTCAAATAATTATCCAGGCCTTCTGTGCTTGCTCTGAGTTTGTCTGTGTTTGTCCAGCTTCTCATGGTGAAAAGACATTTGTTTTGTGCAGAAAAGGTTTGAGCATTGTGTTTGTTTTGAATGTAAGATCCCTTTCACGACAGAAGTGCTATTACTTGTGATGACTTTGAGGCAACACTCCAAGGAAACAAGCTTAGATTACTTTAGTTCTAGATGTAAACTCCTCTTGTGCATATAATGCATTCTCAAGGACCACCAAGACCCTTAATCATATGAAGAAGTTGGTGTTTAATTTATAGATGGAACCTGCATGGGATAGCAATTAATAATCTATCAAGGGCTAAGAGAACATGGATACTGAAAGGCTAAGAGATTAAAAATGGTATAGGAAATAGATCTTAATTTATCTATACAGCAATACTCCATCTTGTACTCAGAATATGTTTCTAGAATGTGGAGTATTAGCTAAAACAGTGGAAAACAGGATCATTGTAACATTATGCTTCATTGGATAGACAAAAACACAAATGGAAGTCTGAGTTGCTTCCATGTTTCTGGCACTAGTGGCGGAGGATGAGGGAGGAAGCAGCAGAAGGGGAAATGCAAAGAAGGGAGTATGTGATGAGGAGGAGGGGGAAAGTGAAAAATGGAAATGGAAAGGAGAGAGAGAGAAGGAGCCACCAGAGCCACACACCCCATGCACCTGGTGCCTTTGCCGCCTTCGCCACATGGGAAGGAGCCAGTGAGTGAGGAGGCACTCTAGGAAGACTCCCTACTGACCACTTGCCTGCCTGCCTGCTTGTACGTGTATATTTCTTTCAGGGAGAACGTGTGTGAAAGGGAGCTGAGGGAGAGGGGAGAAGCAGAGAGAGAGAGAGAGAGAGAGAGAATAGAATGGAAAGGGGTAGAGGGGCAGTGTCCACCAACCAAATAATTATTGACTGACTCTTGAGAAGGAAGTGAAAACGGGTTGTAATGAAACAGTGCTAAATGAAACAGCTTTAAGTAGGCTGTTACTGTATTGGATTCTGAATCAGCAAAAATCTGATTGGCTTTCCTTTTAGAGATGGGCATCTACTCTCATTGTGATTCATTCACAGAATGATTCACAGAAAGGTCATAGGTCAAAGCTGACCATAGAGTAGCCACAGGTGTTGTGTGGGTGCCCCGATTCCATTCTGTACCTCCTCCCACGGGTGCCGTGTCAGAAGTAGTGTCGCAGTCTTCCCTGCCCCTCCTCCTCCTCTGAGTGGGCACCTGCGGGAGGAGGTGGATAATGGAATCCTGATCCTCTGAACCGTGGAGAACTGTGGTAACGGCTCATCTCTAGTTCCTTTTAAATCAGTTTCTGGTCATTTTCATAAAAAAATATCTCAAAGCTAATGCACTGATGGCCTTGAGGTCCTGCCAAGTTTTCTGTATGGCTCACTCATTAACCTACGTTTGGAATGTCCTCATGTCGTATACTTCTGGAAAAGTGTTGTTCCAACTGTTAACGAAATACCTTGCCAGGAAGTGGGCTTTTCCATTCATTTTCGTTCACCAAAATAGTTCCTTCTTACACAAAGGTCTGCTTATAATATTAGTAGCAGCTGCTAGGATGGAAATTTCCAGAAAGTGGGAGGATTTGGATGGTTTGTCAGTGCCTATATGAATGGGTGAAATCTGGTCAGCTGCACTCAGTGAAAAAGTGACATGCAAATGGAAAAAAGACTAAAAATATAGACTTTTATGGGAAAGGGATCTGTTTTCTTAATAATTCTGTCACTGCTCAATGGCTATGATCAGCTTTGACCTATGACCTTCTTTAAGTTAATCACTCTGAGAATGAATCACTATGAAAGTGGGGTTTTGTCCATTCTTTTCAGGAGAAAGGTGAGATATAAATATTTTAAGTCAATAAGTCTTAGTAATAGATGTCAAATTGGTAATGTTTTGTAGTCTTCTTTGCTTCCATTCAAGTTCACGGGTGGTCAATAAGGATTTATTGTGGTGGTGGTTGGGCTTTTCATCTCTCTCTCTCTCTCTCTCTCTCTCTCTCTCTCTGTGTGTGTGTGTGTGTGTGTGTGTGTGTCTGTACACTGCAACTTAATGAACTATTTTATATCACTTTTTTTAAAAAAAGAGAGAGAGAGCCTAAATTGACAATAGTGAATATTGTTTACATCTCTAAAAGTCCACAAAGGAAACATTTCTCACACTTGATATGAGAGAGGTGCTGGGCTTTGGAGCTGGCAAAGAGACTTGATGCTGCTTTTACTAGCTTGGAAGTGCAACACATTGTGAGAGATCTTCTCAAGTATTGTTAGAGAACAACTTGTAGGGAAATTAAGAGCTTTTGGGAACTAGTCCATGAGTTTTTACAAAAAAATGTTACCCTCTATAATTCCATATGAACCTGAACTGTTTTTGTTGAATATAATGCCAGATTTGATAGAAAAAGGAAAAAGATATTTGATCATACATGTAACTACAGCAGCAATAATTTTATATACCAAATACTGGAAAAAAGAGGAGACCAACAGTCCAGGAGTTAATAGATATTTTTCAAAGCAGCAGGGATGGATATATTAAAAGACAAAGAAATTGTTGAGGCTGGAAAAAAGTGGGAACCTTTGTATAATTGGATGAGAGATGAGAACATGAGTGGGTTAAAATTATAAGAAAGAAGAGATAAGATATAATTGTAGAGTTTAAAGGCTTAGAAAAAATGTCAAGATAAGTGGGACGTAAGCTTAGTAAGAAAACATATTGGCAAAAGTAATAATGATATATATTGTTCTCTATCACATTCTGTATTTTTATATTTACCCCAGTACCCTGTTCTAAATCCCCTTCCCTATGATCTTTCCTTAGCCAATCAAAAATGAATATAATATTCTTAGAGAACTTCTGAATAAGAGGCAGGAGTCCATGGTGACCTCTGATTATGGCCAGACAGTAAGCCCAGCCAAAATATGTAGACTAATGCCATTCTTTCCTATGTTCAAATCAGCTGTTGGTTAATGAGAAATTCATAAGTCATCTTAGAATTAAACACTTTTGTCCCTTTTACATAGCTCCGTCCCCATTGTTCCCTCTTATATTTGTCAGAAGAGGGAGAGAGAAAAGGCTAAAGAGGGGGACAAAAGTCTACATTATGAAAGGTCACGGTGAAGATTTCCCTTTGGTTATAGTGATTATCCTAATTTCTACCAGACAGAATATATCCTTTTCCCTTGTTTCTTGAAAAATTGTTATTATAACTTGCATAAATGCTGCAAATGCCATGTCATATTAATTACTATTATAGATTAGGGTCAATTAATATGCATCAAAAACACTTTGAAGATGAAAGGCGTGGGTAAGTGGTGTCTATTAATGGTTCTAATGGCTTGGATTCCTCTGGAGAGGTGCTGCCAGAGAGATAAAATTGCAAAGCAACTCACTACTCTTTGGGTCTCCAGGGACTCTTCGTTTTCAAGAAACAGCAGTTTGAAGTCGAAGGGTGGCAATGAATAGTTACTGTGCCTGGGAAGATGAGGACATACTGAGACAGCATCTTTACTCTCTGTCTCGCTGTGCTTGGATGGCTTTTGCAAGCTAACATGTGCTTCCAGCCTGACAGGATCTTTTTCTTCACTTCACTGCCACAGGCCCAACTGTGCTTCAGAAACATAGCAATAACAGCCCTCTGACACCTGGTGAAACTGCAGAACATTGGCTGAAGCCACGGGGAGTAAACAAAATGATTGACGTTGGATGTCTGATTCCTCTGAGTGTGGAATCTTTAAAAGACAGTGGGGTTCCAATGTAGTTTCTGGACCTTTTATTCTTTGGACAGAGGATTTTTTAAAAGGTAAACACAGCGAGATAAAAATCAGATGCCTCTTCTGCAGGTTTCTTATTGGCTTGGGGAGTATTTTAGAGCGACCTGCTTCACTGTGAATATCTTCATAACTGGTTTTTAAAACTGTCGATGTTATGGAACACAGTGGTTACAGCCCTTGGGGGAAAAATGATCTGTATCCCGATCAAGTTTACAGTGGCTTTACTTCCCTGCCCCAGTGCTACCCAGAGTAGGGGTGGGCAATAGTTTGGGGGCAGGGTGATATTTTTATTCAAACCAAGGAAAATTGCAGCAAAGTGTGCTGGCTTTCAGGTGTTCTAGAATTCTGAATTAGACAAGAAATCGGGAATTACAGGGTGAAAGGAGGAGGGAAGTCCAAAATTATGGCCAGGTGTTGTTCTGGCAATAAGGTCTGTGGATCAGAGTTTGGCATCGATAGGAAATGCTTGATATGAAGTTATGCTCACTCTCTCAGTTTGATTTCTTAGAAGCCAAAGAGGATGTCTTTTAAAATATCCCCCCTTTTTCCAAGCAGGGTTGGCACCTGCAGTGTCTGTACTCCTTGCTGTTTTCTGTTTGCTATTTCTCAGATGTTATCTCTAACCAGAAATGACAAAATGAGATTCTGGTTTTTAAAAAATGGCCATCAGACTGAATGCCTCCTCCACTGCCATTAGGCAAGAGAAAGGGGTGTGTGCAAAAGCAGCAGCATTTGCATTTCTGAGTGCATGTGACAGATGCCATACCTCAGCTATGTGCAGGGAGAAGAGCAGGAGGGAAGGATGGCAGAGATTTAAAAAAGGTTTGGGGTGACAGAGAAGGGAAGTAACAGAGTGGCAGTATAGGTCACAGAACTACAGGCCTTTCAGAGCCTCTGCTAAGGTTAGATAGCAGAGATGGGGTGGGTCATGCTGGCTGGAATTCTGGCAGTCCCAGAGAAGTAACTTTTCCCATCTGTTTTTATGAGGCAGGAGTGGTACTGAGCAAAGCAAGTAGTATGCTGTGCTTGGTAACTATTTTCCAAATAATGTCACTATTGTAAACTTGGAGAAAAGGCCACAATTTTCAGACATAGAAAAAGTATATTTGGGAGGTATGCAGGTGTGTGTGATTCTTAAATGTAAATTGAAATATGTATGTATTTATGGCAAGGTATCTTCCAAGAAAAATCAATTTGCAGGGTATTCCTATTTTTTCATTAAATTTGTTAGTGGAAAAGAATGTCCATCAATGAATTGATGTGTTTGTTCCTTGAAAATTAATGAAGCTTTGAATCAGAGACAGGTGCTTGATATGAGATTATTCTAATTTCCTCCTTTTGATTTTTTTTTTAAGCCAAATAACATCTCCTTGTTCATGCAGGGCTGGCTCTTAAGATGTCTGTGCTCATTGCTTTTTCCTGCTTGAAACAAATCATTGATATTATCTTTAAACATATACAATGAAATGAGTTTCTGGTGTGGGCGTTTTTTTTTAAGGTATCTTTTTAAGTCTACAAGTATCTGTTGTGCCTCTCACTTGTCTCTCACTTGTAAAACAAAATTGAAAAGCCTTTATTCAAGTTTTTCTTTCCATTTGCTTTATGACAGTCTTGCAAAGGGCATTCCCATTTGTGAATGAGCCTCCTGGTGAAGAGGCATTGGCAATGACAGATGGCATGCCATATTGTTCTTGTACATGTTGGAACTTTGGTTGTGAATAGACAGGGATAGCTCAGAGGCTAGTGAGATTTATCGGTGGCTTGTTTATTTGTGAATATATTCAAGAAGTCTGTCCTTTCCCCCTTTGAAACAATACTTGGACATTCCACTGAAGACAAACTACACAAAACACCATTTCCATTGTCTTTCCTAAGAACACAGAAGATATTATAGGGAATGTCACTATATCAGAACAGCATACTTGAATTATAACAAAAATTAAAAAGTGGGATATAGCACATTTGTTTCAGCATAAGCTTTTATAGATTTCCAATTCACTTTTCAGACTCACTCTTCTTCACTAAGACTTGTCAGATGATAAATTTCAGGCCCCTCCAATACTAATTACCTTTAATATGACAAAATATTTTTGTCTTTCTTTATGGGACACACATTGTTTCTTGGGGAAGGAGACCTAGAGAAGGAAGAAAAATGGCCAAACTTTAAAAAGAACTTTCTCAAAATGCCCCCAAAAGGCATCTTGGGCCCTCAAAAATAACAAGAAATATGAAGCAAGGGCTGAAATCCTGTTGTCCCAACTACGTCTCTGGAAGGCCAAAGACATCACCATCAGGGATGATTTTCAGAATTAAACACTCCCTACTTCTGTACCACAGTTCTCCTATATAATCCCTTACATCAAGTTCTTGCCTCTCTGCTGATGGACATAATCATCCTTCCACAGACATAGTTGGGCCAACTGGATTCCGGCCAATAATTTGTATTTGTAACACATCCAAAAATATTACCTGATGTTACCATGTTTTACAAAAGGAATGTTATTTTCTCAGTACAATACAAAGTATCAGGTTACTACTGTAGGTAATGTTGTTCATTATAACATTTTATCTCCAACCCTCTGTTTTTTTTACCTCTCTCAGTGGCACAATGTAGGTAAAATCTGAGAGTTTTACCCAGTTGACTATTTGAAAAGGGGGGTGGGGAGTTAAGGGTTGCACTGGCAGGAAGTACAGGACAGTGAGAAACTCTGAGAAGAGCACAAGAATGAGCAAAGAGAGAGTGGAAGAAGGAGAGGTGTATAGGAATTGGCATATTGACAGAAAAAGTAGAAGAAGAATATGAAAGACACCCCTCTTCCAGCAAATTTCCTACTGTATCTTCTACTGGCAGCTTGAATTGATCCCTTATGTTGTTTAGAGACATTTCAACAGAATTGGATTTAGCCTTCTGGTTTGTTAAAACTGGCACTGCAAGTTTATATATCAGTCAAGATATGCTTGCCACATGTATTATGTTATAGTGTGTTACTGTTATTGTTGTAGTCTTCAGGAAGCTGCACATTAAGTAGCAAAATGTTGGCATGGGAAGCCAGGTTTAACCAAACCATTTGTTTCACACCTGCAATTACTATGAGCATAATTACTCCTATTTAGACAAGTGAGGTACCTGTTAAGATATTCAAGAGTAGCAGTTAAGCATCTAAATAGGTTGACCTACTTCCTCCAAGTCTAATTAAGGGGTACAATTTAGAGTCAGTGAAAATGCTTGCCCTCTCTATTTGTTCTCTTGAAATAAATCCTTTTCTTTCCCTTACAAAGATATTGTAAAACGATTAAAGCTTAGAAGGTAATTCGGAAAATGCAGGTGTAATTTTGTGCTTTTTCCTCTAAAATCCAGTGCTTTGCCTATTGCAGCATATCATAAAAAGTGAATGTGTAATATTTTGTCCCATTCTATAGATTTCAGTCAGTCACATTATCAGTAGCAGAACAGCATTACTCTGATAAGCAATCATGTTGATGGTTTCAGCATATATTTATAGAGGCCTCAAAGGGTACAAAATCTATTACGTCAAATCCCAGTAGGTCTTAATATTTGGTGCAAAAGGGAATTACCTCAAGGGCAGTGAAGGACTATGAAAGACACACACAAAATGTCAATTTCAACATTACTTTCAATAAGCATCTTCCATTTGCCATTTAGTATGTGTGTTTTTAAAATGCCTTTCGTTCTCGTGAACAGCCAGGTCTGACAGAAAAGAGAAGAGAGAGTGAGTGAAAACTCATGATAAGATAATAAAGAGGGAAATTTTCAATTTACATTATGCTATGTTGTGCTGAATTTTTTGTAAAGGCAGTCTCAGCAACTTTTCCATAATTGATGATTTTCCTTGAAACTGCTGCCCTTCCCATGACAAGCAGGATACATCTGTATAAAGGGCTCCTAATTGTTCCCTGTTGTTATCAAACTGTTGATAATACAATTGTACAAAACTTGTTCCAATTTGCTCTCAAATAGATCTTTCTGCCATTTTATACACCCTTGTAATAAAGCTCCTTGTTGGCTTACATGTTGTGATATCCTGTGCAAATCTTTCCTCACATTATCATCTTCTACCATATAAAAAGATTTGCAGTAGGCACGCTCCTGGATATTGGTTTATTTCAGGACTGTAGAAACATTGAGCCTCAGATGTTCTCGCCCACAGCCTCACAGTCTTTGATAGTTGACTATATAGCATACCTCAGCTGCGAGTTATAGGCTGAACCATCTGTGTGTTCAGAAGTTCCTCACTAAATGCCCCATCCCAGTGAATTGTTCTGTGGTTCCTTCAGGAAACTGTGGTGTGAAAAAGTAACTTTTCCAAGCTCCGTATAGACCAGTTTGTGTTCAAGGATGTTTTAACAACGTTCTAGACATAATGATCAGTGATTCATTTCTGGACTCATGCCTTCTTTGGAGAGCTACTCATTTCCTGCGTTCACACTTTTGCTCATTCTGGTCAGCTTGGGGACATGATCCCAAGTACTTGGACAACTCTCTTAGCTTCCCTGTGGGGTTCTCATGACACCTTGGTCAAGAAAAAGAACATGGACATGGCCAGATCAATTGTTCTTACAGTAACAGAGATTAAACTATACAGAGGTGCACATTTGATCAACCACAAAGGATCCCTTTATAAAGCAAAGCAAAGCATGCTGCTTATATACCACCCCATAGTGCTTCAAGCAGTCTCTGGGCAGTTTACAGGTTAATTATCCAGGCTACACATTGCCCCCCCCACAAGAGAGCTAGGTACTCATTTTACCAACCTCGGAAGGATAGAAGGCTGAGTCAACCTTGACCAGCCGCAGAGACAAAGTCTGCCAGCTCCGGTAAGGAAATGGCTGGGCCGTGGGGAGCGCAGTAACCCAGCAAGATCCCAATACCATCCCTGGCCCCAATCAACACATGGAGGGCCTCCAGACCCAGCTTCACCACCGTAGAGTGCCTAACAACCTCCAGAGTTTCTATAAACAACGGCTACTCCTCCCCAGCTCCTCCAGTCTACCCTGGTGCTGGACTGCATAACCGGGAGGACAGGCTAGAGTCAGAGGAACATCCCCTTCCCCTCCCATCCAAGTTTCAGTTATGCATGCCAGATCTGCATCCTCCTCCAGAATAATTTGTTGGGATTTGTTGGATATAGACCTGGCATTCAACAGCACCAGATTTAGAGTGGAGGGATGGCTGATCTGACTACCTCAAGACTGACGGTAGGTTACAGTGCCAGAACAGTGAAAAGCCTTCAAACATCTGTTCACTGTTCTTCTGAAATGAGTAGGAACTGTGTCATTGCCATATCTCCCTCTACCCATAATCATTTGGATGTTCAAAGGTCCCCCGCTGCGGGGGAGGCAAGCCTTCCACTCCATGTCAAACAAAAGAAAAGAAAAAGAAAAGACCAAAAAATATACCAAATTAATAAAAGTAAGCAATACAGTGGTAACAATGTTAACAAAATTAATCCAAACCATAACATAAAAATACACATTTAAATTAAACAATAATCAAATTAAACAACTCAAAAATTAAAACTTTAAAAGAGAATAAAAACAAGAAACCATATAAAACAATTTCTGTTTATGATCCTTTTGTAGCCCAGGCTTGCTTCTCTCCTGGCATCTATTAACCTCCCCATCCCCTGGTTTTATTAACTACTACCATTTATCTTCCATGAGTCTCTTATCAATGGCTTTGTCAAAATCACACTCCACCAAATTTCTCTTATCTGCTTTAACAGTTAATATTTGGGAAAAGTTTCTAGGAAGAGTTAAATTAAAATCTCTGGCTGTTCAGACCTTTTAGGACAGATTGCATACCAATTAAATGATAGTGACAGTTCTGCTTCTTGAAAGTCATAGGAACCCATATTGCTCAGGGAAGAATTGGGAGCTGGTGTGGTACTGAGAAGTAAGAGGGAAGTAAGCAGAAATGATGTGTGAGAAAACAAAAGAGAGAAGAGTCTTTCATCAGCACTTGATTGTGACTCATTACAAATAACTATTTACTTATAACTAATTCCAATAATGAAGGTAGAATTACATTACATTATGATTGTTTCTCATCACAAGTGAGTTGTTTTAACACTTTAGTGCCTGATTACTGTCTTCTCTACTTGATTTTGATTCATTATAATTCTGTTTAAGCTTTGAAAAAATGATTTCTAATTTTGCAAATATAAATGTGCAGGAACAGTTGTTTGCAAAATAGTACCTTCTCTCTTTTTTTGATGATGAATATTTTCTTTCTAAGTGTGTCTAGTTGTCCATCCTATGCTGAGGTCACTAACCTGAACTAGGGGAATATTGACTGACTCCTCAGTGCAGGGTCACGAAATAGCTAGTTGATGAGAAGGGATGATAGGAGATATTTAAAAGTGATTCACTGTCATAGTTGTCAGAGATGAACCATAAGTTGTCTTTGCAGAAGAAATAGGAATGAAAGGAGGGATTTTAAAAAAGGAATAATTATTTTTGAAAATTGGCAAGATAGTTTGGCAGCCTTAGCAGTTGAGCAAGAGAATCTCAGAGCAGTTTTTGCAAAAGTATCGATCATACATACGTTGCATTTGTTATGTTGTAAAAACAGTGGCTTATTTTGCAGAAAGTTGTACAGCAAATCTTTGATTCACAGGGCTAGATTATCATTCACTGTGATTAGAACTGTGTTTTATCTGGTACTCACAGACCACTGGAAGTGACACCTTGGTGGTGCTTCTCTGTTCCTTAAAAGGTCCTAGTTTCCATCAATTGAGATATCATTCAGTCAATTTGTGCAAATGAGAAGCAGTACAGAAATATTTCGGATGGATGGATGGATGGATGGATGGATGGATGGATGGATGGATGGATGGATGGATGGATGGATGGATGGATGGATGGATGGATGGATGGATGGATGGATGGATGGATGGATGGATGGATGGATGGATGGATGGATGGAAATTCTACATAGGCTTCCTTGAGTTAGTGATGGAAATGAAAGAAAGATGTAAAGAACTAAATAAACATTAAATGTGGGAATGAAACAGACATGTGTCTTCCTGTTTAAAGGAAACTATAATAAAGCTCATTCTTAAGAAAATTTCATAATGGATAATTTTAACAACTACACACTCATCTCAAAGCTCTCATTTTGGGGCAGATTAATCAAGAGGGCTGTGGCTAATCAGTTGCAGGCATTCTTGGAAGAAATTGATAGTCTGGATCCATTTCAGTTAGGGTTTAGGCCATGGCATCATACTGAAACAGCATTTGTCACCCTGCACAACAATCTCCCAAGGAATGCAGACTGGGGAGTGTAACTCTGTTGGTCCTCCTGGGTCTTTCTGAGGCCTTTAATAGGTCAACCATGGTATCCTTCTGGGAAGGCAGTCGAGTTTAGGGATTGGGGGCTCCGTTCTCCACTAGTTCCAGTCCTTCCTTGATGGCTCGTCACAAATGGTACAACTCGGAGATGCCGACTTCACCCCTTGGGACTTCTTTCGGACACACAGAGGTTGCCCATCTCCCCAAAACTTTTTAACATCTACATGAAGCTGCTGGGAAAACTCATATGGAGATTTGGGGTGTGCTGAGGACACACAGCTCTATCTCTTCTTCACTTCATTTGCGGATGATACTGTACAGTCCTTGAATGATGTCTAGTATCGATAACGGACTGGATGAGGGCCAATAAATTGAAACTGAATCCAGATAAGACAGAGATTCTACTGTTAGGAGAATTGTCGAACTGGTTAGAGAGAAACGTACCTGGCCTGGATGGGGTTACACACCCCCTGATAATTGGATCCCCAGCTTGGAGTACTCCTGGAGCCAGCACTTTTTATGGAATCTCAAATATCATCCATAGCCAGGAGTGCCTTTTATCAACTCCGGTTGATTGCACAGTTGTGCCCCGACTTGAATAACCAGTGCCTAGTAGTTCATGCACTGGTAATCTCAAAAACAGACGACTGCAATGCTTTCTACATGGGACTGTCCTTGAAAATAGTATGAAAACTTCGGCAGGTCCAAAATGCAGCAACCAGACTGATTTCTGTGATTAGGAAATTTGATCATATATTCACAGTCCTGGCACACCTTCATTGGCTCCCTTTCAGTTTCTGTACTCAATTCAAGGTGCTGATTATGACCTAGAAAGCCCAAAGTTTAGGAAATTGATATTAGTTGGAAAGTCATTCACAGAAATCAGCAACCCATTTCACCTATTCCTCTCAATGCATGTTGCTAAAAGTGGCCACGTCTGAGAGAAGCCAGAAACATGAAGACAAAAAATCAGTTGTTCATGGTGGAGGTGGTCTCTAGTCTCTGGAATAGGTTATCAATGGAGATATGACAGGTTCCTTCCCTCCTTAGATTCAGGAAATTGTTGAAAACAGAACTATTCAAAGCTGCCTTCAACAACTAAGCCTCCAGGATGCTATTAATATTTTATTTTTTTCCCTTTTCTAGTTCTCTCTCTCTTTTTTGTGTGATTTTTAAAAGCACCATATTGTTGCCGGGTTTTTAAAGTTTAAACATGTAAACAGCCCAGAGAAATGCTTGCACTAATGGGGCAATATATCTATCAATCAGTCAATCAAATAAATCAAACAAACAGCAAACAAATTCAGAGAGAGGGAGGAAATGCAAACTGGTCTTAGTCTGATGTTCATAAAAAATTAGGATACTAGTGTATCCTCAGCTCACTACCTGAATTTAATCCTGACGAGTCCAGGTAGCCGGCTCAAGGTTGACTCAGCTTTCCATCTTTATGAGGTTGGTAAAATGAGTATGTAGCTTGCTGAGAGGTAAAGTGTTCTTTGCAAAATTATGTTATATACCACCCAAGGAGTGTTCTAGCCCTATATGTCAAAATCATACACACAGACAGAAAGACATATATATATATATACATACATACAGTACATCACAGAAGTGAGTACACCCCCTCACTTTTCATAAATATTTTAGTATATCTTTCCAAGTGACAACACTGAAGAAATGACACTTGGCTACAATGTAAAGCAGTGAGTATACAGCTTGTATAACAGTGCAAATGTGCTGTCCCTTCAAAATAACGCAACACACAGCCATTAATGTCTAAACTGCTGGCAACAAAAGTGAGTACACCTCTAAGTGACAAGGTCCAAACTGGGTACAAAGTGGCCACCATTATTTTTTAGCACTGCCTTAACCCTCTTGGGCATAGAGTTCACCAGAGCTTCACAGGTTGCCACTGGAACTTCCACTCCTCTATGACGACATCCCATAGCTAGTGGATGTTAGAGACCTTGCGCACCTCCACCTTTCATTTCAGGATACCCCACAGATGCTCAATAGGGTTTAGATCTGGAGAGATGCTTGGCCAGTCCATCACCTTTACCCTCAGCTTCTTTAGCAAGGCAGTGGTCATTTTGGAGGTGTGTTTGGAGTTGTTACCATGTTGGAATATTGCCCTGTGGCCCAGTCTCTGAACGGAGGGGATCATGCTCTGCTTCAGTAGGTCACAGTACATGTTGCCATTCATGGTTCCCTCAATGAACTGTAGTTCCCCAGTGCCGGCAGCACTCATGCAGCCCCAGACCATGACACTACCATCACCATGCTTGACTGTAGGCATGACATACTTTGTATTCCTCATCTGGTTGCCGCCACACACGCTTGACACCATCTGAACCAAATAAGTTTATCTTGGTCCCATCAGACCACAGGACATGATTTCAGAAATCCATGTCCTTAGTCTGCTTGTCTGCAACAAACCGTATATGGGCTTTCATGTGCATCATCTTTAGAAGAGGCTTTCTTCTGGAACGACAGCCCTGGAGACCAATTTGATGCAGGTGCTGTGTATGGTCTGAGCACTGACAGGCTGAACCCCACTCCTCCACTCCTTCAACCTCTGCAGCAATGCTGGCAGCACTCATATGTCTATTTCCCAAAGCCAACCTCTGGATATGATGCTGAGCATGGCCACTCAACTTCTTTGGTCAACCATGGAAAACAGTTACTTGGGCCCATTTGGACATTGTCACTTAGGGGTGTATTCACTTTTGTTGCCAGCAGTTTAGACATTAATGGCTGTGTGTTGCATTATTTTGAGGGGACAGCACATTTACACTGTTATACAAGATGTATACTCACTGCTTTACATTGTAGCCAAGTATCATTTCTTCAGTGTTGTCACATGGAAATATATGCCAAAATATTTATGAAATGTGAGGGGGTGTCCTCACTTCTGTGATAGACTGTACATACATACATAGGTACATATGGCTTTAAACTAATGCACAAAATTCACAGAGGCTTATGCTTGAATTTGTGCTGCTGTACTCTTAATTGTTTGTAGGATCTCCCCAAGTCTGTTTTTATTGCTTTGTCTTTAGCATGTTACTACAATTTGGGATTATTTCTAATAAAAAGCAGGTAATGAGTTTTCAACAGAACATTGTTTAACAACTGGAATTTGTTTTAGTTCTAGATGCAGTTCCTTAGAAGTGAATTGTATATGTCATACTGATTTGGGATGGCCAAATGTCAACTCTCTTGCATAATAGGATTATTATTGTAGGCCATGTTACAAGCACCCTTACCCTCACCCTAATGAGAGTTGTACAAACAACATTGAGATAATAATGATTTCTTTTGTCTATTAACTCAGTAGTACTACTTGCTTTCCCTAGGGCTAAAGTTAGAAGACCTCAGAAACTAAATAAACAAACCAGTTTTATCTATGCTAACCTCGACCTTGTTAAATATAATTTGACTTCTAATGATTAAATTAAAATTCAAACCTCAAATAATCCAAAACAGGCCTTTCTTTTTCTGAACAAAGTTCTGACATTATAATGAACTACAGATAATGAATGGATCATTACTGCAATCATGATGCTTTGTTCTTTTTCTTTAATTAGCAACCCAATAATTGGGCATGTTTGTTTTTTAAGTGGAAGCAGGGAGACACAGGAGTGAGTATATACTGCAAATGATAACTTTTCTGGGTACAGAGTTTGTGAAGGAACAAGAGATATGTGGATAAAGACTTTGAGTTTTGATCTTTCTAATTCTGTGTGGAGAGGAAGGTGGAGAAGACAAATGATATGCAGATGATAATACCAAAGTAGTCCCTGTAGAGTACAGATGACGATCCCAAAATGGACTCTGACTATGTAGTAGAGACTCGGCTTTCGGTTTTCCAAGAGAACACCTCACAACACTGAACTACTTGATTTATGGTGTGTGTGCGGGGGGGGGGGGGGGAGAAATGACTTCGGGAACAGGATGGAAAGTGTCTCATTCAGCATTTCAGCAGGTGCCCCCTTCCTCAGGGCTGTGGTAGGTAATACTATGCTGGAGAGGTTAATGGTGTAACTTCATATAAGGAGATTCCTACATTCCTACTGATGTATATTATGAGAATAAGCAGACAAGAGGTGAGAATGTTTTGATTTGCTGGTTGCTCTTGTTGGGAAAAGAGGTTTATTCAGAAGTAGCTTTCCTTAACTTACATTAAACTGACTCCCATGTAACAGGTTCTCCTTACATTGCACTACTGGTGTGGGAGCTTCTGAAGTCCTCATCTATCCCATGTCAGGCCTATCTCACTGTCTGGAGAGCTGATGTTACTATGGCAATTATGAGACTATGCATGAGGGCCTGCCCTTTTTGGCTCCTCGCCTTGTTCTGGTGACACAAAACAGAGAAGCAAAAATGCTAACAGTTCTGGATGTATGCGCAAGCTATGCAAGCTAGAGTTTAGGGTCTCAGATCACAAGGGAATCCTTAACACAAAGAAATACTACATTTCAAGATTTGTATATATATTAGAATTATAAATTCTTTTGGAAAGGAGTAATGTTACGTGGCCTCTTAAAACTGACATAGGTCTCATCCATCCAAATACTTCCCTGAGTGCCAGTAGAGAATGCTTCTCATACTATCCAGTCTTGATTGCAAATAATTTAAAATATGGCCATAAATAACCTATTTAAATGTTTTTAAGTGTTCATCCTTCTCAGTTCAACTTCCCTTTACTGCTTCTGCCAAAAGGGGAGACTTTCATTCTACAACAGTTTTAAATAAAAGACTATGCTAAGATCTGAGAGTAGGATATAAAATCTTTTTGCCAAAGGAAACGTCGAAGATAATTAAGACATGCTATTGCCTACATTATGACATGGCATTGGCTCCTAAACTGGGAGCGTGCTCGGTATATATCAAGTGGAGACATGAGACTGAATTTTAAAAATTGAAAATACGTATATTATTATCAGTTTTAGAAGGTTTATTTTAAACCAGGTTTATTTAAAATATATTTACAGGGTTTCACATTTAATTTTAAAGTAATAAAATAATGTTCTTGTTGCTGTTGTTAAAAAGGGGTTGAATGATGGCAAAGGGTGGGTTGAAGGAGTGACCGTTTCTCAAAAATTGAAGAGGAAATATGGTGCTGTAAAGTTTGAACCCAGTGAGTATGGGATCATCTCTATACAAGCTGATTGGAGAGATCTTTGAAAATACCAGTTCAGATCAGGGCTGGAGAGATATTTACTAGAGATCAAACATGGTGTTTAGTGCTTCCTAATTTTCTCTGACATTTTGGGTTGTACCCAGATGCTGCCATTAACTTCACCATTACCACCCTCTTGGTGGAAGGATCAGCAAGCAAAAAAGGGGAGATTGTTAGGAAACAGTCATAGAGGAGGGAAATTTTAAAATACTTCAAAAATTTTGTATGTCCGTGACTGAATTTTCCATTTAAGATAAAGGAATAGAAAATGTATATTGCTTTTAAAAACTATGTACTGGAAATGATTACCATAATTGATTTGACACTGTGGAAAGTCGTCCTCAACTTTGCAACTCTCCTGAATGATTTCTTGTAGTACTGTAATAGATTATGGTACATGAGGTAGTCTGTTGCTCAGTCTTTCTCCTTTCTTCAATGTTGTTGCTCCTTAGTGTTTCCTTTGGCATAGCTTATGTTCGAAATGGAGGGCAGGGTCCTTACCCAGACAGAGCCTTTGTTTGATGAGTTGTACCTTGTTAGATGCTGATGTAACCATTTTACTTCCCTCCATTCGTATTTCACCAGCTCTTGGTTCAATAAAAAATTCATTATTGAGTTAGTTTACTTTCATTTGGTTTGTTACTGGGGAGAGAGTTCAGCATTTCCTAGTTACTTCCTCGGGTTGGATGGTATGTATTGATGTCTACTACACCCACCCACCCCAAATGAACTCTGGAAAACATGCTGCATCAAGAAAGTTGGATTTCTTTCATATTTTTAAAAGAATTCTGCACTACTCTTCCTGCCTTTAAAGGAGGAGGAGTGCTCTATTAGTTCCTTATTTTCTTTCCTGCATTTGTCCCAGTAATATTTTTCTCCACTTTGCTGCAATAAGAACAGCCTGGAGGTGCCTTTTTTCCTGCGGGGAAGCAGTGGCTTTTTGCAGTACACTCTGGACACAAGCACAAACAAGCCTCAGTTTCCTTGTAATGAACTACAATCAACAGTGACTGATTGGGGAGGGATCTTTCCACCTCCTGGAAGATCCCTGTTTCCCCTCTTCCCTTTCCCCTCTCTGCTCTTTCATTTCAAAAATCTGCCCCTCCAAGCTGCGTTTTCAACCATGAGGTGATACGGAAGGGAGTAGATATAGTGAAAATTTTTATATTCAGACCTTTTTTTAAAAAAGCAGCTATTTTGAGTTTTTAAATGACCCTGAGAACTAAGTGGCTTCTCCCAGTCCATCTTCTGTCTTTTCCTGTTCTAATTTTCTGTTCGACTTTAAACTCTCAACATCAAGAAACACTCTTGATATCAGTTTGTGAGAATATTACAGCAGCCCCCCCCCTTTTTTTTAACTCAGCATCTCTAAACATAAAAATGTGGACATGGAGGAAAATATCTCTCCAATTTCTGTTGATCTTGTCACCAAACAACTGCATTTTATAAAGAGAAATGCACTTCATGTGCTTGATTCAATCATTTTTCATCCCTTTGAGATATAAAGGTCAACACTAGACTTCTGTGGTAAAAAATGACAGAGCTCTCCAGAGGCATGTTTTCTCTCTCTCTTTTTCCCCTTCACTGTCTTTTTGTGTCTGAAAAAACACAAGAATATTCTCTGCAGAAGTGTTCTCCCCACCCCCTAAATAGTGCTTATTAATAGAGACAGGCACATACATTCTCACCACACATAGAAAGAAAATGTGAGGGTTCCACAGTGTGCTACTTTTTTCCCCCACCATGACCATGTGCCAGCTGCCATTTGCCACAGGAGAAAGTCTTCAGCTATAGATGATGTGAGAAAGGCCAGTCAGCATACTAAGGAATACAGATAAAGCTTTAGAGCAGTGGCTCCCAACCTTGGGCAACCCAGGTGTTCTTGGCCTGCAACTCCCAGAAACCCCAGGCAGAACAGATAGTGATGAAGGCTTCTGGAAATTGCAATCCAAGAACACCTGGGTTACCCAAGTTTCTGGGAGTTGTACTCCAAGGACATATGGAGACCCAAGGTTGGGAACCACTGAACTAGCTTCAGTGTAGGTACAAATGCTTCTGTACCTTTATTGTACTTTGAATTGTCAAGTGGTAGCTATTGTGGAGACTGCAGCAGAGGAAGTATTGACTGGATCTGTGCCTTGTCTCAGCTGTAAGAGATGTTTAGCTGCAAGACCACAGTTTTTCAAGTGATAGTGAATAGAAGGTGTGTATTGCTTTTGACACCTAAATATTGGACAATTCGTCTGTGCTACAAGAAGACTCTTGCTTACACTTATTATGCACCATTAGATCATGTTTACCAGTTTTGAAGTATTAGTGTGACATTGTTGTTTATGGAATGGAACTTGACAATGTGTTTTACTCAGTTTTCCTGAAAGCTGCTGCTCACAATCTTTTCAGCACTTTCACATGGATGAAATTTATCTCATGTTCCTAATCAGAGGCAATCCATAGATTTTTTTAAAAAGTTGCAATCTTTGATGTGAACAACAGATATAGATACATTTAGTGTTCTTCATTTCTGAACAGTGATAGCATATATATCTTATGGGGAAATTATATTTTCTGCATTTGCTATGTATAAGTGGTGAACAGTGGAGACACCTAATTTACTTATTTCTCTAGTCCATGCCCACAATCGTCATTTTCTCCATTTCTTAAGTGCTGTAAGCAATCAACACAGAGAAAGCCTACTCAGTCAATTTATGTTGCCCATGCCCTGGAGCACAACTTAAAATAATCTTGAGCTTAAGATAATCAGAATGTAAAATGAACTCCATTTTTCATGACTTCCATTTCTCTGCTTGTTTGTCACTTACTGACTAAGCAGGTCAAGGACAGCCCTCCTTTTTCTGTTGTTGTTGTCCCTGAAACTCCTAACCTCCTGCTTCGTACACATGTATTAGGTGGGCTCGGGTTTTGCGAGCCTTTTCCAAAGCTCTTGGCCACAGTCTGGATGGATGGATAGATAAAGCATCCCTCTTTTGTTAGGTCAGAGTTTGTGTGGTTGGTCCTTGAGGCCGGAGTTCAAATTCAGATCATTGCTTATTTGTGATGTCTCGGTCTAATGTCCCTCCCTGACTGTGGCAGGGAAATAAAATTAGCCTTTGAAAGTTCTCTGTGTTGCTTGATGCTGTGGATGGTTTTGTTTTTGAATGACATTAGAGGACTTTTTCAAAAGAGGCAACTCTTCTCTCTCTTTTTGTCTTTCAGTGCATAGTGTGGGACTGGGATTCCAATGGCAAGCACGACTTCATCGGAGAGTTTAGTTCAACTTTCAAGGAAATGCTAGGTGCGATGGAAGGAAGACAGGTAGGCACCGAGAGTGTGTGCCAGCCCAAAGAAAAGTTAAAATATCAGTTCATTCTACCAGTGGTCAGCAAAGGTTGCTGCCTAGGCAGTTGGTTTGCCAGCTCAGCAGTGCCCTATCTCCATGAGATTTCAAGGTTAAAACCTAAGATCTCAGGGCAGACTCCCGTGATGAGGGAACGGTGAGGGTTGGGAATGGGTAGAACAGCTCCTGGGCCGGCTGATTGTGGAAATGGGCGGGGTGGTGGTGGTGGTGGAATCCAGATACTTGGATCCAGAATGCTCCTTGAAGCAGCTAAGCAAGTGATACAGCAACCCATAGGTGAGGTGTGTGTGTGTGCATATTTTGGCAGGTGGGCAGACAGCATACTGTACCCGACAGCTTCAGTGGTTGCTGCCATTCCTACTAGCACTCTTACCCTCTCAGCCTTACCTACAGTGCACATGAGGCGGGGAGTTTTTCAGAGGCCTACACGGTTGCTACAATTTGTGGGAGCCAGGGCTTCCCTTGCGAAGAGCACTGTGGTGCAGTAGTTAAACTGCAGCACTGCAGTCAGGCCTGTGTTCATGACCTAAGTTCAGTCCCGACACATTCAGGTAGTCGGCTCAAGGTTGACTTAGCCTTCCATCCTTCCAAAGTCAGTAAACTATGTACCCAGCTCACTGGGGAGCAACGTGTTGTTTGCATAATTACAATGTAAACCACAGAAAGAGTGCTTTAGCACTACAGGGTGGTACATAAATCAAAACAACAACAATAGCAACAAAGAGTTGCTCCAGGTGGCATAATGGAAACGAGCCATTGCTCCCACTGGTTCTCCCTTGAGTGCCTTCCTGTCACTGAAAGTTTTCTGGTGCAAATACATTGTACATATAATGTTACACTGAACCAATGAGTCCTGTTGCCAGCTAAGAATGGGTAGTAGAGACATATGCCACTCACATACACAAATAAAACTCTCCTTCAGTGCTGGCCACCTGAAATTTTTCTCCAAACTTGGAGAGACCGCTATGCATCCTCTGAGACATCAGCTGGTGCCCTGGAACCTAGTAGCAACCCTACTTGCTAATGTTTTCCCTTTTATTGAAGTGGTGCAAACCACTCTAACCAACTTACAATTTCTGAACCATTCAGAGTTTACCTGGGTTGAAAGTGACTGTAAAGCAGCCACACACTGCTGGACTTAGATAGCTGAGAACATCTGTAGGATGTAGAGCAAATATACTCATTAGTTCCACTGGGAATGTGTAAGTTCTGACTTTACAGCACATAACAAACCGAGTAGACCTGGTCTAGAGGGGCAGGGTATAAATCTAATTAAAGTAAAGTAAACTAAAGTAATAATGAAGCACACGATCAAGCCACAAGTGTATCTACTACAAGCAATGTTGGCTTCATCAGCACTAGTAGGTTCTTTCTATAGGTTTTGACAAAACATGGCACATTTTTATGTACACATGTTACTCACATTTTGATATGACGTTTGATAAAGCCAGTGAAGACTGCCAAGGAAACTCCTCTGCTCAGCTGCACAGAACAAGAGAGATTTTAAAATAGCCTTAAAATGAAAATGCACCTGGGCAAATAGCAATGGGAATTTTATATAACTGAAAAATCTGCTTCTGTATTTAAAAAAGCAGTTTATTGAATGATTCAAGCCCCTTTTTTATTTGCAGTATCCATGGAGATTTCCACGGGGTGATGTTATGTAACTTAGCTTGTTTGTAATTTGTGTGTTACACCATTGTCATATGAACCCTTTCTGATATCTGACAATTCATACATAAGGGTTTGGACCCAGCCTAAGTGAATCAGAGTTTAGTCCCCTGGAAATCAGTGGTCATATTAGACTCATGACTGACTTAGGTCCCATTGATTTCAGGAGAACTAAAGATAATAAACTTAGAGCTCATGTGGATGGAGCATTTGCTGTCCATACTATACCTGATTGATCACTTATGATACTGGATATTTTTTTTGTCCCATCTTGGAGGCATGGTTTTAATTGTGATTCTTTTTTTATGAGGGACAGAGTTTAGGGTTACGGCCAGGTATTTCCTTTTTAACTTCTTTGGCAGAACAGAAATACCCAATGCCAACAGTTGCAGTGTTGAATCACAGTATTGAAGCCAGGTGTCTTGGGAAAAGGGACAGCTTGCATTGTGTCCTACATATGGTCTGATATGAGTTACGTGACTAATACATCTTTTTCAGTTCTTCCCGACTCAGCTACATTGTGGGAAGCCTTCATTTCAATGTGAGAATGTTTGGATGTGTGGAGGTTGAGCACTCAAGAGAGCAAGAAAGAAGGAATCGCTGGGCAAATTCCCAGGCACATGTGATGCCATGTCTGCTTGTTCCTTCAGCTGGAAAAAAAATATAATTTCACAAGATGAATAATTGAGCTCTGGAGCAGAGTGTTCAGCTGTCTGTGCTGCACACGACTCAAAAGTATCTCTCTTGTTAAATTTGTCTGGTTATCAGTTCCCATTGCTAGATTCCAAGATGACAGGGTTGAAGCTTCTGCTTGGAGAGCACATTTTCACCTTTGGGGTGGGTATTAGGCAATCAGACAATAGCAAATTGAACTTACAGCTGAGTTACTGGGAAGGCAGAATCTCCTAGTAAGTTATAGAGAGTGTTCAAAGATTATGAATATTCCTTTATCTTACGTCCTTGTTTTCATAAACATCAAAAGGGATGCTTAACATTGTGTTAACTGTACCATGTCCCAACTACAGGAGGGGGACCAACAGACAAAGGTTTTACTACAACAAAGTTAAATTTAAAAATAAACGCATGATTTAAACAAGAGAAATAAATTTCAGGTAGACAAGTGCGGGCCTCGCTTTCTCCTTGTTGTCTTGTTTTGGCTATATAGGGAACTTTTACTTGTTATGGAAGCTTGGGAATTGATGTGGACCCTCACATGTCTTCAGCAATACAGTCTAGAAAAAGCTATTAAATAATATTGCACTGGCTCACGAACAAGGCTGGACAATTTGGAGCCAGTTTTGCAGGAGGCCAACTGCAAAAGTGGCTCCATGTTGTCCAGCCTTGCTTGTGAGCCAGTGCAATACCATTTAATAGCCTTTTTCTAGACTGTATGCTGAAGACATGTGAGGGTCTGCCAAAAAAACCCCCCTGCATTTCCACTTGGGGAATCGACACACAGCAACACTGCAGTTATTTTTATTGAACATTGATAAATTCTAACAAAAAAATCAAATTCTTATCCATCCCTAATATTGACTTTGTCAGACTATTTCCCATGGAACTGTGTTTGACATTAAGTAACAGATATTTCTCTGAATCCATGGAAGTTAAATTCTGATTACCATGATACTAAAAAGAAAGAGTGGGATGGTTTATTGGGGGGCCTCTAGCACCTTGGCTTTATCTGTCCAGCCATATCTAGTTCATGGAGAACATACACCTCTTCACAAAGTTACTCTTCCTCCTCACTATTGAGGGGGGAAAGTCCCCACTAGCTCATAACTGATATAGCAGAGATTTCCTTTTCTGCTTCAGACAATACTTTTCAGGAGTCAGGTAAATCATAGTCTAGATGACATCAGAAGCAGGGCCATACCCACTGGCATCATTCAGCCTAATGAAAGCTGTAAGAGGCATCTACTCACTTCCCACTTTGTTTCCCCACCTTGGCCATCTCCACTGTCCCATTTATGAGACTTCCAGAAGTTGGCTGCCATTGGAGACATAATGGCACCGTAGATGAACCTTTCCTCTGCTCCAGTGAGGCTTCCAGCTGTCTTCACATCTTTGCAAAAGGGCATATGGAACCAGTGTCCTCAGATATATTTGTCAAGTTGGAGAGCTACATTTTGCATCTTTGAACAGAGGACACTGGCTGTTTGAACAAGGGCTTGGATTAGAGGCAGTTCCCTTCTGATCATTTGCTGCTTAGACATCCTTCACTTTGGAGCATTTTGTGTGGTTTTTGTTTTTGTCTGCAGAGCGCACATTATGCAACTCAAAATAAATTATTCACTTTCTTACATGAAATGGCTTTCATGCTCCGACTTGTGTTTTCACAGGTACAGTGGGAGTGCATAAACCCCAAGTACAAAGTAAAGAAGAAGAATTACAAGAATTCTGGCATCGTCATTCTTAATCTGTGCAAGGTACCGTCACTTAAATAGTCTAATAATTAAAATTGGAAGTACTTTTTTGTAAAAGTCCTATTAAAATTCAAATTGAGGAATAGGAATTGGACTCATTTTTGCTAAGTTAAAAAGAGATAGACACATGCATAGAAAACCCCCTGCATACATTTAAACACGTCAGAGAAATTAACTGCAGTGATGAACTCTCCAGAGTAGTAGAACGCATGTTGCTACGTCAAGGTGGATCAGTGTTTCACAATGCTGTCCTAAAATGTGGTTGTTGACCCTTCTAGATCTACTTACTCTGTTTCCAGGATGCTTTCAAACATAAATATTTGCTTGCATCTTTACTGGCTTTCATCCTCCCTATGGACCCAGAGCAAGCTGCTGCCACAAAATAACATTTGACATTTTCCTAGGCAAGATCATGGGAACCCTGTCCTGAAGGTAGTGTGAAAGTGACTGCTGAAAGTCCAAATGGGGGGATGAGCATGTCCTAGTGTACTAGGGCTTATATTATAGCAGTGTCTGAGCTTGAGATGCCCTGGATTTAGGGTCATCCCAAGATACCTTGCTGCTTGAGGCAGAGCAGAGGAAATTTCCCTCTCAGACCTACTTAACTCATAGGCATAGTACCTGAAGCCAGTCAAGTTGTTTTGGCACATGAGACAGAAAATCCCACTTCTCCCTATCCCTGGGAGTAAAAACACAAAAATAACAAAACCAGTGACTAACCATTTGCTTCCCTTCCATAACACCCAAGATCTGCTGCTTGAGGCAACTGCATGACAGTAAGGCCAGCCCTAGCTCTATTGTCACAAAGAAACATGGTTTCCTCACAGGCCATCTTTGGACCTCCTAATCTCTTCCTCCTATAATGTATTCTTCACACAAACCAGCTCTTATGACTGCGTTAGTCTTCAACTCACTTCAAAATCAGGTCCATTCTTCTCAGTGATGACACGGAGAAGAATGCTGTTCTCCTCTCCTTACACCTTTCCTCTTTTCATCTTTTCCCAAGTGTGGGGCTGGATAGGATGGAGCACCTTTCTTTATTTCTTCTGAGTCTTGCTTTCTGATACCTTTCCTATTGTACTATGCTAAGTAGTATTTAAGACATTGCCATTTTGATCGGAATATCTGGCTTCCTTCCTTCCAGATTCACAAGATGCACTCATTTTTGGACTATATCATGGGTGGCTGCCAAATACAGTTCACAGTAAGCAGTTTTTAAATGATCTTTCAGTGGATAGAAGATGGAACTGTTTTGCAAAGTTAAATATTTAGTATTTCACATATGTGCTAAATTAGACACAAAATACCATTCCCCTCACCCATACACCATATGGGGGAGGTCAGTTGTACTTTGTGCCTAATTTACTACAGCTTTGAACGTGAATGTATAAAATGCAGCATTTTCTCTCATACATAGGGCATATTTCACACATTAGAACTTCTTTGGAGTCATGCTTTTGTGCAGCTAAAACCTGATAGCATTCCAAAATTGGTTTTGTCCGTGAACAGCCAACATTGACAGCAAGCAAGTCATATATTTATTGAAGGCATTTAAAAGGACAAACTCTTATACAAAGGAATCAGTCTTTGTTGGTTTATTATTTTTCATTGTAACGATATACGCCATACCTTTGCTTTACTAGTCTAACTTTGCTGAAACATAGCATGCTTGAAAATTTGATTCATTGTACATTTTGTTGCAACTGCTATTATTTTTCAAAAGGATTGTTGAAAAATGGTGGCAACACACACACACACACACACACACACACACACACACACACACACACACACACACACACACACACACGACAACAACTTAAAGAGATCTATACATATGATTTAGGAGCAGCTTTTGTCTTGACAGCACTTCTACAAAAACAGGTGCAGAGTTCTAAAGATGCCTTTAAGTCAGCCCACTTTCTTTTTGTTTTCAAATTAATTATGTTCCCATTGAGTTCAAGCAGGGTGCAAACAATGCGATGCAGCTGTGATCTGAAAGGCCAGTTGATAAGGGAGGGAGCTAAGATGCTAAGCATGGGTTTGTGAACAAAAAGCTATGGTATGATGTACCTGCTAATTTGTAGAGCTAATGAGAGGCTTTGTAGCATCATGCTGTGCATTCTAAACATTTTTGGAAGCATTTTTTGCCTAGAAAGAACGTATCTTGATAAATAAAAACAAACATTTGGTCTTTTCAGACCCATTCTTGTTGAACCCATCGTGCCTTTGAGGGCAAAACACTATGAAACAAAAGTCAAATGTGGGTTCTTCTAAACAGATTTTAGATGGACTGAAGCCCTTGTATGACACCACCTTGGTATAAGCATGAGACTAAACAATCTCTTAATTCAAACTGTTATCCATGGTAGAGAATTTGGGTGACATGTCTTTATATTGCTAGGGAATTCTGTTCAAGGGAAAAACAGATTGCTTCTGAGCAGAGTTTGCTAAAATTACTTTTTTGGGCTATAGCTCATAGATGTTGATGCAATTTTGGGGATTCTGGGAACTGTAGCCCCAACAAAAGTCCTTTCCAACCTTTGGCATAAATGTAATGTGAGCATGGCCAAAGATTGAAAAATACCTCATAGATCTGAAATCACAATTATTTGGTTTTATTAGATGAAGAAAATTTGAATTGCTGCTGATTTTATCCATTCTAGTTACTGGAAAAGCAACCTGCACCTCATACCTATCAGATAAATGAGGCTGTTTTAAAACACAAAAATATCTTGGAAATGCAGTGCCAATAGAGGTTGCTTTAGCCATTTCCTTCAGTATTGGGTGGAAAAAATCAGTTTGTACTGACAAAAGAGTGGGTCCTTGAGGTGGAGAAGAAAGAAATGAACTTTGTCATATCATTCTCAAAGGCATTCTACATTCTTTTTTAAATCCTCACAAAGCATATACCTACATTTATTCTATCTGTAGTCTTATTTCCGGCTTACCAAGGCCTTCAAAGCAGCTTAGAATATGAAACTAGAGATGGGCATGAATTTTTTAAAAAAATAGTGAATTGGATTGGTTTGTGGTTTGTGGCTATCTATGAACACACACACACACCCCGTGAACTGCAAGAAAAATGAACAAGTTTGAGGTTTGTTTTTCCAGTTCATGTGTGTGTGTGTGTGTGTGTGTGTGTGTGTGTGTGTGTGTGTGTGTGTGTGTGTGAACCTACCTGCTCCTCCCCTCTGCCACCTTTCCACTTTCACATTACTCCCATCGCCTCCCTATCTGCTGCCACATCCTCCTCCACCACCCTCAGAGGCAGTGGGCCCAGCCTCTCTTCCAATAGTGAGGCCTGTTGATTCTGCACAGCTGCTCACTGCCCAGATGTTGTAGGCTGGTGCCTACAGAGGTACCAGGCCAGCTCTTCAAGACCAGGCCCAACATCCCAGCTGATGTGCCAGCCTATCAGCTGGGTGGCAGGCTCATGTGCACAAGTCAGGCCTGGCTCCCTGGGAGAGGGAAAAGGGGACCCTGTGTTGGGTGGAAAACCTCAGGAAGTAATTTCAAAAGTGTAGACAAATGCAGACAAGCAGTGCTGGGACAATCCAGTGTATCCCAGTATATCTGGCAACAAATAGTGTCCCCATGTCTGGATTGCTGGTTTTGGGATGAGCTAGTCAAATCTGCGAGTAAAAACAAAACAAAACAGAACAATCCTTCTGTGATTAAAAATAACCAGAGCAGCCCCAGAACGACTGGGGACTGGAATTGGGGATATTCATATTTGTACTAGTGGTACCAGACCACAAAATTCATGACAGCCTCTTTCAGGTTTTTCACGTATATATGTGAAATAGTATGGAGAATGGTTGTTGTGGGTTTTTTCAGGCTCTTTGGCCATGTTCTGAAGGTTGTTCTTCCTAACATTTCGCCAGTCTCTGTGGCCGGCATCTTCAGAGGACAGTACTCTGTGCTCTGGAGAATCACGGAACCCTGAGACACCCCACAGGGTAACGGTCAAGGTGGGGAACAGGAGTCCTCCAGCACCACTATCATTCACAAAGTGACACCACACAAGGGATAATCCCAGAAGCTGACTCCTTTTTCCATCAGTTTATCACCTCTTACGCAATCACATAGCAATTGTCAGAGCTGTTTTTCAACAAGTATGAATGATAGTGAGCAGAAGAGGTTATCCTGTAGACCAGAGGTCCCCAACCCTCGGTCCACAGCCCAGTACCAGTCTGTGGCCTGAGCTGGACTGGACCGCAGAGACAGACCTCCCGCCCCACCCCGCCCACGATGAAGCACTTCATGGCACGATCCCAGCTTTTGAACACTGTGCCGGGACTTCACTGGGCGCGAGCACATGGCACTCCCTTCCCATCTTTCCCACCACCGCCCAACGGCTCTGCGCTCTGCCGATGTTTTGTCCACTTCGCGTCCCCATCTCTTCCTGTGCTCCGCTGGCAGACACAGAAGAGGTGAGCCCGAGAGGGAGCATGTAAAGGCGGCCGAGCACTGTCATGGAGGCTCGAGGTGCCTCTGGGAAGCATGGTGGGGGTGGAGCTGGAGCTTCTTGAGGGCCCAATACCCAAGAGGAGCCTCTGCCTCCACTCCAGGCCGCGCTGGTGGCCAACAGCTTCAACCACTGCTTCTTCCCAATCTCCAAGGACCAGCCCCGGTTGAGTGAAGGGGAAGGACGTGGACGAAGGGTGAGCTGGGCAGCCACTGGGGCTCCTCTGGTGCCGGTAGGCGAGAGGCCCTCTCAGCCCTCTTTTGGGGACTCAGCACCTGCCGGCCGAGGCCTGGCTCCTCAGGTCTGGGCTTTTGGGGGCCGCAATGATTTGTGGGCCAAAATGGCCACACCGCCTTGCTGGCTTCAGGGACTGCTTCTGTCAAGGAGGCACATTGGGGAATTTAACTCCCAACCTCTGGCTCCACAGCCAGAGACCTAATCCACTGAGCTATCTAAAATCGAGTAAGTAAATCATTATGTAGTTAAAAATTTCATAGTACTAGTCCCTGATCCATTTTCTGAAAAGGACCCCTGCATTTTTCTGGCCTTTCCCCAGTCCTTCATATCTTTGCTTGCCACATGTGTCAGAGCATGTCTAGTCTGGCAGTATCCTTCACAGATTCCTCAGTCATATAGGGAGGACAACCTGAACACTCCTACTGCTGCCAGTATGCATGTTCATTTTTAACTTGACCTGACATGATCAAGCAAGTCTCACAAGTTTGTTTGCTGCTGTTGCTGCTGCTTCTGTAGAGGCTTCTGTAGGTGGGGTTTTGGTCTTGTCTTAAATATTTGAGATCACTAACAATGATTACAATGAACACAGACATAGTCCTACATAAAAGTAGAAGAAAAATAAAGTTGTGATAAACTGTCAAAATAAAGTTGTGATACAACTGTCAAAATGGAAAATAAACATCCAGTTGTTTGCAACTTACAGTGGATATACAGTGATCCCTCACAAGACAAATGCCTCGCACAACGAAAAACTCACAAGACGAAAGCGTCTTGCGAGTTTTTCAGTGACTCACAAGATGTGTCATCTTACAAAAATTTTCTCATCTTGCAAAAATTTGATGCAAATTTCGCAAGATGACACGACTCGCGGAACAAATTATTTTCGTCTTGCAAGGCATCACTGTAAAAAGTTTACACACCTCTGTTAAAATGTCAGGTGTCTCTGATGTAAACAAATGAGACAAAGATAAATCATTTCAGAACTTTGCCGAAGCACCTTTTGATTTTATTACAGCACTCAGCCTTTTTAGGTATGAGTCTATCAGTATGGCATATCTTGACCTGGCAATATTTGCTCATTCTTCTTTGTAAAAACATTCCAAATCTGTCAGATTGCAAGGACATGTCCTGTGCACAGCCCTCTTCAGATCACCCCACAGATATTCAATCGGATTCAGGTCTGGGCTCTGGCTGGGCCATTCCAAAATGTTAATCTTCTTCTGGTGAAGCCATTCCTTTGTTGATTTGGATATATGCTTTGGGTCATTGTCATGCTGAAAGATGAAGTTCCTCCTCATGTTCAGCTTTCTAGCAGAAGCCTTAAGGTTTTGTGCCAATATTTACTGATATTTGGAACTGTTCATAATTCCCTCTAGCTTGACTAAGGTCCCTGTCTCAGCTGAAGAAAAATAGTCCCAAAGCATGATGCTGCCACCACCATGCTTCAACTGTGGGTACGGTGTTCTTTTGGTGATGCGTGGTGTTGTTTTTTGCCAAACATATATTTTGGAATTATGGTCAAAAAGTTCAACCTTGGTTTAATCAGACTATAACACTTTTTCCCACATGCTTTTGGGAGACTTCAGTTTTGTTATTGCAACATTTAGCCAGGCTTGGATATTTTTCTTTGTAAGAAAAGGATTCTGTCCTGCCACTCTACCCCATAGCCCAGACATATGAAGAATACAGGAGATTGTTGTCACATGTTCCACACAGCCAGTACTTTCCAGATATTCCTGCAGCTCCTTTAATGTTGCTGCAGGCCTCTTGGCAGCCTCCCTGACCAATTTTCTTCTAGTCTTTTCATCACTTTTGCAGGGATGTCCAGTTCTTGGTAATGTCACTGTTGTGCCATATTTTCTCCACTTGATAATGACTGTCTTCATTGTGTTCCATGGTATATCTAATGCCTTGGAAATTCTTTTGTACCCTTCTCCTGACTGATATCTTTTTAACAATGAGATCCCTCTGATGCTTTGAACGCTCTCTGAGGAGCATGGCTTCTGTCATAGGATGTGACTAAGAAAATGTCAGGAAAGACCTACTAGCATAGCTGATCTTTATTTGGGATTCCTCAGAGGCACTTTAAATGATGGCACAACATACTACTGCATAACAAATACCCCCACGCACGGATCCCCCCACGCTCCCCCATTCACAGACACTGGCGGTGGCAGCCCGCCTCCCAGTCCTTGGAAGAATGGTCTTCAACAAAACCGGTCCCTAGCAATAAAAAGGTTGGGGACCATTGCTGTAGACCATCTTGACTGTGGTCTTTGGTGTTATCACCATTCAGACTGCCCTTTGCTATGTAAAGCTTGGCATCCTTTTTCCTGCTGGCAGTGCAGGAACGATATTTTGCAGCAGTACTGGGCTATTTCCTGGCCTTTTGAATCGTGGTTATAGGAGCACAATATCCCACATTCTTAATCCAGAGATTTTTTAAATAATTGGATTATTTCAATTTGTGCAGTCATTTAGTTTGCCCTGTGTTTTTGTTGTCACTCACCAAGGAGACTATAGGATGACACAGTATTTAGTGATCTAGAAAATAGTAAGAAGTTTCAGAAAAATGAAAATACAGTGTCAAAACCGGTTCAAAGCTCAAATGTGAGTTTTGCTTCTTGGCACACCTTTGAGCTATCTTCCATCTGTAAAAAGAAGTGAAGAGCAGTTAATTAGCTTCTAAAATTACTTGGGTATGGAAACTGCACTACCTATTATTAGTGTTGCAGTAATCATAATGAAGTTTAAACTGTGAGAATGAAATTAACATAGGCATCTGACATTGCCCAGAATTAAATTTATATATATATGGTGTAGAACATTCTAATTTTGCAGTGATTTTACACTAGACAGATGTGTGAACCTGAAAGCACCTGAGTGTGGGGGATTAAATTAAACTCTGGTTGCTTAGAGCATATAATTAGGCAAATGAACATTGTAATATAACTGGAAGAGATGTTGTGTTTGATTTGTTTTGCTGCAGTAGGTTTTTTTGGAAACAAAATAGAAAAATCAAATTTTATTCATGTGTAATGAGATTAGGGGGGCGTTTGTTCTTTACTTTGTAAATTATGTGAAATATCAAGTAATGTTTAAGACAGAGTATGATATTTTTGGTGGGGTGCCCTTATGACCTTTTGTGATGGCCCTGTTTAGTGATTGCTTTAATAAGGTGCTGTGTCAGGTATGATATTAATTAATCCCTCCTCAATCTTTCCACCATCTAGCCCAGTGATGGCGAACCTTTTTGAGCCCGAGTGCCCAAATGGCAACACAAAACCAAATTATTTATTTCGAAGTTTCAACACTGCAATTAAACCTGAGGTTTTAGTTTAGAAAAAAACAACTCATGTCATTTACACATTTTGTCTGTCTGGTTCTTTATTGATTTCTCCAACTGACAGCTCTTTTAGAAAAAAGTCAAGTGCAAAATGCTACACTGAATTAAATGCATCCTATTTAGAAAGCTTATTAAGTACATTGAAATCCTGAACTTGTTTCCTCCAAAGTAAGCTACCCTCAGAAAAGCAGCTATATATAGGAGTGCAAATTTTTAAAGTGTATACAGTGGTGCCTCGCTTAACGAGCGCACCGTATAACGATGAAATCGCATAGCGATCCGTTTTTTCGGATCGCTAATGCGATCGCTCAACGTTTTTTTAATGGTGAAAAATTCGCTTTGCGAAGACCGGTAAGCGTTTCGCTTACCGATCTTCGCAAAACGAACCCCGCCGATCAGCTGTTCGGCGGCCAAAATGGCCACCGGAAGCCGGGAAATGGCCCAAAATGGCCACGCGCAGCGTTTTCGCGCCCTCGTTAAGCAAGGCGAGGGTGCGAAAATGGCTGCCGGCCATCCTGAAGCATCGCTGAACGGTGAGTATTTGGCCCATTTGGAACGCATTAAACGATGTTTAATGCGTTCCAATGGAAATCGCTGCCCCGTTCAGCAATGCTTCAGCATAGCGAAGGTTAATCCGGAACGGATTAACCTCGCTATGCGAGGCACCACTGTACTTATATTTTATACACTACATAAAGTGTATACACACATTTCACTTATTTGAAATGTAGTGCTGGAAAAGAGATTTACCGATATCATGATTTGTCAGTAAGATAAACAAAGCAAATTAAGTGTGGACTCTCACTAGAAGCTAAAATAACCAAGCAAAGGGTATTGTACTACAGTGGCATCATGAGAAGGCAAGCTCACTGGAAAAGGCAGCAATGCAGAAAAAAGTGCAATGCAGTAGGAAAAGAAGAAGACTGCATATGAGATGGATTGACTCAATAAAGAAAGCCACAGTCTTTTGTTTGCAAGACCTTTTGTTTGGTGTTGCATTCAAAGCAGGACCAGGAGCAGAGAGACTGGGATTCAGATTTGGGGAATAAACTATGATACTTTTGCCTGCTTTGGGGATGAGAAACAGAGAAACGTGATTGCTACACACTTGAGAAATCTAGTCCCAGGTGTGTTGGTTGTCTTTTACTAGGTGTTTGCTGTTAATGAAACTCTGCTAAATATTCCAGTTCTGCCCAGTTCAATTTAGAGTCTAAACAGAATCCTGAAATACTGTACTTGCTGTTCTCAGCAAAAATTGCAGAGCTAAATGCAGTGGAGATGAACTTTGGAAGGTTCCTTTTTTCATGGTTTTATTTATATTTACAGTGGTGCCTCGCACAGCGAGGTTAATCCATTCCGGATTAACCCTCGCTGTGTGAAACATCGCTCAACTGAAAGTAAAAAGCCACTGGAACGCATTAATCATGGTTTAATGCGTTCCAATTCAGCCGAATACTCACCGTTGTGCGATGTTCCGGGATGGCCGGCAGCCATTTTCGCACCCTCCCCTCGTTTTCGCTGCGCCCGGCCCTTTCGGCTGTTCCGGCGGCCATTTTGAAGCCGCGGAACAGCTGATCGGCGGGTCGCAAAGCGAAGGTCGGTAAGCGAACCGCTTACCGGCCTTCGCTCTGTGAATTTTCCCCTATCTAGGTGCCGTTTTGCGATCGCAAAAACGGCATCGTTGCACGGATTCGTCGCTCTACGGAGCGACCGTTGCGCGAGGCACCACTGTATTTATATTTAATTTATATACAACCCCATTGGTCCCAAGGCACTATTCTGTGCGGCCTACAGACAATTACAAACCAGGACAAACAGACTATGGATACTAAAATGTAACAGAAACAACAATGACAAATCAAAACCATAAAAAACAATGGCACCAACAAATTTTCACAATAAAGAGGACCGGACAGGAGGCACTCAGACAGGGTTGGATTGAAAAGAGTAGTGTTTTTTAAAGCTCAACCCCCATTTCTGTTGTATACTTTTCTTAGAAAAGCTACTTTTCTTTTCACTTCACTAGTTTGTTTTGCAGAGTATCCTGTAACTGGTCACATCTGTCATGGCAGCATTTCTCAATGTTCCCAGTTTCGGGACCCTGGGCATCAAAAACAGAGTCTGAGGACTTTGCTGAAGCCTCAGATGATTGGAATCTAACCAGTATCTTAACGAAGAGCACCTAAGGAACCTGATAAATGGCATAACTGAATTCAATTAAAGACAGGTGGAGGCATTCTGAATGTTATACAATGAATGGGTTAAGTACTCATACTGTTACTTCATCCTTTAAAAATCCAGAAAGATTAATGAATAATCATTTATCAAGTGTGTCTTCCTATAAACACCCTGGGAATAAGCACCATTGACTACAAGGGACTTATGCTTATATAAACACGGATAGCATTGCACTTTAGAAGTGTTGCATCACAGGATTGCAGAGCTCCATCCCATAACATATGGTGAAGCTCTAATGATATACTTCTGATATATTTCTATAGTACTATAATTTTTCAATCCTTGACCTATTGCTTCCAAGTTAAAACTTTTTCTTTCTTTCTTTCTTTCTTTCTTTCTTTCTTTCTTTCTTTCTTTCTTTCTTTCTTTCTTTCTTTCTTTCTTTCTTTCTTTCTTTCTTTCTTTCGTATGCTACGCATCTATCCAGGCTATTTTGGGTGGTTCACAACACAATCAAACAAAAAACATAATTGCAAATATAAAATAAATTCAACATATAAAACATAAAATGTAATGACAATTAAATAATCACATAATAAAATATTAGATATTTAAATATTTCAAATGGTGCAGAGGGCAGAAAAATCTTTTCATCAAAGGCTGTTTCAAGACAAACAAGTTTAGGCTTCTTTTGTTAATTTCCCTACTTACCAGAAAAAGACATTGCAAGGCCATATTTTGGATTAAAAACAGAACTATGTGGAAAATGCCTTAAAATTACTTCCACCTCCCACTCTGTCAAACAGAAAGCAATTTGTAAGGCTGGCCAGAAAAAAATCAAGTGTGTACCATAATACAATCTTACCGAAATCTTTTACTGGGTACTTTTGAATGCAATGCAATCCACCAATTGCGATTAGCTTTTGATGTTTTTTTTAATTCTGGTTTTATGAGTCAAGTCTCTCTGTCTCTGTCTCTCTCTCTCTCTCTCTCTCTCTCTCTCACACACACACACACACACACACACACACACACACACACACAAACATTTACGAAGGTTCCTTTTTTCATGGTTTTACAAAAGAGTCAGTTTCTCACACACATAACCTCCCTCCCTCCCTAAATTTTTAGCAATCATTTGTATCAGTTCAGTATGTACCTGTTTCCTCTCATTACATTTAAACAAACTGATGAATCCACCTGTCCCTCTCTCACACCTTTCTTCCTGCCTTAATTGGAGCCTTCCGTCCTGTTTGCATCAGTTCCTTTTTTCACAGTTTTGAGTCAGTCTCTCTCATACACACACATATACACACACCCTCCCTCCCTAAATTATCTACAATCTTACATTTAAACAAGCTTGATTAATCCACCCATCCCTCTCTCGCACCTTCTTTCCTGCCTTAATTGGAGCTTTCCCTCCTGCTTGCAGTCACCTCCGGTGGAAGCAGTAATTCACAAGGCGGATTGACTGCCCCGGGGCTGTTCTACAGCAGTAAACAATAAAGCAGCCTTATCTCTGATCTCTAAAAGAACTGATTTACAAGTGCCGCAACCAAGGAAGTTATCAGGGATAGGTGGCTTACAATCATGCAGTTTGAGGTTTGGCTGCGGATGTGTGTGGGGGAGGGGTAGCGCTCTGCTCATGTGCTCAGGGAGAGGTCTCCGCGTGCCAGCTATGGCACATGTGCCATAGGTTCTCCATCACTGATCTAGCCTCTCTAATCTCAACAGTTACACACTCGTCTAAAGAGGCAGTCTGATCTCTGTCTCTGCATTGCTTTTTAAAATCAAGCTTCATATCCAGCTCCACCCATGTCCAGTGTTTGGCCCCCTTATGTTTCAGTGGCCCACAAAAGGAGTGTGTAACACTGGGAAGAGCTTGTGGAATTTTTTTAAAGCAATAATTTCCCCCATAATTCAAGTACCAGATTTAGAAACATATGAATAAATCCAGTATAAGGACTTGTGTGACAATCAAAGAAATGATAAGTCTGCTACAGGCACTTTTCAGCTCATCACCCCTAAACAGGGATGTGACCAGAGGGGAGAGAGTGGGCAACCTAAAAGACTGGGGAATGACAGTTAAATTGCCAGGTAGAGCTCTGTTGTAAAAGGAAATAGATGGGATTAGGCAGGTAGGCCTGAGCTTGCCATTCCTCACGGCGAGGAAAAAACTAGTAAGTTCTAAGATGTTTGTGTTGTGAACTCAAAAACTATTTGCCCACTCTAGGAAAGATGAAGCTTTAGCATGTGGATACATACATCAGTAGAAGATCTTGGGTTGTTAATCCTGAAACCTTTGAAAGTTGTTTCTTTGAATTCTCACAACTTCTGTGCTTAAAGTTATGTGCCCTCAAATGGTCAAACAGCCAAGCTTTTAACCCTCTCTGAATGAATTTAAATAAAACAAGCCATTTGGGACATACACTATTCAGAGAATTGTAAGCTGTAAATGCTGTTGAAGACAGTATCATCAGAATGAACATCCTAATACATCCCTAATCTTGGTCTTATTGCCATACTCACCGTCCTCTCATTATATCCTCTCATTTTTGTAGTGTACTAAAAGCAGGACATATTGTCACTCTTAAAATCTGAGTATTCGGTGCAGCTGCACTGTCCTGGGATAGGACTCGAGACACTGAGTGGAAACAGAGAGGACATTTTGCTGCTTGCGAAGGAGGCAAAATGGCACCCTTTTCATTCCATATATACGAATTGGATGGATTGAAACACAGGAGGCTTAGCTCCAATTTGCTCCAGTGTGTGATTTGGGAGCAGAAGGGTACTCCCAAAATATTGGGAGGCCCCCATTTGGTCCATGAGCAATCTCTAAATTGGCAGTTGGCTCTTACTTGAACATCAACAATGAAGCAGCTACTTCTGCTATCACTGTGTGAGGGATAGCTTGGGATGATGTACAGCAGGGACTGTTCTGTCTCCTCTAACATCTTGCCACTGCCCCTCAGTGGCTGTTGTCTGAAGCAGCTGCCTCCTTTTGTCTCATGCAGTGGTTCACAACCTGGGCTCCCCAGATGTCCTTGGACTACATCTCTGACAAATCCTGGCCTGTGCAGCTAGTGGTGAAGGCTTTTGGGACTTTTAGTCCAAGAACATCTGGGGATCTGGTCTATTGGCACATTTTGCCAGTTACCACACTGTCAGCTTGTCCATGATGGTCTGCGATGAATGTTAGAAAAGGGGGGGAAAGGATCTTCTATCTAGTCATGCTTTATTCTTCCTTCTTTTTTCCTTGATTAGAGGGAATCCAGTGTATAACATTCAGGCGATGAGTCAAGCCATACACTTAATAACAAATGGAAATTGCTACCTTCTATTCCTGGTGTATTCAGATGAAATAATTCCACACCTCAGAAAACAGCAGTGAGGATGAATGGAACTGAATGCATACAGCATGATTCTTAAGTTCCTACTCATTCAATAGTCCTTTGACTTTAGGCCACTTGAGGATCTAAGTTATATTCTTGCCATTTACTGTGTATTTTGCTGTCACTGCTTTTCTTTCTTTTATTCTTTTATTGCTATTTTGCTGCTCTGTGTGGTTTTATATTGAATTGTATTATTTCTCACGACAATTACCTTACCTAGGCTGTTCTAGTAGAAAGGGAACGTGTATCAGTTTTTATTATATAAGTGGTTAAAATGTCATTTTTAAATATTACTATTTTTACATCATTTTAATTTGATTTTGTAGCTAAATTCAGTTTTACTTTTTTTAAAAATTATTTCATGAAGGCTGAAAGCTGCATTAAACATGGCTTTCTAATAAAGGAAGAGTTTAAATATAATATAAATGAATGAGTGAGTGAATGAATGAATGAATGATTTCTAATCTTTTCTGTATCAATAGTTTATATAAGCAGATAGGATGTATAGTAAGTATTAAAACGTGAACTGTAGCGAATGTTGCCCAGGTAGACTGATACGTAAGAACAGATAGTAACAACTTTGTGTGTATAACACATATTATGCATCCAATTATTTTGGTTCACATTCCCAATTTCTAAGGGAATTGTCAACATTCATGTGATGAAAGAAAATGGCAGCAGAAAAGAGGAGAAAAGTGGAAATGGAATTTTGGGATGATAATGTGAATAGAATGGATGTTAATATATTTTTGTGTCTCCTCTTCCTGATAACCCCAACCTTTCTTTCCTTCACCCTTTGTATCCCTTACCCTATCCCAAGTTATTAAAAATAACAATTACAAAATATTGTTTAAAAAGGAAGGAAAATGGAAGCATACAGCAGAGAACCTAACTGTTCTTCTTTCCCCTCCCCCCCTCCAGGTAGCTATAGATTTTACAGCTTCAAATGGTGACCCTCGGAACAGCTGTTCGCTCCACTACATCCATCCTTATCAGCCAAATGAATATCTAAAGGCATTGGTCGCTGTTGGGGAGATCTGTCAAGACTATGACAGGTAAAACATGACTGTATTTTATTTCAGAATAATTTGTTGATGATACTGAAGTAGTATGATAGGGGGCTAGATACTGATATCTATGGAACAGTAAGTACTGTGTCTGATATGCTTTTGCTAAGAGAGGGAGTGGTCCCTGCCCCGTTAAAGGAGGCAGTGATTCTCCCACTCCTAAAAAAGCCTAATCTGGACCCAGGTCTAGTGATCAACTATTGACCAGTGGCGAACCTCCCTTTTCTGGGCAAGGTGTTGGAATGTGTGGTGGCTAAGCAGCTCCAGGCTCTCCTGAATGAAACAGATTATCTTGATCCATTTCAATTGGATTTCAGCTGGGTTATGGGATAGAGACTGCCTTGGTCGCCCTGTTTGATGACCTTTGCCGGGAGAAAGACAGGGGGAATGCATCCCTGTTGATTCTCCTGGACCTCTCAGCACTTTTCAACACCATCGACTATGCTGTCCTTCTGGACAGACTGGCTGGGATGGGAATGGGAGGCATCATTTTACGATGGTTCCACTCCTACCTGGCTGATTGAGTCCAGAAGGTGGTACTGGGGGACAGTAGCTCTGATCCATGGTGGTTGTGTCATGGGGTTCCTCGGGGCTCTATACTGTCCCCCATACTATTCAATATGTACAGTGGTGCCTCGCATAGCGAGGTTAATTGGTTCCAAAAAAAACATCGCTATGGGAAAACATCGTTAAGTGAAACGTGTTTTCCCATAGAGATGCATTGAAAACCAGATAATCCGTTCCAATAGGAACGGATTATCCGGTTTTCTCCCCCACTATCGGGCGCAGCCCTTTGGGAGAAGCCTCGGGGGAGGGGGGGAAGACGGCATCGGCTCCTGCCTTCTCCCCCACCACCTGGCTTCTCCCAAAGGGCTGCCCTGACTGTGCTTGCAGCAGCGGAAGAGGTGCCCGGTGCTGCAAGCACAGTCGGACATGCCTCCCACCCTTCCCACCCTTCTCAAGCCGCAGGAGGTGGGTGGTGGGTGGGAGGCATAGCCGGACTCCTTGGCAGGCACCGCGGCTCAGATCGGATCGGAGCCGCGGTGCCTGGCGAGGAGTCCGGCCATGCCTCCCACCCTTCTCAAGCCGAAGGGGGTGGGGGTGGGGGTGGGAGGCATGGCCGGACTCCTTGGCAGGCACCGCGGCTCAGATCGGATCGGAGCCGCGGTGCCTGGCGAGGAGTCCGGCCATGCCTCCCACCCTTCTCAAGCCGAAGGGGGTGGGGGTGGGGGGCATAGCCGGACTCCTTGGCAGGCACCGCGGCTCAGATCGGATCGGAGCCGCGGTGCCTGGCGAGGAGTCCGGCCATGCCTCCCACCCTTCTCAAGCCGAAGGGGGTGGGGGTGGGGGTGGGAGGCATAGCCGGACTCCTTGGCAGGCACCGCGGCTCAGATCGGATCGGAGCCGCGGTGCCTGGCGAGGAGTCCGGCCATGCCTCCCACCCTTCTCAAGCCGAAGGGGGTGGGGGTGGGGGTGGGAGGCATAGCCGGACTCCTTGGCAGGCACCGCGGCTCAGATCGGATCGGAGCCGCGGTGCCTGGCGAGGAGTCCGGCCATGCCTCCCACCCTTCTCAAGCCGAAGGGGGTGGGGGTGGGAGGCATAGCCGGACTCCTTGGCAGGCACCGCGGCTCAGATCGGATCGGAGCCGCGGTGCCTGGCGAGGAGTCCGGCCATGCCTCCCACCCTTCTCAAGCCGAAGGGGGTGGGGGTGGGAGGCATAGCCGGACTCCTTGGCAGGCACCGCGGCTCAGATCGGATCGGAGCCGCGGTGCCTGGCAAGGAGTCCGGCCATGCCTCCCACCCTCCTCAGGCCGCGGGGGGAGGGTGGTGGGATCCATCCGGATCCCCCCACCCTCTCCCCGCGGCTTTGATCCGGCCCCCGGCCGGTTCCCCTTGCTTGGTCTGATCTGACCATGCAAGGGGAACCGGCGGGGGGCCGGATCCATGCTCCTACCGCCGCCGCCGCTGCTTGGATTCTCCCCCCGGCCGGCTTTCCCTTCCATGGTCGGACTCTCTGGAGTCCAGCCATGGATGGGGTAACCGGCCGGGGGGAGAATCCAAGCTCCTACCGCCGCCGCCGCTGCTTGGATCCGGCCCCCGGCCGGTTTCCCTTGCACGGTCGGATCAGACCATGCAAGGTGAACCGGCCAGGGGCCATATCCAAGCAGTGGCGGCGGCGGTAGGAGCTTAGATCCGGCCCCCAGCCGGATCCAAGCTCCTACCGCCGCCGCTGCTTGGATTCTCCCCCCGGCCGGCTTTCCCCTCCATGGTCGGACTCTCTGGAGTCCAGCCATGGATGGGGTAACCGGCCGGGGGGAGAATCCAAGCTCCTACCGCCGCCGCCGCCGCTTGGATCCGCCCCCCCGGCCGGTTCCCCTTGCTTGGTCTCATCTGACCATGCAAGGGGAACTGGCCGGGGGGCGAATCCAAGCGGCGGCGGCGGTAGGGGCTTTGATCCGGCCCCCGGCCGGTTCCCCTTGCTTGGTCTGATCTGACCATGCAAGGGAAACCGGCGGGGGGCCGGATCCATGCCCCTACCGCCGCCGCCGCTGCTTGGATTCTCCCCCCGGCCGGCTTTCCCTTCCATGGTCGGACTCTCTGGAGTCCAGCCATGGATGGGGTAACCGGCCGGGGGGAGAATCCAAGCTCCTACCGCTGCCGCCGCCGCTTGGATCCGGCCCCCGGCCGGTTCCCCTTGCACAGTCGGATCCGACCATGCAAGGGGAACCGGCCGGGGGGCGGTTCCAAGCGGCGGCGGTGGCGGTGGAGCTTGGATCCGCCTCCCGGCCGGTTACCCCATTCATGGCCGGACTCCTGAGAGTCCGACCATGGAAGGGGAACCGGCCGGGGGGCAGATCCTAGCCCCGGATGCCTGATAGGCATCCGGACCCCTGCCGCCGCGGCTTGGATCCGCGTTGCGGCCGGCTACCCCATCCATGGTCGGACTCCTGAGAGTCCGACCATGGCGGGGGTAGCCGGCCGTGGGGCGGATACAAGCGGCGGCGGCGGGGGTCCGGATGCCTTTTAGGCATCCGAAGGGGAATCCCGGCGGTGGCCTTGGAACGACCCTTCGGAAGGGTCCTTCCGAGGCTACCGCCGGCATTTTCCCCCAGCTGAGCAGCGGGAGCGGTCCTTTGGAGGCTCCCGCCACTCAGCTGGGGGAAAATAGGGCCCATGGGGAAAACATCGCAAAGCGATTTTTCCCCATAGGCAACATCGCAAAGCGATGGCAAAAGAGATTGCTTTTTTGCCATCGCTATGCGAATTCATCATTAACCGGGGCACTCGTTAAACGAGGCACCACTGTACATGAAACTGCTGGGGGAGGCCGTTAGGAGGTTTGGGCTGAGGAGTCATCAGTATGCTGACGACACCCAGCTCTACCTCTCATTCTCTACTAATCCAGGTGTGACAGCTGCCATTTTGAACTCATGCCTGGACTTGATAACGGACTGGATGATGGTCAATAAACTGAGGCTCAATCCAAACAAGACCGAGGTGCTGTTGGTAGCTACTCCGCCAGATAGGTTAAAGGGCCATTTCTCTGCCTTAGATGGGGTTACACTACCCTAAAGGACAGGGTCCACAGCTTGGGGGTTCTTCTTGACCCGGGTCTGACCTTGGAAGCCCAGGTGGACTCAGTATCCAGGGGTGCCTTCTTACAGCTGTGGAGAATATATCAACTTCACCCTTACCTTGATTAGCGGAGCCTGGCAACAGTCACACATGTACTGGTATCAACCAGACTGGACTACTGCAACTGGCACAGAACTGGGCTGCACGGCCGGTAAGTGGTGCATCCACATGGGCTCATATCACGCTGGTTCTGAAAAATTTACACTGGCTGCTAGTTGCTGCTCGGGCCCATTTCAAAGTGATTACTTTGACATATAAAGCCCTAAACGGCTTAGGACCTGGTTACCTAAAGGACTGCCTTCTTCCACACGAGCCTACCCGTCCTCTAAGATCAGGCCAGGAGGCCCTTCTGAAGGTGCCATCCCTGAAAGAGGTGAGGGGATGGCATGCCGAAATAGGGCCTTCTCAGCTATTGCCCCCCAACTTTGGAATGCCCTCCCTATAGAGATCCACCTGGCTCCAACACTTTTGGCTTTTTGGCGCCAGGCAAAGACTTTTCTAGCCAGCATTTTAATTAAATAGTATTCTTTAGCTGGCATATGAGCAGCAGTATTTATTAATATTAATGTTTTATTGACTGTTTTTAATATAGGGTATTATTATAATATTGCCTATTTTTAATGGTTTTAATGTTTTTAAAGTTTTAATATTGTTGTATGCCACTCAGAGACCATTGGTAATGGTGTGGCTAAAAAATATATATTGTAAATAAATAAATAAATAAAAGCTCAATGAATTCTAACATAAACAGGTTGTATACAGGACTTACAATAACATTGAAATAAGACACTACGGGGGCTCTTGAGACTTTGGTTGCAAATTTCCAGATTTGCTCAACAGAGTTCAGAAATTCAGATTTGAATCCACTCAGCTATTTACCATTTCCTTGAAATCTCTGGTCCTTTCGCACCTCTGACTAGCCGCTCTTCCTTTCCTTGACACATAAATCTTTTAAGCATAAAGTATACAAATCTCTCTCTCTCTCTCTCTCTGGCTGTCATAAATAGCAGGTGCATGTACACATTATTCAGGATTTCTGGGCAAAAACTAGGAATAAATGAAACAGTGTGTGTCCAGAGTTGTTCACTCAGCCCTGACCCAAATCTTCTTTGCTGGAATTCAAATCTCGTTCACATGATATAGACAATTTTTGACATATGGTCAGGGGGACTATTTAACAAAGCTCCATGTAACCTGCTTTGGCTGTAGTGATGATTTCCCTCAATGCACTTCTCCTCTCCCTTCAAAATTGCTGGGGTGGGTGGAGTGGTACCCCTGTGTAGTTCAAACTCCATGTACAACTCTTGAGCCTCCAAAAACATGACTACAAATCATCTCTCTCTCTCTCTCTCTCTCTCACACACACACACACACACACACACACACACACACACACACACACACACACACACACACAGAGAGAGAGAGAGAGAGAGAGAGAGAGAGAGAACAGTCTTGTCTATCAGAGTTCTCTCCCATAGCACTGACAGTCCTTTCTATACAGTACTGTGTGTGATGAGTCTTAAAGATCCTTATGACCCTCTGATTTAGAAGCTGAATTAGAGAGGTTGTGTTTGGGAGCTAGTAGACCACTTTGATGCCTTCAGTGTTGAATGCATAGGGTTGAATGCATGCCAAGGACACTGTGTGTACGTATGTACGTACGTACGTACAGTGGTGCCCCACTTGACAACGATAATGCATTCCAGCAAAATTGCTGTACAGCGAAATCGTTGTCAAGTGAAAAAAACCCATTGAAATGCATTGAAAACCAGTCAGTGCGTTCCAATGGGGGAAATACCTGATCGTGCAGCGAAGATCCTCCATAGGGCGGCCATTTTCCGCTCCCTGTCCTGTGAAATGAGGTCAGCAAAACAGTGGGGAGCAATTTTGAGAGCCGCCAATCAGCTGTTTTTAAATCGTCGTTAAGCGAAAAATTAGTTCCCGAAGTAGGGAACTGATCCTCATCAAGCGAAAAAAACCCATACAAATATCGTTTTGCGATCGCTATAGCAATTGCAAAAAAGTCATCATAAAGTGATTTCGTCGTCTAACGGGGTAATCGTCAAGTGGGGCACCACTGTATGTGTGTGTGTGTGTGTGTGTGTGTGTGTGTGTTTGTTTAAAAGAAAACTGTGTATAACCAAAACCATGCTGTTTAGACCTGTGCAATTCAGGGGATAAGTGTACAGTGGTGCCTCACACAACGATGTTAATTGGTTCCAAAAAAATCAAAGTTGTGTGAAACATCGTTCTGTGAAACACCATTTCACATAGGAATGCATTGAAAACCAGTTAATCCGTTCCAATTGGAACAGATTGCCATCGTTCAGTGAAAATCCCCATAGGAAACATCGTTGAGTGAAACAATGTTTCCTATATTGGAATGTATTGAAGCCGACTCAATACATTTCAATGCCTTTGCGAAGTCCTTTTTCGCTCCTGTAAAAGTGTCAGACCATCCAATGGTTTCCTATGGAGAAAAAACAAAAAATCATCATAAATTAACGAAGTGTCAGAACAACACCAAAATCAGTTTGCATAGGTTTCAGGAGGTGGACTAACCATTGCAATCATTTAAAACAGTGTCCAAACATTGTAAGACACTTTTACAGGAGCAAAAAGGAAGATCGTTGTGTGAAAATCCCCCATAGGAAACATCGCTGTGTGAGGCAGCAAATTTAACAGAAAAAGGCATTGTTGTGTGAATTCATCGTTGTGTGAGGCACTCGTTGTGCGAGGCACCACTGTATATTCTTTCTGCACACTGACTTCAGAAGACAAAAGTAACCCTAATTCCTTTGACCTATCAGTTTGGTCTTTTGAAATGCAAGTATCACAGCCTGTATATGGGTACCTCTTGATTGTGGTGATTTCCCATGTGCTGCTGGAACATGTGGAAAGTTCCATCATATGAGGTGCCATGAGCATACTTAACAAAGACAAGTATCTTTATCGAATTGAATGTCACTGCCTTGTTAGCCTCGTGCTGATTATGCTCCTGGATCATTTTTGAGGAGTCTGCTGTTGTCTTAAATGTATTACACTATGGGGTGCAGTAATTAGCATGCTTCAAAGGATTGCTATTTGCATAGCAATGGAACCTGCTTTGAAAGGCAAGTGAAGGAGCTGAGTGGAACACTGCTAGCATGGCATAAATGGAACTTCAGCAAATTGGAATGAAATCCCCAAGAAACGGCAGTAATGTGTGGGCCAGCAAAGGGCCTGGATAAGAACTGATTGCTGTTGAGTACTTTCGTTCATCCTTTGTCCACAAAATCACATGGCACTATTTCTCATTATAGCTGTAGGAATTACATTTTCAGTCAATAGGATATTTTGCCAGTTCAGTGCTCAAGAAACAAAGCAAAGCAACAAAAATATGCTTCCAAGCAGAGAAAGAGCACAGTGTATCCCAGATCCCTCCATAATAATGAAGTTTCTTGTAATCTCAAGACTGCATTTTCTAAAGAACCACTCCTCTTTCTTTGCAACTTTCTCATATAGTCTTATATTTTAGTTGCTTCCAAGCCCCCACCCTACCTACCCCTTTTCCCAAATGATGCAAGTGTTTCTAAATAGGGAAAATAACTGTCACTGTCACTGTTGTTAATAATGTTCGCAGTAACATCAGTTGGTTTGGGAATATAAAATGGGCAAGTTAAAAGAATTGCTGAGTGGTACTATGAAGGTAATAAGTTTTCCTACTGAGTTCAGTGGAACTTATGCCCAAATATACGTGCTTAGGTTTGCAGCCTTAATCAATCTTTGTGGTTTTTGCACAAGAATACTGTTTCCCCGAAAATAAGACCTAGCCTGAAAATAAGCCCTAGTAGGATTTTTCAGGATGATAATATAAGCCCTACCCCAAAAATAAGCCCTAGTTAAGTGAAACCCCGCCCTCCACCATTGTGCAGCAACCAGAAGATGACATGACTATCTTTGAATAAATGTAGATTGTTGTACATGAAAAAATAAAACATCCCCTGAAAATAAGCCCTAATGCGTTTTTTGGACCAAAAATTAATATAAGACCCTGTCTTATTTTCAGGGAAACACGGTACAGTATGTACACTAAAAGAAAATATCAGTAATAATTATATGTTAACATGTTACTCTAAATATAATAATTTACCAATTTATAATTTGCTAATGCTATCATTTGGTATGTTCTCCCCAATCTCATGTTGCATCCTATACGGTTACATGTGTTTTTAACTTGTTTTAGAAAGTGGTTGGTTTGCTTGCTTGCTTGCTTGCTTGCCTGCTTATTTGTTTGTTTGTTTAGTTAGTTAATGAGCTAACTAGTTAGCTTGCTGGCTTGGTCACGTCTTTCCTTAGAATCATGCTAAATATGTAAAAATCAATGGCTGTAATGCTGCACATATCTACTTGGGAATAAATTGCTTTTGAAATCAGTGGGTGTCCTTTGAATAGACACACACATAGGATTTACACTGCATATTATAAGGGAGACAATATTCTGTTCTAATTCAAGACTTCCTGTATCTCCAGCATTTGCACACAGTTTTTCAGGGCTAACAGTCCCAAGGTAGCTCACAAAATATTGAAAAAAAATATATTATTACATACTTGCAAAACCACAATCTAAAACAGTGGTCGTGAACCTGTGGCCCTCCACATGAGACTGATCTACAATGTCTACCTATGCTAACATTTAACCATGTTAGCTCAGTCTGATGGAAGCATTATGCCAGGAGCAAATCCATCATCTTCATGATGATGTATATACACAAAAGCAATAGTAAGAAGAATAGTAGTTGTGGCAAAGTTGTTGGCAGTGGTGGTGGTGATCTAATCCAGTTTTAATCCCAACGAGAGTATTTCCACTGAAGTGACTAAGACTAATATAAGACTCCTGGGACAAAATCCGATTCCACAGGTAAACAACAGATATCATTTTTGGAAGCAAACTACTAAAACTTAAGAATTTCTGTAAGCATCCGTTATATGCCAGGTCACATGACTCCATGCATAATGGGCAACACTTACAGAAACTTTTTAATTTAAGGCAATTTACTTCCAAAAGTTAAATCTTTTGCATGATATCACAAATCCACATTTTGGAATGGTGCTTTTAAGAAACAGTTGCAGCACTAAGGCCCCCAATATAGTTACTTACCATTATGGTTACAAATATTAAAGTAACACTTTGCTTTCTCATTATTGAGAAGTAACTGAAATGTTCCCTATTCAGAGGGGGACAAGTTATTAACTTCTGGTAGAAAACAAGCATAAGCAGTGGTTATAACAGGAACTATCATGACCTGTTACTACTAGAGTACAGTAGTTACAACAAAAACTAACAAAACCTGTTAACTACTAAACAGAAGCAGATAACAATTTCACCATGAAAGGAATGGTGTACTACAGTTGTACAGTATGTAATGTATTTCGCAAAAGGGAATTAATTACACATATTGCAACAACTTTTCTTCGTTCTCATTGGGTTCATTTAATGCATGAATATGTCTTGTGCTGGAGCTAGCTTGGGGTTAAAAACTGCTCCTGCATCCCCTCTATGCATTTATACATGATTTCACACAACTGTTTATTGCCCCACAAAATGATCAGGTATTGAATATTAATATTCTCGTGGGTCCCAATTTCTTCAAAATGCATAAAGCTAGTCCAAAATCTTATTACTCCCTAGAGGAGGAAGAAAATAAGCGTTCTTAACATATATGAAGCTTGAATAAGAATGAGATAACCCTGTTTTACTCCTTTGGATATTTATTTTATTTATTATTTATTTATTTATTTTAGTTTTATACCGTCCATCTGGCTGCCGAGGCCACTCTGGACAGTTTACAAAATACAGTATTAAAACAATAACATAAAAAACAAAAATAATCAGTAATGACCAAACAAAATATAAGAACTACTAAGACAAATTACATTAAGAAATAATATACAGTGGTGCCTCGCATAACATTTTTAATTGGTTCCAAAAAAAAAAAGCCTTATGCGAAAAAAACTTTATGCGAAACACCATTTCCCATAGGAATGCATTGGAAACCGGTTAATCCGTTCCAATAGGCACGGATTGGCGTCCTTAAGCGAAAAAACCCATAGGAAACATTGTTAAACGATACAATGTTTCCTCCATTGGAATGTATTGAAGCCGACTCAATACATTTCAATGGCTTTGCGAAGTCAATTTTTGCAAATTTAAGTGTGTCATAAAAGGGTCAAAAATGGTTTTAAATGCTTGGATTAGCTTCTGCACCCTCTAAAACGGATGCAAAAGTTAATTTGGCTTTGATCTGACTTTTCGTTAATTTATGGTGAATTTTTTCCCCCCAACTTTTGACAGCTGTCAAAATCTGACAGCTCCATTGTTTCCTATGGGGGAGAAAAAAATTCACAAAAAATTAACAAAAAGTCAGATCAATGCCAAATTAAGTATGCACACATTTTAGAAGGTGCACTAACGATTCCAAGCATTTAAAACCATTTTTCAACATGTTAAGACACTTTTGTAATTGAAAAAATGAACATCGTTAAGTGAAGCAGGGGACCTAAAACAAAAAACGTTAAGCGAAGCATGGTCCCAAAATCGCTATGTGAAAATCGCCCATAGGGAAAAACGTTATATGAAGCACAATCTGACTCTGAAAAAATAAACGTTAAGCGAAAAAAACGTTAAACGAAGCAAACGTTATGCGAGGCACCACTGTAATAAAAGCATAATAAAGCATAATAAAAGCATGGCGGAGGGTTGAGTATTAGTTATTGAAAGCACTACAGTATTGTATCAGGATATTTTAAAATCTGGGAAGGCCTGTCTAAATAACCATATTTTTAATGTATTTGTGAAGGCTTTCACAGCCGGGATCTAATGGTTGTTGTGGGTTTTTCGGGCTCTTTGGATGTGTTCTGGAAGTTGTTCTTCCTAACGTTTCGCCAGTCTCTGTGGCCGGCATCTTCAGAGGACAGCATTCTGTGCTCTCACACAGAGTGCTGTCCTCTGACAGCTGTGCTGTCCTCTGAAGATGCCGGCCACAGAGACTGGCGAAACGTTACGAAGAACAACCTCCAGAACACGGCCAAAGAGCCCGAAAAATCCACAACAACCATATTTTTAATGATTTTTTAAAAAGGTTCCCATTGAAGGGGCCAGGCGGGATTCTGTTCCATAGTTGTGGGGTGACTTCCAAGAAGGCCTGATTTCTGGTTGTCATTTCCCAGGCCTCTCTTGGGGTCAGAACTCTCAATTGCCCAGCCTGGGAAGATCTTACAGAATGGGCAGATCTAATTGGAAGGAGGCATTCTGGCAGATTTTGAGGTCCTAAACTGTTTAGGGCCTTATAGGTTAACACCATCACCTTGAAGCTGGCACAGATGCAAACAGGTAACCAGTGCAGAGCAGCCAAGGTGGGGAAAATATGTTGATGGCTCTTTACCCCACTCAACAATCTGGCCGTCGAGTTCTGGACCCATTGAATTCTCCATAGAGAGCATTGCAATAGTCTAATCTTGAGACTACCAGTGCATGAACCAGCATGGTAAGGGACCCTGTGTCAAGACAGGGACGTAACTGGGCAATCTGCCTTAGATGGAACTAGGCGGAACAGACCACAGATGCTGTCTGGGATTCCATGGACAGCGCCAGGTCCAGGAGTATATGCGCAAGCTGTGCACTTCCTCCTTCAGGAAAAGAGTAGCACTACTAAAGGAGAGGGAAGCACCCAGACTGAAAATACTAGGGCAGCTACCCTCAGGGTTTCCATCTTGCCCGGGTTTAGCCTCAGTCTATTATCCCTCATCCACCCCAGCACATCGTCCAGGCAGAACTCAAGGATGGGACAGCATCTTCTGCAGATGGGTGGAAGGAGAGATAGAGCTGGTTGTCATCTGCATATTTGTGACACAAAGCTCCAAAACCCTTGATGACCTCCCTCAGTGGCCCCATATAAATATTAAATAGCATTGGGGAGATGCTTGACCCCTGGGGGAGTCCATGGAGTGGACAGCATCTCCCCAAGCTGTACTCTCTGAGGACAGTCCTCCAGGAAGGACCTGAGCCAGGCCAAGGCCTGACCTCTGATCTCCAACCCAGAGAACCTCCCCAGGAGGATAAAGTGGTCAACGGTATCAAAGGCTGCTGACAGGTAAAGGAGGACCAAGAAGGATGTTTCACCCTTATCAGCCTCCCTCAGAACATCATCTTGCAGGGCAACCAATGCTGATTTTGCCATGACGCAGACTGAACCCGGACTGGAATGGATCAAGGGCATTGGTTTCCTCCAGAAATGCCTGAAGTTGGTTGGCCACCACTCTCTCCACTAACATGCTAATAAAAGGGACATTGGCGACGGGCCAATGGTTGTTAATATCATCTACCACCAAATTGGGCTTTTTATGGGTGGGTTTAAAGAGAGTATACTTGAGGGAAGTGGGATATGGCAGTGGTTCCCAAACTTTTTTAGCTTGTGGCTCCATTTACTTACTGGCTACTGGCCACAACTCCCCATTACAGTAGGACTGGTATATCCAATATCCACAGGATCAGTACCCGTGGTTTCACTTATCCACTGCCTGAAAAATTTAAAAAAAAAACACATGAGTAAACCTTCCCAAGGTGTATTACCAGGATTGGCCATTGTTGTTGTTGTTTAGTCGTTAAGTCATGTTTGACTCTTCATGACCCCATGAACCAGTGGAAGGCCCTCCTGTCTTCCACTGCCTCCTGGAGTTTGGTCAAATTCATGTTGGTAGCTTCAATGATGCTGTCCAACCATCTTGTCCTCTGTCATCCCCTTCTCCTCTTGCCTTCACTCTTTCCTAACATCAGGGTCTTTTCCAGGGAGATTTCTCATGAGATGGCCAAAGTATTGGAGTCTCAGCTTTGGGATCTGTCCTTCCAGTGAGCACTCAGGGTTGATTTCCTTCAGAATGGATAAGTTTGATCTCCTTGCAGTCCAGGGGACTCTCAAGAGGCTCCTCCAGCACCACAATTCAAAGGCATCAATTATTTGGCAGTCAGCCTTCTTTATGGTCCAGTTCTCACTTCCATACATTACTAGGACTGGCCATTAAATGGAACCAAAGACTATGCTATATACAGATGGTTTCATGGAAACTCACTGGTGGCCTGATTTCTCCAAAGGAAGCAGCTTCTGGGTAAAATGGAGACGCTGCAGTTTTGCAATGGGGTCAGGGAAGGCTGTCTTGTGAAAATGAGGGCAGGAAACCCAGTCCTTTGGCAATACTGGGCCAGGGTTCCCTCTCTCCACTATGCAGGGACACTAGACAAACTGCAAGTAAGTGCTGTAGGATACTTTGGGTGGGGGGAAGGGAGGGGGAAGGATAAGAAGACTCCATGGTGGAATTTACTGGGTGGGTTTACTGGACAACCTGGAGCCCAATTTGGGAAACACTGATCAATGGGAATTGGTTTCAGTAAGGCATTATTCAGACTGCTTTTTATTTCCATGTGTTATAACAAAATGACTAGGTCAATCATGTTGTCCAAACTGAGGCTTCTGACTTAAGTCTCTTACATAAGCCAGGGATCATAAAGTAAGAGGAAACCCTAGATTGCAATTTTAGCTTTTAAGACAAACCAGGGCTGGTGATTTAGAAACATGCTACACTTCCAGTTCTTGGCGTGCTCTCATTCCTTCTGCTTACAGCATCTTTTTGAGCATTCTACAGAGTTGAGAATTCATGTAATGAAATTGGGCAGGGAGGTTGGTTTCTTTGAGTGTAAGGTTTGTTGCTGTTTTTGCCAGAGCAGCTTATTTTAATGCTCATCAGTGGAATTCATGGGAATCATATTTAGCTCAAGCTTTGTTAGTTAATTCATTAGTGGACGCCTTTCAGAAGTTAGCTTCAGGGTATGTGTATTCCCCATGTTCATTAATTATTATTCTTGTAGGTAGCAGACTTGCACTTTCCATCTCTATGCACTTAAAACTTAATTATAGGCACACGTTTCTTCATAGTCAGCAGATCGCACTTCCCCAAGGCACTTCAGGAGCAATTTGTTTAAAAAAATGTAAAATTGACAGAGCAGTAATTAGAGTGGGTGCATATTTTTTAATCTTTGTTTTTAAACATTTATCTTATGATCTTGTAATAGTATCATCACTATACAGCTCCCACTGCACTGCAGTTTTTCTAGGCTCACAGAGGTACTTTATATATGTAATTGGCTATGCATGATTAGGACAGTTCCTTGAGATGTTCTGTGATATCTGTGAGAATCTGCTATATTTTTGACTTCCCAGAGCAGGGAAGGATGTACCTCATGGTCCACATGTGACCATTGGTCATTCCCAGTGTTGCTCACAATGCTGGAGAGCCTTTGCTACTCCCTTCTCCAAGCTAGTTAGACCACCAGCTACAGTATGATGTAGTGGCAGGTGGACAGGACTCCGAAGAACTGGGGGTAAATCATGTTGGGGTAAGGAATATGTTGCAGACTTTGAGAGTTTGGGTTGCTTTGCTTCACTTTCCAGTTATCCAACTCTGCTTTCTGCTGCCTGAAGAGCAATTGACACAACAAGCTAAACGCAGCCCAGCTGAATCAGGGCTTAAATCAACTTTTCCTCTTGCCTGGTTGCAGTGGCAAAAATAGGTGGGAGTATTTGTCAAACCAAAATACATGGATAGCTGAGTTAAGTTTGATGCTTTGGCTTGGTGGTTGTGAGTTGTGTACCTGATGTGGATAGAACTGATGGGGAGCAGGCTATAATGTTATCTGTGTGAACCAGGCACCAGTGTTGGCTTCATATGTCAAGCCAATTCTGACACTTACCTTCACTTCGCACATTCACCACGTTATGACAATGTAACATTTCCATCTGGAGTCTTTTACTGTGTGAGAACAAGTCAAAGGTGGAGAAAGTTCCCCATGAGACAGAACCATCAGTCTTCCAACGAATGGTGATTCAGGAGATCACTGAGGCAGTATTGGGGAAACACGGGTATAGGACCCCATTTGGCCAGGAACCTGCCTCATAGGTTTGTGATAAAAAGTTGAAGTGGGGAAGTGGAAAGCCACATAGGTCACTCACAGTGCTGTACTGACTAGCAACTGAAAAACTTGTTAGTATACAGTATGTTCATAATGGCTTCCATGTAAAAATCCCACTCAGGCAGCCAGTCACTCAGGGAAAGCTTGTCTGAAGATACAATATAGGCTTCACCTAGAAACTTTATTCCAGCTATTTATTATTTAGCCCTGTTGAGGCCTTATGCCATGGAGAAGACTAAATCCACCCAGGATTTTGCTAAGACATACAATCTGAATAAGACAGACCCAAGAGCTCAGTAAGCACAGTCTGTATGATTTCCAAATGAGGAAACAGAAGGGCAGGGTTCACATGTCTGCCCTCATCCTCATCAACCATTGAACCATCTCCTCAGTTTCAGGCATAATGCCTGAACAGAGATTTTGTTTCATCCATAGTATTAGTGCAAAGTGAAATGTTACTCCTTGCCTCTTTTAGTATCCAAGGCTACAGCAACTCATACACAGTGCAACACATAGAGCTGCCTGTGGAGCATGGACAGATGACTGTGAAGTCAACTGGGCCTTAGAAAGCCTGGCTAAAACAAGGCCAGAGCAGGTGATGGTATTCCAGTTGATCTATTTAATGTCTTAAAAGATGCCACTGTTAAGGTGCTACATTCAATATGCCAGCAAGTTTGGAAAAATTAAAGTGAGGCACTACTGTATGTGGGACAGGAAGCAACAGTGGCCAGAGGACTGGAAAAGATCAGTCTACATCCCAGTTCCAAAGAAGGGCAGTGCCAAAGAATGCTGCAACTACCGTACAATTGCACTCATTTCACACACTAGCAAGGTTATGCTCAAAATCCCACAAGGGAGGCTTCAGCAGTATGTGGACCGAGAACTCCCAGAAGTACAAGCTGGATTTCGAAGGGCCAGAGGAACTAGAGACCAAATTGCTAACATGCACTGGATTATGGAGAAAGCTAGAGAGAGCCAGAAAAAACATCTACTTTTGCTTCATTGACTATGCAAAAGCCTTTGACTGTGTGGACCACAGCAAACTATGGCAAGTCCTTAAAGAAATGGGAGTGCTTGACCACCTTATCTATCTCCTGAGAAACCTATACAGTCATGCCCCGCTTAATGGTTACCCCATATAATGACGAATCCACTTCACGATGATGTTTTTGCAATCGCAATTGCGATCGCAAAACGATGTTTTAATGGTTTTTGTTCAGTTTGCAATGATCGGTTCCCTGCTTCGGGAACCGATTCTTTGCATTACGATGATCAAAACAGCTGATTGTTGGGTTTTCAAAATGGCCACCAGCTGCTCAAAATGGCTCCCCACTGTTTTTAGGAGGCATTTTTCGCTTAACAGGCACCCGAAATGGCCGCTGTATGGAGGATCTTTGCTGGATGAGCAGATATTCAGCCCATTGGAACGCATTGAACGGTTTTCAATGCATTTCAATGGGCTTTTTTATTTCGCTTGACAACTTTTCGCTCTACAGCAATTTTGCTGGAACAAATTAACGTCGTCAAGCGAGGCACTACTGTACATGGGACAGGAAGCAACAGTTAGAACTGGAGATGGAACAACTGAGTGGTTCAAAATTGGGAAAGGAATACGACAAGGCTATATACTGCCCCCTGCTTATTTAACTTATATGCAGAATACAGTGGTGTCTCACTTAACGGGCACCTCATTGAATGATGAATTCGCATAGTGATTACGTTTTTGCGATCGCAAAAGCGATCGCATTGCGATGTTTTTAATGGTAAAACATCGCTTTGCGATGACCGGTAAGCTATTTCGCTTACCGATTTTCGTATAGCAATGTTTTTAGAACAGCTGATCGGCGGTTCCAAAATGGCTGCTGGGTAAAAAAATGGCCGCCGGCTGTGTTTTTGTGCCCATTCCTCGCTTACCGGGCAGCGAAAATGGCAGCCGTATGGAGGATTTTCGCATAACGGTGAGTTTTTTGCCCATAGGAATGCATTAAATGAGTTTTAATGCATACCTATGGGCTTTTTTCCCCGCATAGCAATGAATCCGTATAGCGACAATTTTTCCAGAACAGATTATCATCGCTATGTGGGGCACCACTGTACATCATGCGAAAGGCCACACTGAAGGAACCCCAAATCGGAATTAAGATTGACAGAAGAAATATCAACAACCTCTCATATTTATTTATTTATTTATTTATTTATTTATTTATTTATTTATTTATTTATTTATTTATTTATTTATTTATTTATTTATTTATTTATTTATTTATTTATTTATTTAATATCCCGCCTATCTAGCCAGTTAAGACCACTCTAGGTGGTTAACAACATAAAATAGAACAATAAATATATATAGAACAGTATTACATAAAATGACGTAATAAAAGAGGCAAATAGAGGGGGGGAGAGGGCATCAGGGATTGACTGCAGGGAAGGCCTGCCAAAACATCCATGTTTTAAGTTGATTTTTGAAGATACCCAGCGAGTGAGCCACACAAAGCTCAGGAGGTAGGTTGTTCCAGAGGCGAGGAATATGCAGATGATACCGCTCTGATGGGAGAAAGTGAGGAGGAATTAAAGAAGCTCTTAATGAAGGTGAAAGAGGAGAGTGCAAAAAATGGTCTGAAGCTCAACATTAAAAAAAAACCAAGATCATGGCCACTGGTCACATTACCTCCTGGCAACTAGAAGGGGAAGATATGGAGGCAGTGAGAGATTTCACTTTCTTGGGCTCCATGATCACTGCAGATAGTGACAGCAGCCACAAAATTAAAAGACTCCTTCTTCTTGGGAGGAAAGCAATGACAAATCTCGACAGCTTCTTAAAAAGCAGAGACATCACCTTGCCAACAAAAGTCCATATAGTCAAAGCTATGGTTTTTCCTGTAGTGATGTCTGGAAGTGAGAGTTGGACCATAAAGAAAGGTGACCACCGAAGAATTGATGCTTTTGAATTGTGCTGGAGGAGGCTCTTGGGAGTCCCCTGGATTGCAAGGAGAACAAACCTATCAGTTCTAAAGGAAATCAACTCTGAGTGCTCACTGGAAGGACAGATCCTGAACCCGAGGCTCCAATACTTTGGCTATCTCATGAGAAGAGAAGACTCCCTGGAAAAGTCCCTGATGTTAGGAAAGTGTGAAGGCAAGAGGAGAGGGGGACGACAGAGGATGAGATGGTAGGACAGTGTCATCGAAGCTACCAACATGAATTTGACCAAACTCCAGGAGGCAGTGGAAGACAGGAGGGCCTGGCATGCTCTGGTCCATGGAGTCACAAAGAGTTGGACATGACTAAATGACTAAACAACAACAACAACAATGTGGAGTGGGATATAAATCTACTTCCTTGGTGGAACAGAGTTTTCAGCTGTTTTGATCCTTCTTTTGTTCTGAGTTCCTGCAGTCTCTTGAAAGTTTTTTGTACCCCAGTTTCTTATGATTAAACAGGGTTTCCCTGCTTCTGTCAGCATTTATTCTAAGAGAAGGCAATCAGTAGGCAATTAGCATAATATTACAATTACACCATTATCCTTGTTGTTAACACTTCCTTTTAGAAGCCTTTTTGCAATGTAAAAGAGGTTAGTATTTAATTCTGAAATGGATCATCCACACACTTTAGCCTAACAGGTTAATGTCATTCGTCATGAATGCTGCATTTGTCATGCTTTGTGTAGAAAATTCATTGCATAGCAATCAGTGCATTCTTTTTAGTGTGTAACTTTAATATTAACATGCGGAAAGAACACAAAACCCTCTGCTTATGGTCTGAAATTAAAATATATGAATGTTCTTACACCACTATGTCACCATCCTTTGCCATCTTGCTGAAAACACTACACCTGCAATTCAGTACATGTTATACAGTGATTCATGAGAGCCTATATAGCCACTTTATCAAATAGAGTCAAAAATACAGAGGCAAATGTGCCAAACTGCTCTAGACTAAGTTACTTTCCTTTAAAACAATAGCGGCTCACAATGCTATAGTGTTGTTAGGAAAATCTAATCCACCATTACATACTGTGAGGATTGGGGTAGGAGGTTATATAATTATTCCTGCTACTTAAAAAGTCTCTATGCACTCTGTCTGTACCACAATGCTATTAAATTAACCCTAAACTTAATGGAGTAGGACTGACTTCCCAGGAAACATGCTTACAATCAGCCTATCCATCACTCAGTCTCTAACATAATCATGGAATTGAAAGAAATCTAACAGGTCAGCTGGTTTTGTCCTGAAACACACTGGATGGTTTACTGCATTATTCAGTTGCCTGCCGTGGTAATAATAGCCATTCCATTTTGTTGGTCAATAATATTGCCACAGTGCTAATAAGAATACATTAGAGGTGGGGCTTAACTGGCAGTTATGCCCCACGTCTGTCATAATGACCCAATGTGGTACAGTGGATCGCGTCGTTGTCTTGTAAGAGCTTGAGATTCATGTTCCCACTGAACCATGTCACAAACAGTAATCATGATAATCTTTTGTAGGGAAAATAATGAAGCACTTTAAATATTAGGTTTTATTGGAATAAACTCAAAATCATATATCCTATAAAGCTTTTTGGGTGTTAAGGTGCCAGAAGATTCTTCATTATTTTGGAATGGTAAAAGCCTCATACACTTGAGTAAAACCAGTAAGGTCAAGGCACTGGTAGATATAAGCATTACAAACAGAGACATAGAATAAGATTGTACTGAAACTGAGGTTAGGCATCTTGCCTGCTGTTTTACACTTCATCTTTTGTCTGTCTGTCTGTCTGTCTATCTGATTTATGTATTCCCGTATTAGTGCAAGCACTATACGTGATTAAAACTTACTGTTCCCCACAATTACAAAAAATATATTCAAGAACAATACAGCAATGCAACAAACAATAATTATAACAATAAAAATGAATAACTGTTTAATAATCTAGAATTAATAAAAAAAATTAGTCTTCTTGTCCTTATTATGACCCTGTACATCATACGTGAGAAATATCCAGATAATGAACAAATTACTTGGATGTAACATGACTATTTATTACAAGTAAACATGCCTCTGTTGTTGAGATTTGATATAAACACTTCACAACATAAGAAAATGAGTATGATAAGCAGTACATTACAAAAAAACTGTAAAAACATCAGGAGCTCTGCAAAAAGAAGTGGTAATCTAATGATATTTCTGTTTCCAGATCTTCTGTAAACAGGCAGAAAAGAATGAAAAGGCTAGAAAGAAATAAGTCTCTTAGAATACTTAAATCAGTGGTTTAGGTACCATGTTTTCCCGAAAATAAGACAGGGTCTTATATTAATTTTTGGTCCAAAAAAGCATTAGGGCTTATTTTCAGGGGATGTTTTATTTTTTTCATGTAAAACAATCTACATTTATCCTGAAAAATCATACTAGGGCTTATTTTCAGATTAGGTCTAATTTTCGGGAAACCGGGTATCTGGCTGTGTACCCAGAGGTTGGCAATTCAATTCCCCACTGTGCCTCCTTGACAGGGGCTGGACCTCTTCCAGCTGTACAGTTCTAAGATATTGTTTGAAGAGCAATGAGCAGATGACATTTTTGATCTTAAAAACTGTCTTTTGCTCTGTGATGTTTTTCTTAAAAATGAATTAACTTGGAGCAGACTACCATTGTGGACCAGCCCAAGAAGAAGAAAAGCAAGCCCTGTTTTTTGTTTCAATTGCAGTGATAAAATGTTTCCAGTCTACGGTTTTGGAGCCAGGATACCTCCGGACTATAAAGTAGGTACACTATACAGGTGAATCTTCCTTGTTCTCTTGGTGCACAGATTGCAATAGGGTGTTGGAGAGAGAATATATGAATAGACAGAACATGGAAAGCTTAGAGGCAGCTGGTGATAAAGGAGAAGGACTCAGCAAGAGAGAGGGATGAGTGAGTGGCAGAATCAATTCTGGGATCAATTGAGTGTTTTGCAGCTCTTTGACTTCTCCGCAGAAGCAACATCAATGTTTTGCCAATGAAGAGAATAGAAGGCTTTTGGCTGTTAACATAACATTACCATATTACAGAGTCCTCATGCTATTCAATTTTCCCTCATTATTGGGGGGGGATATTTTTCAAAAACAGCACTTTTGAAACATAGGCATCCAACCTAAATATGAAAAGGTTGACATTTATATAATTGATAAGAGGAATCACTTTGGGAGATATGTTTAAACTAAGACAACTCTGTTCTATGGCTCGGGAACAAGGTATAAAGACTGGCCAGAATTTGACTAAGGTGGTGGGGTATATAAAGTGGGAAGGAAGGTAGAAAGGAAACATACATTTTGATGCATTGACTGGGCAGTTTAGTTAATTAGAGCCAACCTAGACTATATGTTTAATCCATATTTAGAAATAGTACTCCCAGAAGTTTTGAATGGTATCGTTTCTTGTTCTAGCCCAAGCATTTCTCACTTCTATAGCTTACGTGTTTTGCTTTATGATTGGTCACTGGGTGGTATGCATGTGCTTAATGCAGAAGTCTGATTGCCCAATATTTTCTTATATCTGGAGAAATTGTATGGGGAGGGGGAGGAGAGAGCAGGCTAACCACAGGGAATATGCATTTATCCTAACACCTGATGGTTATGTGAATATAGACTTAAAAATAAAGCCCTTATTAAGGGTTGGCTTGGCAAGATAGCATCTTTGGGGCCTCACCAGTGTGCCTCATGGACCTGCCCTCCCTCTTCACCATTGCTGGATGCTTTATCATCCACCTCTTGTTCTGCCCAAAGAATGGCAATAGTGAGAAGGAGCAGCAGCTAGAATCACTAATTTGCTATTTGTCTTTCTCTGCCAGGCAAACAGGCAGGTGATAACAATAAAGGAGATGCTGGGAGGGAAGCAAGGAACAATGGCAGTCATCAAGGGAAGGTGCCCATTAGGAATGTGTCCAACAAAACCTGGAGCTGGCACTAGTAGAAAAGCTCCAGATTGATAGCTGAACTCTGCCATTATTGAGTGTACACATTAATGACTGGATTGGTGACAGAGACCAGATTCTAGATTGTAATACTGACTAGAATGGGCCCATTGAATCAGTGTGATTTCCCTAAATGCTGACTCATCATTCAGTAATTATTCAAATAGTCTACTCTAACTGGGACTACCAACTGGATTTAGATCTGGTATTTTAATAAGTGGTTGGCAGAGGCTGAAATCCTGTTGCTTTGCTTAGTAAGTTGTAACTAACTAGAGTAGGTTCATTGAATCAGTGAGGATTTGCTGAATTGGCTCCCCCATACATAGAGTTGATTCACTAGGCCTACTCTAATTGTGACTTAAGTACAGTAACCGGATTTCAGTCATTAAGATTGTTTTGACTAGAAATGTACAGTTAGAATGGAAAAATACAGCAATGTTGTTTTCAGCAATGTCTCTAAACACACAAAAAAAATCACACCCAACAAAGAATTGCACACTGAAATATTCTTGTTTCCAATTACAGAGGAAATCTTGTGTTTTTTCCATCATGATTTAAAATACAGTAAATTAAGATAAACGGGTTGCCAGACATAGTTCTTTTTAAAAACCTGACAAAGTTGCTTGAACAATAAATGTGTTCATATTTCTGATCATAAGACACAAATATGGAAAGATATATGCTAGCCTAATAACACTGAGTATTTAATTATAAGGCTGAAGTCATTGCCAAAAAGCACTCACAGAAGACGTAAGCCTGGCCACAATTTAAGTCAAGGTTACATATACACTGGGTAAGCTTGCCTCAAAATGGGAAGGTAGAGAACAGCAATTATGATGCGAGATATTAATTTTTACAATCTCCTATCAGTAAAAGATAAAGAACAGCAACTAAACACAGGGCAGATACTCAGTGCTTGATACACAATACAATTTCCACAAGGGGAAATGAATAAATAAATGCATGCTTTGAAACTGTTTTTCAAGTGAATGTCTGGACAGCGGTATCCTATTTGAACTATTTGTTTGCATCTGGGCAGAGACTGAATCACTTTTCTGAACTAAAATTGTGTCTGATCTTTTTTGGGGGTGATCCACAGGTCTCTCATGATTTTGCAATCAATTTTAATGAAGACAACCCAGAATGTGCAGGTAAGACTATTGTTGTGGTAAACAAGCTGACTCTGGAGGCTTGCTTTTTTCTTTCTTTTCTTTTTCTTTTTCAGTTTTAGAAGATATAGCCATGTTGGTCTGTGCAGGCATATCAGGCAAAATCCAAAGGAAAAAAGAACAGCAGCGACAAAAGACAAAAAATATGTGGCATCTTAAAGACTATTATATTTTAATGTGAGCTTTTGTGGATCAAGGGTACTTCTTCAGATATGTGGAGTAAAATGAAATACAGAATGAAATAGAGAATTCACAAGTATAACAGCTTTTTTGTTTCAGTCATTCATTCATCAGTCTAAGATAAATTATGACTAAACCTCAGGTAACAGGTGAACAGATAACTATTATATAGAGAAAAATCTATGCAGAATGTAAGGTTCAGTGCTTGACATTTCCAGGTAGGGTTGGACAAAACTCTTGCATCAAACCTTGGAAATTGTAACCTTTGAACTTTCAGATGTTTTGGACTTTGCCCAAGGCAAAGCATTAGAGGTTATTACCCAAAACATCTGGAGAGTCAAAGATTCTGCACAATATAGACAATACCGACATCAACAACATTGAGCTAGATTGTATGACTTGGTGTAATGGCAGCTTCCTATGTATTATTTTAATTGTGTTGAACATGAGCTCCATTGAGCTCTCTGGGAAACAGTTGGACATATTAAATGAGATGTGAAATCCCATAATCTTGGGAGAAATTATTCCATGAGATTCAAGGTTTTTTATTTTTCAGATATGCCCAGATAGCTTGATATGTATTCTTGCTTAGAATAGACTGTTTTAACGCCATTCTGGCTAACGGCTTTGCTTCGCTATAAGCAATTACTTGACTAAGAGCAGCAAGAGGGAAAGAAATACTGTTGAGTTATTACAACCTAATAATTAAAATCTATAGGGCTGACATTATGAGCATTTTCTGGTGACCGAATGATTTCATAAAGCCTCTGATTGCATTTCCAAAGTGTGTTAAAGTCCTACAGGGTGGATAATATCTGCAAAATGCACAGTTCGATGCTGCTAGCAAGAGGGAAAGCTGGGCTCATGAATTATATATTGCATAACATCTAAAAGAGGTCAGGTCAGCAGGGGAGAGCAGCTTTGAACAAATCCTTCAGAGCCACAGCTGTGCAGAATAAATTGGCAGGATAGTAGCGCACTTGTGTGACTTAAATTGCAGGAATCACGTTTTTTAAAAAAGTGTTGGGGAGGGAGCAGTGCTCTCTACAGGGCTGGCCATAACCTTAGCTAAGGCAGCAAACCGAGGGGAGGGGGGCGGAAGCGGGCAGGAAGCCACAGTGAGGTTCTGGAAGACTGAATTAATCCAAAGGCCTCTCCTGCACCTCCAAAGCTAGCCTGCAGCTTTCAAGTGCAGCAGAAGATACTGTTCCACCACCAATGGTCAAGTGAGATTCAGTGGACAGTCTATAGGTGGAACAGGCAGACCTCTGTCCTTCATCTGAGGCAGCAACATGCCTCAGACCAGACTAGATCGCTTCCATTGAATCACCTCCTTCACTTATCTGGAAGCTGAGTCTTTCTTATTAGGCTGAAACACTTCACTACTCATCCAAGTTGCTTCTTCTACTCTCCCAAGTACTGAAAGATTTCACTCTAATAAGAAAAAAATCCACCTCACCTAGATGACTGAGAATTTTCACAGATACACCTCCTTCACTCCTTTTTAATGACTGGTTTCAATGCTGTTTGTCTTTCCCCTTCTTGTACTTCGGCTTCTTGTGCTTGTTTTGTGCTTCTGCTGCTCTTCCTCCTCCCCATTCCCAAGGGATCCAAGGAGTAGTTGAAGCATATCAGAATTGCCTCCCTAAGCTTCAACTTTATGGTCCTACAAACATCGCTCCCATCATCCAGAAGGTGGCTAAATCAGCATCAGAAGAAATCAACACTAAGGAGGCATCGGTGAGAATGGAGCAGAGGGCAACTTTTGTTGCAGCACTGGCTGCATCCTCAAGAACACATGGATTAAATTTATACCTTAACTGTTATTATATGTTCCCCTTTTAAGTGATTAAAGCACTGAGTATTTCAATGCTTGCTTTGGTTATAAATTTTAGATTTTGAATGGGGAACCAGATGTGGTCTGTGTGACACAATTCAGTGTTTATGAAATAATGGCTGAAATTTAGTTAGTGTAACTTTATGCCATGCAACAAAGACAAGGTAATCACCTGGCAATGTTACTCTTTGTTTAAATTTAATTTAAAACTTTCTACCTTCTGCCCACATCCTGAGGTTCCCAAGGGCTTCCCCTGGGGCAAAAGGGATCCCTAGGGAGCCTCAGAATCTGAAGGGAATCTATGGCAGGATTCGTGGATAGCAAATATATTGTATTTAATCCCTCCCCAGTTAAGACCATATCAGAATAACCATGAGGAGGGTGCCAAAGATTTTCTGAAGCATGCCTTGCTAAAAATTTAATAATATTTTGATTTTCCTTTTCAAACCCCTCTAGCAATATTTCATCTTGCTGATCCTGACGGACGGTGTAATCACAGACATGGCCGACACACGTGAAGCCATTGTTCATGCTTCCCATCTCCCCATGTCAGTCATCATTGTTGGAGTTGGAAACGCCGATTTCAGTGACATGCAGATGCTAGATGGGGATGATGGGATCCTGAGATCTCCTAAGGGAGAGCCTGTGCTGCGTGACATTGTCCAGTTCGTTCCATTCAGAAACTTCAAGCATGTAAGATTAACTTTTCTTGTGTTCCCTTTTTTGGAAGGTATTTTTTTTAGCTGGGGATTCTAACGGTGTGTCTCTAAACTAGTATTCATGGCTAAAGGTTAAAGTACACATGATCAGGTCATCTTCAACACTGGATCCTTTGGAGGTCTTCAACTTTGACTCCTGGTCAATGATCAGGGATTCTGAGAGATGAAATCCATAACATCTGGAATACTAAAGGTTGAGAAGGACATCCTTGGACCCAGGGGTATCAATGTTTGTTGCTTTAGTGCATGTTGCACTAGTTGTGGTTGTGGGTAGTTAAAAAGAATAGAGCAGAAGGGAAATGTAACCCATTCCTTCCCTGTAATCCATAGGAAATTCCCTCTTCTGAACCATTTCCTGGAGCAGGACAGAGACAGGGTGCTGGTGGTGGGGATCTCCATTGGTAAATAAAGCTATAATCATATACACCAGAGTGAGCCCTCTTGAACTCAGTAATGCCTCCTCTGGTGTAAATATACATAGGATTGTGCTGTCAGTAATACAAGAAAATGTTTCTGCAATATCAAATAGGAAAAGTGGTCAGATATTCCAAAGAAAGAACTATCTGACCAGGAAAGTTTTAAAGGTACAGAATGTTGGAATTGATTGGAAAGTGTCAAACCAGTTCTTAGTCATAGTAATTAATAATCCTAACATGAAGAGTGTGTTTTTCTGTGAGCCCTGCCAGCCCTGTCCATCTCAAGAGGGCATTTCTTTTCCATTCTTTGATACTTCAACTCGTAACACAAGACTCATTTGGACTTATTGAAACTTACAGAGGGGTAACATCTAATGCATATATAATCTGTTTAGAGTCTTTGGTTCTAATTACACTCACAGGTCCACAGTCTGGTTTCTGTGTCTTGTCCCTCACTTCCCTTCACCAAGAGGGGTTCAGGTTCTTGAGTGAGCCCACTTCCCATCACTTTGCTCTCAGCTAGCCCAGCCACTTTGGCACCAGTGTTGGGGTATCTTATGTACTGCACTGCTCCTAAGATTGCCTGCAACAAGGGCAGGTATGTTGAGGACCTTTTCCAGAGACTCTTGCCTGCCATGGCTTCCTGGTCTCTTCTCCTTCCTCTCTTCCTGACGTGGATGTTCATATTGCTGTTTCCTTCACTGGTTTCTCCTGGTTTCACCTTTCACCGTCTCCTTTTCTCCCTTAAGTACAATGGGTGGGATGGAGGCTTTGGGTTCTTGTACTTTCCTCCCCTCTCCTTTGGGGATCCAGAGCTGGACCAAAAAACCTGTCCAGGGATCTTCTTTGTAAATATAGTCCCATTCCTCTGTGGCTTCTCTTCTGAGAAGTCCTCTGCCCAGAATGTCCCAGACCACTCCTCCTGGGCATCCCCTCAAGCCCCTTCTTCTTCCCCAGTGGCCTCTGGTTCCCTTTCCATGGGTTCCTCCACTGTGCCCTTGTCTGTTTCTCCTCTTCTGCCTCCCTCTTCTTTCTCTAGATCTTGAGATCCCTTGGCGGGCACTGTTGACTGGGCTCTGGGTTGGAATGTGACAGCTCACTGACAGGGACATCTATGCTCCTATCCTCTTCAGATACCCTTGTTATGAAACAGCACCTTGAACAATCCACATCTGAAACTTTCTTAGAGGAATTTTTGCTTGAATTGCTAATTGCTTTGCACAGTTTTTCGGTGGAAGCCTAATGCATTGGAAAACCACTGAACAAAGAATTATTGGTAAGCTGGAGTTGTAAGGATAACTTTTAGGTTGAAGTTCCCCTATCCCCACCCTCTCTAGTTCAGTGCATACCTTTCTGTAGGCAAATGTACATCATGTGGATGAGTTTGGATGTAGAAGGTAAGATAACTAAAGACAGTATCAAAGAATGGAAAGATAGCTCAAGTGACTTAACTGTGACTATCATGTAGGCATCCTTTAGTCTCAAGAGACTATGGTAACGTGCTCTGAATAGAGAATTTGGAACAGTGTCTAGTGTGGCTGAGAAGGCCAATTTGAGAGTGACAATCCCTTCCACACTGAAGACAAATACAATCTGTCCCCTGTCCAGCTCCCTGGTTTTGCTGGTTTCGGGACTGCCTCTTTGCCTTGGCCTGCTGGACAAGTGTCTCTTCAAAATTGGAGAGGCCATGATGCACCACCTGCCTCCAGGCTGAATGCCCAGATGTCAGGGTTTCCCATCTTTTGAGGTCCATTCCTAAGGCCTTCAGATACCACTTGCAGGTATCCTTGTATTGTAGCTGTGGTCTCCCTCTGGGGCACTTTTCCTGCACTGATTCTCCATACAGGAGATATTTTGGAATCTGACCATCAGCCATTCTCACTGTAAGCAGCCCCGTATCTCCAAAGAGATTTATGGGGGTGCTGGAAATTGGGACGAGTAAGAAAACCAGACAAACCTCTAACTGCTGAGCAGAGCCAATTGAACTCAGCCAAGTTCTGTCTAAATTTTCTTACTCAGAGGCCAATCTCCTTATTAAGAAAGCAACACAGTCATAACCATGAGATATACTCAGAATGATTTGGCTCTGAAAGTTTGGTAGCAAACCCACGTGGCCAATTAGACATTCAGCTAGTCTGCTCAAGAAACAATGCTTCCAGATAGAAATCAATCATTACTGTTTTATTAAAAAGAATTACTTTAGAAAAGGTTTCAGTTGATAGTAAATTAAGTCAGTAGGTACATTTTCATTCAAGACTAACGGAACACACCACTCCCCCACTCCAGCTAAAAAAATAAAGAAATGAAACTATGCTAACTAACAAAAAGCATAAATCATCCATCTCACGTGTCTTGGGTCTTCAAAGGCTGATGCTAGATGAAAACCAGTCCATTATGGGAAAAGCACGTGTCTGCCCCTTTCTCAGGCAAACTCCATCTTTTTTTTCCTTCTCCTCTTCTTCCTTCTTCTTCCCAGAATGCCTCCTGGGCCTTGTTGTCCCGCCTAACTTTCTCATGGAGCTTCAGTTGTTATCATTCTTTGTGGCAGAATTATTTTGACTACAAAACTCTCTGCTCTCTGCTCATCTTAGCAACGAGATAACCAGAGAGCGAAGTTTCTCTGGAACAGCATGTAAAACTTTCCTACTACAGAACAGACTTTAACTCAAAATGGATGCTATTGGGACAATCTTAGGACTACATATCCCATTCTAATACACATAAAAACACAAATCATCACATGCCCCCCCTGATTATCGTTAAAATTCAGAGCAGTTAATCTGATCTAATTTTAAGAAATCAAGTAAAAGTAACTAAAAAGTAATTCAAAGTAATTAACTGGTTACATCTCAAAATTCAACTACAGATTAACTATTACAATACTGAAACATAGCACACTGTTGAATACATTGTTTCAACGTTCAGGTTCATAAGAATCTTCACAGTACATTCTAGAAAGACCATCTGCCACTACATTCAATTTTCCAGGAATGTGTTGAACTTCAAAATCAAAATCTTGCAATGCTAGACTCCATCTCAACAATTTTTGGTTGTGAGATTTCATCTTCTGCAACCAAACTAAAGCTCTGTGATCTGTTTGGAGTGTAAACTTACGACCCCATAGGTAAGGTCGAAGTAAATTGAGAGACCAAAATATAGAAAGAGCTTCTTTTTCAGGTACTGCGTAACTTCTCTCTCTATCCAAGAGTTTTCTAGAGAAGTATGAGATAGGGTAAAGGTTCCCATCTTCTCCTTGCTGTAACAAAACAGCTCCCAGTCCTAATTCAGAAGCATCAGTTTGTAAAATGAATGGTTTGTCAAAATCAGGGGATTTCAGTATAGGTGCATCCATAATCTTAGCTTTTAAAGCTTCAAAGGCACCTTGACACTCTGGTGTCCACTTTACCTTGACAGGCTGTCTCTTCCTAGTGAGCTCTGTCAGAGGTGAAGCCAAATGACTGAAATCAGGAATGAATTTTCTGTAGTAGCCGACTAGGCCCAAAAATGAGCGTACCTGTTTCTTAGTTTTTGGAATAGGCCAATCATTAATAGATTGTACTTTAGCTTGCAAAGTCTGAATTTCTCCTTGCCCAATCAAATGACCTAAGTACATGACTTTTCCTTGCATCCACTGACACTTGCTGGCTTTGACTGTCAGTCCTGCTTGTTGAAGTCTGGACAAAACAGTTTCAATGTGAGACATGTGAGAATCAAAATCAGAACTGAAAATGGCAACATCATCAAGATAAGCACTTGCAAAAGGTAAACCTTGTAAAAGTTTATCTATCATCCTTTGAAATGACGCACCTGCATTCTTCAAACCAAATGGCAATCTGCGGAAACGGAAAGTTCCCACGTGCGTGATGAAAGCGGTCTTATCTCGTGAATCTTCAGCTAAATCAAGCTGCCAATAAGCATTCTTTAGATCGAGAATGCTGATAAACTTAGCCTTTGACAGATGTTCAATTAAATCATCCATTCTAGGCAATGGGTATGGATCTGGAACAGTAACACTGTTTAACTTTCTGTAATCAACACAAAATCTTACTTCCTCGAGAATTTCACCTAAAGCGTTACGTTTTGGCACCAGAACCACCGGAGAAGCCCAAGGGGAGAATGACGGTTCAATCACCCCCAAAGATAACATCTTTTGTATCTCTTGTTCAATTTGGATAGCATGATTACCAATTGCTCTATATGGGCTAGACCGTATGGGCTGGGCGTTGTTCTCAGTAGTTATCACATGACTGATCAATTTGGTGTAACCTGGTTTATCTGAAAACACATCTTGGTATTGTTCTAAAATTTGAAACAACCTTTCTTTCTGATCAACGGTACCTGTTAAAACAAGATTATCAGACCATGTACCTGCATCTTGCAATTCAGACAACATATCAATAGGTTCGTTTGCAGCATGAAAATATTCAGCATGACATTGAAAAACCATTGCAGATCTATCTTTGTACAGTTTCAAACTATTCACATGGTAAAGAACAGGTTTCTTATTAGAATCCAACATTTTGACAAGATAATTGACATTTCCCAGTTTGTGAACAATTTCACCTGGACCTTCCCAGACAACTTCTAGCTTAGAAGGTCTGAGTGGGTTCAGGACAAGTACCAAATCACCCACAGAAAATTCCCTGTGTCTGGATCTCTTGTCGTGGAAGAACTTCTGACTTGCTTGAGCGTCCAACAAATTGTCTCTGGCTAACTCCTGGACAGCCAAGAGTTTCTCTTGAAGTTTTCTAACAAAATCAGCAACTGGCACAGTACTACTTTTAACCACACCTTCCCAATCGGATTTCAGGAAGTCCAATGGTCGTTGTAGATTTCTTCCAAACACCACCTCACTTGGAGAAAAGCCACCTAGTGAAGAATGAGCTGAGCTACGGTAAGCAAACAAAGCAAAAGGCAAAAGCTCATCCCAAATGTTTCCATATTCTTGGGTCAAAGTTTTAATCATCCTAAGCAAAGTTTGTTGACCTCTTTCCACCATACCATGAGATTGAGGATGATGGGCCGTGGAAAAACTGATGGTTATTCCACTTATCTCGCAGATCTTACGCATAAGTTCACTTGTAAAGGCTCCTGCTTGATCACAAATTATTTTGGATGGTACTCCAATACGCGAGCACAAGTCCACGATGATTCTAGCTATGGTGGTAGCTGTCAGGTTGCTAATAGCGTAAGCCTCGATCCACCTACTGGCAGAACAGATGAAAGAAATGATATATTTCTTCTTAGATTTAGTAGGAACAAAAGGTCCTAGCACATCCATTTGCAAACACTGGAACACTTGGTCAGGAATTTCCATAATCTGCATTTCGGCCTTTACCTTGTCAGTTTGATAGCCTGTGCGTTGGCAATAGTCACAAGAACTGACATAGTCCTTTACAGTTTTTGAAATACCAGGCCAGTAAAAATGTTGAGAAATCCTCTTTAGGGTTTTTTGTATTCCCTGGTGCCCACTACTCGGATGGTCATGAGCCATTTCTAGTATTCTCAGTCTATATTCAGTAGGCACGACTAATTGTTGAACAGGTTGGGCATCCAAGTTGGATTTGGGGAAATATTCTCTGTACAAAAGTCCATTTTCTCCCCACAGGAAACTAACTTGCTGATGCGTAGGACGTTCAGCATAGTTGTCTGCTTGTGACCTCAAAGAAGCTAGAGAGGGATCATTAAGTTGCTTCAGTCTAAAGTCCTCTGATCCCTTAGGTATCACCTCCTCCATTTTAGTTTCTGTCATAGCTGCATTATCAGGTTCGGTCACAAGAGGCTGCTGTTGGGTAAGGTCTCCATCTGAGCTATCCTCAGTGGATTCCTGCTCCCGTTCAGGATCATGCATCTCCCTACTTTGAGAACGCGTAACTACCGACATTGAAGTTGCATTTTGACTCTGCATGTGATCCAAAAAAGCAAGATCATTTCCAAGAAGAAAATCAGGTTTTCCCTCATGGGTTAAAATATGTTTTGCCCCTGACCAGCTCTTATACGAAATTTTGACATAAGCTAAAGGAATAAAACGCTGATCAGTCTCTATAGATCCATAAGTTTTTACTGGACACCTCAGGTTGTTCAAGATTAAGGTGGGGTCTAGAAAACGCTTGCTTATCGAAGAAATGTCGGCACCCGAGTCACGAAAAGCACTTAAAGCCATATCACCTCCAGGTGTGTGAAGAAAAACCACCTCAGAAAATGTGCGGGTTGCCCAGTCCCTTTGCGCAGTTGGTACTATGCAATCAGGATCCATAACAGAAAACCTCTCTCCTGATGCAGTCTCTTTTACAATTTCTGAGGAAATTGAAGCAATTTGTAAGTCCAAAACTCTAGGCACATATTGGTTTACTGCTGCCTGCATTCCACTGGCTTGCGAAGGGGTTACAGTTAGGTTAACTCCTTCCTGACTCTGTGAAGGCACAATGCTTGACTGGTGAGGCACAGAAACTGCATTACTGGCAGCTGGCACTTGCTGAGTTCCTGCTGGCACAGAACTTACATACGCCATCTTGGGTGTGCCTGCTTTAGATCTGCGTGGAGCTGGCACAGGTGTTTTCCTAGCTGGCTCCTTAACTTGGCTAGCTGGCACATTCAACCTTGGGCAATCTCGTCGCAGATGAGAGCCACCACATTCAAAACATTTAAGAGGCGTTTTACTCTGGCTAGGAGCTAGACTCCTGCGTTGCTCAAATGAACTTTGCCTGGGCTCTTGAGGAAAAGACTTTCTAAATTCAGGCTGACTCTGTCTCTTAGGCGCTACTGGTGCAGTCTTTGGCCTAACAGCAGGTTCATGCGTTTTAAAGGAGAGAATTTCATCAGTCTTTAAAGCAAGGGTTTGCAAGTCTTTGTATCCTCTCTCCAACAAAGTACTCCTTATTTCTGAAGGCACTAAATTAAGAAAATGCTCCATGTACAACACAGTTCTTAAATCCGCAAAAGTACTGGCGCCCAAGGAGCTCAACCACTGATCACCTAGATGTTCTATTTTGTCAGCTAGTGCAGAATAACACTCATTAGGCTGCTTTTTCAGTTTTCTAAAGTTCTGCCTCAGTACTTCCGAAGTGAAACCAAATTTTCTCTTTACCACCTCTTTAAAAGTAGGCCAGTCAGGGTCCTCATCAGATAATTTGGCTACCAAGTTGGCAAGTTGCCCAGAACACTGAGTACGCAGTAGCTTGAGGTGCCAGGCCTCCGGTATCTTAAGATCTCGACACGCCTGTTCATATATCGATAAAAATGATAAGATATCATCGCCATCATGGTAGTAAGGTAGATTGCTTCTATCAACACTGGCTATTGAGTTCTTAAACTCCTCTTTTTCCTTCAGCTCATTAACCAAACGCTCCACCTTTGCCTCTCTGTACTGCTTCAATAACTCATCAGCCATGCTCTGATTACGAATAGTTTGAGTGTGACAAGCAACAAAATCAGCAAACATCATTGCTAACTTATCCACTGGTGATAGACTCTTGTTAGGATCAGGACCCACAGCACCGGCTGCTGCTGCTGCTGCTGCTCCTGCTGTCCCATCAGAAATGCCTCTGCCTGGCACTCCCCTCCCTACTGGAGTGCTGGCACCCGCCATTTCCTCTGCCTGATCCATCTGTTGCAACTTAGTCCAAGTCTGATCTGAATCAGATCTAAGTAGATCCTGGACGTCCTGTTCTGGGAGTTTAGCCATTATATCTCCCTTTTGTAATTCCCTTCTCAGTTGTGAAGAATCATAAGTAATCCTTTGCTTAGCTCCACTTGGAGTCAAGACGTCGTGTTCAAGAGCCTCCAAAAGCTCTTGGTGCCAGGGCTTCGTATCTGTACTAACCAAAGGCAGCTTAGCAGATGCACTACCAATTTTAACTTTCCTCTGAGTCACAAACAGCTCTCCAGGCAATTCCAAAAATTCTTCTGCTGCTAAGTGTTGCTCCATATAAGCTGCATCCAAAGCAAACGCCAAACTGACCCAAAAGGAAAAATCTCTCTCTGCCCATGTAGCCGAAACTGTAGGGCGAGAGCAAAGCCATAAAACACTCTGGCAGGAACAGCCCTAAACTGGAGCTTCAGAAGGGCGACCGTTTACTTGCATGAAAATGCCCACTCATTAAACAGCCCAATTAAACAGATTTTAATGTCTGTTAAAACCTAAGCGTTGTTTCTTATCAGACCTCACTGCAGCTAAGTCTTTCCGTAAGATCCTTAGCTGGAAAGAGAAAAGCAATTTGGCTAATTTACAGCCTGTCAGCATGCACGCACTCCCTCAGCCAAGGCTTCCGGAAGAATGCCTGCAGCTTCACTTACAAAGCAAGCACCATAAATCCATAAATCACACTAAAGCACGTGTTCCATCCCACCGCTGCCACCATGTAAGCAGCCCCGTATCTCCAAAGAGATTTATGGGGGTGCTGGAAATTGGGACGAGTAAGAAAACCAGACAAACCTCTAACTGCTGAGCAGAGCCAATTGAACTCAGCCAAGTTCTGTCTAAATTTTCTTACTCAGAGGCCAATCTCCTTATTAAGAAAGCAACACAGTCATAACCATGAGATATACTCAGAATGATTTGGCTCTGAAAGTTTGGTAGCAAACCCACGTGGCCAATTAGACATTCAGCTAGTCTGCTCAAGAAACAATGCTTCCAGATAGAAATCAATCATTACTGTTTTATTAAAAAGAATTACTTTAGAAAAGGTTTCAGTTGATAGTAAATTAAGTCAGTAGGTACATTTTCATTCAAGACTAACGGAACACACCACTCCCCCACTCCAGCTAAAAAAATAAAGAAATGAAACTATGCTAACTAACAAAAAGCATAAATCATCCATCTCACGTGTCTTGGGTCTTCAAAGGCTGATGCTAGATGAAAACCAGTCCATTATGGGAAAAGCACGTGTCTGCCCCTTTCTCAGGCAAACTCCATCTTTTTTTTCCTTCTCCTCTTCTTCCTTCTTCTTCCCAGAATGCCTCCTGGGCCTTGTTGTCCCGCCTAACTTTCTCATGGAGCTTCAGTTGTTATCATTCTTTGTGGCAGAATTATTTTGACTACGAAACTCTCTGCTCTCTGCTCATCTTAGCAACGAGATAACCAGAGAGCGAAGTTTCTCTGGAACAGCATGTAAAACTTTCCTACTACAGAACAGACTTTAACTCAAAATGGATGCTATTGGGACAATCTTAGGACTACATATCCCATTCTAATACACATAAAAACACAAATCATCACACTCACGACATGCCCAAGTGACTATCATACTTTCGCCTTATCATAGGAAGGCCTACTGGGGGGAAAATCAATATAATGCTGGGAAAATATTAAGCTGGTAGGAAAAGAGGAAGACAAAATGTGAGATGATTTGACCCAGAAGAAGAAGAAGAAGAAGCCATGGTCTTAACTTACAAGGCCTTGGTAAGGCTGTTAATAATGAGACCATCTGGAGGTCATTCATTCACAGGATTGCCATGTTGGAAGTGGCTTGACAGCACATGGCGACAATATAGCCTTATATGCAATGAATTCATTAGGACTGACTTCAGACTGAGTTGATATAGGATTACTGTTAGTGGGTTATGCAAAGATACACAAGAACAGGAAACTAATCATAAAGCTCTGTCTAGCTTCAGACACATGCAATTGAGTTTTGGACTTCCCCAATTCCTATTTCTCATTACTTTCCCTCCAGCCCTCATAATGCTACACAACAGATAAGAAGAAGCTGCTTCATGTGGTAGTCTGCAGTGCAGGGGGCTGACAAGGAAGTGGGGCGAAAGCCCACATGGGCTGCTCTTGGAAGATGTCTTTGCCTCATTCCAGGGCTTTCCTTTCCCTTGGCATTACTGCCTACTGCAAGAAGATTCCCAAACCCCTTGTATAACAGTTTCAGGTGGCTGGAAAGGATGATGTGGAGACAATAGCAGGTCTCATTTGGATATTTCTAAATCTAAAATTAGTCCGTGATGAAAGGTAATAAAGTAGGAACAATTTAATATCCCCTCTATTTTCTTCCTGTCCACCTGCTGTAAAATTCTGTTGCTCAGGGAGCTGTTCTTCAGCTACTGAACTCGCTGGAGGAGTGACATGGGATTCTTTGACCCACTTTAGCATCCATGTACTGGAATTCACTGTTCCTCTGTGGGAGTGAGGGCAGGCTGGGCTGGGGATATGGCACTGCTCTGCATTCGAGTATAGGAAACCAAAACAGGTACTTGGAAACTCCTCCACTGACTCCCATCTTTGTAGTACATGGCAGGAGCTAAGAAACCATTTGGATCCAGATTTAAGTTATATAGAGAGAAATCCCAAGGAAAACAATGGAATTTAATAGAATCATGGCAAGTTGAAGTGGCACCGAATTCAATTAGTTTACTCTTCACTAGTAAAGTGTGAGTGAATAAATCAGCAAAGTCCTTGAGAGGACAAAAAGAGGAGCCAGTCACTGTCTTAGGCGATAGTGGCTGGGGAGTCAGCCATACAAAGGTGCTGCCAGCATATTGCTTCCAGGCCCTATGATATGTCACTTCAAAGAAAGCAAATACACGGTAGAGTTTTACAGCTCTTATGTCCTAATCTCCTGCTTCTGCAGTTTTGGTACTGAGCAACTTTCATCCTAGAAAGAAAGTAGCTGTCATCTTTTATCGTCTGTAAAAATTTGCATATTAAAGGCTGCTAGCTTTCTTAGTGATGCTGCAAATCACATTTAATCAAAAGTAAATTCAGTGGGATTTATTTCTGCATTTATTTAGGATGGAAATACAAATGTCCATCCTAACAATTTTTTAAAAAACACACATCTAATCTTCATTGTTTGTAGTTGTCTAATTTTCTACTGTATTATTTTACATTTTCATTTAAATACTTCAGTGATTAACAATGAATTCATTGTGTCTGCAACTCTGGTTTATCTGGGAGTACATTCCATTGAACCCAGTCAATGTTTCCTCCGATTTGATATGTGTAAGATTACGTTGTAAAGCATCATTCAACAATGGAGAGGAAGACCATTTTAAAAAACACCTAGATGATGTTTTTCTATTCCATATCTCCCAGCTTTACTCTGTGGAGGTTGCTTCCCCTACCTGAAATGTTTGTATTGTTTTTTTTTTTTATTATATGGTGTCAAGTCAGAAATGACTTATTGTGATTCTGATAGAGCTTTCAAGGTAAGAGATATTCAAGGAATAGTTTGACTAGTTCCACTCTCCCAGTAAGGTTCCAGGGCTGAGCGGGATTAGAACCCAGGCATAGTCAGTTGCTCTGTCCACTATCCACTCTTTGTATTAGAGATGGGCATGAAGTACTTTGTTCCCCTTTCTCTAAGCCATCTGCACAGCAGCACAAGTTCTCTGTGTTCCCTTCCCCCACCCTTCTTGCCAGTACCTCCATTCACCAGCCAGCATGCATTGCTGCTCCTTCCCTCCCTGCTGTATGACCTTCTAGTCTGGGGAAAACCCTGGACTTCACTTCTCTGCCTCCTCCAGCAGCTGGCCACTTAAACAAGGAGGCGGGGCAGGTATTCTTACTCCACTGCTTTTGAGTGGCCAGCTGCCAGAAGAGGCAGAGAAGGGGAGTCTGGGCTCCTGCCCAGACTGGAAGATTGCGTGACAGGGAGGGAAGAAGCAATGTGCACCAGTTGGTGAGTGGAGGTGGCAGTGAGGGGAGTGGAGGAGGGGAACATATGGCAGCTATGCAGACAATGTAGGATGAAGGAGCACGAAGTACTTCATGCCCATCTTTACTTTGTATTGTTAGCAAGTGATAAACTGCTAATTGTTACAGTTGAAGTAGTTACCCAGGAACTAGTATTATATATTCAGTGTTGAATTTACATGTTTTCTAGTTAATAAAATTGAATAGGCATAGATACTCACTATCCAGTGGTATTGTTCAGTGTTACAAATGATTAAATACCTTTGAATTTTAATAAGACTGTGTTAGGTCACAGTGCAAATGCAAATGCTCTATACTTATCCAGAATGTTCAGCAAATGACTAAAATAGAAGAAGATACAAAGGTAAATTTTAGCGTACATTAACAGCATATTCAAGTACATCCTATTCAGAAGTAACTTTTTCTGAAGTCAATGAGACTCCCATGTTAAGGGCAACTAGAGTTCTGCCTATATATAGTACGTTTCAAATATATTATGAAGTACAAGTATGTAATACCATTACATTAAATAATTGTAGATTAGGGGTGGTATTTGATGCCTGCATGATTCTCATATACAGAAAAGACAGCTGGACTTTTAAAAACTCTTGCTACTGTATAATTAGAGTTGAAAATCTTGCATGTTATCTCCCTGACAGAAAAGGACAATGGCCTTTTTCTTCTTTGACAAGCTTTTTATTACAGCTACTTGCCATTTTCTAAAAGCTTGAACTTTACCCTGGTGGACAATAGAGAGTGGCAATTATTGGTGGAAACACTAGTTTCTGGAGGAACATGTGTGTGATTCGACAATATATATTGAAGGAATAGCAGATCCACTGCTCATGGTGGGGCAGCTCTGTGAGCAGTACCTTGAAATATGGAGGACTTGCCCCTTTAAGGGAAAGGCTTAAAAGGCAACTCCTTCATCTTTATGACTGGGTGCCGTTTCCTTAGAGGCACTGGAAAGTTCACACACGTCTTTGTTTCTGTATTTACTGTATTTTTCCATGTATAAGACTATACATTTGTCTGAAATCTTTAGACTAAAAATTGAGGGTCGTCTTATACATAGAAGTAAGCTAAGGAGAGAGAAAACAAGTGGAGGGGAAAGCAAGGATCAAAGTGATCCTGCAGGGCTTTGATCCCTGTTTTCCCCTCCACTTGCTAAGCTTTAGCAAAATTAAAGCAGGGCTCAAAGCGCTGCAGGATGGCTTTGATCCTTGCTTTCCCCTCTGCTTACTAAGTCCCATGGGGCTTAGTAAAAGGAGGTGGAAAGGCTAAAAGCAATCCCATGGTGTTAAGGGGGCAAGGGATCAAAACGATCATGCAGTCATGGGATAATTTGATCCCTTTTCCCCTCCTTTTGCTAAGCCCTGTGGGGCTTAGCACGAAGGAAGAAAGCAGGGATCAAAGTGGTCCTGCAGTACTTTGATCCCTTTCCCCCTATACTTGCTACGCCCCACTTAGATTTCTTAATTTGGGGTTAGAAAAGTGGGGGCATTTATACATGGGGACGTCTTATACATGGAAAAATACGGTATATAGTGACTTTTAAAATTGTATTAAGTTACTCAGTAAAGACAAATTGTATGTCCCTACACTTTAAAAAGCAGAGGAATTTCAAAAAGAGAAGAAAGTTATTTAAAACAGCAAATTATGTGTGAATCATGCATCAGCACCCACAAAAACATGGGCACATTCTTGTATCTTAATTTCTGTCTCATGTAAATTACAGACACTGCCAATTACTCACTTCCATAAAAACCCAGCCAGTTTCATCTGACTGTACTTGCCATATTTAGCGATCCCACAGGTAATTAGCTAGACTAAGAGGAAGCCCCCCAAAAAACAAGCCAATCCTGTTGTTCTGTTCCTTGAACTGTTGGTTATGAAAATGTTGACAACCTTTGGCCAGACGTGAGTTAACAAATGCTGTTTTTCTACCATTTCCTGCAGGCTTCCCCCGCAGCATTAGCAAAAAGTGTTTTGGCCGAAGTTCCAAACCAAGTGGTGGACTATTACAATGGGAAAGCAATTAAGCCAAAATGTATGTCGGAGTACGAGTCTTCCAGGACACTAGCTCCCTGAACTTCCCTGGACACTTTTACAGAGTTCAGAAATACTACTACTAACAACTCCTGTATTTAAATGAAAATAGCACGTTTTGGTGATTTTTAACTCTCTCTCTCTCTCTCTCTCTTGTTTTTGTTTTTTGTTTTGTTTTTTGGGGGGTTTTGCATGTGTAGCCTAAAGGCTTGCAGGTAACGTTTAAGCAACTATATTGTTGAAAACTTTTTATGAGAAAAAAAAACAAAATTGTAACTCTTTACATTACAGCATGTCGCCTTGAAATGAAAAGTTATCTGTATCTGTTTTTTATACAGGTTTGTTCAGATTTTGCTAAATTTCTTATTATCTTTACACTGTAAAGCATTTTGAAACATTTATTGGAAGTTGGTAGCCAAAATGTCTTTGGGTTTATCTGCTATGAATGAAAAGATTTTTTTTCAAAATGGCAGATGCATGGACTGTGTTTTGCATGTTCCAAAATAAAAACAACAGAGTTTTGCAGTTGTTGTGTTTTTTCTTGCCACAAAGCTGCCTGCTTAAATATTTTCCTCAGTGATTCCATTCTTCAAATAGCTCCTTTAAACAAATCACTCTAAACCTTTCTAGGAAATCATATTCTCGAAACATGAATCTACAATGCATATGTCAGGAACTTTTGGACTCTAAAACATTGGTTCATGCCCAAGCGAATGGACAATTCTGATCCACGAAAACTTGGATATTGTTCAATTTCTTTAGGTCTATAAAGGTAACACCTTCTCCTGCATTTGTATCCTGAGGAATTGTAACCAGTCAGTAGAGACCCTAAATTACAGAAACCAATGTCTGACCTAGCCTATGGCCACTTCTGATCTCCGGCAAGGACTTTTGAGTGAGACGGAAGCACAAGGAAACTCTGTCACACATGGCACGAGCAATCCCCAGCTGCAGATCGCTAGACAGATTTAACATGAAAGACAATTGTGCAACTGAATGCAAGTAATGTATGAGATGATGTGAGACAGTGTATTCAAGGTTTAATGGACTGTGGCGCACAGGCTTTTAAAGTTAGATTTGAAATTCATTGTGCTGTATGGAGTGACTCAATTCAGTAAGGTATTAAAGGTCTGGCTGAAAAGAATTGTTAAATACCCAGACATAAGTCACAAAAGGATAGTGAGAGAGAGAGAGAGTTTCTGCTAGATTTCTTTCCCTCACTAAAGTTCCTGCTATATTTCTCTTTCACTTAAGACTGTTCTGCCATTAGACTGGCCCAGTCATATTTCTCCATACTTTTTAAGGTGTATCTATAATTCACTGCATAAATGGGCCTTTATAATATTGAATGTCCCCTGTTAGGGAATTTACATTGCCTTTTACCAATGAAATCAAATGTCTTTATTTTGCCAATCAAAAGCATGTCTCCCAGACTAACACTTTCAAATCTGGCTCGGGCCTATTTAGCAGATCTGGCTTAACTTACCGATAAATATACAGAATCTGTAAAGTGGATGGTGAATGAAAAAACGGAATCGGCACCAATGCTGCTGACATTCAACAGGGCGCAAATTAAACTGACAGCAACATCCACAGCCACCAAACTGAATTGAATTAAACTGATTTAGAAGTGTAGTATTTTAAAAAGCCCCTCCCAACCAGCTAGGAAAAAAACATTGCTTTGTATCCCAAATAAATTGATTTCACCTGTTCATCATGTGCATAAGAATTTATAAATCAATTTAAGTAACGCTTAAATTGATTTAACGGTGGTTCTTATTGCTTAGTGGACCTGCAGTCTTTCTCAGTAGGTCAGACCTGGGGGGGGGCAGGGAGGAGGCGTTGCAATAGTCAAACAAAATGCAATAACATTTACCAGGTGTTCTGTCTGACAGACTGTGAGGTTGAGTGCATGTACCTGAAAGTGAGTGCCCAGGACAGAATAAGGATTCTGTTGGTTCTGCCTGAGCTACTTTCAGGAGTTGCAGTCACCTTGGCAAGTTGTGCTGGGAGAACTCTCAACATGTATCAACATCTATTGTTGTAAGCCGCCCAGAGACCTTTGGGTAGAGTGGGCGGCATATAGGTTAGATAAATAAATAAATCTATGCGTAGACTAGTTTACGTATCAGGAGCAGCTCAAGACTTAATGTCTACTATGACGACCGTAGGGCTTTCCCAAGTGATACCTGGCCCCACTCATGTTGCAGAGCACACCCTTGGCCTGGTTTTCTTTACTGGGCTTGATGGTGATGATCTGGGTGTACAGGAACTCTCAGTAGTTCCACTATGATGGACAGGTCACTACTTGGTTGGGTTTAGGCTTCTTGGAACTCTGAGCCTCTGTAGAGCTGGAGGGGGGGCAATTAGGAGACTAGTGGATTGAAATAGTTTCCCAGTGGCTCTTTCGGCGTTTCCTGCTTTCTTGGCAGGTGACCCTGTTGAGGCCTTGGATGCTCTCTGGAGCAGGCAAATGGCCAAAGCTAGTGACCTGATCACTCCTCAATGTTCCCTCCAATGAAGTGCAGTCAAACTGGTTTACTAGAGATGAGGAGCTGAAGATGATGAAATGAGTGGGACAGAGACTAGAACAACAATGGCTCCGATCAAACATGAGCTAGAGCTCTTTGGAAAGCCTACTCCACGGCAGTCGTGGCAGCAAAGAAGCTATTCTTGTCTGCCACCATTGCATCTTCACAGAGCCGTCAAGGGGAGCACTTTCAAGAAGGTGGTCAAGAGCCTGTTGCAAGAGAAGGAGGAGGACACTGACTACTCGACGCATAGCACTTTGCAGAGAACGCAATTCAGATCCGCTCTAACTTAGATGCTGCAGTTGACACAGGTCCTGCTGGTATAATGTTAGCCCTTTCTTGTCCTGTTATAATGGAGATGTTTCACTTGGTGCAGCCTGATGGTGTGGACAGGATCTTTGGAGAGGTGATAGCACCTCATGTATGCTGGACCTCTGCCCATCGCTCTTGCGGGGGGGGGGAATCGTCTTGCAAAGCACGACCATAGAAAAAGCCATAGAAAAAGCCACAACAATCGCAAAATGCTTTGTCTTGCGAGTTCTTAATCTGGCGAGGCATTCTTCTTGCGAGGCACCACTGTAAACATCGCTGGTTTGAGGACAGTGGGAGTTGTTCATCCTTTAATTTTGTTAAATGGAAATAAAAGGCATTTGCCTCTTAGATGGACTATTTTTTCCTTCCAGTCAGTGCAATTATCACCAATGTAAAAATAAACAGTGAGAGCCTCCCCTCCCCACATGCACACCCTTCAGGGTGACTAGACAATACATCTTCCTAGTACAACTCCTAAAGCAAACTTGGTCCCACTCATTTCCTTAGGTCATATTTCTCAATACTTTTAGTTTTAGCTGCTACTTTTCACACTCTTCTCAGTCTTGTGTTTAGGAAACAGCCTTGAAGATCGCCAAACTAAATTAGCTGAAAGCAAATGCCTTTTCTACTGGAAAAAGTATTAAATTAGCAACAGAGCATGAAAAAGGTTGCATCCTCATTTTGCCAGTCCTTCCACTTCACAAAGCACACAGAAGTGCCAAATAAATGTAATTACCGCTATAATCTTTTTGTTGCTTCTTTCCACCACCCTACCACTCCCCCCCCCCATTTTAAAAAAATGCTTAAAACTTTGAGATTTTTTTGCACCCAGAATAGAAATAATATATATTTCGGATTTACCAAATAGCCATTCATTTTTTATTTGATTATATTTTGATCTTTAAAGGACTGCAATTCAACAGCCAGGAAAAGAAAGACTGGCATACTTTTAGTAATACAAAAGCCACAGAAGGGGAGCCTGACATGCAAAGATCTCTCCTGTTATACTAGACAGACACAGAGACCTGCATTCATGTATCACAATGTCATCTTAGAACAGGATGTCCATTTACATACAGTGGTGCCTCGCAAGACAAATTTAATTCATTCCACAGTTAATGTTGTCTTGCGAAATGCGTTTTCCCATAGGAATCCATTGAAATCTACTTAATGTGCTCCTATGGGCAAAAAAAGTCAGAACAAAGTCAAATTTGGTTTTAAAAGGGTTTAATAAGTGCTCTTTAAAGCCATACATATTGTGCAGAGGATTTCAAAAATTTAAGTCAAAGTACTTTTACTTTTTAAACATCATAGATAAACATTTAAAACTCAGCAAACGTGAGGCAGGAACATCTGCCCTCACTGAATCTGAACAGAAACAGTCACTAACAATCCTTGGATTGTGCAAAACTCTTCAGAAAGTGCATTTTCAAGGCATTTAAACATACAGAAACCAACAGTACCGAAACTTTTTACATTTCACATTTTAAAATGAACAAGTGAGGTTGAAGTCTCTAAACCACCAGTACCAGTGTTTTAAATCAGGAAACTGGAGGCAGACAGAACTGTCTCCACATCACAGCAGCAGTCTTTTACATTCCCAGAGCTGCAGAGGGTCTGTCTGGCAATGGCCCTAATGATGGTCAACTGGGAGAAGGCTTTAAGCCTTGACCTCAAGGCTTCTAGGAGGACAAGGGAGGAGGAAGAAGGCAACTGGGCACCGCTGGTAGAAGCAGCAGGTTCCTCTTCCTGTTTTGGCCTCTTTGTCGAGGAACCTCTCCATGGTCAGCTGCTTCTTCCACCTTTTCAGCATCCCTCTGAAAGGGGACATGATCCTTTCGTCATATGTGTTTGAAAGGTCATGTGCCAGAACCTTGTCTGGGTGGTACCACTGTGCTTGAGTCCGCACATTTTGCCACTGTTCTAAGAGCTCCTTCACTTTAGTGGTGGACAGCTATTCCTCCCCAGCTCTTCTTCCTCTTCCAAAGTGGCCTGCTCCTCCGTCGCCTCTGCCTGCAGTTCGACCAGCTCCTGGGTGGACAGCTCCTGGTTGTGGCACTCCACCAGGTCACAGATGTCCTCTGTGACCTCGAGACCCATGGTCCTCCCCAAGGTAACAATGTCCTCCATCACTGTTGACTCTGGTGCAGGCGCAAAAACATCAGAGTCACTTGTTGCCACACAGTCTGGCCACAGGTTGCGCCAAGCAGAATTAAGATTTCTCTGGCTGATCCCATCCCAGGCTATGGTGATCAACTTCAAGCAGCTGACAATGTCAAAGTGGTCCCTCCAGAATTCATGCAGGGTGGGGTTTGTGCAATCAGTTACCTCGAAGCAGTGCCTGAAAAGCTCCTTAGTGTACCATTTCTTGAAACTGGCAATCACCTGCTGGTCCATTGCCTGGAGTACCGGGGTAGTGTTAGGTGGCAGGAACATGATTTTAATGAAGCTGAACTCCTCTAACAAGTCTTCCTCAAGGCCTGGAGGATGAGCAGGAGCATTGTCCATCAGGAGCAGGGCCTTCAGCGGCAGGTCATTGTCTAGCAGGTACTGCTTGACAGCAGGGCCAAAAGCCAGATTGACCACAAACAGGACGCGTGCGACCCAAGCCTTAGCGTTGGATCACCACAACACACCCAGCTGGCCTTTGTTGACCTTGTGCTTCTTGAAAGCCTGGTGATTCTCCGAGTGATACACCAGCAAGGGCTTTATCTTCAGGTACCCGCTGGCGTTGGCACAGAAGAGGAGGGTCAGACGTCCTTCATGGGCTTGTGGCCAGGCAGCTTGCTCTACAACTGGATCTAAACCACTTTCCACACTGGAAGGCAACCCTTCACCCTCACCTTCCTCCTGATGCATTAGCTATTTTCATTTTGTGTTAAGGAAAAGGAAGGCAATAGTGAGAGAACAAGAATCGTCTTGCCTTCTCAAAGAATTCTGATAGAGGCAGGGGTACTGCACAATACTGTATAAGTCTCATCTGGAAGCTCTGTCAAGGCACCCTTTAAAGCAGCCATTCTTGTGGGGGGTATGTGGCCCCCTGGGGGCTCCAACACATTTGAGGGGGGCAAAGACTGGAAACAATTCTTCACATACCACCTTATAAGGTACATTATGCGACTTATACAATCTTGATTCAGGCTATATTTCTTTTATACTATATTGTATTATGGTCATGGCCAAAAAAAGGAGAGGCTGTTCTTGGGATCCAGCTAAATACTTCCCACAATTAACTTTTTCTCCCTCTACCAACAGATTTCACAAAGAAGAGTACCTCAGCTACTCTTTGCCCTTGTGGCCCCTTCTTGTCTTTCCCTCACAAAGGCTCACATCGTGTTTTCTTCTTGCTGCCACCAGTAGGTAACCTCAATCCACAATATAAATGACGTTTGTCAGAACACGTCCCGTGTGAACAGAAACAGAACTTATTTATTGGAGTGAAGCAGATTGAATAATAACAGAAGTTCTTCAGATACACATTATACATAAGCAATTCATCAACAGTTCTCTCAGTACATACTTCTTTTCTCTTGCTATATCATTACCGCCTTGTCTACCTATTTCAGCATAACCGAAACATGGATTGGCGGAGAGGGGGGTCCCCCCCCAGCACTCATCTGTCCGCCTGGTTATGCTGTCCAACACCAGGGCAGACTGGAAGGACAGGGGGTAGGTGCCATTGTCTATAAATCCATCTTGGAGGTTACTAGGCGCTCCTCGGTGGTAAAACTGGGTCTGGAGGCTCTCCACATGTCGATAGGGGCCAGGGACGGTATTGGGATCTTGCTGGGCTACCGTGCTCCCCGCGACCCAGCCATTTCCCTACCGGAGCTGGTGGACTTTGTCTCCGCGGCACTGTTGGGTTCCCCAAAGCTGTTGGTTTTGGGGGACTTCATCGTCCATGCGGAGGCAGAGATTTCCGGACCAGCTCTTGAGTTCCTGGAGACCATGGCCTTCTTGAACATGTCCCAACATGTCACCGGCCCCACCCACGTGGGCGGCCACACACTTGACCTGTTTTTTTCCTCCAGTTGGAGCGAGAGTGGTCCAATAGTGACTGACCTTGAGTCGGTCCCTCTGTCATGGTCGGACCACCACCTAATAAAATGTAACCTCAACATGGCCCTCCTATTGTTATGGTCTGCCCTCGAAGGCTACTGGATCCAATTGGATTCCAGGATGCCATGAGAGGTGTTTCGGCTGACCTGGCTGGCGCTCCTGTTGAGGCTCTGACCGACAGCTGGTTCGCCGCCGCAGTTAGGGCTGTAGACATGATCGCACCTAAACGCCCTCTCCGGCGCAGAGCCCTCCCGGCGCCCTAGTTTAACCAAGACCTCCGGGCACTGAAGCGGATCAGGAGACGGCTAGAGCGCAAGTGGAGAAAGGACCCGATGGATTACAATTGGATAGCTGTTAAGGTTGCCACTAACCTTTACCTGGCTAAGGTAAAGGCTGCCAGTCAGGCATACTTCTTTAACCGGATAAGCGAAGCGTCCAACCAGCAGGTGGAATTATTCTGTATAGTGCGCGACCTATCCGGAATTGGCCCGGGTGATGGGCCTCCCCCTAGTTTTACACCGGACCAATTTGCAGCATTTTTTAAATTTAAAGTGGAGGCCATCCGCCGGGACCTGTCCCCTTTTTTGAATACAGTGAGTCGAGCTGAGATGTCCAGTGCTCCGTCTTGCCCGGCAACTTTTGACTCCTTTCAGCCTGTCACGCCTGACACTGTGACCAGGGCGCTCGATCGCTGTCATGCCACCACTTCCTCCCTTGACCCCTGCCCGGCCTGGCTAATCAAAGCAGCCAGGCCTACAACAACAGAATGGGCCACTGCAATAATTAATGGGTCTTTCCTTGAGGGCAGGTTTCCATCTGCCCTCAAGGAGACACTCGTTAGGCCCATTAGGAAGAAACCAAGTTTAGTGTCAGACGAAATTGGCAACTACAGGCCTGTCGCCAATGTTTCTTTCCTAAGTAAGGTGGTTGAGAGGGTGGTGGCCGACCAGCTTCAGGCGCATCTGGACAAAACAGATGCCCTGGATCCATTTCAGTCGGGCTTCAGGCCACGCCACGGCACAGAAACGGCATTGGTCGCCCTGTGTGATGACCTATTGAGGGAGGCCGACAGGGGCAAAGTGTCCCTGCTGGTCCTCCTCGACATCTCAGCGGCCTTTGATACCATTGACCACGGTATCCTCCTGGGGAGACTCTCCGAGTTGGGAATTGGGGGCCTTGCATTGGCCTGGCTCCGCTCCTTCTTGGAGGACCGTCCCCAGAGAGTGCAGCTTGGGGAGAGCGTCTCGGCCCCGTGGAATCTCAACTGTGGGGTTCCACAGGGGTCGATAATCTCCCCAATGCTGTTTAACATCTATATGAGACCGCTGGGTGGGGTCATCAGGGGGTGTGGAGCCCGGTGTCATCAGTACGCTGATGATACTCAGCTCTACATCTCCTTCCCACCTACCACAGGAGATGCCATCCTGTCCCTCCAGCGCTGCCTGGGGACCGTACTGCAATGGATGCAGGAGAACGGGCTGAGGCTGAACCCGGACAAGATGGAGGTGCTAAGGGTGGGCGCCCCCAGTCGGGAGCTTGGGAAACTCCCTCTCTTTTGGGGGGGTGACCCTTCCTGCTAAGGAAGGGGTCCGCAGCTTGGGAATCCATCTCGACCCGGCGCTCACTATGGAATCCCAGGTGACGTTGGTGGTCCGAACCGCCTTCTACCATCTCAGGCGGGTAGCCCAGCTGTGGCCCTATCTCGATGTTGGAGCGCTCACCACTTTGGTCCATGCGCTTGTAATCTCAAGATTAGACCACTGTAATGCACTCTACGTGGGGCTGCCTTTGAGGCTGCTGCGGAAACTTCAGGTGGTGCAGAATGCGGCGGCCAGACTCCTTAGTGGGGTGAAAAAATACCAACATATTTCTCCCACTCTGGCCGCATTGCATTGGCTGCCCATCCGATTCCGCATTGACTTCAAAGTGTTGATGCTCACGTATAAAGCCCTAAACGGTTTAGGGCCTTGATACTTGGCGGAACGCCTTCTTCCACCAAGATCTACCAGTGTCACTCGCGTGAGCCAGTAGGTGAGGCTGAGGAGCCTAACGCCGAGGGAGGCCCGGAAGGAAAAGACAAGAAATCGGGCCTTCTTGGCGGTGGCTCCTCGCCTCTGGAACAACTTACCTCCTGATATTCGCGCAGCCCCCTCGCTGGGTATTTTCAAAAAGCAACTAAAAACACTGATGTTTCGGCAGGCCTTCCCCCCCTAGCTAATTCTTGATTCCCCTTCTTTTCTGTCTCCTAGTGTTTAGCCCTATTGTTGTAAGTTTCTTTTATGTAATACTGCTTTTATTCATTGTTGTACCCCTTGTTGTAAGCCGCCTAGAATGGTCTTAATCGACTAGATAGGTGGGATATAAATAGAAAAAAAAAATAAAATAAATACCTATTTTCCTAACCAGCTGCAGCTCTCTCAGTATCTGTTCCCTTTCTCTCTGACTAACCAGCCCTATCTGACTCCTCCTTCTCCCGCCAAGCCTCATGTAGCTGCTGACTCCACCTGTCCAGTCCTCTCATAGGTTCATGCAAATCAGCTCATGAATACAAATAGCATGAGTGACATGGGCAATTGTCACATTCCAACCCCCAAAGAAGAAGTTTGTTTCATGAGGGAAAACCTTACAGTTTACCCTTATGAACAATGGAACATTACATACAAAACACCATCATCATAATATGCTTACCAGTTATGTCCTAAATCATATACCATATTCCAACTTATAACACATTATATTTACCATATACTTATACATACCTTATACTAGTTTTCTTTCTATTACTATGTTTACTTTGAACATTTAAAATAATCAATGCAATTATAAACATTTGTACTACTCACATTAATACAAATTACATTACCTCTACATTAATAATGCTACTCACCATTATTATTTCCCATTTCTATATAGTGATGCCTCGCAAGACGAATGCCTTGTGCAATGAAAAACTCGCAAGACCAAAGCATTTTGCGATTTTTTTTTGTGACTCGCAAGACAAATTTTTCTATGGCCGTGCTATCATGGGTCACCTTCAAATTCACATGCATGTTTTTTTAAGTGTAATCTTAAACACTTGAGATTTTCATCATCTGGTTCTATATCTTTAATATTTGGTTTCTTAGGTAGGGGTTTGCATTTCAGAGTTTTAAGGGCTTTTGTCACTGCAGAGTGACTAGACTCCTCAGCCCTCCAGTTCTGCTGCAACAAATCCACAGGTTCTGAACCTGCTATGCAATTCACTCTCCTCTATGGTTCTCAGCCTCACCACTTTGTCCTCAGGACAGAATGCTCTTTCCTGGGCCTCATACAAGCCTTTCTCCTTTCCACAAGTACCCCCCAAGCTTGGCTCTGTTACTTCTAAGGACTTCTCCCTATATAACTCCCTATATAACAGGTGTTTATCAACTATGAAGCTCTCTGGGTGTTCAGGAGATAACAGGAAGGGAGATTCTTTGGCTTTCACTAAACACGGAATCAGGGTGGTATCTTCCTTCGGTTCTAAAATAAAGGAAGTATTATTAGAGTTTTTCAATATGATCACCTCAGCCATTTCTATCTCAGGGTTTTCCCCTAAATTGGGACATCATTCAGGATTTTCAGGGGTCAGTGCAATTTCCTTAACTTGTGCAAAACATTCATTTAAGGTAGGGTCTTCCTTTTGTTCTTTGACGATAGATAGATTCTTAGGGTTTCTCAGAATAACTAGATCAGCTGTCCCTCTCACTTCTCTTATTTCAGGAAGATTTCCATCATTCCCTCAGTGGCTTCAATTTGCCTTCCCTGAAAGCGAGTTGTCACAAAAACACTCTGCACATGCTCAGCTAAATCTAGACCTATTAAACACAGGGCAGGAATTTGATCGGATATGACCACCTTCCAAATTCCTGACCATCCCTTATATCTCATTGGTATTTTTGCCATGGGCAACACCACTATTTCAGAACCAATCCCTTTAATAGAAATATTTTCATGGTCTATTATATTTTCCTTAGGGACTATATCAGGGTGACATATTGTAACTTGTGAACAAGAATCTTTCAGTGCTAGATACTTATTATTAACACAGATAACATCTCTTGAGCTATGTAGAAGATTCTGATTACTTTCTATCAGAAAGCACTGAACAAACCTGGTCTCAGGGGAATCTTGGCTCTCTGACCTTTCTATTACTTGTGTTGCTATGGCAACAGCTCCATTGCTAGTTTCAATTGCAATAGTGGCTGTTCCATTATGCTGTACACAAAACAGCTTCTTAGAGGGATTGGAATTTCCACCTTTATGTTGGCTAACACCCCTAGTCTTTTGAGTCTTACACTGAGCCCAAAAATGACCTTTCTCTCCACATGTATAACACCGTTTACTGGCCTTGGGTTCAAAACAAAGGGCCTTATTAACTTTTCACTCAGGACTATTACGTTTCAGATGACTGTGCTCTGGAGATGAGGGTCTGTCTCCAAAATAGCCTCCAGTAGCTTGGGTACTTCTGAGGTAATCTCTACTGTGTGGGGGTCCTCTCCTCCTGTTGATTTTCTGAGGTAAAAATTCTACCAATTTTTACCTCAGAAAATTGAGGATCTCTAATCTCACAAATGAAATCAGCAAATTCAAATGCCTGTAATACATTTTTAGGATTTTTGTCCTTGACTAAATAATGCAATTCCCCTGGCAACACTGAATAAAATTGTTCTAAACCAATTACATTTTTCATTTGGTCTGTAGAAGTGATTTTCTAATGTTTTATCCATTTGTCCAAACACTGAATCAATTTAGCCCCAATTGGGCATAAGATTCTTCGGGCTTTTTTGGTAAGGAAACAAAATTTTCTTCTAAGATGTTCTGCATTTCTGCCAAATCTAGAATATGCAATCTTTCTATATGCCTCAAAATCTCTAGCTTGCTCCAGAGTCATCTGAGAATAAAGATCCACTTATTTTTTATCTCAACACTATCATCCTTTCATCACCCTTAATCTCAAAGTCCCAGCACACACTCTCAAATGAAATCAGGAAAGATTCAGGGCAATCCTCTTTCCTATATAGCGGTGCCTCGACTTACGACCATAATCCGTTCCGGAATATGGACGTAACTCGAAATGGTCATAAATCGAAGCACTATTTCCCATAGGAATGCACTGAAATGCAATTAATCTGTTCCGGCCAAAGACAAAAAATCACCCAAAAAACTCACTGAAAGACTCATTGGAAACACGATTAATCCCTTCCGGCCAAAGGGGGAAAGGAAAAGAAAAAAGCAATCAAGCATGCAAGACCCATCGTAAATGGGGAACCCCCCCAAAAGCAACCAAACCCCCCAAGACCCATTGGAAATGGGGGGAAAGCCAAAAAGCAACCAACCCCCCAAGACCCATCAGAAATGGGGGGAACAAAAAACAAGCCCCCAAGACCCATCGGAAATGGGGGAAAACAAAAAACAAACCCCCAAGACCCATTGGAAATGGGGGGAACCCCAAAAAACAAACCCCAAGACCCATCAGAGCACAGAAACACAACCCCCCAGCCCAAAACCATGCTGCAAAAATACCCAGAAGAGTTTTTAAAAAGCAGAAAACAGCACCTTACCTTACTAGGCAGCCTTCTCTGATCGCAAACTCTCTTAACTGCTGGGGTGAAAGAGCTACAAGGAAGCAGCCTCATCACCACCTACAGAAATCTGAATTTCCCACCTTTTTTCCCTGCCTTTTTCTGTTCATAAGTGGAAGCTCCAGTCACAAGTAGAAGCAAAATTTTGCGGCTGGAGCTGGTCGTAACTCGAAATGGTCGAAAGTAGGGACATTCGTAAGTTGAGGCACCACTGTATTGGGGAAATTTCTTTAGATTGATTTTTGAGAGATTTCCCTCACTAGAGTTGTTACTGTTATAATTATTTTGAGCAGCAATATCCAGTCTTTTCATCTCTATTTGAAATTCCATTTGTCTTTTTTATTGCTCAGCTTTGAGCTGTAGTTCCTGAGGTTTCTCTTCAGTCCTGGCTTTAATTTCTAGTTCCTTTTCTCTAAGCTAAATTCCTGTTCCAGTTTCCATTTCTCCAGATCTAGAGAGCTTTGAATACTTCCCTTGAGGATTCCTCAAGTATTTGAGGGTCTCCATTCCCATTCCCTTTAACCTTTTGAGGATCAATTTCCTCCATTACTGGTTTTTTAGTTCTTTTGGGTGGCATAAGTATGTACTTTCTTAATAAAAAAGGAACTGATTTCTATTGCTGAGTTAGTCAAGCCTCTTTTTAAAATACTTTTACTGCTGTTTTCCCCCCCAGTATTTTTCTGGGGTACTATATAGCTTTCACTCGGCAGCTAAATATGGCTACACTTTTTCTGGCATCACATAAGCCACAATGTTTCTTGGTCTGAGACAACCTTCTTGCCTCCAGAAACAAAACAAATTCTATTTTCAAGCCCCTGCTTTTTATTTTCCTATCACCACAGATCCGCTCTGACCCTGGCTTCCACTTTTGATCCACTACTGCTCCCTTATCTCTCAGAGCCTTGGATTTCAAGCTAGCCCACTGGGTCTTTCAAATCTTGAGGTAACAAAAAAAAAAGAATTTTTTCCTTTAGAGTCGGTTCCCTATGTTTAGTTCCCCCAGATCTGCGTTCAGAAGCCCCACCACTAAGCTCTTCCACAAAAGCTCTAGCAGGTCACCCACTTCTTCACCACAGACCTCTGACTAAGAAGGTACCTACGACTCTAGGAAATGCACCCTTAAACTTTGGCTTTACTGGATTATTTTGTATCCCACCGCTGGACATGAATTGTGGCATTTGCCCTTGTGGCCCCTGCTTGTTTTTCCCTCACAAAGGCTCATGTCGAATTTTTTTCTCGCTGCCACCAGTGGATTACCTCAGTCCACAATATAAATGACGTTTGTCAGAACACGTCTTGTGAACAGAAGCAGAACTTATTTATTGGAGTGAAGCAGATTGAATAATAACAGAAATTCTGCAGATATACATTATACAACTGTGTAATAATTCATTAACAGTTATCTCAGTAAGCAATTTATCAACAGTTTATCAAGCAATTCATCAACAGTTCTCTCAGTACATACTTATTTTCTCTTGCTATATCATTACCATCTTCTTCACTTTTTTTCCTAACCAGCTCTATTTCTCTCAGTACAGTGGTGCCTTGACTTACGAACATCCCTGTGGTGATCTACCCTTTGTTGCCCCTATTTCCTTGGGCTCCACAAAGGAACACACGCCCTTTTTTGCTGCCACCAGGTATTCTCCTAATACCAATTTATGTTATTTGTGCTGCCAATGCTGAGTGCTATAGAACTTAGGAAAGAGTTGTAATTATATTCTTTTATTGTTAAACAAATCAAAAGGTAAATCACATATGAACTGGTTCGGGGTTAATATATATTGGATCATGTAGTCAATCACTTTGCTTTCCATCAGTGTCTCTTTTATAGTGCTTATAAGTTCATTCCTGCTTGTTCAATGTGTTTTAAACTTCTCAATTTCCTCTCCTAACACCCTTAGCTCTATTCACTAACCCTCTCCTTCGTTCTCCTAAACCCTCTCATTCCACATCTTCAACTGTCCCTAAGCCTAACTCTGTCTCTGTCTAACTGTCTCTCCAACTCTCTAACTGTCTCTCTGGCTCCACCCCTCCTGCTCTATTCTTGGCTCCTCCCCTTTGACCTCCTGTGATAGACAGGCAGGAATGATGTTGTCTTTTTGCATTCCGCTACAGTCCCGACTTATGATCATTGCAAGTTGCGACCAGCTCCTGCTGCAAAATTTTGCTTCAACTTGTGGCCAGAGCTTCGAGTTGCGACAAGAAAAAGGCAGGGAAAAAGGCGGGGAATTCAAATTTGCTAACTGTTGGTATGTGAAGAGGCTGCTTCTTTGTAGCTCTTTTGCCCCAACGGTTAGAGTGAGTGCGATCGGAGGAGGCTTCGGACTGCTTGGTGCTGCTTTCTGCTGCTGAATAAGTACATTTACTTTGTTTTGCAGGGTGGGTTGGGGGGTTATGTTTATGTGCTGTGACTTTTTTGTGTTTTGGTGTGGGGTTTTTCCCCCAGCCCCATCATGTTCAGGCTGGCTGTGGGGGGGTTGTGGCTTTTTCCCCAGCCCCATGCCGTTCCCTGGGGCTGGCTGTATGGAGGGGGTTTGTGTTTCCCCCCCCCCCCGGCCCCATGGCATTTCACTGGGGCTGGCTGTGTGGGGTGTGTGTTTTTTCCCCCCACCTCCACAGCATTCCACTGGGGGTGGCTGTGTGTGGGGACGATTGTGTTTTTTCCCCCAGCCCCACAGTGTTCTGCTGGGGTTGGCTGTGTTTTTGGTTTGGTGTGGATTATGGTCGTACGTCGAGGCACCACTGTATCTGTTCCCTCTCTCTCTGACTAACCAGCCCTATCTGACTCCTGCTTCTCCCGCCAAGCCCTATGTAGCTGCTGACTCCACCTCTCCAGTCCTCTCATAGGTTCATGCAAATCAGTTCATGAATATGAATGGCATGAGTGACGTGGGCGATCGTCACAGGTACGTTATGCGACTTATACAATCTTGATTCATGCTATATTTCTTTTATACTATATTGTGTTATGGCCATGGCAAAAAAGGGGGGGGGTGAGAATGGTTGATTAAAAGCACCATGCCAGGGGGTATCCTTTCCATGGCAAACAGCAATCTGGAGATACCACTTATTAGGGAAAACATAACTTTCTTGGGATCCAGCTAAACACTTCCTGCAATTAACTTTTTTCCCCTCCAGCAACAGATTTCACAAAGAGTACCTCAGCAATCAGACTCATAAACTAAGCCTGAGTTCACATTACCCATGTTGAATCACAAAATAAATCCTGCTGGATATAGATGGGAGGAAAATTGTGTACTATAGCAAGCAGCCCATATTCCACCACTTCCCAGAGGCACTGACTCTAATCACATAGCAACCTTATTGCCTTGTTTGACCCTTAATTTTTAAGCTCCTAGACTGGCACATATTAATATACTGAACTATGAGAAAAAGCTGACAGACGTCTATTTTTGGGGAGGGAAGGAGAAGACGAGGTGGGGAGAAGGTGAACAGAAGATTCCCCCACCCTCATAATGCTACAACTTGGTCCTGACTACAAAATTGGTACTGTATAAGCCACTTATGCATACAATTCTTTCCATTTTTCTTTTTTCACTTTCCCTCAAAGCAGGAATCTCAAGGTAGGGCATAAAGCTCTCACCTCTCCTTTTCTGCTTCCAACCGTCCTGTGGGATAAGATGAGCCAGCAAGGAAAGTACTACCTTCCCAGTGAACATAATGCATGACTTCAATGGCCATGCACTGTGGTAAGAGATGATAACTTCTTGTGTCAGTGGTGCTAAAAATGGAATTGACATATTCATAAGGATAAGTAAATCGAGCAGTTTTTAGCTATCTTCCTAGATTCTTCACGACCAGATGCTAACGACGGCAAAGGAAGGAAGGAACATGGTTACTTCTTGACCTGTAGTTTATCAGGTGCCCCAAAGTGTCCAGTTGGGCCACTGTGTTACAGTTTGGGAAAAAAATATTTGAACAATTCCGGAGAATGTATTTGCAAAGGCTTTCAGGGCCGGGATCTAATAGTTGTTGTGGGTTTTTCGGGCTCTTTGGGCGTGTTCTGAAGGTTGTTCTTCCTAACGTTTTGCCAGTCTCTGTGGCCTGAAGTGCTGTCCTCTGAAGATGCCGGCCACAGAGACTGGCAAAACGTTAGGAAGAACAACCCTCAGAACACAGCCAAAGAGCCCGAAAAACCCACAACAACCAATTTCTGGACAGCTCAGAAAAGACCCTGACTTCCCTCTCTCTGGTTCTTTATCTTTAAATAGGACTTCAAAGCAGCACCAGCTTCAAAAGGAAAACAGTCCTCTGCCAGCCCCTGAAATACTGTACCTTCTATCTTCCTAAAGGAGACCAGCTGATTTCAGCCCCGGAAAGCTATGGGATCTATTTATCTGTTCATTTAAATATATTAGATAAACACATTAACCTAATATTCCACCTTTCTCCCTTGCCAGATCCAAGGCATCTTAGACTATAATAATAATAACAAAAAAAAACCAAAAAAAAAAAAAACCCAGATCCATTTAAAAACGTCGTAATAAATAACTACGTTTCCATGTTCTGCACTGGGAAGGGAAACAGCACAACGCGAACCACACGGATCCCGCTCTCTGATTCAAAAGGGCTCTGACGGAGGGCCGCTGCTGTCTTTGCACGACTTTTGCTATAGGATTCATCCCGAACAGAGCGCTAAAAGAGACGAAACTGTTGGCTAGAAACACTTGCGAAGGACACGCCCTTCTAGCTGTGGCGCCCATGTGGGCGCTCTTCCTTTCGCGGTGCTAAGCGATGCAAGAGGAACTAAAGGTACCCGGAACTTAGGTTTCCGAACTTGGAGGGAAGGGTTTTTGGGAGGACACGGTGTGTTTGCCCGAGCGCGAGAGTCACCGTCTTCGGGATCATGGCGCTCGTGGGGCTTTTAGGTCGGGTGGGCTCGCGGCTCTTGCCCGGAGGCACCTACGGGCCTGTTCGCGGGGCGGCGGAGACGAGACTTTGGAGCGGGTAAGTGGGCGGGCGCGCTCGTTAACTTGGTTCGCCCTTGTTTCCGTGCGATCCTGTTGCTTTTCTCTCGTCCCTCGCGTGCTAGATTGGGGGCTGACACGCTCTATTTTATTTCGGGCATACGACTCGCTTCGGAAGGGGGAAAAGGCTGATGCCCTGATGTGGAGAAGAGGGGCATTCAAGCTGTTTGGCTCCTGTTATAGCAGTGGTTCCCAACGTTGTGTAAACCAGATACTTCTCGGACTGCAACTCCCAGAACCCCCCCCCTCCGGCCAGCACAGCGGGTGGTGAAGGCTTCTGGGAATTGCAGTCCAAGAACATCTGGGTTACTCCAGGTTGGGAACCACTGCGCAACAGTACTGTTTTTATTCGGGTAGGGTGCTCCTGAAATTGTGTCAGTGCCCTCCACCCCAAGTATGGAGACTTTTGCAGTAAGGTTGGCTCCCCACCCCCCACCAGCATTTTGGCTTCTGTCTTTTTCTCTTGGTTTTTCTGGGGTTGGAAAGAAGAAAGAAGGGTGCGTGTGGAAGAGTATGTGTTCTAAAGATGCACACATCATCAGCATCCTAGAATTGCAGAACTGGAAGGGACCCTATGGATCACTGAGTCCAGCCTCTGTCAAGGAGGCACAGTGGGGAATCAAGCTCCCAACCTCTGGCTACATAGCCAGAGACCTAAATTATTGAGCTATTCAGTTCTAAAATCCACAAAACTGACAAACTAATTTCCAGAAACTCAGCAATATTACTATGGCAATGAATACTTATTTCATATTCCATATTTATTATCTTTGTTTAGCAAAAAATGTTACATGTGAAGCAGCCGTTACAAACAACATGTTGTGTCAGGAGGGTTCTTGCAGCTAGCACTGCATCACTTGTTGTAATCCTCAGCTTGGGTCATCATTTATGCATCCCAGTAAAAATGCATCATCTTGTAGAATGAATGCACTTGAGTGCACTAAGAAATGCATTGCATAGTTGCATAGCTGACATTTTTCTAGAGCTGGTGCATCTGCAGCCTAAAAGCTTGGCCTTCTCATTCATTTATGCTCCCCTCCCATATCATTTTCAGTGACAACATGTAATACTGTAATTGGAACTGCTGTAGATTGAAGTCATGTCACCACATCTCTCATTCCCCACTGTTTCTGTTATGGCACAGTCCACAAACACTGAGAATCTTTAATGCAAAAACACATGTAAAATTCCATTAAAGTTCTGCTGCTCTTACTGGTGTGTGAAACACTGCAGTGTAGTGTTCTGGCAGTGCTGTATTACCTGGCAAATGAGAATGTTTAGTAATTTTGCACCAGATATCTCAGCCTCAATTTTCAGAGCCATCAATACTCAGTTTTATGGTTTAGTTAATTTAAATCAGTAATGGTAGTTCCATTTTACTGACTGTGAATTATAATTTCTTAACCTATCAGAGTTGGGATATAATGACTAGAGTTGGGAGTATGTGTATATGAATACGAATATCTCCATGCATCTGGAGTTAACCATCCACTCATGCATCCGCCGGCACCAGTGGCCCCTCCCTCTCTTCCTTTTAGTCACTCTGGAGCACTGGTCAGCTAGCCACTCAGCAGCCTTGCAGGGAGACTCATCCTCCCTCCCTCTGCCAGGAGTGGTTAACTGACTGGAAAGAGAACAGCGCTCCAGGAGTGATTGGAAGGATGAGTGGGGCCAGCAGTGGCCTGGACCCTTATTAACTCCAGCTATGTGGAGATATTCGTATTTGTATACAAATACGAATACGCTCATCTCTAATAATGACTGAAATCCTGTTGCTTAACACAGTCAGTTGCATTAGAGAAGGCTCATTTAATCAGTATGGATTGCTGAGTCAACTGCTCCATAAGTCCCATTGGGTCTTCTTTAGGTGCAATTTATTTATTAAAGTCACAAGCAGAGGAGGCCCATTTGAATCAATGGGATTTATGGAGTGTTACATAAATGTTACAGAGTTACATTTTCTCATCCATGTTTGTCTTCCATTTGGTAGGACTCGGTGGTGTGTCATATCTAGGCATGTTAATATCAAGACTCCCACATGGTGGGATGAGCATCTTTCAGAAGAGAATTTCCAGTTTGTTAAGAAGATCACAAAGCAAGAAATGAATGCTCTCACAGCCAGTAAGCTGTGCCCTCTGAAGGATGAACCTTGGCCTTTACATCCATGGGAACCAGGTTTGTATATGCAAGGAGCAGACCCTAAAGTAAATTTAAGTGTAGAGCAACATTCCCTTTAAGCCATATTTGTGCAACACTGCATCTGTCCCACACAGCCAGATCAATACTGCTGCCCATTTACTTCTGGTTGCCACTGGAACCCCACACACGGGGGAGAGAGCCCCGTACAGTGCTAACTGAAATTACAGGGAACATTGGTGTAGAGCGTTTCTTGATACTGTATTTAAAGTTTTAAAGCGAGTGAGTGTATACTTATTTAAGTGCATTGTTTGTACAACTGAAATAGGACACAGCAGATGCTGTTCTGTTCTTTCTACCCCAACTGTGCATGACACTTAACATGCCAAAGTATTAGCATGTATTTATTGGTTACATTTATCTTCTATCTTTTCTCTGATATGCTCAGAAATGGCACACATAGCTGTCTTACTCCCTACTTTGTTAGGTTAGAGGGAACAGGTAGCAGTTGTCTGAGATCACTCAGTGGATGTCATGGTTCTGTGGGGACTTCACTCTGAATCTCACAGATTCTAGTCTACCATTCCACTGTGAAAGAGCAGAGGTCAGTGCATATAGGTCAGAGCTTCCCCTCTCTGCTGCTAATTCAATTCAGTAAGGCTCCAGCTTAGTTCAAATGCAAAAGCTTTGACCACAGTGCTGAATCAGTTATAAGGACTGTGCATCAAGTCTCCAGTTCCCACCTAATAGCTTGGTATGATGTCTGCGTGTACCTGTTTGTGCAAGCCACAGAAGAAAAGGGAGGACCAGGGCTTTGGTTTCCCACTCAGCAGTCATTCAGCAGTAGTACTGAATAGGGCGAAGCTTTCCTTTAAAGTTCCCTGAATGAAATGTGCTAGAAGTTTTAAATGGTAGAGACCGAGATGTCATAAGCCCTTTATTTCACTCTTACATACAGGTTCCAAAAGAGTTGGTCTTATTGCAGTCAAGCTGGGAATGCTGCCATTATGGACAAAGACAGGTGAAAGGGTTCCTGTTACATTACTTCAGGTAAAGGGAATCATATTCTAAAATAAAGAAACAGAACAGTGTGTTCAAGGAATGTATAAGCAAACTGTTACTATTTATTTAAAATATTTTTACCCCGCCTTTCTCTTTAAAAAGGACTCAGGGTGGTTTTCATAATTAAAAGACAATATTTGAAGCTATAAAGAGTAAGTATACAAAACTGAAAAGAATCAAACAAATCCACTCTAAGAAACAGTAAACAAAAACACACACAGTAGTGCCTCGCGAGACAAATGCCTCGCAGGACAAAAAAAACCCTGCAAGACAAATGGTTTGGGCAATGGGGTTGATGACTTGCAAGACAAATGTTCCTATGGCTGTGCTTCGCAAGACAAATGTTTTCCGTTTTTTGTTCCTGCCTCATGTTTGCTGATTTTAAAATGTTTTTCTATGATGTTTAAAAAGTTAAAGTTTTTTGATTGACATTTTTTAAATCATGTGCACAAGATGTGTGGCTTTAAAGAGCACTCAATAAACCCTTTGTAAACCAAATTTGACTTTGTTCTGACTTTTTTTGTCATAGGAATGCATTAATTAGATTTCAAAGCATTCCTATGGGAAAACACTTTTCGCAAGACGACATTAACCGCGGAATTCTTCTTGCGAGGCACCACTGTATTGAGCAGTAAGGCATAACAATCCATTTGAAAACCCCACTGAAGCTGCCAGTCACTGAGGGAAAGCATGCCTGAAGAGAAAGTTCTTTGCCTTCTTGTGGAAAGACAGCAAAAATGTGGCCTCCTGTGGGAGGGAGTTCCAAAGTCTGGGTGCAGCAACAGCGAAGGCCTCCTATGTCACCACTAAACACACTTGTGAATGTGGTTAGGCCGAGAGAAAGGCCTCTCCTGATGATCTGAACACCTGAGCAGGCTCATAAAGGGAGACATGGCCCTTGAGATAGCTTGAACACAAGCTGTTCAGGGCTTTATAGAATAGAACCTTTGAATTATGCCCAGAAACGGATCAGCAGCCGGTGGAGCTGCTGTAATGGGGGGATATGTGATCCCTGTAAACCAGGTCCAATTAGCAATCTGGTTGCCATATTTTGGACCCACTGAAGATTCCTGACACTTTCCAGAGGCAGCCCCATGTAGAATGCATTACAGTAACCCAGCTGGTATGTAACTAAAGCATGTGTCACTGTGGCCAGATCAGATCTCTCCAGGAATGAATGCAGCTTGTGCACTAATTTTAACTGTGCAAAGGTACTCCTGGCCACCGCTGAAATCCTGGCATTCAGGCTCAGAGACAAATCCAGGAATTCCCCTAAGCTGTCCACCTGTGTTTTCAGAGGGAGTGTAACCCCACCCTGCACAGGCTACATCCCTATTCCTTGATCTGCGTTTCAACTGACATCTGTCTTGTCTAGATTTAGTTTTAGTTTATTTGCCCTCATACAGTCCATGGGATATGGGAAATCATTTTGATCTCCGCAGATTCTTTTATGACTTTGCCAATAAAGTGACTTAATCCTAAACCCTCATTTTCCATACTAGGACAAATGAGACATTGTGAGCCAATTTTGCTATGATGGCATCCAAGTTAAAGAACTCCCTAGGGAATTTCTGCTTGCTGGTATTACCAGAACCCCACAGTGCTCTCTTGACAAATGCCATGGTTATTGTTCTTCAGTTTTAGCTGCTTTTTTACTCTTGTCTTCAGCAGCAGTTTTTTTTTGTCTTCTGTTGTAAGCCATCTTGAGAGCTTTAATAAAAATAGCTGGGGTATGAATTGCACAAATAGATGCCATTTTAAAATACCTAATCAGATTATAAATAATCTGTATATGTCTTCCCTCATAGCCTCTGGTGTTTTGCACTATGGCTCCTGTGACACACTGAGGTGTATTCTGTCAACAGGAGAGTCAGTTATAGTGGAGAGTGTGGGAATCTTTTTGAAAAAGATAATGAGGAAGTGCAGACTGAGAAAACGAATTTGTAGACCCAGTAAATTAATAGTTTATCTTGTATATGTGATTTTTTTCGTGTGCCAATAAAGGCTCTGACTGACTGACTACGGCTCCTAACATTCCTGCTGTTCTGCCTGTAGCTGAGTCCAAAACAGAGATAGGGTATGATGGGGAAGGCTGCTCTGTTGTTTCAGCAGCATCCTGTAATTGTTTATGCCACAGTTTGACTAGAATATATGACTTCTGAGAACTTTTGTTACCATTCTGAATTATCTTTTGAAGGTTCAAGACTGTCATGTGCTAAAGTATGTACCAAAGGAACAAAATGATGGACAATCTGCTCTGGTTGTTGGAGGCAGAAATGTGTCTGCGTTCCGGGTAGGTTGATTGTGTATGTTTTTATGGTGGTATACAGTTTTGCATTAAGTGCTTCTCTGCAGTACATTCATAAGTGTCCTTAATATACCAGCTTGTCCATTAAGAGGCCTGTCTTTTAAAATAATTGCCCTGTTTATGCTACTGTATGTCATAACTTTTTTAACTCACTGCTTCATAGAATCACAGAATTGCATTGGAAGGCAGCTATATAGCCATCAAGGCCACCCCCCTGCTCAAGGCAGGAATCCAAATCAAAGCAGATATGACAGATGGCTGTCCAATTTTTTCTTGAATGCCTATAGCATTGGAGTGTTCCCTCCGACCATTGTCTTTAACAGTATTTAATAAAGAGAATTTATGAAGTGAAGGAAGGGGAGTTTTATGCCTAGTATTCCTGTTTTAATTTCTAAAGTGTTTATTTTATTAGTCCTTTAGTATTCTGCATATTAGCTGATCTTCCATCTAGCCAGATGTTTCACTGCATTATGTTGCATAAGAAGCTTTTGTAATGTTATAAAAAGAACAGGGCTTATTATTCAGACAAAGATATGTATGCACATCATTCTGCTCTTTCCCTCATAGAGTCGCTGCATATGTGATTTCTCCCTACCAGTTCATTTTCATGACATAATAAAACTCAACAAAAGTAACTACAGTGAAACCTCTCCTTACGAACTTAATCTGTTCCAGAAAATGTTCGTTTGTTCAAACATTCGTAAGTAGAAGCAAAATTTCCCATTGAAAACCATTTAATCCGTTCCGGCTGTTTTTCGTTCTTATCTAGAGGTGCCGTTCTTAAGTCGAAGCATTAGTTCCCATAGGAACTAGTGCAAAGCTGGTTAATCCATCCTCTACCACTAGGGGGAGAATTTTTCTTCTTTTGACCTAAGACGAACTTAGGTCAAAAAAAGAGGGGGGGGGAGGGAACACCTTCTAAACAGAACACCTTTAAAAACTAGCAGCTTTTAAACAAAACCAAGCCAAGGCAAGCACCTTTTAGGTAAAAAAGGACAGAAAAGGAGGGAGGGGGAAGGGAACACCTTCTAAACAGAACACCTTTAAAAATAATCAGCTTTTAAAGAAAACCAAGAACTTTTTAGGTTAAAAAAGGCAGGAGAACACCTTTTAAACACAACATCTTTAAAAAGGCCACAGAATCCAGCAAACATTATTCCAGCACAGAACTCCTCATCACAAAAAAAGAGCATTGGGGGGGGGAGACACTTGATTCTAAATTCCATTTTAAACCTTGCTTGCACCAACAATCAGCAACCATTACTTTATTCCAGCACAGAACTCTACATCGCAAAAAGAGAGCATAGAGGGAGAGAGATAAGACAATGGGTGGAGGGGAGGGCCTTGAGTCTACAGTAGACTTCATTTTAAAACTCCATTTTGAACTCAATTTTAAAGCCTGCCTGCCTGCATCAACAACCAGCAACCATTCTTACAGCAAACAGATTCCCAAAGGAAAAAAGGACTTTGGAGTCACATTTTAAACCCACACATTTTAAAACAACAGAGGTCACAGTACACAAACCCTAGAAGCCACAGAATGCAAAAATAAATAAATAATTTTTACTTTTTAAAATTACAGTCCAGTTTTAACATTTAATTTTAATTTAGTATTACAGTCTATTTTTCACATGTTAAATCCACACTGCAAGACCCATCAGGGCACAGAAACATAACCCCCCCAGCCCTATCCCCCCACCAAGCTGAAAAAACCCCTGTACAGTACAGTAAATACAGTGTACTCACCCAGAACAGGCAGTCTCTCTGTTTAAAAAAAGAAAGTCAAACATCCAAAAATCAAAAATCCCAAAATCATTTTTTAAAAAAAAAAATCCCCCCCAAAAATACAGTCCGTACAGTACAGTATCAGGCAGTACCAGGCAATACTGTACCAGGCAGTTCCAGGCAGTCTGAAGACTCTCCAATCTCTAACCGCTTGGACGAGCGATGTTGCAGACAAACAGCCTCTTCGCTTGCCAGTGGTTAACAGAAAGTTCAAATTCTACGCTTTCCCTGCCTCCCCCGTGTTTTTTTTTGTTCATATCTTGAAGCTCCATTCGCAAGTAGAAGCAAAATTTTGCGACCGGAACTGTTTGTACGTTCAATCCTTTGTAGGTAGGGACGTTCGTAAGTAGAGGTTCCACTGTATAAGGTTAAGCCCATAAGACTTAAGTAGAGATGGGCACAAACTGGCACAATGGCAGTTTATGATGGTTCATGGTTCATCAGGGTCCACAAACCATGCAGAATTTTTTAAAAAATGACCTGGTTTGTGGCTTGTTCAGCTACACAGGAACCCCCCCCCCATGAGTGTCCCACCCCACAGCCCCCTTCATAGCCCCTAGGATCTTCCTTACTTGCTCCAGGCCTCCTCCCCTCCTCCTCTCCTATTACATTGCCCAGCTGAGTAGGACAGTAGACTGTCTGGGGGATACTTCCTACCCCATCCCTCCTGGGAGGCTCAGGGTATTGTGGAAAGTGTAGTTCTTTGAGGATTCCCTATATGTAGCTCAATGAGCAGCAAAACTAGACTTCCCACAATGCCCTAAGCCTTCCAGGAAGCACTGGAGCAGGAGGTATGCCCCAGACAGCCTACTACTCAGCTGGGCAGCAGAGGAGGAGACCCAAAGGGAGTAAGATAGGTGCTGGGGCCCATGAAGAGGGCTTTCTGGTAGGGGAGGACGAAGCGAAATGAAGCACAAACAATGAAAAAGTTTGGCATTTTTCTTTGCTTTGTGGAAACACAGTTCCCTAGACTGCCCACAAAACGAACCAGCCTCAGAGCAGTAGAGGCCAAGGTCATCCTGTGAAGCAGGCTTCCTTCCTCTCAATGTACTTGATGGATCTGGGAACTGTATGGGAGGCCATAGTGTTTGTCCCGCAACCTATAGTGTAAAGGTAAAGCCGCCCAGAGTGGTATAATATACCAGATGGGCGGGATATAAATCAAATAAATAAATAAATAAATAATAAAGGTAAAGGTTCCCCTTGACCATTTTTGTCCAGTCGTGTTCGACTCCAGGGGGCGGTGCTCATCCCTGTTTCCAAGCCATAGAGCCAGCGTTTGTCCGGAGACAATCTCCCATGGTCACATGGCCAGTGCGACATAGACACGGAACGCTGTTACCTTCCCACCGAGGTAGTCCCTATTTATCTACGTGCATTTGCATACTTTCGAACCGCTAGGTTGCCAGGAGCTGGGACAAGCGACGGGCGCTCACTCCATCACGTGGATTCGATCTTACGACTGCTAGTCTTCTGACCCGGCAGCACAGGCTTCTGCGGTTTAGCCCGCAGCGCCACCACATCCCTATATATGCCTTCTCCTAATACTGCAGAGATGTGTCTTTTCAGTGGTAACCTCTCTTGAACCATTATCCTACATAGACAGAAGCTGCTGAATTTTAAACTTCCATTGATTTGTTTGTCATGGAAGTTGTTGTTTAGTTGTTAAGTCATGTCCAGCTCTTCATGACCCCATGGACCAGAGCACGCCAGGCCCTCCTGTCTTCCACTGCCTCCTTGAGTTGGGTCAAATTCATGTTGGTAGCTTCGATGACACTGTTCTTTATAGACCAGCTCTCACTTCCATACATTGCTACTGGAAAAACTATAGCTTTGACTATGCTTACCTTTGTCGGCAAGGTGATGTCTCTGCTTTTTAAGATGCTGTCGAGGTTTTTCGTCGCTTTCCTCCCAAGAAGCAGGCGTCTTTTAATTTTGTGGCTGCTGTTACCATCTGCAGTGATCATGGAGCCCAAGAAAGTAAAACCCGTCACTGCCTCCATATCTTCCCTTTCTATTTGCCAGGAGGTGATGGAGCCAGTGACCACGATCTTAGATTTTTTGATGTTGAGCTTCAGACCATTTTTATGCTCTCCTCTTTCACCCTCATTACAAGGTTCTTTAATTCCTCCTCACTTTCTGCCATCAGAGTGGTATCATCTGCATATCGGAGGTTATTGATATTTCTTCCGGCAATCTTAATTCCGGTTTGGGATTCCTCCAGTCCGGCTTTTCACATGATGTATTCTGCATACAAGTTAAATAAGCGGGGAGACAATATACAGCCTTGTCGTACTCCTTTCCCAATTTTGAACCAACCAGTTGTTCCATATCCAGTTCTAACTGTTGCTTCAGGTCAACTCTTGCTGACCTGAGTGATTAGGCACTCCCATTTCTTTAAGAACTTGCCATAGTTTGCTGTGGTACACACAGTTAAAGGCTTTTGTGTAATCAATGAAACAGAAGTAGATGTTTTTCTGGAACTCTCTGGCTTTCTCCATGTTAGCAATTTAGTCTCTAGTTCCTCTGTCCCTTCGAAATCCAGCTTGTACTTCTGGGAGTTCAACATTGATATATCTTTCCCCTAAAAAGTAACATGTTAGAAATAAAATTACTTGTAACACATGACATGCAAGTTCTATTCTCTATCAAAAGGCAGTTTGTATTGCTTGTAGTATTGTTGATAACTTTGTTAATCCCAAATTGGTTGTTTTTCCTCAGCTTTATCCTCTGTTCTTAAGCTGAACTCCATTTCTATGAAAACAAATACTTGTCACTTTAATGTTTTTTATGCACTTTGGATATTGGCAGATACAGAAACAAATCCTTAGCTATTTATATGTAAGGTTGCTTCTTACATTAATTCAGTGAATTAAATGATTTGGTTATTGATGTTACATTTCTTTTAAATTTAATGTTAAGATAGACTTTTTTCCCCACACTATATTTGGTGGCAGTGGTGATGATTATTTAGACTTCTGGACTCTATGAACCATAGGAAGTCCCTTCCAGCTGTGCAGTTTGAAAGCATGTAAATGCGAGTAGATAAATAGGTACCAACTCAGTGGGAAATTAACAGTGTTCCGTGTCTAGTCGTGCTGGCCACGTGACCGCAGAAACTGTCTTCGTACAAAACGCTCGCTCTATGGCTTGGAAATGGAGATGAGCATCGCGCCCTAGAGTCGGACATGACTGGACAATGTCAAGGGCAACCTTTACCTTTACCTATACATTATCATTGTTCTCAGTGCTGATTTCTGCATGTGTAAAAGTTTCACCTATTTTAGCCTTTGTCCTTTAACATAGCATTGCAAGAGTTTTTGAGTGTTATCCAATGTTTGCATAGAATAATCAACAGTGCAGATTTTTTGTGACACCGAACTCGAAATTTGTCCTGAAAAGTGTATTTAAAAATCCAAGCAAGCATTTTCCTCAGGAAAAAATGACTCCTACAACACAGACTACCTTACAGATGGTGATTATTGAAGTGTGTCTCTGCTGTCAGCCATGGAAATTGCTTTCCAGAAAGATTGGTTTAAAGCACAGAATTCAGCTAGGCAACTTCTTGCATTTTTCAGTTTTCATTCATTTATTGTCCATGTAGTTAATATATCTAGAGGGAAATTTGAGGGCAGTTTCTAGATTAGCAGTGTCTAGATTAATCCACTGTATACTATTTATAAACATTTTTTGTTTCGGTGAATGATGAAAGTTCATTTTATTAAAAGGTAAATTGTGTTTCTATGCTGGATTAAAATTAGAGATGGTTGAATACTATTATAGTGTTCTGACTCTTTTGTTGTATGCATATTCATTATTGAACTCAGACATTCCAAATTAGTGAATTTTTAGATACTGTAAGATTTTGAGGGATCAGAATCTTGTTAAATCTGGACGGAAAAGAATTTTGCCCATATTGTATTTGCATACTCCTATCATTTGGTTTTCTTAGTTGATTTTTAAATTGATGAATAGGATAGATGGTCCTCCCAAAGTGGTTTACAGTGGTTAGTAAAGCTGCATAGTAAAGGTTACAAAAATAACCTTTGTTATCATCACCATCGTCTTAGAACCGCAAAGCTTGGAAGGGATCCTATGGATCACTGAGTCCTGCCCTTATCAAGGAGGCACAGCTCCCAACCTCTCCTAAACCACTGAGCTATCCAGCTGTTATGTAGCTTTACTGAAAATAACACACCCAAAAACAAGAGCAGATGAAGCAATAGTCAACTATAGTTATCAGAGAAAAGTAACTGGAGCATTTAATACTAGCATTAAACTAATAGCAGCAATTACATTCCCTCAATATTTCAAAAGCTGATTGTAATAAAATGTCTTCAGAACAACGTAAAGGACAGCAATCCATTTTAAAAAGTTATTTTTTCAGTAGATGTTTGCAGATAAATTACACAAATAATATGTTATGTACATAAATTAAATAACCTGTGTCCACACATACCCTAAACAAGTGATGGTGAACCTTTTTGAGCCCGAGTGCCCAAACTGCAACACAAAATCAACTTATTTATTTCAAAGTGCCAATACTGTAATTAAAACACAAATGCTGAGGTTTTAGTTCAGAAAAAACAACTGCTCCTGCACTGCAAGGGTTAAATGCTTGGGTTTTTTTTTTCTTTCTATGGGTGGTATTAATAAATAAATACTTACTGGTCCTCCAATCCCCCAGTGGGCTAGACCGGTAATGGTCACCATTGCACCCCTCCGCTGGACCACTGCACCAGCAGAGGGGAGTGCCGAAATCCGGGATCAGGACAGGTAAGTATTTCTCTATGGCGACTTATGGCTCGTGTGCCCACAGAGAGGACTCTGTGTGCCAGCTGTGGCACGCATGCCATAGGTTCGCCATCACTGCCCTAAACCATGACTTAGCAATACAAGAAAAGGCTAGTGAGAGCCTCAGCATTTCATGCTTCCTTTCCCTTTCATTTATCATGTTTAAGCAGGGACTTGGGAGCTGCGGCTTCTTTTGTATCTCTGAATCTTAAAACTGTGGGTTAACTTAAGTATGACTTCCTAAATAAAGTCATCTTTGAAATCAACCACGAGAAACCATGATTAATATTGATTGTACCAAGTTTAAGTTTATTGTATTGGCTAAAAACCGTTACAATTGTTTAAAATACAAATATGATCAAGTAAAATCATGATAAAATCACAGACATATAAAATAAGAGACCCTTCATATCTGGGAGTCCCCCGCACAATTGATTGCGATGGCTCTCAGGAAATTACCGCGGATATTTCTGGCTGTTTTTGCAAACAACGCTGTTCTTTATGTAACATATGGGTCACAGTCCAAAAGTAACCTGACCACAATTATCTGAGGGCTTTCCTCCTGTAGAGCAGCCAAAATGTTACCCAGGAAATTTTCTCTAAGGTTTTGATAGAGCTGACAGGTGAGTAAATATCTCACCTGCTCCACAAATACACAGCCTTAGATGCTTGGGGACATTCATGCTGTCATGTTGGCATGGTTTGATAACGGAGTTCTGCGAATCTGGCTCTCAGGGAGACAAAAGTAAGTGTATGTAAGTACCATTTGTTTTCAGCAGATAGTACGAGTGAGAGAAATTTGAAGAGTCTATTAAGGCTAAGTCGTGGTCATTATCTAATTTGTAGATCCAGTCTCTCAACATTCTTTTAACCCCAGAAAAAACCAAAAATGTCAGTGGAGAGGAATTTAGATTTTAGTAGGGTTTGAACTAAAGTTGCCCGGCCGCAACTCTTCCATTGCTCTACCATACAGCATTTAGGTAGACGGTGACTGGACATATCCATCACCCTCTTATAGTAGAAGAATATAGCTAGAGTTGCCCAGGCTTTAATGGACACCATGCCTATTTCTGTTCTAAGAAAAGCTGCCGGAGTCCCCTAGGGTGCCACGAGGATATGTCTCAGTAACGTATCCTGTCCTACTTCAAGATGGTGTCGGTTGTTCTGATTCATACCCCAGATCTCAATTCCATAAAGCATTTGAGAGATCACCCTCCCTGAAAAGACTTTTAAAGCTGCGATTACTAGGTTACCACCTTTAGAATGGAAAAATTTGGTCAAAGCATGGCTAGATTTCTGAACCGATATTTTGGTGCTCTGTATCTGGGATTTCTAGTAGTTTTTCTCATTGAAATGCACTCCTAGGTACTTACAGTAAAGGTCTGGACTTGTTCTATTTTATTTTCACCTATAGTCCAGCTGAATTTGGGGGAATGCTTTCCAAAAATCATCCCGTTAGATTTTTTGTAATTTATTTTTAGTTGTTCTAGGTGGCTGAACTCTTGGAGCTTACTTAAACTTTTCTTTAGTCCCTTTTTGTTCATAGATAGTAATACAATGTCATCAGCATATATAAGACTTGTTGTTGTTGTTTAGTCATTTAGTCATGTCCGACTCTTCGTGACCCCATGGACCAGAGCACGCCAGGCCCTCCTGTCTTCCACTGCCTCCCAGAGTTCGGTCAAATTCATGTTGGTCGCTTCAATGACACTGTCCTACCATCCCATCCTCTGTCATCCCCTTCTCCTCTTGCCTTCACACTCTCTCAACTTCAGGGTCTTTTCCAGGGAGTCTTCTCTTCTCATGAGATGGCCAAAGTATTGGAGCCTCAGCTTCAGGATCTGTCCTTCCAGTGAGCACTCAGGGTTGCTTGTGGGGGGAATGGTCTGGATAGTTTAAAGCTGTTACAATATTATTAATATAAAAGTTAAAGAGTAGGGGTGCAAATAAGCACCCTTGTTTTACCCCTTAGTACAAATTTCCTCTGTCAGCCTTCCATCTGTGCTAATCCTTACCCTCAACTTTCTGTTGGAATATTGTTCCTGTATTAGGGTTAGGAATCTTATCGATGTTAGTTTCTGCGAGCTTATCTCACAGGTGATTTCTGGTGATTGTGTCAAATGCAGAGGAAAAGTCAATAAAAGCTGTGAACAGCCATTTCGCCTGGTGGTATATTTGCCTACAAGATGATGTAGATTTGATTTACTGTACTATGGCCCTTCCTAAAACCTGCTTGTTCCTGGTGAAGGATGTTATTTTCCTCCATCCATTTAGCCAGCTTCTGGAAAAGAAGTATAGAGCTTGGAACTGATGTCCAGTAAGCTGATTGGGTGATAGTTCTGGGGGATGGATTTATTGCCTTTTTTTATAAATTGGGAAAATTATATTCTGGCTCCACCCCTCAGGGAAAATTTCTGTAGCATTAATGTGAGAGAAGAGTTGTACTAAAACTGGGGCCCAGCATTCTGGGTTCTTATACACCTCTGGCGGGATCATGTCCTCGCCAGGTGCTTTGTCTGTTGCTAGAGCATCAATAACTTTGCACACTTCCTGTTCTGATACTGGGGGCCATTTGGATGTGGAAATTAGTAGGATCTAGGGGGTCTCACTTTTTTTGGCCCAGTATCTGCATCACTATTGAAAATCATTTCAAAGTGGTGGCAACAGGCATTTGCTGTGATACAGGCATTTGGTGCAGGATTGGGACTTATATCCGGGTCTGAGACCATACTCCAGAATTTTCTCTTTCCTTTCCATCACAGCCTGCCCTAGTTTCTCTCAACGAGCTGACATAAATGCACATTTCTTTTGTTCTAAAAGTTCCTTATATTTTGAGTGGTAGTGAGCCAGCACCTCCAGATTCGAGTTTGGATGCACCTTCCTCATCTTCCTTATTAGATGAGCTAGATGCTAATGTTGATTGTAGTTTATCTAGGTTCAGACATACTGCCTCGCTGCAGTTCAGTGAAAAAATGGGAATAGCCTCTAAACTCACTGTGACGTGGTTTGATGGGGTAGTGGTAGAAAGGCCAGAGACTTGCACAGGCTAGATCTTCTGATGCTAAGCTGTGGTTTTACATTAGATATAAATGAGGCCACCGTTAATGTCATGTAGTAGACAAAGTGCATGCTTTAAGGAAGGAAACCTAGATTGAAATTCCCACTTAGTTGTTATGCTTATCGGATGACCTTGAGCCAAGGACACCGTGAGCTTCTACTGACCTAATTCACATAGCTGTGATAATGAAATTGTCAGGAAAGAAGGGACCATGAATGACAGCCCAATCTCCCTGAAGGAAAGGTGAAATAGGCATACTTTGTTTTTGAGAGGAAGATATAATGGCTGAAATCCAGTTGCTTAACATTAGGGTAGACGCATTGAACCATTGGGGATTTATTTGGTAAGTCAACTCCTCTGTATGTTAAGTGGGTAGAATTCATCCATATATAGAAAACAGAAGTTACCTTTACTAATCTCTATTAGGGATGGGCGTGAACTGCTCAACTCATTTAGTGTCCAAACAGGTGTTGGTGCTTTGCAGCCCCCCCCCCTCAGGCAGGTGCCCAGTCAGATGCAGTTCCTGGCTACCCTGCCCCACCTTCTCTAGGCAGTGCCTCTGAGCGGGCACCCACCACAGGAGGTGGGGCTGCGAAGCACCAAACACTTGTTTGGCTACTAAACAAACCAATGTGAACCACTGAACCAGCAGTTCATTCCCATCTCTAATCTTTATCCATTCCTAGCTTGTTAAAACTGAAGGAAGCCACGTTGGTCATAAATCAAATTCCAAAATCCATACTGGAACAATAATTTTACTAGGCCCATTGAAAGGAACAGAAAGCATGCATGCCTTTGAGGTGGCCAATATATTTTTCAGGCAAGATGTTGCAAATATAAGTGGGTAGGAAAGGGAAAATGTGGGGGGGGGGAAGCCTGATCTTAAGGCAAGTCCATTGCATAATGCCTTGAAGCCATTAAAGTGCCATGTGCTGTAGCTGTATTATGTTAGTATGCTTTAACTTGTTGGGTTTTGCCTGAAGGATCATGGTTAGTACCATTAGAGGAGGACTGAGAATTTACTAATTAAATTTTCATATATTAAGTTGGGAATTCTGGGTGACTTTGAATGAGCGACTGCACTTGCAAGGTAAATTAGGAAAGGAGAGCTTATTCTGATATTTGAATCCAGGATCCAGCTTTGTTACCCTTAAGCAATACAAGGATTTCAAACCTTATTTTAAATAGGAAATCTTATATTTTTTTAAAAAAAAATTTACTTGTTAAATTGGTCTGGTTTTATGCAACAGATCAGTTGTCTCTGTCTTTAAGTTCATCAAAAGGATGAGCAAATGAATTGTGTGCACCAGTGCAGGGCTCGTTCACAGTAAGCAAAGATAAGACAAGGATTCTCACTTATCATTGGGGTGAACACTGTCAATGTTCAAAATCCTTATCATCATCACTGAGTGTCAACCCCCAGGTATCCATGGAGAAAGAAAGTACCTCTTGGCCTAGTTTAAGTGTGTCTTTAAAATATGCCTTAACTGCACACTTGTCTGTTGTAGTTAAACACAATAACTTTCATCCTTCCTTCCATTTAGCATAGAAACCATACTAGATTTTTCTGATGTGAAAATGGTAGCCCTACACACACTCACCTGAAATCAAACACTGTTGAAACAATGAAGCTTCTTTCTGCGTAGACTTGTAAACAGCTATAATGTGATACTTTTAGAAATGGTAGTGCCTAAGTTCTTTTTTAGAAAAGCTATGTTTAGTATTTTCAAACAGATCCTTAAACACTGCAGTATTTTATGTATTCGCAAAGGCTTTCATGGCCGGGATCTAATGGTTGTTGTGGGTTTTTCGGGCTCTTTGGCGGTGTTCTGAAGGTTGTTCTTCCTAACGTTTCACCAGTCTCTGTGGCCGGTGGGTTTTCTGTAGACCTTGTGTTCCAATAGGAGGTCAGTTTTGTGTACGACCATGATGTCTAAGAATGGGAGTTGGCCCTCTATTTCTTTTTCCATGGTGAATTGTATATTTGGGTGGATGCTGTTGAGATGGTTTAGAAATTCTTCGGAACTGTGAAGCTTTGAAGAGCCATCAAACCAACTCCCAAACAAACTGCACCAGAGCACAGACTGCTACTCCTGTCCTCTGAAGATGCTGGCCACAGAGACTGGCGAAACATTAGGAAGAACAACCTTCAGAACACGGCCAAAGAGCCCGAAAAACCCACAACAACCACTGCAGTATTTTGTTTAAAAAATTTAACATTTTTAATGGCAAGGTCTAAATTCCTAAATTCTAAATTCCTTTTTGTTATGTGTGTGTTTCTTCTAGAAAAGTGAAACTGCAATGCAGCGGTACAGGGAAGTTGGCGTTCCTCCAAAGGAGAAACATTCAGTATTTGTAGTGTCAGAGAATGCTATCATTAAGCCAGGTAATTTTTGTGAAATGGAAGGAACTTGAATATAATTTTGCATGATGTTTTTCTCGCTAAGCCAAACCAATTGTTAAAAAGTATAAAAATGTACCTATACCTTTTAATATTATGTGATTGGAAAAAGGGGAAAAACCCATGTATGAGAAAGGCTAACTTTTTTTTATTTTCAGGTAAGTGCAGGATTATTATTATGCATGGCTGTTATTTTACTTCATTCTAGAAAGTTTTCGAGATGAAGTGAATATTTTAAACTTAATAAACTGGTTGCCATTGGCCAGAAACCTGGTGGAGATGTATACCGGCTTTAGTACAAGTTGCAACAGATTCCTCACTGGGTGCTAGTCATGCAATTTGGCATGCAAGAAAGAGTTCAAGCAACAATTTGTGAATTAGTGGCCCTTCACTGCTACAGTTTATATGCTTATACCTATGGCAGTCTAATTTCTTTAGGATTTTTGCTGTTCTGTGAAATAACTCTGCTTATTTTGTATGAAAATGGTAATTGGGAAAATATTTGTGAGCTTTGTTGGCCAAGATCAATCTTCCTCTGTAATTTGAAAGTGTATATTAATAACTAATTCTTTTTCTATACAGAGGCGCCTTGACTTATGAACTTAATCCATCCCAGAAGATGTTGATAAGTCAAAACGTTCATATGTCAAATTAGCATTTCCCATAGGAATGCATTGAAGCCCAGTTAATCCGTTCTGACTGTTTTTTGTTCTTATGTCAAGGCGTGGTTTGTAAGTCGAAGCATTAGTTCCCATAGGAACTACCGTATTTGCCAGCGTACAAGACGACTTCAGTTGCACCAGGAAGGAGCTGCCGCCGCCGAGTGACACAGGGCCGCTCTGGCAGGGGAGGAAGGCAGGCAGGCGGGCAGTCCAGATGGAGGGAGGGAAGCAGAGCCGGACATGCCTGAGCAGCCAGAGCCCACCACCGGGCTGCCCGGCACCCTGTGCCGCTGAGCCAACTGCCTGCGCGCCACCGGATAGCTGCTTCCTCTTCTCTGCCGCCACCGAGCCAGCCGCTTCCCCTCCTCGCCCTCCTTGCAGCTGAGCCAGCTGCCTGCTCGCCTGCGCGCCGCCGAAGAGCTGCTTCCCCTTCCCCTCCTCCTCCGCTGCCGGCCACTTCCCCTCCTCGCCCTCCTGCTTGCTGGCCATGAATGTCCAGGGCGGGCCCGGGCAGAGCCCCGGGCAGCTGCCGCTGGCGCCGCAGCAGAGCCATCCACTCTATATTTTGAGTGGAAATGTTGGGGAGGGGGGTCGTCTTATAGGCCCAGTCGTCTTGTAGGCTGGCAAATACGGTAATGCAAAACCGGTTAATCTGTCCTCTACCACTTGGGGGAGATTTTTTCTTTTAACCTAAGATGAACTTAGGTTAAAACAAGGGCAGGAAAGGAGGGAGGGGGAGGGGGGAAGGAACAATGGAGAAAGAAAGAAAGAAAGAGAGAGAGAAAGAAAGAAAGAAAGAGAGAGAGAAAGAAAGAAAAGAGAGAGAGAAAGAAAGAAAGAAAGAAAGAAAGAAAGAAAGAAAGAAAGAAAGAAAGAAAGAAAGAAAGTCATCGCTGGGGCACACAGGGAAAGGTTTGTGCTTTTAAGCACAAAAACAGAGAAGACAGAGAGTGAAAGAAGACAATGGGGGGAGAGAGTTTGTAGTCTAAAACACATTTTAAAGCCACACATGCTAAACCCACATATTTTAAACCAACACATTTTAAACCAAGCATCCAAAAGACTAAAATGCATTTTAGAGGCCAACAGCCAGACAGACCTTTGCAAACAGTTTTCTGATTTAAAACCAATAGCCAGCACAGAAACATAACCCCCCCCACCGGGTTATTCATTGTTGAATGTGGATTATAAAATATATGCGACCATCCTGGCAACCAGAATGAAAAGAATTGTAATTCAGTTAATACATCAAGATCAGTCTGGGTTTCTTCCAAAAAGGCAGATGAAAAATAATATAAGGATAGTCCTAAACTCCCTGGAATATTATGAAGCACACCCAGAGAAACAGATGGCCATGATATTCTTGGATACGGAGAAAGCCTTCGATAATCTCAATTGGAATTTTATGTTAAATTTGCTGGAAACACTGCAAGTTGGAGAAAGATTTTTGAAGCTAATTAAAGCAATATACAGTCAACAAAAGGCAAAAGTGAGAATTAACGGCGAGCTGTCAAAAGAAATACAAATACAGAAAGGTACCAGACAGGGGTGTCCACTCTCTCCACTACTATTTATTTTGACTCTAGAAATATTAACCAAACAAATCAGAGATAAAAAGGAATTGAAAGGATTGAAAGTAAAAGGCCAAATCTATAAACTTCAGGCTTTTGCAGATGACTTAGTCATTATACTGGAAGATCTAGTGCGTTCAATAGAAGACCTGATGGCGACATTGAAAAACTTTGGTGATATGGCAGGAATGAGAATAAACCAAAACAGAACAAAAATATTTATTAAAAATATAAGAGAACAAGAACGTCAGAAGTTAGTAGAGAAGACGAACTTCCAAGAGGAAAAGAGAATTCGATATTTAGGGATCCAAATTACAAAGAAGACGAGTACACTATTTAAAGATAATTATATGAAATTGATGAAGGAGATACAGAACAATTTGGAGAAATGGGATAAACTGGAATTATCGTTGTTGGGAAGGATTGCGACGATTAAAATGAACGTCTTGCCAAAAATTTTATTCTTATTTCAGACAATTCCTATCATATTAATACAGACCTTTTTCCAAGAACTTAATAAGATAATCATGAGATTTGTATGGCAAGGTAAAAAAACCAAAAATTAAAATTAAAGCAATGCAAGATGCCAAACAGAGGGCGGGCTTTGGTCTTCCAGATTGGGTTCTGTATTATAGATCTTGTATTTTAGATTGGATAAAAGAATGGATAACTTTGGAAAATGATAGATTACTCAACTTGGAAGGACATGATTTACAGCTAGGCTGGCACGCTTATCTATGGTATAAAAAGAATAAAGAGCAAAAGCATTTTAATTTACATATGATAAAAAGAGCTTTATTGGGCATGTGGAGAAAGATTATACAACAAATTTATCACAAAACACCTGTATGGGTATCACCTATAGAGGCCTTTACGCAACGTAATCTCATGACAAAAGCAAAACTTTTAAGATATCAAGATTTATTTTAAAAGGATGGTGAATTAAGTTCTAAAGAAGAGCTAGAGACACAGAATATTTATATAGACTGGCAGTCCAGAGCACAGCTGGAATCTAGATATATAAAAGACAAAATAGAAGGTTTCTACTCAGAACAAACGATGTTTGATAAGCTTTTATTAGGTTCAAAAGACAAAATAGTTAAGAACATGTATAACTATCTGTTAGAAATCAAAATGCAAGATGAAATGGTTAAAGAATGTATGATTAAGTGGGCACAAAATGTAGGGCATAATATTGATATTGATCAATAGTTGAAAATATGGCAAAATAATATAAAACTTACAAGATTGGTTAATTTTAAGGAGAATACCGTATTTTTTGCTCCATAAGCTGCACCTGACTTTAAGACGCACCTAATTTTTAGAGGAGGAACACAGTGAAAATATATTCTGAACCAAATAGTGTAATAAAATGTTTAATAAACTATAACAGAATAACATTTGAACCATGTAAAGTGAACAGCAGTCAACAGTGGCATTTATATAGACCATTATCAGCCAGTGATAAGACCTATACCACTCTACCTATATTTTACATTTCCTTTCATCCACCTCCTCCCCATGCTTATAGAAATGTCTCAATGACAGATGAGATTGTTGTGCAACTCTGCCCAGCTACTGCTCAAGCCTATATTAAGTTAGAAATGGTTTGTCTGATTTGGCACTGCATTGAGAGGTCCCTTTTAGTTGTGTGGAGGATAAATAGTGGAATTAAACTATTTAACAGCTGGTTTTCCTTATTTACTTTAGGTTATGCAAAAGAACAGCAACACAAAGCTTAACCTGATCCCATTCACCAGCAGTAGCACATGCTCAGCATAAGACCAAATCTCCATTTTCTGACATAATTGAACGTTTATAGCATGCAAGGCACAACAGGTTAGGCCACACAAAGCCATGAACAATGTTCTTGAAGAGCCAAAAAAACTGAATACAAACTATAGTAGTTGAAATCAGGAAACAGGTACTGTAATCCAGGTAGAAGTCACGAGGCACAGTTAGTTTCCTTGCTGCAACACCCTTTGGAAATACATTCTCTATTAGATGCCCAGAACTAGTTGAAAAGTTTGCAAGTTGAATCCAAATTTCCCATAAAAATGCATTGAAAATTAATTAATGCATTTTTATGGGGGGGGAGGTCAGAAACTTTAAAAAAAAACTTAAAAGAAAGTAACTTACCAGGTACTGTAGACTGAGTCTTGCTCTTCACAGTGCCTTGGTAGACCCCAGAACAGCCAAAAAAGAGCCCTAAACAGCTAAAAGCCAGCAGGCAGCCATTTTGTGCTCTTCTCCGTTCCTTTCCCCTCCCTTCTCCCCACCTAACAGCTGATCGGTGCTGGTCTGAAAGGCTTTGCAGACAGCTTTTAAAGCAAGTACCCCTATGCACGTTTCTACACAAGCAGGTTTCAACTCAAATGGAGCACCTTTTCACCCAAGCACAGTTTAACCCCAAACAAGCAGCTTTTAAAGTAAAACAAGCAGATTTTTAAGACAGGCATGCACATTTCTACACAAGCAGGTTCCAACTCAAACGGAGCACCTTTTCACCCAAGCACTAACCCCAAACAAACAGCTTTTGAAATAAATTTTACATTTTAAAATGACAATGCCAGGCAGTCCCAGGTCTCTCTCCCAGCTCTCTAACTGCTTGGACTAGCAAGGAAGCAGACAAGCAGCCTCTTCACTAACTGAAAGTTTGAATTTCCTCGCTTTCCCTGCCTTCCCCGCATATTAGGTATGCTAATATCTGTGCACTGGAGGATTGTGGGAGGAATATCCAGCCCCTGATAGGGGTCCTGTGGGGCACCCCAAAACACTGAAGAGCTCTCCTGGCCTCTTTCGGGACTTGGGCTGTGCAGCCCTGTTCTGATCAGGAGGTGCAGCCGGGGGTCGCCATGCCTTTGGGGGACAGGGCACAGAAAGGGGCAGGAGTTGGAGGGGCCATTCCAGCTCATACCTGGCAGGGGAGATACCATTATTGTAAATGTGGTTTTCCCAGGGTAAGGCTCATCTATTGCACTTTGGATGTGCTGACCCCTGTGATTTCCCCAAATGTGGGAAAATCAACTGACTAAGTGGGGAACTGCGTACGTTTGTGGTTCCCCCTGATCTTTCTAGAATTAATCTTTCCCCTTTGGTCCTTGCCTGTTTTCACTTCCTGCTGCCACAGACCTGTTAGCCTTGCTGGTTTTCCAGGTGGGCTGCAGGAATCAGATCCTGGGAAGCCAGCAATGCAGAATGGTGAGGTCCAAATCAGCAAGCAGTCTCTGGTGCCAGTTCAGAGGCCTCCCAGCATGGCAGTGGGAGGCTTCTCGGTGGTGGTGGCTGAACCCTTTTTTACTGTATTCGCTCCATAAAACGCACATACTTCCCCCCCACTTTTTTGGGGGGGGAGTGTGTCTTATGGAGTGAAAAATAAGGTATATACAAGATGTTTTATAGGTGGCATTTGACTCCAGAAAAAATGTCGAAGATGTATACAGATGTATCAGATGTGTGTTGGAAATGTGAAGCACATGTGGGAAGCTATTATCCTTTTTTTTATTTATTTATATCCCGCCCATCTGGTCTGGTCGACCACTCTGGGCATGTGGTGGTCATGTAGAGTAGCGAAACAGTATTGGAAAAGAGTACATTCTGTATTGCAACAAATATTGCTTTGTAAGGTGCCATTAACCCCAGAACTGTTTTTATTGAGTATGATGCCTGATAACATAGATAAGACAAACGAGTATATAGTTATATACATAGTTACTGCAGCCAGAATTCTTTATGCCAAAAATTGGAAAAGTCCAACGGTGCCAAAACAAGAAGATCTCACAGAGAAGATACGGGGAACAGCGGAAATGGACATTTTATCAGAAGTGATGAAGGACTGTCCTTTACAAAAGGCAACTGAAAGATGGGACTTATTCTATAAATGGATTAAGTTAACAGACAGCGTATGAAGAGCATACATTGAAATGAGAACTTAAACCTGGAAGGCAGAAAATAGTAAAAAGAGTAATTGGAATTTTGATATGGCAATATGTATTGAATGGATGTTAGTATGTTATTGTTTCTCCTCTTCCCTCTTAACCTCAACTCCCTTTTCCTTTTTTGTCACCCCTTGTTAAAAATTAAAATTAAAATTAAAAAAAAGAAGTGGGTGTCTTCTCTTTCTGTTTCCCTCCTTGCTTACAGAGTGCCAGTGTACAATAAAATATCAGGCATTAGGCAGACTAGAGTGACAATGGCAGAAAAGTTGGAGTGACTCCAACTAAATACAGGGTAGGGCTCATTGGAAGGCCTATTCTGTGGTAGTAGCTGCGAAGAAGTCATTCTTCTCTGTCACCATTAAGTCTGCACAGAGTTGTCCAGTGGAGCTATTTTGAGTGGTCCAGGGCCTATTTCGCCATAGCCCACAAGAAGAGAATGCAGACTATGCTGCAACTCGCAGGCAAAATTGCTCAGATCCGCTCTGACTTGGATGCTGTAGTTCAGGGGTGGGCAATTAATTTCTATAGGGGGGCCACATGAAAAATCTGAACTGTGTTCAAGGGCCAAACCAACTTTACTTAAAAATCAAATGAAACAGTGATGTTATTATTGTTTTTATTTTAAACTTGTTAATCTTCACAAATACTAAAGAGGATTTTTGCGGTATGTTAAAGATAAGCAACTGATCAACTTTAGACAAAAAGCTATAAATGGTTTTGATGTTCAAAACTGTCTGCGGGCCGGGTAGGAGTGGCTCGCGGGCCGTATGTGGCCCTCGGGCCGCACTTTGCCCAGGTCTGCTGTAGTTGATACAGATCCTGTGAATGTAACTTTGACCTCTGATTTCTCCGTGTTTATGAATGAGTTTCAGTTCTTGCAATCTGATAATGTGCACAGAACCTGTAGAGATGTGAAAGCTACTACATGTCTGCTGGATCCTTGCTCTTTTTGGCTTATAAAAGCTGCTAAAAACAGACCGGTTGAGTGGGTAGGAGGAGTGGTAAACACCTCCTTGCAACAGGATAGAATCCCATCATACTTAAAGGAGACAGTTGTAAAGGCCATTGTTGAAAAAGCTCTCTTTGGAATCCCACATTACTGAGTAATTACCAACCAGTATCTAATATTCCATTCTTGGGCAAGGTACTTCTAAATTCCAGGGGTTCCTGGATGAGATGGATTTTAATCCAGCTTCAGGCCTGGTTATGGGACGAAGACTGCTCTAGTCACCTTAGTGGATGACTTACGCTGGGAACTGCATAGGAAGAATATGTTCCAGTTGGTTCTGCTGGACCTGTCAGTGGCTTTCTATACCCTTCTGGCCTATCTCTCCGGGATGGGTCTTGAAGCCACTCCTTTATGGTGGCTCCAGTCCTTCCTGGAGGAGAGAACTCAGAAAATAATGCTGGAGGATTCCTGTCCGACACCCTGACCACTGGCCTGGAGGGCCACTCAGGGTTCTGTTTTGTCTCCCGTATTATCCTGCATGATACTATTGGGAGAGGTTTTCTGAAGTTTTGGGGTTTGGTGTCACCAGTATGCGGATGACACCCAACTCTGTCTCTCCTCACCATCTAAATCCAATAAGCTGTTTTGGTCCAGATCAATGTCTGGTATCAGTAATGGATGGGATGAGGGTGACTACACTGAAACTTAATCTAGAAAAGGCAGCAGTGCACCTGTTCAGTTCAAAGGTAGATTAAGGAATGGGGATTCAACTTGTGATGGATGGGGCTACACTCCCTCTGAAAACATAGGTGCACAGCTTGTGTGTGTGTGTGTGTGTGTTGGTGCTCCTGGATTTGTCTCAGCCTGGATGTCCAGGTTTTGATGGTAACCAGGAGTACCTTTGCACAGTTAAAATGAGTGCAGCATCTGTGCCCGTTCCTGGAGACGTCTGATATGGTCATGGTGACATAGTTACATCTTGGCTGGATTATTATAATGCACACTCATGTGGAAAGTGTCAAGAAACTTCAGCAGGTCGAAAACATGGCAGCCAGATTGCTAACATATATCATCTGTTACAATAGCACCACTGGCTGCTAGTGTGTTTCTGGTCACAATTCAGAGTGCTGGTTTTGGCCTATAAAGCCCCAAATGACTTTGGCTCAAGCTATCTCAAGGACTATGTCTCCCCTTATAAGACTGCTTCAGTGTTAAGATCATCAGGAGAGGCCTTTCCCTCAATTCCACCATCTGCACAAGCAAGTTTGGTGGGGACCAGGGAGAGGGCCTTCTCTGTTTCTGCTCCCAGGCTTTGGAACTTCCTCCCACAGGAGGCCATACTGGCCCCATCTTTGCTACCCTTCTGTAAACAGGCAAATCCCTTTCTCTTCAGGCAAGCTTTTCCTTAATGATTCACTACCTGTGTGTGATTTTTAGATGGATTGTTATGCCTTACTTCTTTGACTGTGTTTTTAATATTGCTTTTGTTTATCATTTTTCAGAGTGGTATTTGTCATCTTTTCATTATTTGTATACTTAATCATAATAGCTTTAATTATCTTATTTTAATGATATAAGTTGCCTTTGCATACTCATTGTTTTTAGCTATTAATATTGTCTTTTAATCATGTAATCTGCCTTGGGTCCTTTTTAAGAGAAAGGCAGGTTAAAAATATTTCAAATAAATTAATACATAAATCAGAGGTTTAAATTGGCACATTGTTCTCAGTGCTATACAACATTTCATTTGCTTACTGTAATTATATTCTCTTCTCTGCTCCCACTGTGTTAGGTACTCCCCTGTATGCAGCTCACTTCCGTCCTGGACAGTATGTGGATGTTACAGCAAAAACGTAAGTTCCAATCTATAGTTATTCCTATATTAGAAACAGGATCCAGAGATGTACTTCTGCTGGATCCTTCCTCCTTTTTCTAAAAATGGCAGCCCACCCCTGGCCTGCAGTCCTCCTTTTTACTCTAAATATCTGTTCTGGAAAATGGGAGCAGATTTTTAGTAGCAGGAAGAGATGTAGCCTGGAAGGAGAAGAAGATAGTTCAAATTCGCTAGTATTAAATTACTTCTTGGCCAAGCAGTTTGTGAACTCCAGAATGTGTTGCCAGGTTGAGGTGTGGGAGTACTTTTTATTTAAAGCACTTATATACAGTTTTTCTGCAAACCTCACCAAATGATTTGCATAACAATATAAAAATAAAGAGTAATACTAATTCTATGGAAATAAAATAGTCAAACTACAAAACAGAAAACTTTTCAAAAATGGAGTCCCCGCCTGGCTGGGGCTGTGGTGGTTGTTGGGAGCGGATGAAACAGATTTAGACCAGACATGCTGTTGGATTTTAACTTCCATCATCCTTTCCATCATAGCCAGTGGTGAGGGATTATGGGAGTTGCAGTCTCACTACATAAAGCCAGTATTTATGTAAGAGAAATGAGCATGGGGGAATATGTGGGACGAGCCTAAGATGTCTCCATGTTTCACTGCAGCACTTCTCATTCTTAATAGAAAAGTGACACAGTTGTGTTGGATTCAAAAGGAAGGCCATGACTGTTTTTGCAGTCGTCTGCAATATATACAAATACAGTCTGTAAACTTTTATTGCTCTGCTTGCTACTGAGGAAGAGCGGAGGACAAGTACAAGTAGCTCCAGAGCTAATGAAGTGGTTGGGCCAAAGCAGAAAGGACGCTCAGCTGTGGACATGCCTGGAAGGAAAGTCCGATACTGCAAAGAAAAATACTGCATAGGAACCTGGAATGTAAGATCTATGAACCTTGGGAAGCTCGATGTGGTCAAACAGGAGATGGCAAGAATAAATATTGACATCCTGGGCGTCAGTGAACTAAAATGGACAGGAATGGGCGAATTCAATTCAGATGACTACCATATCTACTATTGTGGGCAAGAAGCCCGTAGAAGGAATGGAGTAGCCCTCATAGTCAACAAAAGAGTGGGAAAAGCTGTAATGGGATATAATCTTAAAAATGATAGAATGATGTCAATACGAATCCAAGGCAGACCTTTCAACATCACAATAATCCAAGTTTATGCACCAACCACCAGTGCTGAGGAGACTGAAACTGACCAATTCTATGAAGACTTACAACACCTTCTAGAACTGACACCAAAGAAAGATGTTCTCATTCTTGGGGATTGGAATGCTAAAGTAGGGAGTCAAGAGATAAAAGGAACAACAGGAAAGTTTGGCCTTGGAGTTCAAAACGAAGCAGGGCAAAGGCTAATAGAGTTTTGTCAAGAGAACAAGCTGGTCATCACAAACACTCTTTTCCAACAACACAAGAGGCGACTCTACACATGGGAATCACCAGATGGGCAATACCGTAATCAGATTGATTATATTCTCTGCAGCCAAAGGTGGAGAAGCTCTATACAGTCAGCAAAAACAAGACCTGTAGCTGATTGTGGCTCTGATCATCAGCTTCTCATAGCAAAATTCAAACTCAAACTGAAGAGAGTAGGAAAAACCACTGGGCTAGTCAGGTATAATCTAAAGCAAATCCCTTATGAATACACAGTGGAAGTGAAGAACAAATTTAAGGAACTCGATTTGGTGGACAGAGTGCCTGAAGAACTTTGGACAGAGGCTCGTAACATTGTACAGGAGGCAGCAACAAAAACCATCCCAAAGAAAAGGAAATGCAAGAAAGCAAAGTGGCTGTCCAGCGAGGCCTTACAAATAGCAGAGAAGAGAAGGGAAACAAAATGCAAGGGAGATAGGGAAAGTTACAGAAAATTGAATGCAGACTTCCAAAGAATAGCAAGGAGAGACAAAAGGGCCTTCTTAAATGAACAATGCAAAGAAATAGAGGAAAATAATAGAAAAGGAAAAACCAGAGATCTGTTCAGGAAAATTGGAGATATTAAAGGAAAATTTTGTGCAAAGATGAACATGATAAAGGACAAAAATGGGAGAGACCTCACAGAAGCAGAAGACATCAAGAAGTGGTGGCAAGAATACACAGAGGAATTATACCAGAAAGATTTGGATATCCCGGACAACCCAGATAGTGTGGCTGCTGACCTTGAGCCAGACATCCTGGAGAGGGAAGTCAAGTGGGCCTTAGAAAGCTTGTCTAACAACAAGGCCAGTGGAGTGATGGCATTCCAGTTGAACTATTTAAAATCTTAAAAGATGATGCTGTTAAGGTGCTACATTCAATATGCCAGCAAGTTTGGAAAACTCAATAGTGGCCAGAGGACTGGAAAAGATCAGTCTACATCCCAATCCCAAAGAAGGGCAGTGCCAAAGAATGCTCCAACTACCGTACAATTGCACTCATTTCACACGCTAGCAAGGTTATACTCAAAATCCTGCAAGGTAGGCTTCAGCAGTATGTGGACCGAGAACTCCCAGAAGTACAAGCTGGATTCCGAAGAGGCAGAGGAACTCAAGACCAAATTGCTAACATGAGCTGGATTATGGGGAAAGCCACAGAGTTCCAGAAAAACATCTACTTCTGCATTCATAAGAGCCTCGTGGCGCAGTGGTTAAAATGCTGTACTGCAGCTAAAACTGTGCTCACGACCTGGGGTTCAAATCCCAGGTAGCTGGCTCAAGGTTGACTCAGCCTTCCATCCTTCCGAGGTCGGTAAAATGAGTACCCAGCTTGCTGGGGGGGCAATATGTAGCCTGTATAATTAAAATTGTAAACCGCCCGGAGAGTGCTTGTAGCGCTATGGGGCGGTATATAAGTCCAATAAATAAATAAATAAATAAATAAATAAATAAATATGCAAAAGCCTTTGACTGTGTGGACCACAACAAACTATGGCAAGTCCTTAAAGAAATGGGAGTGCCTGACCACCTTATCTATCTCCTGAGAAACCTATACGTGGGACAGGAAGCAACAGTTAGAACTGGATACGGAAACACTGATTGGTTCAAAATTGGGATAGGAGTACGACAAGGCTGTATATTGTCCCCCTGCTTATTTAACTTACATGCAGAATACATCATGTGAAAGGCCGGACTGGAGGAATCCCAAAACGGAATTAAGATTGCCGGAAGAAATATCAACCTCAGATATGCAGATGATACCACTCTGATGGCAGAAAGTGAAGAGGGATTAAGGAAGCTTGTAATGAGGGTGAAAGAGGAGAGTGCAAAAAACAGTCTGAAGCTCAACATCAAAAAAAACTAAGATCATGGCCACTGGTCCCATCACCTCCTGGCAGATAGAAGGGGAAGATATGGAGGTAGTGACAGATTGTACTTTTTTGGGCTCCATGATAACTGGAGATGGTGACAGCAGCCATGAAATTAAAAGACGCCTCCTTCTTGGGAGGAAAGCAATGACAAACCTCGACAGCATCTTAAAAAACCTGAGACATCACCTTGCCAACAAAAGTCCGCATAGTCAAAGCTATGGTTTTTCCTGTAGTGATGTACGGAACTGAGAGCTGGACCATAAAGAAAGCTGACCGCCGAAGAATTGATGCTTTTGAACTGTGGTGCTGGTGGAGGCTCTTGAGAGTCCCCTGGACTGCAAGGAGAACAAACCTATCCATCTTGAAGGAAATCAACCCTGAGTGTTCACTGGAAGGACAGATCCTGAAACTGAGGCTCCAATACTTTGGCCATCTCATGAGAAGAGAAGACTCCCTGGAAAGGTCCCTGATGTTAGGAAAGTGTGAGGCCAAGAGGAGAAGGGGACAACAGAGGATGAGATGGTTGGACAGTGTCATCGAAGCGACCAACATGAATTTGGCCCAGGTCCGGGAGGCAGTAGAAGACAGGAGGGCCTGGCGTGCTCTGATCCATGGGGTCACGAAGAGTCGGACATGACTAAACGACTGAACAACAACAAGGGGAGATAGACAGGTTAGGGAAATTGGCCAGCTAGTGACTGAAGATGGTACTGCAAACTTGAAATATGCAGAAACATTATAATTATTGTATTTTCCATGTATAAGACGCCCCCCCCCCAATTTTGAGCCTGAGTGCCAAAATCAGCTGGCACCCTCCGAGCCGCTGTATCCTCCAGAGGACAATCCAGGGGGCGCCTTCCCTCTCCCCAAATATAGGCAGCCCCTTTGCCTGGGCTTCCTGTGCTGCGTTGTGCTCCGCTCCGCTTGCTCACTCTCCTGCAGCGCCGGAATCACAGTCAGTGGGCAGCCGCCAAGGGGCAGCCGAGCGCAGCTCCTCCTGTGTCTACTGCCGTTGCCGCCGCCGCCCAATCACCTCCTCTGGCGCCCCTTGCGGGCTCCCTTTGGGCAGGGGACAAGATGTCTGCATGAGCTTGAGCTGAGCCGTGGCAGCAAGCACTACTGCGCCCTATACCGGACTGGCATGGGCAGCAGCATTGGCATGGCTCACATGCCCACAGAGAGGGCTCTGCCTGCCAGCGATTCAGCTTACTTCTGTGTATAAGATGACCCTCAGTTTTTGCTTTAACTATTTTAAGAAAAAGTGTCATCCTGTACATACAAAAATATGATAATTAAGATGTTATGAAAATCAAATAATCATCTAGAATCCTGTTGCAGTATGTAGCAAGTTTGAAGTCTTCAGGCTTCATAGTTTTGGAGCAACAGTTCAGATACAAATATTCACCCACTACTACATTCCAACCTTTCAGTTATTTTTATAGATGATAATATGTACACACCATCTTATTTGACCATCTCAAACAGTAAGAGCAACAACTTTGTCCCTGTGCTTCTCCAAAGCAGAATATGTTAGTACTGTGCAGTATAAATCATCACATGCCAAACAAGTGGATGTAGCTTTTAATGAATCATGTAGGACCTTTTTTTAGTTAAGTAAACCTTCCTATATCTTAGTTTTGCCAGTAAAAATTGTAATTTGTTTTGAAGAGTTTTAAAATTGAGTTTAACGGAAGCAGCTGAGGCAGGAGGCTGATCAAAGTTCAGTACATTTAAGCTTAATTTTTAGAGTAGATCCAGCTTCATGTTCTGTGCCACAGGGTCAGAGTCCCCATACAAATTAATGAGGGATGAATCCGTTGGAGCATGTCTGTCTGTCTGTCTGTCTGTCTGTCTGTCTGTCTGTCTGTCTGTCTGTCTGTCTGTCTGTCTGTCTGTGATGTTGGGTGTGTGTGTGTTGAAGAGCACAAGGCCAGATTTTATTCCCAGTCTTAAAGTTTGTGTGTAGGCTGTGGGAAAGTATCATCTGAGAAGGCATAAAGATCTGCACTTGTATTTCTTCCTCCTTTTGCTTTCTGTCTTTTTAAGTTCTTCATACTGCAAGAGAGCTTGAAGGACATACGAATACAGGATGTGAATTTATTGTATTTAATGCATGTCTGTCCAGTAATAACCTGCTGTTTATAGTGTATTACACCCTGAAAATTTCCCTAGCAGTATATTTGGATCTTGCAAAAGCTTGAAGCAGCAAGGGGGGAAGCGGGAACTGTGCCCAGAGCACTGTCTCTTACAAGCATATAATGCATAGCAATGAAATTGCTTTTCGATTTTTATTCCTTAGAAAGTACTAGTTGTGGCTGTGTGGATAATTCCCATTTCTTCATCTTCTTTCTCTCTTTTTTTTCTTTTTCTTTTTAAAAGAGCGTCCAGATGAAATATTGAAGTGAACACTTAGTCTTGTGGTACCAGGGATTACTCTGGTTGATTAAAGTTGAACAGGGCTATTGCCTTTGACGTTTGGCTCCTTCAGATCATGCATTTGTGACTATAGACCAACCTTTCCCACCCCACAAACTCCGGTCTTTTGCATTAGTGACATCCCAGCTTCTGATATGTGCTCAGTGCTACAGGAACAAATGTGGTTACTTTGTTTCAGCATCCCACTGAACATAATTCTTCTTAAAAATATAATAAAATTATCTCTGTTGTGATGAAAACATTCAATTACTATTGGATAAATAAAAATTATCGGTATTAGTGTGATGGCAAAATATATTTAGTTTACTTGCCACTCACCTCTAAATATTTTCTACACTAAATGATCTTGTTTTCAGCAAGTGAATATGACTTCACATTTATGTGGCTGTGATCATAGTTGTGGCTGTGATCCCAGAAGCACAAGCTGGATTTCGAAGGGGCAGAGGACCTAGAGACCAAATTGCTAACATGCGCTAGATCATGGAGAAAGCCAGAGAGTTCCAGAAAAATATCTACTTCTGCTTCATTGACTATGCAAAAGCCTTTGACTGTGTGGACCACAGCAAACTAGGGCAAATCCTTAAAGAAATGGGAGTGCCTGACCACCTTATCTATTTCCTGAGAAACCTATATGTGGGACAGGAAGCAACAGTTAGAACTGGATATGGAGCAACTGATTGGATCAAAATTGGGAAAGGAGTGTGACAACCCCAGACCTACTGGGATATGCCACAGTCTCACTAAGCTGCCACCAACCATTCCCTATAAGAAGTCACACAGACCAGGGATGGATTTTTAACAAATAAAAGAACAAGGTTTATTTACATAACACACAGGGAAAATAAAATGATCAAATGAATAAGATACAGTAACGTGGCTTAGTCTCAATCATACATACACCAGTTTGGTTCACAAAGAACGCATTTAACTAAAGCACAGACCCTGAACCTATCAGTTCTGGCCAACCCTACAGACACCTGAACCTATCAGGTTGGTACTGACTGACACACAGTAGTACCCTGTCTGACACACAGACTCCCACTCAAGCTTCTTCTCTCAGCTCTTCTCCAGCTTCTTCTTCAGCTCTCCTCACACGCTCCACATATATATACAGTACAGCCCCTCCTCCTGATGTCCCGCCTTCCACTCCCCATAGGATGGAACTTTCCCTCCAAACCCATGACAGACAGGTAACATCAGTGCTGTATGTAACACCTCCCCTCTTTATAAGTTGTTTTGTAGGGGGAAAGCTAAGGTGCTTTTCTCCAAAAAACAACCTGGTTAAAACACACAAAAACAGTTATACATACAATATCATACTTACTTATACTTACACTCTAAGTTAAACATTTACCATTTTCAATACATCAAGTTATCTTTATTCATACAAACCAATCATGTTTAATAAACAGGTACATTTAACTTTTTGTCATCAAAATATATACATAGTCCATGTTTCTTTCGCCGTCTTCATTCTTCGGGTCTTCTTGACAAGGCGTCAGCAACACAGTTCACTGACCCTCTGACCACCTTCACTTCAAAGTCATAGTCTTGCAGGTTTAAAGCCCACCTCATAAGTTTGCTATTGTGGGTTTTCATTGTCTTTAACCATTGCAATGGTGAATGGTCAGTGCACAGAATAAAATGTCTTCCCCAGATGTAAGGCTTGGCCTTCTGGATCGCGTAGACTATGGCCAGGCACTCCTTTTCCACGGTTGCCAGATGTCTCTCACCTTTCTGGAGTTTCCTACTCAGGTAGGACACTGGATGCTGGTCACCATTTTCATCCTCCTGGCAAAGAACTGCTCCTACCCCGCTGTTAGACGCATCGGTGTATATGATGAACTCCCGGTCGAAGTCTGGAGCACGCAGCACTGGATAGTTGATGAGGGCCTCCTTCAACCTCTGGAACGCCTCCTCACAGTCGCTGGTCCACGGGATGCGGTCATCAGTCTTCTTCCGCGTCAGATCGGTCAGCGGAGCCGCAATCTCGCTAAACCTCGGGATGAACTTTCTGTAGTAGCCCACCAACCCAAGAAATGATTTGACTTTTTTCTTGGTGTTGGGTCTAGGCCAATCACGAACTGCTTCTATCTTAGCCTCTAGGGGTTTTATCACTCCTCCCCCTACCATGTGACCCAAGTATTTTATTTCTGGGCTACCCAGCTGCAGTTTGTTCTCTTGGCAGAGCCTAGGCCAAAGCACTTCCTCCCCTGGGTTAAAGTGCCTCTCCCTGCCTTCCTGGTCATCCCAAGCTTTCTTTCTGACCTTTTGAGCTTGCAGGGTCTCTGCTGCTAGCTCTAGGTTTCCCTTTAGGTCATTCCTTAAGGTGTCTATATATGTCACAACGTCTTGTGGGTCATCCTGGGTGATCTGCTCCCAATTTTGTTTGATCAAATCAAGGGGCCCTTTCACCCTTCTCCCAAATAAAAGTTCAAACGGACTGAACCCGGTACTGGCTTGTGGCACTGATCGATAAGCAAACAAAAGGGATTGCAGCTTCTGGTCCCAATTGTTCGGATTCTCTGCCAAGTAAGCCCTAATCATGCGCATCAGAGTCCCATTGAACTTCTCAGTTAACCCATTACTTTCAGGGTGATAGGCAGTGGTTTCCTTGTGCTTAATTCCACAGAGTTGCCATAAGCGTTTCATGAGCTTCGATGTGAATGATGCGCCCAAATCTGTGATTATTTCTGAGGCAAATCCCATCCTGGACATATACCCCACCAAGGCATCTGCCACTGTGTTAGTTTCAATGTTAGTCAAGGGTATGGCTTCAGGGTACCTCGTGGCATGGTCCACAATGGTGAGAATGAACCTGTTCCCCCTCTTTGTGGCCTTGGGCAAAGGTCCCACAATATCCACCCCTATGCATTTGAACGGAGTGTCAATCACAGGCAAAGGGCACAACTTTGCTTTGGTCCTGTCACGATTATTCCCCTGCCGCTGACACACATCACATTGTTTACAGAACTCCCTGATCTGCTTCCCTATGTCAGGCCAGTAAAAATTCTGTGTAATTCTCTGCTGTGTCTTGTTCACCCCTAAGTGCGCAGCAAACATGTCAGAGTGCCCCCTTTGTAAGATCATGGGGCGATACTTTTCAGGTACCACTAGCTGACTTCTGATCCCATCTCCCCCTTTTGAGATATTCCTCAGGGTCTCTCTATATAAAATCCCCTTTTTCTCTAGAAATCTCACTGGGGTTTCAGGTGTTAGCTGGGCGTCTGTCACCTGTTCAAAACACTTTTGGAGAGTGGCGTCTGCCTTTTGCTCTTGGCCAAATCGACTGTCTGTGGTTAAGGTTTCCACCTCAGCTTCGGCACTCCCCTCTGCTTCCGTCTCGGGCTCATCAGTACCCCCCTGAACTGTCCCCGTGGTGGCTTGTGAGCGTGTAATCACTAGCACCCGTTTCACATGTTCAGCCAGGTCATTTCCCACGAGCACGGCTGCTGGCAGAGTCGCTGAAATCGCTAGCCGCCAAACTCCCCTCCAGCCTTGAAAGCTCACAGTTACCTCCGCTACTGGCAGTGAGATCACCTGTCCCTCAATCCCTGCCACCTTTATGCTCTCATTTGGGATTACATACTCCCTAGGAATAATATCTGGATGGCACAGGGTCACCTGGGAACAAGTATCCCTTAACCCCCGATACTGATGGTCAAGTATTCCTACGTCCACCCCTGCTGTTTCAAACAACTGTGAATCTGTTCTCACAAGTAAGCAGCGCCTGACCTCCACAAGAGGACCATTTTCCTCAGCCTGATCAGCAGATGTAACTGTTCCAGATTGAGTAGCCATGGCAACAGGCTCCCTCAGTGACAAGGAGCTTTGCTCTTTCTGGACACAGAACACAGCTTTTGGCTTGGTTCCACTCGAATCATGAGGCACATTTCCTTTTAACTGCTTTAATTTCTCACACTCTGAGATTAGATGGCCCTTTCCTTGACAGAAATAACATTTTCTGGTGTATTTTGAGTCTTTCTCATCTTGTTTTGGTTTTCCCTCCAAAATCTGAGGTCTTGGTTTCGTGTCTGAGGGCTTCCCTTCACCATGGGTCCCTCCCCCTTGCTGGTTTCTTCCTGGTCCCTGAGAGTACTTGCTGTAGGTTTCTTTGGGTTTACCTATCGATTTCCCCTCAGCACCTAAGGGCTTTCTTATTTGGGAAATGAAATCTGCGATCTCGGCCGCCTCCGCCACAGATTTCGGTTTCCTTTCCCTCACCTGGAACTTCAGTTCCCCATGCAGGACTGAATAGAACTGTTCCAGCGCTATCAAGTCTTTGAGCTGCTGGAAGGTCTCTGTTCCCTCCTGAGATAGCCATTTCTCTAGCAGCCTCACCAGTTGGGCCCCCACTTGGGTAAAAGTCTGCTCTGGTTTCTTTGTGAGGGACCTGAATCTTTGCCTCAGCTGTTCCGCATTTATCCCATGTCTGGCAAACACCAGTTTTTTAAACTCAGAGAAGTCTTTTAGCAGCTCCTCTGGTATCTCTGCATAGACTTCTGCCAGGCTGCCACTGATTAGAGATCGCATAATTGTCATCTTCTCAGTTTCCCTTACTGAGAAGTCCACAAACGCTCTTTCCACTAGGGAAAAGAACACCTCAGGGCAATCTCCCTTGTGGTACACAGGGAATTTCTTCAGGTCAGTTTTAGACAATTGGCCTCCCTCAGAATCCCTATTGTTATTATTGTTCTGGTTCATCATTTCCAATTTTCTCAACTCAAACGCCATCCTTTCCTTTTCCAGAGCAATTTTCTCTCTCTCTAATCTTTCTTCTTTTTCCATTCTCTCTCTCTCTAACTCAAAGCGTCTCTGTTTCTCTCTTTCCCTTTCCTCCATTTCCCTCACCCTCAGTTCATGCTGTTGGGCTATGAGCATTTTTTTGAGTTCTGGGTTCTGTTCTCCCGTGCTCTCATCCTGCACTGAGCCAAATTCCTCCTCAGAACCTTGGTCCACCTGTGGGTCTTTCACTTCACCCATTTCTGCCATTTGGCTTCGAGTCAAGGGCATAATCCCCCCCCCCAGAACAGGCTGCTTTCAAAAGTCAAGCCTCAGAATAAAGCGACCACTTTTTTTTTCTTTCTTTTGCCTCAGAACCAGCCTTCTCTAGATTGCTGCTGTTCTTCAGCACTAACTTGCAACTGTAGCCAGCCAGAGTCCACCCCCCTCTGCTAGGCCTCTCAGCAGACAGGCTAGATCACTGCTACTTCACACAGTTTTGCCTCAGCTTTTTCCCGCCAAAACAGGTTGCCTCAGAGCTCCCTAATCTAGTCTCCCCAGTTGGCACGTTCTTCCACTAGCGCACCTCCCCGTGAGGTACGCCTAGAAGATTACCTACGCGCCCTCAGATTGTCCCTGACTAGACCCCCCTTGCTCTGGGCACACTTGCCAAGGCTTTGCTGGACCACTGGACAACTGGACCAGTCGTATCCCACACGCTGGACACCAATCAATGTGACAACCCCAGACCTACTGGGATATGCCACAGTCTCACTAAGCTGCCACCAACCATTCCCTATAAGAAGTCACACAGACCAGGGATGGATTTTTAACAAATAAAAGAACAAGGTTTATTTACATAACACACAGGGAAAATAAAATGATCAAATGAATAAGATACAGTAACGTGGCTTAGTCTCAATCATACATACACCAGTTTGGTTCACAAAGAACGCATTTAACTAAAGCACAGACCCTGAACCTATCAGTTCTGGCCAACCCTACAGACACCTGAACCTATCAGGTTGGTACTGACTGACACACAGTAGTACCCTGTCTGACACACAGACTCCCACTCAAGCTTCTTCTCTCAGCTCTTCTCCAGCTTCTTCTTCAGCTCTCCTCACACGCTCCACATATATATACAGTACAGCCCCTCCTCCTGATGTCCCGCCTTCCACTCCCCATAGGATGGAACTTTCCCTCCAAACCCATGACAGACAGGTAACATCAGTGCTGTATGTAACAAGGAGTACGACAAGGCTGTATATTGTCCCCTGGCTTATTTAACTTACATGCAGAATACATCATGCGGAAGGCTGGACTGCAGGAATCCCAAGCCGGAATTAAGATTGCCAGAAGAAATATCAACAACCTCCGATATGCAGATGATACCACTCTTATGGCAGAAAGTGAGGAGGAATTAAAGAACCTTGTAATGAGGGTGAAAGAGGAGAGTGCAAAAAACAGTCTGAAACTCAACATCAAAAAAACTAAGATCATGGCCACTGGTCATGACCGCCAAAGTATTGATGCCTTTGAATTATGGTGCTGGAGGAGGCTCCTGAGAGTTCCCTGGACTGCAAGGAGAACAAACCTATCAATTCTAAAGGAAATCAACCCTGAGTGCTCACTGGAAGGACAGATCCTGAAGCTGAGGCTCCAGTACTTTGGCCATCTCATGAGAAGAGAAGACTCCTTGGAAAAGACTTTGATGTTGGGAAAGTGTGAAGGCAAGAGGAGAAGGGGACGACCGAGGATGAGATGGTTGGACAGTGTCATCGAAGCAACCAACATGAATTTGACCAAACTCAGGAGGCAGTGGAAGATAGGAGGGCTCGCCATGCTCTGGTCCATGGGGACACGAAGAGTTGGACTTGACTAAACAACTAAACAACAACGACGATCATAGTTGAAGTCCTTTACTCCTTTCAATGCATTTGTGTGTAAAGGAGGCAACAGTAGTCCAAAATCTTCCAACAAAACAGGTTTATTATCTAACAATTTATCAGTCTCAAACATGTTCACATTATCTGGTTCCGCTTTTAACAACAAACCATACTTCTTAACTTCCATCAAACCAGGTAACTCTCCTTGCAACAAAATAGAAGATGAACTCTTAACTCTAGGTGTCCATTTCTGCCTAGTGCCCGAGGTGTCTGGCATATTGTCTGTCAGGGCTATGGTTGTGGATGGTACACCCAGCCCACCTGCGGCTCCCAGACATTCTTCCGCCTGTTCTGTCTCAGCAGGGGTCGCCGACGGGATCTCCCATTTGGCTAAATAAATCTCTCTTCTTTGATTTGTTCTTCCCCCCTTACCCAAGCTTTATATTCTTTCTCTCACCACAATATGGTAGTTTTCTATAGGTTTGTCTTCTCCATTCTTTCTCTGCATATTCTCTGGTATTTGAAGCTCTACCCATCCCCCTATCCAGGGATATTCTTGTATCAAATCTATTAAGTCTTCTCTTTGTTCTGTAATATCCTCCTCAACTCAACACACCTCTCTCTTTTCCTCTTTCAGACTGCTCTCCCCCTCCTCCTCCTTCCCCTCCTTTCTATCCTCTCCTTTTCCCACCAAATTAGCGTCCCCTAGTCCTTTCAGACCCCTGCTGAGACAGAACAGGGGGAAGAAAGCAGAGGAACTAGAGCTCAAATGGCTAACATGCGCTGGATTATGGAGAAAGCCAGAGAGTTCCAGAAAAACATCTACTTCTGCTTCATTGACTATGCAGAAGCCTTTGACTGTGTCGACCACAGCAAACTATGGCAAGTCCTTAAAGAAACGGGAGTGCCTGATCACCTTATCTACTTCCTGAGAAATCTATATGTGGGACAGGAAGCAACAGTTTGAACTGGATATGGAACAATTGCTTGGTTCAAATTTGGGAAAGGAGTGCAGCAAGGCTGTATATTGTTTCCCTGCTTATTTAACTTATATGCAGAATACATCATGCAAAAGGCTGTATTGGAGGAATCCCAACCTGGAATTAAGATTGCCAGAAGAAATATCAACAACCTCCGATATGCAGATGATATTACTCTGATGGCAGAAAGTGAGGAGGAATTAATGAAGGTGAAGGAGGAGAGCGCAAAAATGGTCTGAAGCTCAACCTCAAAAAAAGATCATGGCCACTGATCCTATCACTTCCTGGCAAATACAAGTGGAAGATATGGAGGCAATGACAGATTTTACTTTCTTGGGCTCCATGATCACTGCAGATGGAGACAGCAGCCACAAAATTAAAAGACACCTGCTTCTTGAGAGGAAAGTGATGACAAACCTAAACAGCATCTTTAAAAGCAGAGACATCACCTTGCCGACAAAGGTCTGCATAGTCAAAGCTATGGTTTTTTCACTAGCGATGTATGGAAGTGAGAGCTGGACCATAAAGAAAGCTGACTGCTGAAGAATTGATGCTTTTGAATTGTGGTGCAGGAGGAATTTCTTGAGAGTCCCCTGGACTGCAAAGAGATCAAACATATCTGTTCTGAAGGAAATAAACCCTTAGTGCTCACTGGAAGTACAGATCCCAAAGCTGAGGCTCCAATACTTTGGCCATCTCATGAGAAGAGAAGATTCCATGGAAAATCCCCTAATGTTGGGAAAATGTGAAGGCAAGAGGAGAAGGGGACAACAGAGGATGAGATGGTTGGACAGTGTCATTGAGGCTACCAATATGAATTTGATCCAAGTGGAAGACAGGAGGGCCTGACGTGCTCTGGTCCATGGGGTCACAAAGAGTCAGACACGACTTAACGACTAAATAACAAGTGCTTATGTACTTATTTCCAGTTGCTTTAACCCTCTTTCAATGATCTCTGCCTCTTCTGTTGCTCTGTTGATATGGGAGTGGAATGGTATACCCTGGAGAATATTCAATTATTTTTCTTCCAGATTTGCATGCAGCCACTGAATATGCTACTTAGAATTTACTATTTCATCCTAGTCTTTGAAATTATTTGATTTGGTGTTCATTGCCTTTATTTTATTTTATTTTTTATTTTTGCTTATCTTCACTGTTTCTTGATCTTATGATTGTCATTTGACAAGTATTCCCAGTTTGGGAATATCTTAGGGATAGGCACGTTTAAATTGTTTCATACAAATAACTCCAAAACACATAGGGAAGTAAAAACACTGGAACAGTTTTGAGATCTACTAGCAGATGAGAGTTTCTGAAGACTGCTTTTGCTGATGGTCTTTGAGACTCAGAGTTAAGAATCTCTTGCTCTCATGCTTCTGTCAGTTCCAAGATGAGCATTGTGAAGTGCCCTCTTGTTCTATAATATTTCTTGTTACTTATTTACAAGCAATACAGATGAGGTTTTAATGATATAGATCCTTAATTGATAAAGCTATGGTATATGTTGGATGACTACATTCTGCTTTCCTTACTATGCAGCTAGAGTAGTTACTTCAAAATTAACCTTTTCTGCAGGAAATCTATATGTGAATCAAAAATAATAACAATATTCTAAAACTCCTGAGGATAATTTGGAAAGATATATATATATTCCTCAAAGCCAAAATAAATATTTATTTTATATACTTCTCTTACAAATGGGACTGGAAGCATATTATAGTATAGATACAATTGAAATTGTACAAATGTAATTAAAACAAATTGAATAGAAGCATAAAATATTTTAAAAACCAGCATAAAGCACCAGTTTTTTTTTAAAGGCCCTTCTGCAAACAAGCAAGGTTGATTACCAAAGGCCTGCCTTTGGGTCAGAGTTCCAAAGTCTGGGAGCAGCCATTAAGAAAGCTCTTTCTCAGATTTGCCCTGGACATGCATCAGTGAGAGGACTGAAAGCTGAACCTCCCACAAAGATCTCAAAATCTGGGTGGGTTTATATGCAAGAATACAGTCCTCCAGATAACCAGGATCCAAATTATATATAAGTCTTTATGATTGCAACTGGAACTTTGAATTTTGCTTAGGAACAGACTGGTAGCCAGGCCAGGTTGGTGTAACAAGGGACTTTCATGTTTAGTATGAGTAGTGCCAGTAAATAGCCTGATTGGCCACTGCATTTTAGACCAGCTGAAGTTTCTGAACAGGTTTCAAAGTCAAACTACTTAGAACCTGTTAGAGTAATTCAAACAAGATACAACAAAGGCATGTGTTGCTGTGGCCAGATCAGATATCTCTAGCAGTTGCAGTCCAACCAAACTGTGTGTACTCTTCAAACAAAGTATAATGGCATCAGGCATTGTTTGGAGCCTTGTTCTGTATCCTTTTTCCTTGATGACTATTTCAAAATATAATTAATTTGCCTTATTTGCTTTTAGAATTGGCAAAGGCTTCCAAGGAGTCATGAAAAGATGGGGATTCAAAGGCCAGCCTGCAACCCATGGCCAGACTAAGACACACCGACGACCTGGATCGGTTTCCACTTCAGTAAGTATTTTTAACCATTATTATTGCTTTTTTTCAATATGTCTCCTTGATTTCAATGAGCAGAGTTCTATTGGTTTTTCATGCACGTTGCATGAGGAATTCCAGAAAGAGCTATGGCTTATTGACAGGATGCAAGCACACATGACCAACATATGGCCACGAGCTTGTTTATTGACAGCTGTGGACTTTTGTAATTCCTCTTGTGCACATTTAAAAAAATAAATAGGATCTGCCCCAGTGGGTTTAGATGTGAATCCAGTACATTCAAATCAATCCCAGAGTATCCTAAATCAAGCAGTCTGTTGGGAAATTACATGCGGAAAATTGTAATGACTGCCATTGAATTGAATGGAATGTTAGGCATAATAATACAATATTGACCTTAAGAGAATTGTTGAGTTTAAAAGCAGCCTATAACTATCTAATTAAAGAAAGGAACAGGAGATAATCATATAAAGCCTGGAAACATGTGACAATGAATATTAATAATGGAAATGATACTATGTTTTGATCTATAATAAATTTCTCTTTGTGTTCACATTATTCTAATCTGTTTTGTATCTCCCCTCAAACCTGGGATAGATAAGAAATTATTTTCTGAAAAGCAGCAACCCAAGCAAGGGCAAAACTATTTCTGCTAGAAGAAACCCCTATATAGAACCTAATGAAATCATTAGTACCAGGGAAAAAACTTAGGTCCAGATGTGGTTCCAAATGAATTATTTAGGGCTGATCATCGGTAGTGGGCATCAGTCTCAGCCCAGTATTCAGTTGGGTCAATGACATAGGATCCATTATGGATATATGGAAATGTGCCACAATAGTACCATTACTTTAAAAAGACCAGAGACCACTGTCAACCAATTAGTCTCCTCTCTTTCTAGACAATGGTCTATTAGTCCTACTGAAGGAATGGCTAGAGGCCAAGAATATCATAGACCAAGAACAAATTGGCTTTAGAAGAAATTGCTCTATCGGTGACCATTGCCTTGTGTGAAGCATTTAACAGAAAAGTAGACAGCTATCCCAGGTAGATGCCTTTTTGTGGCCTTTAGAGACCTGAAAGGGGCCTTTGATTGAAGTAATTATGGTAAACTTTGGTGGAAATTGAGCATTCTATTGAAACATTCTTGTTAGGCCTGATGCAAAGACTTAATTTTGGTGGCACAAGCCAAATGCACTGTGGTTTAAAGGAGGAAAGAACAAACTCAAATTAAACAAAGGAGTGCAGCAATGTTTACTTTCTCCTTTGTTGTCTTTTTTTCCCCTAAATGGTCTTGACCTCTCTTTTGGTAAATTTTGTAATCCACCAAAATTGGCCCAGTGGAGTATAGCAATTCTTCTTTTTGTAGTTGATGCATTACCTTTGTCCTAGTCCAGAATTGGTCTCAAGCCATCTTTAAAGGCATTTTCTAAATATTGTAAACTTAATAATTTAGAGGTAAATAACAGAAATTGAACATTTTAGTTTTCTCCAAGAACAATTTGACTGCATAAATCTGGTTGGCTATTAGGTGATAGGGAGCTTGAATAGGTAGAGCACTTTCCCTACTTAAGAGTAATCTTTTCTTTGAATTTATTTTGTTGACAACAGCAAGATAGTATTTTGTGTAAAGCAAAAGTGTTAACAGAAACAATTGTTCTGTTACTCATTCTCTGAAGACCAGGTTCCCACATTATTAGAAGAGAACATGTCAGGCAAAAACAAAACAATTTTTTTAAAAATAAAGAAGACAAAAACATTGTGGCACCTTAAAAACTGTTATATTTTAATGTGAGCTTTCATAGATAAATCCACTTCTTCAGACAAATAGCTGAATTACCTTAGGATATTTAAATATTTTGTTTTTTGCTGCTCAAGAGTTTTTAATAAACTTCTAAGGGAAGAAAAGAATTGAATGGAACGTCCAAGAAATTACTACAAGATGCATCCCTATAATCTACTTCTCTGGGATTGAGCTCCACTGAATATAATGGGCCTTATTTCTGAATAAACAGATATAGGTCTGCACTGAACTGCCAGTTTAACTAATATGCAACACATGCTGCTATGTAATTTGTATTCAGCTTTCGAATCTTGTTTTACCCTTGAGAATGTTAAATAGAGGAGCACTTCCATGGCACTGGTCTAACTGTTCTTTGATGTTGTTGACATAGGGGGTTGCCAAGGTCTTTAAGGGGAAGAAGATGCCAGGACAGTTGGGTAACTGGTTCAGAACACAAAGAGGACTAAAGGTGAGTATTATGCATGTGGGCCAGTGGTGGGGCTGTGTAGCAACATGCAGGACATACTCACTGCTGATAAAGTAGATTCTTCATGTGTAATTACTTTCACTCAGTAGCAGACACCCTTTTTCCTCTTCAGAAGCTCAAGGAAGGGACTGCTGCTGTTAATGCAGGACCTCTTTCCACTTTTCATCTCAAAGTGACTACAGCATTGTTTGAGAGGAAAGAGAGAGGCCTTCCCTTAATTGCACTCACCAGCATGGCCACCGTGGTGCAAAGGTGGGAAAACATGACATCCCCAAGGTGGCGGTCCTACCACATTAGAGGCACAAGTTGAACTATCAATGTGCCTCAATACCCAGCATATTTCAATCTGTCTGACAAACTGAGGAGCAATTTACTGTATCTATTGATGTTGTTGTGCTAATGAACTATAGAGTTCTTATTTCTCCTAAGTTTTTCATAGAGTATCATCTTTGGAATTTTTCATAGAGTATCATCTTTGGAAACATTTTGTGGCTATATTTAGCAAAGAAGACACTACAGTAAAATATTTTGGCTTCATTTTGGTAATTGCAATTTTTCAGGTGTGGCGGGTCAACACGAAGCACAACCTCTTATATGTACATGGAAGTATTCCTGGGCATAAAAATTGTCTAGTAAAGGTATGTGTGAGCTGCTGCATAATTAGATGACACAATAGTCACCGAATCCTTCACAAATTACTGTTTCGTTTTTTAGCATTTATCTCATATCCAATCATGTCTTGTGCCTCGTTTTCACCATTCTTGTCAGAAAGAAAACCTACATTTTTGTCACATAATAACAAACAGTGACCACTGAAATATACTTAAGGATATGACCATCTCTTGGCCATGTAAGAGTTTTACAAAATAACTCATTAAGAAGCAAGATAAATTTTTATTTGCAGGTGACAATGAGTACATTCTTGTATTGACTTCAGTACTAAAGCAGCAACCAGAAAAACTGGAAAACCTTGTATGTTAAGAGTTCTGAAATAAATCTCACAGTACTGCTTAGAACAGATAGACAAACTAGGTAGCCTTTAATTTGATGCTGATCTAGAACCCAGATAATGTATTGTGACTGTAAGACCTTATTAAAGATGTTTCCAAGTTGGATCAGTTTGAGAGGGAGGGTAGAGTTGTACTTGCATATAACTATGTATATAGCTTGTTTTATATGTGATTAGCTGGCTGTACTAACTCAGTGGTTTAGGTATCTGGCTGTGGAGCCAGAGGTTGGGAGTGCAGTTCCTCACTTTGCTTCCTGGGAGAAAAGCCAGCTTGCGTGGTCATGGGCAAGCTGCACAGTCCCAAAGCACCCTCAGAAGAAGGGTAAAGCAGTTCTGTGTATTCTCTTCCTAGAAAACCCTGGAAAGGGTCACCGCAAGTCAGAATTGACTTGATAGCATGCAATTATTATTATTATGTGTGATTATTTTCCAGAAAGGAGAGATTTTAAAATGTCTATTAACTCCATTTCTAATCATATACCATTATTTATGAGTACACCAGTGTCTGTTCACTTCATGCCTGTTTATGTATTATTTCTTGTTTGTGTACAAGTTGTCTTGACAGTCCAAACTGCCTTTGAATACCTTTTTTGCTGGGCTTGTGTGTGTGTGTGTGTGCGTGTGTGTGTGTGTTTGTGCGCGCGTGCACGCACACACACTTGCTGTAATAAAGTACAACCTAGGAAGAGTGCAAACATCACATCAAATTAATGGAGAGTTAATCCAGGAATAGTGTGTTGCCAAAATACTGGTCATGTATTAAGTGGTGAACAATACTGGAGAAATAAAGCAGTTACTTAGTAGGTTGTTGTTATACATCACCCCATAGTGCTAGAGCACTCTTTGGGTGGTTTACAGCATAATTATCCAAAGAACAGTTTGCTCCCCCAGTGAGCCGAGTACTCATATTACCAACGTCGGAAGGATGGAAGGCTGAGTCAGCCTTGAGCTGGTTACCTGAACCCGTCAGGATCAAACTCAGGAAATGAGCAGAGAGGCTTGGCTGCAGTACTGCAGTTTAGCCACTGCATATGCATTTTGAAGCACTATGGATAGATTGTTTTCAACATCAGTTTTGTGCTTAGAAAATGGAGTTAAGTATGCTTATCATTTCCCAAGGCTACTTTTGCCTTGATAAGAATTATTTTTCCTTTATATGCCTCAGTGGCTAAAGTCATGTTGTTTTGCTATGCAGGCAGAAGGCAAAGGTGTAACACTCAATTGATTCTAGCCTGTAATGAGCACCTGCTGGGATTCGCAAGTCTTCTCTAAGCCAGTGTGTGTATGGGCCCCTGAAAATTGCAGGGATGACTCCTTAATTGCTGGGACGTGGTGGCGCTGTGGGCTAAACCGCAGAAGCCTGTGCTGCAGGGTCAGAAGACCAGCAGTCGTAAGATTGAATCCACGTGACAGAGTGAGCTCCCGTCACTTTGTCCCAACTCCTCACCAACTTAGCAGTTCAAAAGCATGTGAATGCGAGTAGATAAATAGGTACCATCTTGGTGGGAAGGTAAAACGGCATTCCCTAAACACACTGGCCACGTGGCAACAGAAACTGTCTTCAGACAAGCGCTGGCTCTACAGCTTGAAAAGCGGAATGAGCGCCACCCTCTAGAGTTGGACACGACTGGACTAAAAAATGTCAAGGGGAACCTTTACCTTTACTCCTTAATTGTTAGCTAGAAGCGAGTTCATGTTACACCTTTTGCTTTCTGCCCATGTAACAAAGCAACAGGTTTTCAACCTGCGAATAAATGCCAGGGACCTTGCTAAATCACAGTGATAATTTCATCGAGATATTCTTAACACAGCAAAAGACATTGAAAACATATATGCGTACATTCCTAAAGGAACTGTACAGTGAAACAGAACTGGCAGGTGTTAGATTCTAGCCCCAACCACATTCAAATGTCTATTTTGATCGAACAAAAAAAGATGGATTCAAAAGTGCTTTATTTTTCCAAAAACTAAAAAATGAGCTTTGTGTTTGTAAGATGACAAGTCAGTGATCCACTTTTCTCTCTAAAGTATGTGAGGCCATATCTTGCTAAATATTTTTGATACTTTGGCTCCTTCTAATGAATATGCTGCCTGATACTAGATTTGGGTGTTTTTCCATATGGATGAACAAGGCCACTTTTGTTTCTTTTTATGATGATTCATCAGTAATTCCTTTCAGCACTAAGGTGTTGGCAGTACTTGACACTGGGAATAACAGCTCTCAGGAACTCATAATTTTAACAGGCCCTCAAGGCTGTGAAAGGTAATTCCTTGAGAAAGTCTTCAGGTGTACTCAAGAGACTTACTGTGTATTTGCCAGATGTCACTTTCATGACATCTGGAAACTGCTTCTGTCTGTCCAAAAATCTTTTGCTGTGTAACACACACGCAGCTGATCTGTGTTGGAAGAGAACCACTAGGTTCGTTCTGTTTAATCATACCACTCTTGGGCTCTTGCCATTCTTTCATTTCAGCAGTTGCAATGTGTATGGCACGAAACCCAAGGCAGGACATTTGGTGTTTGCTGGTATGTTTGTTTTTAATTTGGATATTATCACCCCTCATTTTGGCCTGGTTGGAACATCATGATAAGCAAAGGTTCCATTGGAAACCTGGCTCACCACCCCAATCACTCCTGTTTGCAGGAGGAGAGTCTAAACAGATCACTTTGTTCTGCACTGCACTTTATTTATCATAGTGTGCTACCCTGGCAGGAAAATGACCATCTTGTCTCCTTCTCAGCAAGTGAGAGAATTAGCTCTAAAAGAAATCCTAGATTATTTGTTTGGCTTGTTGGGAGAGAAACAAGCCAAAGAGTGGGCTCTTGCCAGATTTTGTAAATGGTTTGTTGATCTGCTCCCACTTGCAGTGGGAGTGATTAGCAAGTAAACACCAGCATGATGATTCATTCTTGAGGAATTAATAAGAGAATTATCTTATTAAGACATCAAAAGTATATCCTTTGTCTTTGCCTGCATATGTCTGCTCCAGCCACTGGCTGACCCTTTTTTTGCAGAGATTTTTTTCTCTCTCTCTCTGTGGAGATGTTCCCTAATCATGCAGCTTGTTTATAGTCTGCCAACAACTTTACTTTGTAATATTTGTGTTTTCTGTCAATTTCAGATATTAAATTTTATCCCACAATCCAGTTTATATACTCTCTCAAAGCAATATATGTCAGGTAAAATACAAAATACAACTGACACATTGTCCATAAAGTGAGAATGATTCACAGGCCCCATCTGCAAGCTTACAAGCAAAGAAAAGACAAAAATGGGACATGAGAAATAAGGATGTGCCATTTGTGCGCTTTGTAGTTAGTCTGTTTGGGGTTTTGTTTGTTTGTTTAATCTGATTTGGGGGGTTTGGCAAGAATAAACAACTGATGACCCAGTAGTTACAAGATAAAGGAGTTCTTGCTGGCTTGAATGAGGAAACAGTCTCCCTGGAGTAACTTGTTCTGTTGCTGATGGTTTGGGCCAAGCTATTCTCCATTCCCACAGAGTGACCTTCCTAGGTGAACTCAAAGTGCCCCTTGGCTCCTTTGACTGGTGCCAGGGACCAAAATCTCCTTTCCTTGCAGTACTGATAGATGTACAAGCCAAGGACTTTCAACAAGTTCAGTTCTCTGTATAGAAGAGAAAGCAGTAGAATCAAGAAGTTGTTTATTCAACTTAGCCCTTGATCTTCTGTGCTCTCTGTACCAAGCTGTCACTTCCAATTAGGTTGCATGCTGTTCCCGTGCCCGTTCTTTTCTGGAGGGTCCCTGGCATAGAAATTGGACTACCATGTTTGAGGAGTCCTTGACACAATAGAGCTTCAGTCAGCAAAACTACAAACACAGGAAACTAGGAAAATGCTGAGCCAGGCCATGTTGCACAGTCGGTGAAATCGGACTGCAGGAAAAGAACTTAACAAAGACTTAGACATCTTCTTAGACATCTCTTTCAACATTATAGATGACAGTCTCTACTTGTTATAAAATCTGTTTCAACTATCAGATATATCCCATGGAGTGTAGAATTGCATTTCCTCCATATTTTTATGCAGTAGTGGGTTTAGTCTGATTCATTCAGTGTCTGATCAATGGGGTAGGATATCCAGCAAGAAAGGTTGCGCTTGTGTACCCTGATTTGTCTGCATAAAAGCCCATTGGATGATTTACTCATCTCTTTGTTATAGTGGACAAATCATGCAAATACTACCTGTTTGGTAGCTTCTTTCTGTATAGTTCATGCAGTCTTGCACATGTGATGTTAGACCAATGAAGGATGATTGGTCTAACATCACATCCCACCATATGTGCAGTTTGTAACCCAGAACATGGAATGAGCTTAACTTTAATAAATAAACTCTTATTAGATTGGACCCAGTGGGAATAGTTTGCAGATAATGGTAGACAGTCATAGCACAGTGAAAAACATTAAAATAGCAGTTTTCAGAGAGGTAGCTGTGGCATTAGAAAGATCAACAAACACGTTGTAGCATAATCTTTTGTGGCATAGATAGACCATACAGGAAGAGACAGTGCAGACAGAAACTTAAAAATATCAGTTTCCATAGAGGTAGGCACGTGATTGTATTTTAAAAATTAATAAACATATTATCATAGAAGCATTTGCGAAATGACTTTTATTGTTTTCTTTACAGTATCAATAATGTAAAGTAAAACCAGAGTATCGAAATAGTAGAAATTGCAGTTTCAAGAAAATCTTGAAATTGAAGCATTTTTACAACCTTTCTGAAACAGGGATGCAAGGGAGCAGGGATGGGGAGTCATGACTTGCTGTCACATCAGACTTAAGTCACACCTGTGACTTGACTCAGACTCAAATTGGGGATTACTGAGGCAACTTGCAACTTGACTTGTGACTCGGATCCATTTGTCCGAGTCATATTGCCAAGTCCCTATGCCCCCACACCGGCCAACCCTGCTGCCACTGCCTCCATCTCCAAAGGCAGCACATCAGAGGACCTTTCACAGTGATGCTCTAGTCTGCCGTAGTCAGAGGGCAGGTCCTCTGGTCTGTCCCTTCCTGCAATTTGCCCTAGTGGCACTCTGGCCTGCCACAGGTCGTTACCAGGGCAACGTACAGGAAGAAACGGGCTGGAGGATCTGCCCTCGGAGTAAAGCAGGCTAGAGAGCATCACTATAAAAGCCCCCCCGCGCACGCCTTCCTCCTGCTTGAGAGGGCCTGCCTGCATCAGCACCTGTGTAGGGGGAGGCAGTGGCCTGGCTCCCAAACAGCAGCAGGTAGGCCGATGGCAGTGGGGATGAACAGGGTGGGAGGCCCAAGTCTTTGGTACCAAGTCCTCAGTCCCAAGCCTCGGAGGGTGGGGCAAGCGATTTGCAACTCTGACTTGGGACTTGGGACCAAAGACTGGGACCTGAGACTTGGGTCTCATGACTTACCAACATCCTTGCAAGGGAACAAGGTGAGTATGTCTGATGGAGGACATTCCTTGACTGTGGTGCCAGGACAGAAGTTGCTTTATCTTATGTGGTCAGAAGTTTCGCCTCAGGGCTGGGGACCATATAAGCACAAAAGTTCCATAAGGCATGGTTTGGAACTGTATGACCATCCAAAGGTAGTCGGACTGCAACTCCCACTAGTTCTAGCTGCCTCACCAGTAGAGTGGGCTAATAGGATCTACAGGAAAACAGCATCAGGAGAGCTAGAAGCTCCCCATGGGTTAGCCACACATTTTCAATGGCAAAGCGCAATGCCTTAAATTTTTCTATTAAACAATTTATTTGTGCTTCAAATTTTATGCCAATTTGTCTTAATGTAGTACTTAATTTGTCTCTTTGTATGAATCATATCCATAGAGAGACCGGATTTTTGCCAAATAGGTACTTGGACTGATACTTTTTTTGGATATCTTTTTTTGTTCAAGTGTCTCATTCTGCTGCCTTTTTAAACAATATAATTGGATATGTTGCTGCTTTCTTGTATACATTTTAAAAAGCACAGCTACAGTGCACTGGTGCCCTCTTCATTGGTTGCTTGGCAACCATTAAGCCATTGTACACCTTGGCAGACGGACATTTATAGAAAACATATTTCCCAGTAGGCTTGAAATAATCTAAATGAATAGTATTAAGGCCTTTCTGAAATCCTAACAGTGCAAAGTCTCTTCTAATTGGACATGGATGTATTTCTGAGGTAATTAGTGTATAATTTTGCACTCAGACACACACCATGTTGTTTCACTTAAGAAGCATTTGCTTCATTTTTTTCAGAATTATAAATAAAGTAACATTTTCCTTGTGCATGTTCATTGTCTACTCAATTTAATCTTTTAAGCTCCTGGAGTCAAAGTATGTGAAGCAAAATAACATGGGTATAGCAAAGCTGAAAACGTTCTGAAAAAGGACTATAAAATCCTTTTGGGGGAATAAATTATAGATGAATAAAATAATGAGCATAATTTTGTGCCATCTTATGCCTGCTCTGTGGTTTGCTGTTTACTTTTCATTTTTACTAAAGGCTACAATTTCCCTTCTGTATGTTCAGAAGAATTCCACCTGAGCCCATCAAATAGGAAACATGCTTTAGAAATGCTTCAGTTCCTGTGGAATATGATCCCTCTGGCTATTGAAACCTAATTGGACAGAAAGCCATGGTGGATATGATGTTAGCTGTCCTCAGAACATAATTAGGCCATGATCTTTTTCTTTTCCTTTTAAACTTATGAAATACACTGCTCTTAAACAATGAATCCAAGCTAACAAACTTAAAACATTAATATAAGCAGTAAGACTGAAAATTATATACAGTAGTACTTCGGTTTATGAAATTAATTTGTCATACGGGATGTTACGTAATGTGGAAATTATGTAAACCGGAACACGGATTGCCATAGCAATGGGGGCGGCACTAGAAACCTCCAGGCGCGATGCGTCCTTTTCGTACAATGACCCCTCTGTAAAAAAACGTAAACCGAGGCATTATTTCTTACGGATTTCAGTTTGTAAACCGAAAATTACGTAAACCGAGGTATGCCTGTATCTGGAAGCACATGAGAGTTATCTGGAGGAGGGTTTAAAAAAAAAAAAAACCTCTAGTATCATACACTATGTAAAAAGTTGTAACAGAACCAGGAACTCTTCTCAGAGGAACTAACCAAGAACAAATTACTGTAGGAAAAAAATTCCAATGTTTGGTCTCCATAGCCCTTTGATTGTCCAAAACATTTTTTCCTGAAGCAATATATCTTCATTTTTCACCCATTGGAAAGAAATAGTGTTTTTTCTTGCTCTTCAGATGTGTTAGAAGAAATTTAATAAGTTTTGCTGTAGTCTGTTAGATTAAGTTCTGTAAGTGTGGTATAAAAGTGCAGATGCAGCCTGGAGCTTTACTTAATTGTGAGGTGAACTTTTTGCTGATAGTGATCTACCAAGGTACTGATGTTCTTATTTGACAGGAATGCTGACAGTGGCAAACAGCCTTTTGTGTGTGTGCGCGCGTGTGCGTGTGCGCAGCTTTTACTGACTCTCCAAGTTTGGTGAAGACTGGCTTTCAGACATCCAAGTTTTACACCCACGAAGTGGGTCCCCACAGGAAAGTGCTCTTTAGCAGCTGGCTTGGGGACGTGGTGGTGCTGCGGGTTAAACCGCAGAAGCCTCTGTCCTGTAAGGTCTGTAGATCTTCAGCTATAAGATCAAATCCACGCGACGGAGTCCCAGCTCCCGCCAACCTAGCGGTTCAAAAGCATGCAAATGCGAGTAGATAAATAGGGACCACCTCGGTGGGAAGGTAACAGTGTTCCGTGTCTAAGTGACACTGGCCATGTGACCACGGAAGATTGTCTTCGGACAAATGCTGGCTCTATGGCTTGGAAACGGGGATGAGCACTGACCCCTAGAGTCAAAGAGGACTGGACAAAAATTGTCAATGGGAACCTTTACCTTTACCTTTGGGGAAACCCAGTTTTCACCAGACTTGGAGGGATTGTAGAGAAGAGTCAGTAGAAGTGTCTCTAGGTGGCTGGCGGAACTTTCCTGGAAGGGGGCCCTTTTGGATTTATAACTTAGACATCTAAAACCAAGTCTTCACCAAACTTGGAGGGATTGTAGAGTTGAGTTAGAGGAAGCTTCCCTGCAATTTTTGTGTCTCTAGGTGCTGGTGGGGGCATTTTATAGCCAAACAAATTGATGAATAAAAATTGCTAAAAATTCATTGATTTGTATTTGTTGGAGATTTTTGATTCATACAAATAAGATTTAACAAATGAGTGATTTTTGAATGAATTTGCTAATTTGTTTTTAATGCATGCCTATTTCTAATAATAATTAATAAGTGTTATTACTTATTAAGAGTAACTTGTAAAACAGATGAAAGCAAAAATAATTTAAATGCCCGTTACCTCAGCCACTGCCTAGTTTAACAATAATTTTGTGTTTCAAATGTGTGAGATTTTTCTGTTCTACTTTTTTTAAACATCAGTCCATCTTGCTCTTATTTTATTCTAGGTCAGTGATACACGCTTACCAACAGGCAAAGAAGCAAATAAGAACCCACCGTTCCCAACATACTTTGCTGATGGTGAAGAGCTGCCTGAGGAACTGTACGACGAGGACATTTTCCAGTTCACTGAGCCCTCTATTACATTTGCTTAGCTACTAACATTCTGGAGGACAGGCAGCTTTTCCATCATGAATGTTGATCTGAAGGCTCAAAGCAGAAAACCCCCTGAGAAGTAAACTCTGACATCATCAGCCTGTCGCACACATCCGTGGACACTTGGTTGTTTTTTCTAGCACTCTGAAACTGTAAAGACAGTAGCTCATTGTAAGTTGTAAACTGAAGAGAGCCTGAAGAATTCCAAGCAGAGAAAAGATGACACAGCTAGTCAACAACCTTTCAAAGTAGTTCTTTAAATGACAGAATCTGTCAAACAAATAACATTAGTATGTCTGTAGCACTGGGACAACTTTCCTTAATCATATTATAGAACAGATGTGCTGCTCTGTTTGTCTCTTTTCTTCTTCTGTAAAACAACATGGACAAATATATTTTACTCTGTTTTTAAAAATCACAGTTATTTGCTTAGTTACAAAAAAAAGGCTGTTTCACAAATTTGTGAATTTGAGCCAGTGATTCAAAGATAATTTTTGTATCTCCTACCCCACTTAGTTTTGTTATGTTGATTCATTCTGCCATTCCATCGGCATGTTAACTTGAAAATCAATGTCATTAAACTTGATTGGGCATATCTCTGAATAGACACTCATGAGTTTGCATAGTTAATCTCCCGACCTCCTTCATGAGCGTTTGTGGGTGAACTTGTGGTATTGGATATATTCTAGACTTCCGAATCTGTTTTCAGAGAAAACATAGTTGGTTGTTTTGCAAGACACACATTTTCTGTGCACCAAAATAGCAAATCAAATTAAGCCATTTTACTGCATATGAAATGTCTTTAAAATAATTGCCACCATTCCAAGCCAGTCTTGTCCTAAGACTCATATTTTCTTCCTCCACTAAGGGCATGTACATGCTTTTTTTCCTGCATGAAAGGCACTGTGGACTGATATTAAAATTAAAAGATAGTTGAGAATTATTTTTTATCGTAAAAATAAAAATAAAAAAAGAGTTGAGAAAATGGCTTTTAATGTATCAACACTGTGTATTTTTTAATTTGTTTTAAAGCTGCTTTTCATCCTACAGTGTTTTTTTGTTGTTGTTGGTGGTGGTTTTTCGGGCTCTTTGGCCGTGTTGTTGTTGTTGTTGTTGTTGTTGTTGTTGTTGTTCACAGAAGAAAAGAAGAAAGAAAAGCAACAGACCAAGTATAAAGGAAAAAGAAAATAAAACTAACTAACCCCTCAATTTAAACTAAACCCTCCCCCCTTTGGAGTCAGATACTCCAGCCTCGTTAACCCCTCTACTCTCCCTGGTTTGGTTTCCAGTATATACTAAGTAGATATACATATATCATAAACTTTGCCCTACACTCCTGTCTTCTTCTGGGCCCAAGAGTATATTAGTTCCCAGCTTTGTTTTATATAGTCTCTTGGTTGTTCCCGTGGTGCTTCTGATCATCCTACAGTGTTTTAATAATATAGTTGGTTTGATTGTTTTTTTAAAACTTGATGGTATTTTGTATATTTTTCCATGCACATGTTTCTTTAATCTTTTTTCCATCTGTTTTTATATTTATCTGGATGTGAGCCATCTTATATTTCAATTTTGGGAGAAAGCTGAAGTATAGATAAAACACAGTGAGAATCCTCTTGAATACACCCAGCACAGAAAAGCCACCATAAAGTGTTATGTGCTGTTTTGTCGCATGCGGTTGTGTCCTAGATGGACTTTTGGTCTTGTGACCAGTTGCATGGCAAAGCATCTGCAGAGCGTAAAACCACTTTCAAAAACTGCATATACAGAGAAATCCAAGAGGATCTGGCATCTATTTAAAACACACACACATTCCCAGAATCCTTTATCATTAGCCATACTGGCTGGCTGGGGCTTCTGGGGTTGAAGCAAAAAAAAAAAAAAAAAAAATCCACTGGAGACCCAAACGTGGATGGCTGGGGCTTTGGTACAGAGCTTTAACATTCTGTGTTAAATTTTTCAGTAAGTAAAGACCAGTACTAATTAATGGCTGTTTCTGCTTTGTGGAACTTGCATGATTTCACCTTCACTTTTTCTCCTATCCTTCCATAATGAAATTATTTGCAGAATAAAGATGAGGTTTGATCTACTGATGTCACTCCTGATTATAACTTCTCAATTGATTTCAGTAGTTGGGAGATGTGAAGACTATACAGTGGTGCCCCGCTTGACGACGATAATCCGTTCCAGCGAAATCACTGTAGAGCGAAATCGTCGTCAAGTGAAAGTAAAAAACCCATTAAAATGCATTAAAAACCAGTTAATGCGTTCTAATGCGGGAAATACCTCATCGTCCAGCGAAGATCCTCCATAGGGCGGCCATTTTCCGGTGCCTGTAAAGTGAGGAATCCGTCCTAAACACAGTGGGGAGCCATTTTGCACAGCGGGGAGCCATTTTGCGACCTGCAAATCAGCTGTTTTAAAACCATCGTTAAGCAAAAAATCAGTTCCCAAAGCAGGGAACCGATCATCGTTAAGCGAAAAAAACCCTTTGAATCATCATTTTGCGATCGCAATAGCAATCGCAAAAAACTCATCATAAAGCAGATTTGCCGTCAAGCGGGGTAATCTTCAAGCAGGGCACCACTGTACATAGATCAAGTAACTTCTTTGCATGGAAGGAAAGCCTCATGGCAGCTTGCTTGCTTTGCCACTTTTCCTACAGCAGATCTGACAGCCAACAAAACAATCTGGTCCCTTTTACGGACCAGTAGTTTCAGCTTTTTGGAGTTGCTGAAAACAGACTTGCAGAAGAGGTTGCCTGGATTGCCTCAGTTCACTTACTGTATATTTATTTAATTCAGGATTTTATCCAGTAATGGGCAAATAAGGAGAGTAAATAAAACCATCTCTTTTCCATTTTGCGAAGATCTGATGGACATTTATGTAATTTTTTCAGGAGCTAACACAATCTCTTGAGCAGTGAGGTCCACGTTCCTGCTCATAAATTCCCCTGGCAACAAGAGAAGGAAAAGCGTTTTGAAAAGCAGTTTTCAGGTTTGCCTGTTCACAGTCCACTTCAGTATTTTGAATGGCAATCCCAGCTTCTTCAATCATCCATTTTAAAGGAAAGGATTCCACTTCTATGACAGAAAGCAATTGCTCTTCTCCATCACTGCTTGTCTTTAAGTCTCAAATCTATCACATTAATAAGTGTCTAGACTGTCTGCTTTGATGTGGATGAGTATTGTGCCTTTTAACTGAAATATAAGGCCTTGTCAACTCCAGTTATCAGTTCTTATCAAATCTAATGTTTTAAATATGAGCTCCTAAAGAACAGTGCCACAAGTGGTACTCAATCTTATAAGCAAGATTTACTTATTTACAAGCATAATGAGATTTTAATAGAAAAAACAATTCAGACTTAACCCCCACATATTAAATATAAATGATGTTTTGAAACTCTATACCTAACCTATTAATCTAGAATTAAGAAACCCCCAGATCATTTGATTTTTACTGTGAAAGTAGTTAACCCCCAGAGCTTTTCCACTGAGAGATGCCATCTCTTCAACATAACCACAGTGGTGTTAATTAAGCTTAAACAATGTGTTTGCCAAGGAGCAAGGAGATGTTTTAAAAGAGTTACTTGCCTCTCTACTACAAGTATATTATCATTATTTAGTGACAAGATCTGTATTTCCATATTTCTGGTGATGGCATGTACACCAGAGCTGGCTCTAGGATAAAAAGGACTCCAGACTAAATGTTCCAGCTGGATAGCTCAATGCTTTAGGTAGAGGTTGAAAGTTTGATTCCCTACTCTGCTTCCTGTGAGTGGAGGCAGCCTGTGGCCATGGGCAAGCTGCACAGTCTCAGGGCACTCCCAGAAGAGAATGGTAAACTACTTCTGCGTATTCTTTATTTGGAAAACCCTGAAAAGGGTCACCATAAGGCAGAATGCACTCAAGGGCACAAGTGCTTTTTGTGCATCTTTTGGTCAACTTGCAATGCCATCCAGAGGATTGACGGGGCCTGGGTCAGGTATTGTGTGAGGGGCCTGCTGCTCCCCCCAATAAAGACCCACAATGTATTAAAAGCTGATGGACACTTGTAAAACTACAGTATGTATGGGAATTTTTGTCTGCAAAATTTGCCTTAGAATGAAGCAGAATGTTTTTTTCATATACTGTATATGGGTAAGTGAATCAGAGACTAGATTGTGTTTTACCTGAATTACCTCCTCAAATTCCAAACCCCTTGTGGTGGTGGTTTGTTATGTGTGAAACTTGGTCTGGCCTTCTGGTTGTGACATAGTGGTTAGATTCCTGTTGGAGGAGCTGCATCACGCAATTCAAAAAAGAGGTTACTTGCCTGTAACCCTGGTTCTTCGAGTGGTCATCTATGAATTCTACTAATGGGTTTACTACATCTGCGCAGAGCTTAAGCACATGGTGCCGGGACCTCCAACATGCTACCCTTAACCCCTTAAAACCCTTAAAAGTGCTTCAGTTCTGTAGAACAGCCTGCTGCTGCCCAGCATGCAAAAAGCTTACATGACAGACAGCGGGGAGGATAAGCAGGAGGTGTGAATTCACAGATAACAAAGAACCAGAGTTACAGGTAAGTAACCTCTTTTTCTTCTTTGTGGTCTCTGTGAATGCACACTAATGGGTGACTAGCAAACTGACTTACATGGAGGAGGGATGTCATGAGAGCACAGAGGCCAGAACAGCATGACCCACAGCGGCTTCCACTTTGGCTTGGACGTCCAGCCGATAATGGGACACAAAAGTAAATGGTGTAGCCCACGTAGCTGCCTTATAGATATCAGAGAGGTTCACCCCTCTGAGGAATGCTGTGGAGAAAGCCACAGCCTTGCTTGAGTGGCCCTTCATGGTGCACAGCAGGGGCATGCAGGCTGGTTCATATGCCAGTTGGATAGTCAAAACAATACACCGAGAGATCATCTGAGATGTGACTGGTGCTCCTCTAGACTGACCTTGATAGCTGACAAACAGCCTATTCAAAATGTGGAAGGCTGTGGAGCAAGAGACGTAGTAGGATAGGGCCCACTTGGCATCCAGGGAATGCACAGAACGCTCAAGACATGAAGTCGGTGCAGGGAAAAATGTAGGGAGAACAATACGCTGGTCCAAATGAAAATAGGTGGCCAGCTTAGGTACAAAGGAAAGGTCCGGATAGAGTACCACCTTATCCAGGTGGAACTGAAGAAAAGAAGGGTCCATTCTAAGAGCAGCCAGCTCTCCTGCCCGACGTGCAGAGATAATAGCAAGAAGGAAGGTAGTCTTCAGGGTGAGCAGTCGTTCAGATGGCAGTAGCCAAAGGTTCAAACAGAGGCCTCATGAGGCAATTGATGATGAGCTGAAGGGATCACTGTGGAGTAGGATGCTTGTAAGCCGGGCACATGTTCTTTAAGCCACGCAGGAACTGTTTGAGAGTGGTATGGCAGGACAAAGCTGCCACTTCTGAAGAGGGCGGCTGATGCACCACTATAGCTACCATATAAACTTTCAGTGTGGAATGAGAAAGGCCATGCCAGAAGAGATGGAGGAGGAACTGGAGGACTGCATCAAGAGAGGTCGGCTGCACTGGTAAGTGGTGTGAGGATGCAAATGTGCAAAAAACTTTTCATTTGTAGGAGTATGTCCGTGTTGTAGAACATGCTACCATGAGGGGCTGCACTTCATAAACACCCAAGGGGTGGTTGACAGCCCGAAGGGGAGGGCCTTGAATTTGTAGGTCACCCCCTTGGTGGAAAATCTCAGAAAGCAGTAATGTTCCGACTGGATATTGATGTGGAAATAGGTATCCTTGAGGTATATGACCAAGAACCAATCGCCCTGCCTCAGCATCTGGATAGTGCCATCAAAGGAGACCATACAGGGCAGAGGTCCAAGATAGGGCATAGGCCCCTGTCCTTTGGAATGGTCAAGGGGGGGGGAAGCTGAGTGCGACGCTTGGGTTGTGAACGTGTACAATTGCATCCTTTTGAAGTAAGGACTCGACCTTGTCCTGCAACGGGGGAGAGGGGTTGGTGGTCCTGAGCAACCCTATCAAAGGAGGAGCATCAAATTTGATAGTGTAGTGCTTGGCTATAATGGTAAGAACCAAGGAATCGGAGGTGATGGTCTGCCAGGTGCAGAAGAAGGGGGCCAAACAAACAGGTGATGACGTTTTTTAATTATACAAAGAAAGAATAATTTATGAGAGAAATCAAACAAAAACAAGACCAGCTGGTCTATAGGGGCAATAAGCTACAGATTTTCCAAGATTTATGCAATGACTCTTTGAATCGGACAAAATCCATGAAGCCTGTTACAGCAGTTTTGATCTAAAATAACCTCAAATACCAATGGGGTCATCCTGTTTTTTTGAAAATTTGGAAAGACCAGGTTCTGTTTAAAATCTACTTTTGCGATGAGGGTAAAGATCTGTTGAAGGCCTGGAAACTCTGGCAGGAAGAAGAGGAAGGTCAGGAGCCAACTTCAAGCAAAATAGAAAAAAGAAAAAAAGAAGGTTGAAGCAAAAACTAGATTTTTGAAGGACTAGAAGATGGATCAACTGTTGCTTTTCCCCCTTCCAAATCTTTTAATTGTCCCTACTGTTATTTTTCTCTCTTTTCCTCATTCATCTACATCAATTTTTTTCTCTTTCTTTTTTCTAGTTTGTAGTAATAATTATACTAAATATATTAATATTAGATAGTAATAGCAATAACAAAACTAAAATATTAATAATTGGATCTTAATTGGTTTTTTTACTTACCTTTTTATTACATTTACTAAATAATACCTAGAAAACCCTAGAAAGGGTTGCTCTAAGCTGGAACTGAGGGCCTGTGAAGTCAAAAGGAGTGAATGCATTCCCCTGTTAAGTTACAGTTGTAATATAACATAGCTGTAGTTTTGGTTTAAAGGGAAGAAACTAACTATAATTATCACGTAGTAGTTACTAGTTACATTGAAAATTGTAAGCAGTTCAATCTATGAATTCTACCATAAATCTATGATTGCAGATAATTTTCCTTACCAGGGTAGTGTGTCTCTACTCTTCTCTTCCATCCACCCTCAGCACCTCTCCTACGGCTTTGTCAGGTTATCTTGGAATGTCTCCCCTACCTGACAATCTCTGTCAGCTCACATCTGTCCATTCTTGGCAGAGCAAGCTTGTGCTGCATACATTTCTAGGCACACTGTTGAAAGACAGCATCCCCCCTTTAAAGCTGATAACAGCTTAATTAAAAAAGGAGAGAGGTATATCAAAAGTGTAAAAAGTGCTCTTTGATTCTCTGATGGTAACTAGCAACCACATCCCCAACTTTTAATTCCATGTCACAAACAGGATCGAGATGGACTGCCTTGAAGCAGTCATAGTTGTTTTCACTTCCTGTCATTTTGGGGTGAGTTCTCCTTCAGAGGATTAGGACCACATCTGTAGCAAATGAGCGAGGCACTCCATTGCCCTTATTTAGTGCTTCTGCTTAAGAATATGGAAGTAACTAGTTTCAAATAATGAATTCCTTACAATTACTTCCCTTTTCTAGGCACAAAGATATGACTATGTTACACTGTGATTGCATATTATCAAAGCATTACTTAATTTCTTTTGTACTGTAACTATAATGTTTAAATTACTTTTATAGTTACAGGGCAAGTGGCCTCACTACAGGATGGAAGAGGAACATTGCAGAGCAAATGGGATGACAGCTGGAGGGGAGGGGAGAATGTTCTCTACCATAAACCAACAATTTGTACCAGATTTTTAAAATTAACTAAAACTAAGTTTGAAGAAACCGTTACTTTAAAGAAACAGGAAAGTAAAGAAATTCCAAGATCCATGCTGTGGTGACACGTTTACTAGGCCAACAAAAGGAAAAGGTGTGCAAGCTTCCAAAATTATTTCACTCTTCTTTAGGTGTAACAAGTTTACAAGAGTTGAACGATCCCTCCTTTATAGGGTACCATAAGTCAGAGATGACTCAATGGCTCATAAGGACAACAAGAATGTGTTACATTAGAAAAGTAAATAGGGAAGCCTTGATCATAAGAACACGCACTTCATATTGTCTCCTAAAATGTAATGGGGGAGGAAGTTCATGCAGACCATCAAATTGAATTCATTCGGTATTGCAATGGTATTAGATTCCACCCACAGTAGCTGAGTGCTGGAAAGTTAGAAAACATTGGTCCTCCATCTTAGATAATGGAAGTTCCCACAGTAGGCTGCTTCCATCCTGCCTTAGCTCAGAGGCTCATTCGTGAAAGTGAGAGAGAGAGAGAGAGAGAGAGAGAGAGAGAGAGTAAGTGAGTGAGTGAGTGAACTAGGGAGTGTTTCTATTATCAAGGGTGAAGATATTAAAAGAAATACATTATACTTTTTAAAATTTGCAGATATCACTATCAGTGTAACTACACAGATGTTTGTCCTGGGTTTCTGCAAATTTTTCCGTGTCTTATTCTGACATTTAAATCACTGCTGTGGTTCACACAGAAATATTTAATTATTCTTGGAAGGTGTGTTTTGAGTATCCACATGTGATTCGAGTATCCATTCATTTTCTCACTCCCTCTTCTCTGTAATCATCATCACCTTCTCCCCACTCCTTTACTAGCATTCAAAACCCTTCTCTCTCTTTAATGTTTAGCAAGTAAAATAGTGCTGAACTGACAAGTTAGTTTGAGTTAGTGCTGTAGCAACTAGCGCTATAGTGCTAAACTTGGAAGAAAAAGCATGTTTAAAAATACAGTTTACAAATTACGCTGCAGTTGTAGTACTTCCCATTGAGAGCAGAAAGCAGGCAAAAGGGGTAGGTTTCATCCTCATTCTATGTCTCCCTCTGCATATCATTAGTGATGTTATCTTGACATGCCCAGCAACTGCCACAAAGAACAGATAGAGGTCAAAAGCAAAACAAAATAATGCAAGAGGTAACACTACCAAAAAAAGAGGAAAAACCAAAAAACCACAAGACTTACTTGCCAAACAAAAAATATCACATATCCATGCTAAAAGATCTGATCTATTGGAGATTAATGCTAATGTTATGTAGTTGAGGGAATAAATATCAAAAGGAACCACAAGAAACATGGCACAGAGGGTGTGACAAATGACTGCCTAGTCGCTCCCGAAATATTTTTCTTGAGCTTGAAATTAAAAGTGTAATTACCTTTTTAAAAAGTTTTTTTTTTATGTCCGAGGCATAGTTGTGCTCGGGAAGCCCACCAAACCACCTTTCTCATGCTGCTTCTCACATTTCAAGAGATTCTTTCTTATTCACCGGACTTAAGCTATGCTCAAAGGAACTGGGAATTGTTCTTGTTTCATGTGGGCCTCTGAAGAAAGACTGAAGCGGTGGAAGGTTCTTATTGTGCAAAATGTATCACAAAATCAAAACGATCTAACGTGGCCAATCTAGCATGACATATTGTTTCTTTCGCTGTGTCCTCTCTCGTTCTTGACTTGATCCAAATATATAATATCTGTTGCATAAATATAAACAAAGAATGTTCAGCAAATACGGTCAGACCAGAACATCTTAAGCATTTGGGTGTCACTTTTTACTGTTTTATTTTAATCATTGAGTGCCTTATTTTCAAGTGGGCTTGGTGTGTACTTTATAAGCACAAGGTGACTTCTAAAAAATAAAGCACATGCCCACAGAGATGGCTTTTGAAGCTCCCTTTTATATCAGTAATGGGGAGAAAGAAAGAAGAGCACAAGCCCAGTTCAGTAAAATTAATTATTGCTGCATGGGAATGCACTAATGTTATTATGCTCATAGAGCAAATCAACATTCTACAAGGCAATTCTAAAAAGCAGGTCACCCCAAACAAAAAAGTTAACTATGAAACTGAACTTTGGATCAGCATAAAATTTGGTACAGATCTAGCAGACCATCTGCTCTTGCTCTATGCCAAATTGGGGAAAGTTTGGGCCAACAGTTTTCAAGTTATGATTTTCTAAAAGTAAAACTTTTTTGTGCAAAAACAAGTGACCTTTAAACATACCTCAATTTTAAACAGATCAAATAAATTGACAAGACCAATATTGCTTATCTTGAAAGAGAATGGTTGGCTTTGCCTGCTTTTTTAAACTTTGGGAATCCAGGCTGCAGCGGCTGAAATATTGAGCCTCTAAAAATGCCTTTCAAAAGGATAAAACAGTGACTTTCTTACAAACTGAGCATACATGGAGCAGACTTGCCAACAAGAATGTTACAAAGCAGACACATTGTTTCAGCTCTGCGAGCCAAGAAGGAGGATATTGGGAGGGCAATGAAAGGTTATGGAAACAGTGAAAAGACAGGTTTTCAAGAACAACAACAACAGCAACAGCAGCAGCAGCAACAACAACAACAACAAAAACAGATTTGCCTTAAATGAAGTAAGGAGTGACACTCCTCCAGACGGATATTTTGCCATGTATCTCCAAGGAATTAGCATAGTTTTGTAAGGAATTTTCAGCATGCAACACACTTGGAATATTTCAGTATGTTTGAAATATTTTTATTTCTGGAATCTGGGCCACTGCTGAGGGCCGTAACATAGAACATACTCTTTTTCTATCTTGGCCCTTCCCCCATACCTCCATTTCTTTCTGTTTCTTGTTTGCCTTGATTTATTTATACATTTATATTCTGGCTTTCAGCAAAGGACCCCAACACAGCTTGTTGTTTTCTTCAAAAACATGAATACACTGAAACAGACATTAATTTGAGCACATGATCTGATGGCAAATCCAAATTCCAGAAAGCTGGTGCTCTGATAGCTGGAAAAATTGAGGACCAATAGAGTTATACCTTTTTTTCCCTTATATAAAGATGCACACACACCCCAATCAAAACCTGTGAATTTTGCATTTAGAATGGATTGTTCTATGATTGGTCATTAGAAGGTAGACATGGGCGGAATTTACAACACTGCTTGCTGAGGTATGAACCCCTGAGGAGGTGCTATTGTGGAAAAAGAAACAAGTTGATCTTTGGGAATATGCATCCTTTTTATTGTTTATGCTGACCCTAAGAAATATTTATTAAAATGTTCTTACAAAAGCAAATGATGTGAATTTGGTGGATCTCCTTTAGGAGGATATTTCACAAAGGAAGGATGAGCATAGTATACCACAAGATCAAAGAGCTGGGTGACAAATTGATTGTTTTCCACAGTCCAAGTTCTGAAAACACTACATATGCTTCATAAAGAGAATTGTTTGAATTACTAGAAATGTATGCTCCCAGTTTCATCTTAGCTGTAGCAAAAACCTGGATTATTTAGAAGCTTTTGAGCCATATCTTCTTTCTCTCTAATTCTTTTTAACCAAAAAGTGAATTAACATCATTCTAATGAGTATCTTAGGATGAGGTTGCAGCAGGTTTTAAGGAAGTGTGAATAACAGGAAGACAGCTGCTACCTACCGAGTTGAGCTGTGTGGCTCAGCACCCCTGCTTGGCTCCCTGGGTGAGCAGACCTACCTTAATCAGAAGACAGTGGTGGTTCAAGCACAAAAGGGAACTTTTGGAAGGACTGCTGCGTTCTTCATTAGCATCACAGTTTAGCCTCCACAATGATGCCATCAAAAATAGAAAGGCCCATGATTGTTAGAAAGGAAATCCAAGAGTCAAAGGAGGAAGGAGGGAGTCACAGCCTTGACAAACAAGCACAAACAAAGGGGAAGTTCTTCAAAATGATCCCCACATAGGATCAGCAACTCCTTTTTGTTCCCAGTTTTAAGGTGCAGGAAGGCTTGAAGAGTTTTGGAATCTGTTTTGGTCTGTATCTTTGAGGTGGGACTTGTAGGCACTTGGTGCTGAGGCATTTCTGCCTGAACCTTTGGCCATTAGTCTGTGGGATCCCTCACGGTTCCATCTTATGTCCTATGCTATTCAACATTTACTTGAAATTGCAACGAGAACTTATGCAGAGGGTGCCCAGAGATCTGAGATTCAGTGCCACCTGTATGCTGATGACACCCAATTCTAATTTTCCTTTCCGTCACTATATTGAGAAGCTTCTAAGCTAATATTTGTTAAAAGTTATGTGCTGGTTTAGGAAAACAAATTCAAGCTTAATTCAGAGAAGATAGAGGGGTTCCTGGCTCATCAGATGACAGCTCTGAGAACAGGGATTAAATCTACACTGAACAAAGCTACACTTCCCACGAAGATGCAGGTTTGCAGGTAGGGCATGGTCCTCTCAGATTTTGGGAATGACCAGGAATGCATTTGCCCAATTAAAGCTGGTGCACTTGCTGTTCCTGTAGATGCCTGATCTGAACATAGTGACAGATGACTTAGTGATACCTGTTGGGATTACTGCAACATGCTCTATGTAGGGTTGCTTTCAAGACTGTTCAGAACATTCAGCTAGTCCAAAATGCTGTGGCCAGACTGTTAATCAGAGGTGGTTAAAAGAAACATATAACACCTCTGATACAACAGCTCCACCACCTATCTATCTGTTTGGAGGCACAATGCCAAGTTCTAATTATGACTTATCCAGGCTAGGTGAAAAATCACATTCTCCTGTACAAACCTGCCTGAGCTGCAGGTCTTCTCACTATCCCACCAGTTTCAAAGGATGTTTAGTGACAAGTAGGTTTAACCATATTCCAGTTCTCCAGATCTGGATGGCCTAATCTGGTGAGAATGTGACCACACTGCTCTCAGACTAAGGAACTCCCTTCTCTAGGAGACTCCGTTGACCCGCAGCTTGCTGTTGTTCCTCTCATATACAAAGACCTTCCTATTCAGGCAGACCATCCCTGACTCTGACAGACGGGGTTTTAAAAGAATGTGCTGTACTTTTATGGGTTTTATTTAGTTGTCATTATTTATTTTAACTGATACATTATTAAATGATTTGCTTTTATTTTGATACTATAATTGCTTTAATTATGTTTTAATATTTATACTGTACAGTGGTGCCTCGCAGGACAAAAAACTTGCAAGACAAATGGTTTTGGCAATGGGGTTGGTGACTCACAAGACAAATGTTCCTATGGCCGTGCTTTGCTTTTCCTGCCTCATGTTTGCTGATTTTTAAAATTTTTCTATAATGTTTAAAAAGTTAAAGTTTTTTTACTGAAATTTTACTGAATTTTACTGAAAATTTTGAAATTATATGCACAATGTGTATGGCTTTAAAGAGCACGTAATAAACCCTTTGTAAACCAAATTTCACTTTGTTCTGACTTTTTTTGCCCATAGGAACGCATTAATTGGATTTCAATGCATTCCTATGGGAAAATGCGTTTCGCAAGATGAATTTTTCACAAGACAACATTAACCACAGAACGAATTAAATTAGTCTTGCGAGGAACCACTGTATTTTTGGTTCTATTTTATTGCCTGAACACAGACACAAGGGCAATCGTAGAAGCATCCCTCTGCTCCAGCAGGCTTCCTGATCAGTTGTGCACCTTATTTCACAACCAGAGTGAAAAAGGCCACCCAACTGGAATCCTGCACGAACTGGTGGAAGCTTACATGATTGTTTTCCATTCTGCATTTCAGCGTTTGGATACTGGCCTTTGTTTCCAATTCTCCTTTTTATTTGGGGGTCCCAATTCTGACAGAAGAGCGAGCTACAAATCAAATAAATAAAATCGATAATAAAAATTTCAAGCTCTGGCATACAAAAAAATTAAAATAAGCAATAATATATTTGTAAATATAATACAGTGGTGCCCCGTATAGCGAGGTTAATCCGTTCCGGATTAACCTTCGCTATACGAAAACATCGCTGTGCGGGGCAGGAAAACCTATTGGACGCATTAAACTTAGTTTAATGCGTTCCAATAAGTGTGTAAACTTACCCCCTCCAGCGATGTTTTCGCTCCGGTGGCCATTTTGGAGCCGCCGATCAGCTGATCGGCGGCTCCAAAATGGCCGCCGGATGACCCGAAATGGCCCCTATCAGCGTTTTCGCGCCCTCCCCTTGCTTAGGGAGGTCGCGAAAACGCTGCGGGGGGGCATTTCGGGCCATGCGGCGGCCATTTTGGAGCCGCCGATCAGCTGTTCGGCGGCTCCAAAATGGCTGCCGGAGCCCCAATCGTCGCAAAGCGAGTGCGGCAATTGGGGCTGATCCGTATAGCGATCCCCAAAAAGGGATCGCTATACGGATTTTTCGTTAAACGGTGCACTCGTTAAGCGAGGCACCACTGTAAATGATAGTTACAATACATGATGGACCAAATAAAGATTTCTAAGACTCAGTTGACTGGGGTCACTGTACTGGTGATGCCTCCTCAGAAAGTCCCCTCAGGAGCAGAATCGCTCTACCAAACCCCACTGAATCTGTTCAGTAGCAGCAACAGTGTGGCGAATGGACACACCATAGAAAAGAGTACCTTTGTTATGCCACTAAAGGGGGGGGGGAGGATTATTACACTGAAGAAATAGATCAGCAACCTCTGACTGTCATGAGGTGGGGCACAGCTAAGTGTTTTGCTAGAGCAAGGAAATCTCTGTTAGGAGAAGATTAGGTTTTATTCTCCACCCCTTCCTTGTGGCCTATCTTTAAAATAATAAAAATAAATATAAAATAAAAAAGTAAGTTCTGACAATTGCTACGCATTCATCAAGAGAGATTTCTTTCAGACAGAACCTCAGCTGGCCTCCTTGTGCTTCCTTTCACCTCACCATACTGTGAGAGAAGTCTTTTTTGTGAGGGGGGGGCAGCACCTGAGCAGCTGTGCCGTTTGCTCTTGTACTGTCTTGTGTGTTTATCTCTTTGCCTGTCACAAGTGCTTCCAACTGTGTCTGTGAGTAGCTTCCCGCTCAGTTTTTGTGAAATGGATATTTTTGTTCTTCCAGCCTGTCAGCCACAAAACCCCCACTTCCTCTCTCTCTCTCTCTCTGCACATCTGATGCATGGCTTTAACTCAAACCTTTAAGGTCCGGTTTTGTCCACCATTTACACTGATGTATACCACTGAAGTGGAGTGTTGCAAGAGAGAGAGCTCCTGACTTTAGCCTGAGTTCATTGCAAGCCACAAAGGAGAGAAACTGATTCTGTACACCATTAGTTCACCACTGGCCATTGCAGCTGAGGTCCTATAGGCAAAAGAAGAAAGATACAGACATTAAGAAAAGTATAAGAGTCATGTGCTGCTTGGCTGTGAATACACTTTGCTGTGTGTATGGTCTGTGCATGGCCTGCTTGAGCCATCGCCCTCCAAGCATAATTCAGGATCCAGGATTTGCAGCAAATTGCTACCTTCCTCCTACCGTCTATATGTGTTACGTCTGGCCTTAAGGCATGTACAGAGACACATTTCCATCATTTCCCCACATACAGTTACCACATTCCAGTTTCCCAAATCATCATCATGTTAGAACTGCAGAGCTGTAAGCGTCCCTATGGATCATTGAAGCCAGCTCCGCTCAAGGAGGCACAGTGGGGAATCAAACTCCCAACCTCTGGTTTTGTACCAGATACTTTAACCACTGATATGTGTGCATATTTGTATTTTTGCAGCTTAAGCTCACTATTGTTGCATTGATTTTTTTTACCAATATGTTTCAGCCTTAACATCATTTATATGACTACAGTAACTACTGATTGGAGAAAGCCAACATTGTGTAATGGTTAGACTGCTGGACTACAACAGAAACACTTATGTTTAAATCCTGGCTTAGTCACAAAGCTTAGTTTTTGCCCCTGAGCCAATACACGCCTCTCAGGTGCTTTTTTGGGGGTTGGGGTGGGGGACATGGGGAGAACAAAACTGGGTAATCCAGCTATATGCATTTTTGTTACATATAAATACATCAACTTTATGTATGTATCTACAGTGGTACCTCGCTTAACGAGCGCACCGTATAACGACGAATCCGCATAGCGATCCCTTTTAAGGGATCGCTAATGCGGAGGCATAGCATCCGTCCCTATGGCAAAAATTCGCATAGCGACAATCGGTAAGTGTTTCGCTTACCGATCTTTGCTTTGCGATGCCCGCGGATCAGCTGTTCGGTGGTTCCAAAATGGCTGCCGGAAGCCCCGAAATGGCCGCGCGCAGTGTTTTCACGCCCTCCCCTCGCTTACCGAGGGCGCGAAAATGGTTGCCGCTATGGAGGAAACCTCTGAACGGTAAATTTAGGGCCCATTGGAACGCATTAAACAATGTTTAATGCGTTTCAATGGGTTTTTACGTCCCGTTTAGCGATGTTTTCACATAGCGAGACACCACTGTATGTATGTATGTATGTATGTATGTATGTATGTATGTATGTATGTATGTATGTATGTATGTATGTATGTATGTATGCATGTATGCATGTATGCATGTATGCATGTATGCATGTAGTTAGTTAGCTAGCTAGCTAGCTAGCTAGCTAGCTTGTTTGCTTGCTTGCTTGCTTGCTTGCTTGCTTGCTTGCTTGCTTGCTTGCTTGCTTGCTTGCTTGCTTGCTTGCTTGCTTGCTTGCTTGCTTGCTTGCTTGCTTGCTTGCTTGCTTGCTTGCTAGTATTTTTACCCCACCTTTCTCTTAAGAAAAAGAAGGATCCAAGGTGGCTTATTTACAATACTTACAGTAAGTATACAGATACGAAGAAAGAATCAAACAAATACCACATTAATAGACAATAAACAAAAGTAACATCAAAAATGCATTCGAAGCAGGGAGGCACAACTACCCATTTAAATACCCCCACTCAGGTGGGCTGTCTTTAGGGGAAAGCTTGGCTGAAGACAAAGGTCTTTGCGGGCTTATTGGAAGGATAGCAAAGATGGGGACCTGCCTGGCCTCTTGTGGGAAGGAATTCCGAAGTCTGGGAGCAGCTTGCTGTTCCATAGGCTTCTGGGAATATCCTTATGGAATATCTGTCTTTCATATTATTTTTATTATAATAAATAAATAAAAATCAATAGTAAAAATTCTAAGCTCTGGTATACAGCAAAGTCAAAATAATAAACAATAATATATGTGTAATTATAAGAAATGATAATCACAATACATGATGGAAGAAGTAAAGGTTTCCTTAAGTCGGCTGACTGGGGTTATTGCACGGTGTGACATCTTTTCAGAAAATCCCCTTCCGAAAGACAATTGCTTTGCCAAACCACTACAACTGGGAAGGATGATGATGATGATGATGATGATTGCAATTAATGCAACTGTCCTGTTTCTCTAAATTGAGTGGTTATTATATAAATGATGCCGAAACTGTAACATATTAGTATGAACCTTGTGGCACAACAGTTAAACTATAGTATTGCAGCTAAAACTCTGTTCAGGGTCAGTGCTGGATACCAATGGATTCTGACAGCTGGCATGAGGCTGACAGCCTTCTGTCCTTCCAAGATTAGTAAAATGAGTACCCAGCTCTCGGGGGGGGCAGGGGGGCGGCGGCAATGTGTAGCCTGTATAATTCAAAAAAATGTGAACTGCCCAGAGAATGCTTTAAGCACCATGGGGCAGTATATAAGCAGCACACTTTGCTTTGCTTTGCTTTCAGTAGAAGGACAAAGCAACAATTATTGGATTTAATTTCCATAATATGCGGATACAGCTACCTATGTTACATGCTATGCCCATACTTGTAGAACTGGGATATTGTGACCCTTCACTCCTCTGCATTGGGAATGCTAGTTTAGTTCCATAAAAATGGCACACATAAGTCTTTTTTGGCTTGTCAATCAATACAGATGAAAGTTTACATCCTTAATTTCTGTGGATCAGGACAATTTCACTGAAGGGCAAGGAGGAGGCAAATGCAACGGTGGCAACAGAAGTGGCTGAAGGGAAGATGCCATCCAAGTTTATTTCTGCTGCTTTCTTAGCTGGATGTACTGAGAATGAACAGGATAGAAGATAGAAGATACAATCAAGATAAGGATGCTCTTCATGCCAAATGTGTGTGTGTGTGTGTGTGTGTGTGTGTGTGTGTGCGCGCGCGCGCGCGCGCACGCGTGCGCTTGCTTTCTGATTACAATTCCCAGAATCCCAGTCCATAGTAATAACTGCCAATGCTGGCTAGAGTACTCTGGAAGTTATGGCAAAACCCCCACAATTTATCCAAGCTGTTTTGGTTGTTTATGTGAATTCAACAAGAGATCAATGTTCAAATAAAAATGTAGGGTATGTTCATCCTGTTGATATTTTCTACATCTCCCCTGCCTTGTTAGAAAACCTGCAGCAGTTGACAAAGCCTATCTCACATCTTTCATGCATTTCAAGACTCACTGAAAATTGGAAGTTGGAAGGTGGTATGGAGAATTTGACAGATTATCTTTAAAAATCTTCCCAATGGCTTTACTGAGTATGGGCAACTGTACTGGGATATATATTTGTGCTTTTTTTTGGGGGGGGGGGCTGGTGTTCATTGCCACCTTCCATTACAGTTGCTGTGTTGTGTTGACAACCCCTGTGCTAAAAATTTCACAGCCATTTGTTACACAGTCCTGAACAAGGCAAAACTGATAAATTGACTTTAATACTCAACCTGGCATAACAATAATCCATCCAAAAAAACCTAAAGGGAAAGAGGGAAAATGCTGCAGTCATAAACTCATCAAATCAAATGTTTCTTTTTTTACTGTAATGTAATATACCAGGCTAGGAAATGGGTAAATGAACAGAATTCCCTTTGAGTCTTGTATTTTCAGTGCAACACCCATGAGTTCAACTGATTACATAATATATATACTGTATGTGACTCAGCATTTTAATATCTTTTATTACAGACCTGGGCAAAGTGCAGCCCGAGGGCCACATACGGCCTGTGAGCCGCTCCTGTCCGGCCCGCTGGTTATTGCTCCAGTCCAGTTTTCAAGCACTTGTTCAAGCCCAAAACAGACTGGATTTCTCTCACTGAACAAGTTGAACATCAAAACCATTTATAGCTTTTTGTCTAAAGTTCCTCAGTTTGCTTATCTTTAACATACCGCAAAAAACCTCTTTAGTATTTGTGAAGATTAACAAAGTTAAAATAAAAACAATCATAACATCACTGTTTCATTTCATTTTTAAGTAAAGTTGGTTCGACCCCCAAACACAGTTCAGATTTTTGATGTGGCCCTCTATAGAAATTAAGTGCTCACCTCTGCTTTATTAGGAGTAAAACAAACAGATCTGAATTGGTGATTCATGATGAATTCATTTGCAGTAGTAGCAGTGGTAGCAGTTATTTTAAAATGAACTAAGTATAGTATAGTATGAGTCTAATATTTTAATATTTATTACTATTAGTTTTAATGTTTTAGTTTTTAAATAAAATCAGTGGCCACCTAGAAATAACTTGAAAGGACACTTAGGAAAATCAATGGTTGAAGTTATATCTTACATCGAGCTGAAATCACCTTAGACTTTCAAAGACTTAATTCCAACAGCTCTTTTTGCCTGAACATTCATACTTGCAAATAAAGCTGTGTTTAACTCTCAGGTATCAATCACAAATTAAAACAAGCTAATGGAAAGTTAGAAAATCATATTGTATGACAATTCAATGTATTCAGCACTTCAGGAATATGCTCTTTTAACAGCATGCTGTCTGTATTGTTTAGTTTAACCCTAACAAAGGCTTTAAATTTGAGAAGCAATCCTTTTGATATAATTAGTCAATGAACGAAGCCACTCACAGTTTGACAAGACCTTACACTTCGAATGAATAAATTTTGCTGTTGTAGTAAATTCTGAACCTAGCTAATTTGCTGAAATCTGCTAGCAGAGTTGCCTGCAAACAATGAAGTCATAAGAATAAATGTTGCCTGGGGTCTTATGGGAACTTTCCAAATCTCTGATCATAATAGTTGCAGAATGGGTAGCCGTGTTAGTCTATGCAAGCATTATAGTTGAAAATAAAATAAAAATAAAGCGTAAAAAAAGACAAAAGCGTGGTGGCACTTTGGATACTTTTTAATTTTTTAATATTAACTTTCATGGACAAGTCCACTTCAGCAGACACAAGAGGAGATATAACATCTTTTTTTTTACTCTTTATTTCTATTTTGTTTTCACCTCTAATAATTATGGATTTCACTAGGTGTCTACCAACACAAAAATCGATTTTTATCTTCCATAGGCTTCTGGAGGCCTGGTTAAGACTTCAAGTAAATACTACCCTGTTTCCCCTAAAATAAGTCCTAAACTGAAAATAAGCCTTAGTATGATTTTTCAGGATGCTCGTAATATAAGTCCTACTCCAAAAACAAGCCCTAGTTAAGTGAAACCCCACCCTCCATCACTGTGCAGCAACCAGAAGGTGCCATGACTGCATTTGAGTAAATGTAGATGGCTGTACATGACAAAAATAAAACATCCCCTGAAAATAAGCCCTAATGTGTTTTTTGGAGCAAAAATTAATATAAGACCCTGTCTTTTTTTCGGGGAAACAGGGTACTCTAAGGAGAGGAAGAGTTCAGAAGAAGAAGAGGTCAGGAAGATAAGGAAGATGAATTCTTAGAAGCGTTTACATTCGGATCAGGAAGGAGATCAAGCAAGTACCACACTAAAAGAGAGAAAACAAAAGCAACACCAAAAACATTTTCAAAGTCATAAGGCGCAACAATTCATTTAAAAACCCTACCCTAAAAAGCCAGTCACAAAGGGAAAACTTGCCAGAAGAGAAAGGTCTTAGGCTTGGCTTGAGACTGAGGTCAGACACCATGAATATGAATAATGTATTGCTTCATAGCCTATCAGACTGTAAACATAAACAGAAATTAAACCACTCTTTAAAAATAATATTTGACATCTAGTATAAATACATATAAACAATCAGGAAAGCATAAAATAATGTAATAATAAAATAAGCGTTCTCAAGCAAGTATCAAGTTGTAAGGTTAAATTGAAGAGATTTTGAAGCAGGCAATGAGTTCCATCTTTCCATAGCTCATTTAATGAATTTAGAGGTCCTGGTGGATATATAGTAGTTTGTGCTGGCCAGCAGAAATAAAACTATACATAAAGGGGAATTGCTTGCATACAGAAGGCATTCTAATAGAAAATATACCATGTCCTCTGTCTTAGAGCATCCTGCTGGGCAACAAATACTTGCACCATGTTGATCCATATAATGTCCCTGAATCTCTCTCAACTGCAGCGAGTTCAGTCTTCATTTAGTTAGCAGGTATGACGTTCACCTCTATGAAGCACCTACTTTTTGTGCCCTCACAAAGGGTCCAGTCTTTGTTTCCCTCACTGCCACCAGTGGATTACCTCTATCCACAATATAAAAGACATTTGTCCAAACAACTTATTTATTGAAGTGTAGCAGAGTTAATAATAATCACAGATATTCTTCAGATGTTCATTGTACACAAACAAATCATTCACAGGTCTCTCTACACATACTTTCTTCTTGCCATATAATTAATTACCACCTTCTCTATCTATTTATCTTAACCAGCTGAGCTCTATTAATATCTGTTCCTTTTCGCTCTGACTCTCTGACTCTAACTCTCACTGACTCACTCCTGACTGATTCTTGACTCTCTCTTCTGACTGACTCCTCCTCTCAGGCTCCGCCTTTTAACCTCTCTCTTGGCTCCGCCTCTCCACCAAATTTACCTAGTACATGAATAATACATGACTTATTTTGCATAACAAGGGATGAACACTACAGCAGGTATCTCAGTTCATGTGAGCTGATAAAGGGCAAATGTGGCAATAGCTTTCCAAAAGGCAAGGAAAAGCCTTTGGAGCGACAGCTAGCTACAAATGCCATGGTAGCTGGGATGTCAATATTATATAATCTGTTAATAATAATGTGAGGCCCCCAAGGTGGAGGCAATGATAGGAGTGCCGTCGCTCACACCCAGACATCCCCCCCACCATCCCCACCGCGTCGGGAAGAGAAAGGTGTGGAAACCCCTGATTGGGGGAAGGAGAGCACCGGACCCCTTACCCTGAACAAAGGGGTAGACACCCAAGATTTGGAGGCGGTCCTGAAGGAGTTAACCATTACCCGGGAACCGGGGAGAGTTCTGGCGGGAAACCGAGGGGTGGAGATTGAGGCGGGGGTAGGGGATATAAGGGAAAAGTCGAGGGATATACCGGGCGGTTGGGAGTGGATATGGATGGAGGATCCCTGGACCCATAAATGGGAACAGGTCCGGGTTCCTCATGAAGAGGCGGAAAAGCACCGTCAATTGGGACTGAAACCACGGCCATCATATTGGGGTGAAACGGAGGCAAAGGAGTGGAGGAGAAAACTCCGCGAAGAACGAGAGGCAGTGGCCCGTGAGTTAGAAAGAAAGAGGCAATGGCATATCGCCGAACTGAGGAAGCTGGGGAGTTACCCGGCCCCTGGGGGACCGAGGGAGGAGATGGGTCATCCTGGGATGGCTGGAGCAGAGATGAAGAGACACTACCGTTAATCTCGTTGGATGAAGCGTTAGACCCTGGGCTGGGATCTGTGCCGCCTACAACAGATCCCTGGAACCCAGAGACGATGAACCCGTTTGTAAATAGTTTATGGACACCGTTAAAACCAAGCCATGTTTTGCAAGAGTCTCTAAACCCCTTTGTGGGGGGAAATCCTGTTGGTGTTAATGTGGCAATAAATACTGATCCTTTTGATGTACCTCCACCGCCTTGTCCCTTCTTTGAGGAACAGACAGCCTTACCAAACGAACCTTCACAAATAAGCAGCCCCATATCCCTTCCTGTGGCGATAGGCTGAGTAATAACCCATCTTAAATATCTTAGCTGCCCAAAAGTCCCTTCCCATTTCTTCATCAGACAGTGAAACCAGTGGTGAGGCCATATGGTATACTATCTTGAGCCAGAAGAGCACACTGAGTAGCACGATGTCTCGGAATGGACTATGGTCATCTTGGTACCTCTACTTCAATGGTTAAAAATTTACGTTGGACAGATTCAAATACTGTGATATTTGAAAGAGCCCATCCTGAGGCTCCATAGAGGATCTGAGGAGGCAGTAAATCTTTATACAGTTATATTAGAGGCAGCATTATTTTTCTGCATGATCCCAAAGAAAAACATAGCATTGGCAGATGCCTCAGCTGAAAGAGCTACAGATTCTAAGTAACCTGGCCATGTTCCTGAACTTTTAAATTTCTGTTTGAGTAATTTCCTGCTCAGCTGCCACCTGTATTTCTTCCTCCTTTTCCCAAAGACTAAATTTTTGGGTTTGGTGTTATTTACCTGGAGATGTTCCTTGACACAATAAACACCTAATAGTCTTCGCAACTCCACCTGTGTATAGAACAGGAGCATAGCATTGTCTGCATACAGATATATTCCTGCATACAGATATATCCCTGTCCTTTAGACAGGGTGGAAAAATTGGGGGCTGGATAAGGAGAAGACCATATCATTTAAGTATAAATTAAAAGGATGCTAATCAACATCCCTCACATGGTCCATTATTTACAGGGATGGGACCTAAAGATAATGAAAAGGATGGGTATCCCTGGGCATATGCAGAGCATTTTCCCTTGACCCCTGAGCAATAGCAGCCTAGCTGGTTCCCAGCCATGTCCACTTACAGGAGAAGTTGGAGAGATGTCATGGCATGGCTCCCCTTATATAGATATCTCCTTTGGAAACATGGCCCACACACATCCTTGCCAGCAGGGGAAAGTCCTAATTATTCCTTGCTGTTCCAGACCAGGAAGAGACCTCCATCATTCCAGGACAGCATTCATCAAAGAAAGACCCTTACCAGAAATTACTTGAAATTCTGCATTTCAATCTGAAGGACTAATTTTCATAGGAAATGTAGTGTTTTAAGGTCCAAACACAAACAGTAACTTGAAAGGTAATTTTATTTTGGAGCAGGCTTTGGACTTCCAGATTAGTTTTTATATTATAAAGCCTGTGCTCTAGTTTGGATAAAGGAATGGATAGTTTTAGAACATGACAGAATATTAAAACTAGAAAGACATGATAAAAATCTAGGATGGCACGCCTTCCTACGGTATAAAAAGCAAAAGACAATAAACAATTTAAAAACCTACTGATAAGGAAAGCTTTAAACTGGGTATGGACCAAGATCTGGGGAGAAAATTACCAAAAAGTTCCTGAATGGGCCTCACCAATGGCAGCATTTACACAAGCAACATTAATGGAAAAGAAGAAACTCTTGAGATACAGAGATTTGTTAAAAGAGGACTTAAGTATGAAATCAAGGGAAGAGCTAGAACAACAAGGTACAATACTTGATTGGTGGACAAAAACACAAATAGATTCCAGATATACAAGAGATAAAGCAGTAGGCTTTTCTAAGGAACAGACACCATTATACTTCTGAATGTAAAGGAAAAACTGATTAAAATATTGTATAATTATCTACTAGAATTAAAAACGCAAGATGAAATAGTTATAGAACGTATGATAAAATGGGCCCAAAATGTGGGCCACAATATTAACTTAAAGTCATGGTCACAAATATTGGAAGGTAATATTAAGCTAACAAAAGCAATTAATTACAAAGTCAATATGTATAAGATGTTCTATAAATGGTATATGACACCTCAACAATTATCAAAAATATATCAAAGTATCTCCAAAAAATGTTGAAAATGAAAATCTGTCACATGTGGTGGACTTGTAGGGAAGGTAATTGCTTTTGGAAACTAGTCCATGAGTTTTTTTTAAAAAAAAAATGTTATCCTCTATAATTCTATATGAACCTGAACTGTTTTCATTAAATATAATACCAGACTTGATAGAAAAAGAAAAAAGATATTTGATCATACATGTAACTACAGCAGCAAAAAATTTATATGCCTGTGATGGGCAGCTCTCAGATCACTCCTGTCAGTCAAGTCAGAGCTTTGGATGTGGAGAAAAAGGGCATTTTATTTCACAATGTTTAAAATCTAAGAATAAGGAATTTAGTCAACAGAAAGCAGGGAGAATTGTGCCAAAGAAGGTTTACTATATCCAACAGCAGAAAGAGAACTCTGAGGTAGTTCAAAATGGTGCTTTAACTGACAAAACAGAGAGTCAGGAAAACTGCCTCTGTCAGATATTGTTCAATGCTACTTTGTAGAAAGCAACATAGAGTTGTATTCGCGAAGGCTTTCACGGCCGGGATCTAATGGTTGTTGTGGGTTTTTCGGGCTTCTTGGCCGTGTTCTGAAGGTGGTTCTTCCTAACGTTTCACCAGTCTCTGTGGCCGGCATCTTCAGAGGACATCAAACTGAGCACAATTTGCCGTCCTCTGAAGATGCCGGCCACAGAGACTGGCGAAACGTTAGGAAGAACCACCTTCAGAACACGGCCAAGAAGCCTGAAAAACCCACAACAACCACAACATAGAGTTGATGCGATGTTCTGGTGAAAATATTTACATTAATAATACCAAATATTTAGCATTGAGAGACTCTTGTTCTCAGATAACTATATGCCATACTGATATTATTCCCCAGGAAAATATCATTCAAAAGGAAAAAATTACAGTAAAAGTGATTGGGAAAGAATTAGTTAATCTACCTGTGGCTAAAGTACATATAAACTATAAAGAGTGGACTGGTATGTGGAAAGTAGCTATTACAGACCAGATCCCTGCACCTTGTTTAATTGGGCTAGATTTAATTGAGCATGTCAAAAGTGTTTGGATCAATACGCACTCACAGACAGAAAAGATAGAAAATCCTGATGAGAATAATGAGGTTCCTGATGAAGACTTAAGTGGGAGTCAATCAACTGAACTAGCTGAAGTAGTAGCTGTAACTTATTCCCATGAAAAAAGTTTTAAACAACAACAAAAATAGGATTCTACTTTACAGCAATGTTTTAATCTGGCCAAAGAAGAACCAGTAACCCCTGAATTCCCTGAAAAATTCATAGTGGACAGAGACTTATTATATAGAGATGTTATGATAAACCCTAAAGGGGTAGGGGAAAGTATCCACAAACAACTGGTTATCCCTTTTAAGTATAGAGAGAAAACAATAGAAAAAGGACATGCAGATTCTTTTTCAGCTCATTTAGGAATAGCACACACCAAGCGAAGGATAGCATAAAAATTTTACTGGCCAGGAATGGGAAAACAGGTAAGAGTATATTGTAAAAGTTGTGATATATGTCAGAGGCAAGGGAAAAACCAAGATAAAAATAAAGCTAAATTGTGTCCTTTAACCATTATATCAACTCCATTTCAACGTATAGGAATGGATATTGTGGGACCATTACCTAGAGTGACTAGAAGGGGAAACCGTTTCATTTTAACTATAGTTGATTATGCCACGAGATATCCTGAAGCAGTCCCATTACGTAATATTGACACTGAAACAGTGACATAGATAATTTAATGAATTCATTACAAAAATCTCTGAAATTAGCAAAAGTTAGGCAATATTTAAATGCTAGTGAAATATCGTTCTATCTTGGAGAGGAAGTCTTGATGGTAAGAAAAATGAAATGGAATAAGATAAAATTAAATTGGACAAGTCAATTTAGAAAGATAGCCAAAATGAAATAAATAAATTACAAGATTCAGAAAGATAGAGGGGAAAGTAGAAAAATGGTCCACGTTTATCTGAACAAACTTTGGTGCAAGAAAGAAAATTTTGTACTGTATGGAAAAAGAGAAAAGCCCAGAAGAAAATATGAATTGCCATACTGGGAAGGCAGAGATGTACGCTATCAAAATCAAAATAGAAGAGAAATTAGCCTTACTCTAATAGTAGTGAAAACAGAAGAAAAAGTAAGAGTTTGGCTAGAATTAGTTGGATATTACCAACAGGTTTTATCCAGTAACGTCGAGATAGCCGCTCCAAGAATTCAACACTGTAGAGCAGTTAAAACAATAAAGTTGAGAGATAGATGGAAGATTGTGTCCGGAGAGATCCAGAGTTCCAGAAGGACGTCACCATCATCACAGAGGTGTCCAGAGAACCAGGAGCCATGCTGAGCCATTCGGGGAACAGTGTGACCCTTAATCAGATGACATCCCTGAGAGAGAAGCTGAAGGCTGGTGAGAGACTCCATTCCATAGTGAAGCATGAGTATCATGACAGTGGGTGGACTTCACAGAAACCCAAGCCATGCAGGTGGGAAGGACATTTGATTATCTGCAATAACCCTTCACCATGGCTGAGGTTGGGGACTATTTGGAGAGAGACAAGAGGGGTTGATGCGATAGGCCCCAAGTCTACAAGACTCTGACTGTAAGAGTAAGAATGTTAAAGAGACTCAAAATGTAGTAGCTGATGCCTTATCAAGAAGAACAGAAGATTGAAGAAGAAGAAAAAGGACTATAGTAAATTGAAACTGTAATGGTATGAAAAGTGTTCAAATTAAATGTTATAAAAGTGTATTGTAACTGTGTGAAAAGTGTTCAAATTAAATGTTATAAAAGTTGTTGTACATAAGGGTAACCTACTATAAGTGTTACCCCATGACACAAACCTTGCCAAGGGGGGAGGTATGTGACGGACAGCTCTCAGATCACTCCTGTCAGTCACATCAGAGCTCTGGTGTGGGAGCCTATGACATGACAGGAGGGGCGGAACCAAGAGAATAAAAGGAGACAAAAAGTTAATGACAGTTTAAGGCAGTTACTGTAGGTCCTTGGTTGTATTAGAGAGAAGAGAGATAGAGAGATAGAGAGAGATTGAAAGAGATAGGAATAGGAAAAGTCTTGGAAGGTTTGGGAGGTTGATAATTGAATGAATTAAAAGTGATCACAATAAAAGAAACTGTTTGAATATAGTAACATCGTAATTAAAGAAAATCTAACTAAGCAAGCATATCTCAAATCAAAAGAACACATACTGAATGTATAAAACAAGACCAGCTTTGATTTCCATGTACTGTATGATTGAACTGTTATCCTATAAATAAACCTTGTTAATGTTGACAGCTGTGATTCATTATTAAAATTTGGTAGATAGAGGAAAATATCCTCTGGTGGCAGCGTATAAAATGTGAAAATTGTAAGTAGCTCCCAAAGACAAATCTGGGAGTTAAGGAAAACAAACAGATGAGCTGGAGGGTTGCTACAATGCCAAATACTGGAAAAAAGAGGAGACTCCAACAGCCCAGGAGTTAACAGAAAAAATTCTTGAAGCAGCAGAGATGGATATTTTAACTGAAGTATTAAAAGACAAAGAAATTGCTGAGGCTAGAAAAAAGTAAGAACCTTTGTATAACTGGATGAGAGATGAGAATATTGTGACAAACCCAGACCTACTGGGATCTGCCACACGTTAACTAAGCTGCCACCAACCATTCCCTTTAAGAAGTCACACAGACCAGGGATGGATTTTTAAACAATAAAAAATAAGGTTTATTTAAACACAACACACAGGAAAATAAAATGATTAGGTGAATAACATAAAGTAACGTGGCTTATTCTCACTCATACAAGCATACAGTTTGGTTCACACAGAACCCTTAACTTGAAGCACAGACCCTGAACCTATCAGTTCTGGCTAACCAACAGACACCTGAACCTATCAGGTTGGTACTCTGACACACAGTAGTACCCTGTCTGACACACAGACTCCCACAACAGCTTCTTCTTCCCAGCTGCTGCTTCGTCACAACCCAGTGTCTCACAGTGTCTGTCTCAGCATCTCCCCTCACACCACACAGGCATCACATATTTATACAGTACAGCCCCTCCTCCTGATGTCCCGCCTTCCACTCCCCATAGGATGGAACTTTCCCTCCAAACCCATGACAGACAGGTAACATCAGTGCTGTATATGTAACACCTCCCCTCTTTATAAGTTGTTTTGTAGGGGGAAAGCTAACGTGCTTTTCACCAAAAAACAACCTGTATAAAATACACAACAACAGTTATACATATCATATTATACTTACTTAACCTTACACTCTAAGTTAACCATAGCAATTATGCATTTAAACATTTACCATATACATTACATCAATTTACCTTTATTCATACAAACCAATTCAAAACCAGGTACATTTAACTTTTTGTCATCATTATATACACATAGTCCATGTTCTTTCGCCGCCTTCATTCTTCAGGTCTTCTTGATAAGGCGTCAGCAACACAGTTCACTGACCCTCTGACCACCTTCACTTCAAAGTCATAGTCCTGTAGGTTTAAAGCCCACCTCATAAGTTTGCTATTGTGGGTTTTCATCGTCTTTAACCATTGCAGTGGTGAATGGTCAGTGCACAGAACAAAATGTCTTCCCCAGATGTAAGGCTTGGCCTTCTGGATCGCGTAGACTATGGCCAAACGCTCCTTCTCCACGGTTGCCAAATGTCTCTCACCTTTTTGAAGTTTCCTACTCAGGTAGGACACTGGATGCTGGTCACCATTCTCATCCTCCTGGCACAGAACTGCTCCTACCCCGCTGTTAGACGCATCGGTGTAGATGATGAACTCCCGGTCGAAGTCTGGAGCACGCAGGACAGGATAGTTGATTAACGCCTCCTTCAACCTCTGGAACGCCGCCTCACAGTCGCTGGTCCACGGGATGCGGTCATCAGCCTTCTTCCTCGTCAGATCGGTCAGCGGAGCCGCAATCTCGCTAAACCTCGGGATGAACTTTCTGTAGTAGCCCACCAACCCAAGAAATGATTTGACTTTTTTCTTGGTGTTGGGTCTGGGCCAATCACGAACCGCTTCTATTTTGGCCTCCAGGGGTTTTATCATTCCTCCCCCTACCATGTGACCCCAGTATTTTACTTCTGGGCTACCCAGCTGCAGTTTGTTCCCTCTGCAAGGCCTAGGCCAAAGCACTTCCTCCCCTGGGTCAAAGTGCCTCTCTCTAGCTTTGTGGTCATACCATGTTTTCTGTCTGACCTTCTGAGCTTGCAGGTTTTCTGCTGCCAGCTCTAGATTTCTCTTTAGGTCATTCATCAAGGTGTCTATGTATGTCACAACGTCTTGTGGGTCATCCTGGGTGATCTGCTCCCAATTTTGTTTGATCAAATCAAGGGGCCCTTTCACCCTTCTCCCAAATAAAAGTTCAAATGGACTGAACCCGGTACTGGCTTGTGGCACTGATCGATAAGCAAACAAAAGGGATTGCAGCTTCTGGTCCCAATTGTTTGGATTCTCTGCCAAGTAAGCCCTAATCATGCGCATTAGAGTCCCATTGAACTTCTCAGTTAACCCATTACTTTCAGGATGATAAGCAGTGGTTTCCTTGTGCTTAATTCCACAGATTTGCCATAAGCGTTTCATGAGCTTTGATGTGAACGATGCGCCCAAATCTGTGATTATTTCTGAGGCAAATCCCATCCTGGACATATACCCCACCAAGGCATCTGCCACTGTGTTAGTTTCAATGTTAGTCAAGGGTATGGCTTCAGGGTACCTCGTGGCATGGTCCACAATTGTGAGAATGAACCTGTTCCCCCTCTTTGTGGCCTTGGGCAAAGGTCCCACAATATCCACCCCTATGCATTTGAACGGAGTGTCAATCACAGGCAAAGGGCACAACTTTGCTTTGGTCCTGTCGCGGCTATTCCCCTGCCTTTGACACACATCACATTGTTTACAGAACTCCCTGATCTGCTTCCCTATGTCAGGCCAGTAGAAATTCTGTGTGATTCTCTGCTGTGTTTTGTTCACCCCTAAGTGTGCAGCAAACATGTCAGAGTGCCCCCTTTGTAAGATCATGGGGCGATACTTTTCAGGTACCACTAGCTGACTTCTGATCCCATCTCCCCCTTTTGAGATATTCCTCAGGGTCTCTCTATATAAAATCCCCTTTTTCTCCAGAAATCTCACTGGGGTTTCAGGTGTTAGCTGGGCGTCAGTCACCTGTTCAAAACACTTTTGGAGAGTGGCGTCTGCCTTTTGCTCCTGTCCAAATCTGCTGTCTGTGGTTAAGGTTTCCACCACAGCTTCTGAACTCCCCTCTGCTTCCGTCTCTGGCTCATCATTACCCCCTTGAACTGTCCCCGTGGTGGCTTGTGAACGTGTAATCACTAGCACCCTTTTTACATGTTCAGCCAGGTCATTTCCCACGAGCACGGCTGCTGGCAGAGTCGATGAAATTGCTAGCCGCCAAACTCCCCTCCAGCCTTGAAAGTTGACAGGTACCTCCGCGACTGGGAGTGAGATTATCTGCCCCTCAATCCCTGCTACCTTTATGCTCTCATTCGGGATTATATATTCCCTAGGAATAATATCTGGATGGCACAGGGTCACCTGAGAACAAGTGTCCCGCAGCCCCCGATACTGACGGCCAAGTATTCCTACGTCCACCCCTGCTGTCTCAAACAACTGAGAATCTGTTCTCACGAGCAAGCATCGCTTGACCTCCACAAGAGGACCACCTTCCTCAGCCTGATCAGCAGATGCAGCCGTTCCAGACTGAGCAGCCATGGCAACAGGCTCCCTCAGTGACAATGAGCCTTGCTCTCTCTGGACACAGAACACAGCTTTTGGCTTGGTTCCACTAGAATCCTGAGGCACAATTCCTTTTAGCTGCTTTAATTTCTCACACTCTGAGATTAGATGGCCCTTTCCCTGACAGAAATAACATTTTCTGGGGTATTTTGATTCTCTCTCATCTTGTTTTGGTTTTCCCTCCAAAATCTGAGGTCTTGGTTTCATGTCTGAGGGCTTCCCTTCACCATGGGCCCCTCCCCCTTGCTGGCTTTTCCCTGGTCCCTGAGAGTACTTGCTGTAGGTTTCTTTGGGTTTACCTACAGATTTCCCCTCACCCAAGGGCTTTCTTATTTGGGAAATAAAATCTGCGATCTCGGCTGCTTCTGCCACAGATTTTGGTTTCCTTTCCCTTACCTGGAATTTCAATTCCCCATGCAGGACTGAATAGAACTGTTCCAGCGCTATCAAATCTTTAAGCTGTTGAAAGGTCTCTGTCCCCTCCTGCGATAGCCATTTCTCAAGCAGCCTCACCAATTGGGCCCCCACTTGGGTAAAAGTCTGCTCTGGCTTTTTGGTGATTGACCTAAATCTTTGCCTCAGCTGTTCCGCGTTTATCCCATGTCTTGCAAACACCAGTTTTTTAAACTCTGCAAAATCTTTCATCAGTTCCTCAGGCATCTCGGCATAAACCTCAGCCAGGCTACCACTGATTAAAGATCGCATGATGGTCATCTTCTCAGTTTCCCTTACTGAGAAGTCCACAAACGCTCTTTCCACTAGGGAAAAGAACACCTCAGGACAATCTCCCTTGTGGTACACAGGGAATTTCTTCAGGTCAGCCTTAGACAGTTGGCCTCCCTCAGAATCCCTATTATTATTATTGTTCTGATTCATCAGTTCCAGTTTTCTTAATTCAAACGCCATTTTCTCTCTCTCCAATCTTTCTTCTCTTTCCAATCTCTCTATCTCAAATTGCCTTTGTTTCTCTCTTTCCCTTTGCTCCATTTCAAATTGCCTTTCCCTTTCTTCCCTTCTTTCTCTCTCTAATCTTTCCTCCATTTCCCTCACCCTCAGTTCATGCTGTTGGGCCAGGAGTATTTTTCTGAGTTCTGGGTTTTGTTCTCCCGTGCTGTCACCCTGCACTGAGCCAAATTCATCCTCAGAACCTTGGTCAATCTGGGGGTCTTTCACTTCACCCATTTCTGCCATCTGGCTTCGAGTCAAGGGCATACTCCCCCCCCAGAACAGGCTGCTTTAAAAGTCAAGCCTCAAAATAAAACGACCACTTTTTTTCCTTTTTGCCTCAGACCCAGCTCTCCCTAGAGATTGCTGCTGTTCTTCAGCACTAAAGTTGCAACAGTTGCGAGTCAGAGCCTACCCCCCTCTGCTGGGCCTCTCAGCTGGCAAGCTAGCTCGCTGTTGCTACGCAGTTTTGCCTCAGCGTTTTCCCGCCAAAACTAGGCTGCCTCAGAGCACCTTAATCTAAGTCTCCCCAGTTGGCACGTTCTTCTACTAGCGCACCTCCCCGTGAGGTACACCTAGAAGATTACCTACGCGCCTCAGACTGTCCCTGACTAGACCCCCCTTGCTCTGGGCACACTTGCCAAGGCTTTGCTGGACCGCTGGACAACTGGACCAGTCGTATCCCACACGCTGGACACCAATCAATGTGACAAACCCAGACCTACTGGGATCTGCCACACGTTAACTAAGCTGCCACCAACCATTCCCTTTAAGAAGTCACACAGACCAGGGATGGATTTTTAAACAATAAAAAATAAGGTTTATTTAAACACAACACACAGGAAAATAAAATGATTAGGTGAATAACATAAAGTAACGTGGCTTATTCTCACTCATACAAGCATACAGTTTGGTTCACACAGAACCCTTAACTTGAAGCACAGACCCTGAACCTATCAGTTCTGGCTAACCAACAGACACCTGAACCTATCAGGTTGGTACTCTGACACACAGTAGTACCCTGTCTGACACACAGACTCCCACAACAGCTTCTTCTTCCCAGCTGCTGCTTCGTCACAACCCAGTGTCTCACAGTGTCTGTCTCAGCATCTCCCCTCACACCACACAGGCATCACATATTTATACAGTACAGCCCCTCCTCCTGATGTCCCGCCTTCCACTCCCCATAGGATGGAACTTTCCCTCCAAACCCATGACAGACAGGTAACATCAGTGCTGTATATGTAACAAATATGAAAGGGATAAAATTATGATAAAGAAAATATAAGATATACAGAGGTGCCCCGCTTCACGATGACCCTGTTAGACGATGAAATCGCTTTACGATTAGTTTTTTGCAATCGCTATAGGGTCGCAAAACGACAATTCAATGGAGTTTTTCCATTTGACCCGAGGCAGGGAACCGATTTTTCGCTTCATGATGATCAAAAACAGCTGATCGTTGGGGTTTCAAAATGGCCGCCCGCTGTTTTCCGGACCTATTTCCGGAAGACAGCGATCGAAAATAGCTTCCCCTATGGAGGATTTTCACTTTACGATGAGGTATTTCACCCATTGGAACACACTGAACAGTTTTCAATGCATTTCAATGGGTTTTTTACTTTCACTTGACGACAATATCGCTTAACAGCGATTTTAATGGAACAGATTATCGTCATCAAGCGGGGCACCACTGTAATTGTGGCAAGATAAGTGTGAAGTAAGCTTAGTAAGAAACATATTGACAAATGTAATAATGATATACAGTGGTGCCTCACACAACGATGTTAATTGGTTCCAAAAAAATCAACGTTGTGTGAAACATCGTTCTGTGAAACACCATTTCTCATAGGAATGCATTGAAAACCGGTTAATCTGTTCCAATTGGAACGGATTGCCATCGCTGAGTGAAAATCCCCATAGGAAACATCGCTGTGTGAAACAATGTTTCCTTATTTGGAATGTATTGAAGCCGACTCAATACATTCCAATAGCTTTGCGAAGTCCTTTTTCGCTCCTGTAAAAGTGTCTTACAATGTTTGGAAGCTGTTTTAAATGATTGCAATGGTTAGTCCACCTCCTGAAACCTATGCAAACTGATTTTGGTGTTGTTCTGACACTTCGTTAATTTATGATGATTTTTTGAATTTTCTCCATTGGAAACCATTGGATGGTCTCCCTAATGGTTTCCAATGGAAAAAACAAAAAATCATCATAAATTAACGAAGTGTCAGAACAACACCAAAATCAGTTTGCATAGGTTTCAGGAGGTGGACTAACCATTGCAATCATTTAAAACAGCTTCCAAACATTGTAAGACACTTTTACAGGAGCGAAAAGGGAGATCGTTGAGTGAAAATCCCCCATAGGAAACATCGCTGTGTGAGGCAGCAAATTTGACAGAAAAAGGCATCGTTGTGTGAATTCATCGTTGTGTGAGGCACTCGTTGTGCGAGGCACCACTGTATACTGTTCTCTTTCACATTCTGTATTTTTTATTTGCCCCCATACCCTGATCCAAATCCCCTTCCCTATGATCTTCCCTTACCCAATGGAAAATGAATAATTAAAAAAAAGAAATAAAAGGAAGGTAACTTTATTTTGAAGAGCCTTGAAGGCCCTCCTACGTAACACAGATTACCCAGCATGAGCCTGTACCGCCATTTCTTTTTTCTTTTTCTTTTAGAAAAGAATCTTTACTGAATGAACAGAAAAACAAGAACAAGAAGAAAATATCAGAACAAGACTTCCACCAGAAATGTATAATCTGATATAATTCCTTACTGCCATTGTATTCTGTATCAGATTAAAATATCACACTGAAGACTGACATAGGAAGCTGGTGGAAAATAAGTCCTGTTATTCCTATTAACATAAAAAATGGAAACGATGTGTTGAAAAAGTAACCTTGGGAAAAAGGTTGTTTAAGTAATTTGAATTGGTGTGTTTTTTCATTAGAACAATGTGCCATATTCTGTTTCTCCATGTCGATAAAGATAAATTACAAATTCCCTTCTTTTAAGGCCACTCCTGAGATTTACCCATTGCTTATACAGTAGTGCTAAGGAATTGCCATGAATTATAAACTACCATTACAGAAAATAAGGTTTTGGGACTGGGGGTATTCAATTAAAATAAAGGATTTGTTACAGTCAATCATCCACTTTGGATGTTCAGTGATTTTTTTAAAAAAAGCTTCTTGTTTAAGATATGCATGTTTGCAATATGTTTGTTTTTAAACTGAAAACTCCCAGATTCCAATAATTTTTCTTCAGGTCTGTTACAAGATCAAAGGTCCATTTTGCTGGACAGTCAGGCTATTTCCTCAGGTTCATCGGCTGCTAAGTGGGTCTGCCCAGAGCCCAGTTATGATGGAAGCAAAAATGTGCTGATGTTATCATGAGGTCACAATCCAGAGAGGTTCTGTATCTTGGCAAACTGACAGACAGTTAGCAGTCTGGCTGGGTCTCAACAGTGTCAGGATGGATCTTCAGGACAGGTAACAAAAAGGGTCCTTGGAGAGTTATATTAACCTTTTACCATAAAACTATGTTTCATAACTGTCAGACTAGGCAAAATTTGTCATTATAATGTTATATAGGGCTAAACCCATCAGTACAAATGCCAGATGTCAAAAGAGCACAAGATTCTCTTGACCAAGTAACAGTCAGTCCCTGAGGCAATCATTAGCATGTGTTCCTCTGTGAGCACTAACTTGAAAAGTAGCTTCGGGGCCATCTTGTACAAGAAGCAATAGCTGACCACGTGTCTTTAGGGCCTTTCCTCAAATTAACCCATTGCCTGGTGCTAAGGAAGTGTCACTCAATTATGAGTGATAATTACAGAGAATGGGGCTGCAGGACTAGGGATGTTCCATGAAAATAAAAGACTCATGACAGAAGGGGTGAAGAGAAATCTTCCATCACTCAGGATAGCAGTACATTTATTTATTTGGAGTATAAGCAATATTTGTTGATCTTCTTTGCAAAAGTACTCAAATACTTGCACGTAAGACAGCTGGTGACCACAGTGTTTAGGATTTCTTTGGTTTTATAGTGGAAGCACTTTCGGGGCACACTTAACTCTTCTTCAGGCCCATTGTGAGGTCTTATCTGGTGCTGACAGAAGTTGATGGTTCCTTATTGCTAGAGGTTCCTTAGCTGCTTCAGCTGGCCTGGCCAGAGCCTAGCCATGATGGAAGCCCCACTTTCTAATGTCAGTATAGGGTCACAGTCCAGAGAGGTTCTGTCTCTTGATAAACTGAGAGACACTTAACAGTCAGGCTGGGTCTCAACAGAATTAAGATGGATCTCCTGGACAAGTAGTGAAAAAGGTTCTTGGAGAGCTACATTAGCCTCTACCACGAGGGAAAATGTTTCCAAATGATTGGTACATGAGATTCTCCTGGCGGTTTTCTGTGTACAGTATCTCATCAAGGAAGTGGTGGCCATATTTTGTTGGTGTGCCTTTCCCAAATAATGTTCTGCTACCACTTGCAAGAGTTACGTCTTTTGGATTACAGCTCTTAAAGGCTCCAGGCCAACATGGCAAGTGACAACACAAGCTGGGGCATTCTGGGACTTGTTTTAAACATTAACTATGTCAGGCTCTTGTGTCTATGAGCTTTTGTAACTAGGTAACTATACCTAACCAAAAATGGAAAAGGAAAGGAAAACCATATTTCTTAATTGCTAAATTGGGCAAAATTAGTAATAATAATAATAATAATGGATACCTTTATTGGCATAATAAATACATACAAACATACAAAGGGTACAGAGTACAGCTTATGGAAACAGCCCCTAAAACACTAAAACTATAAATTGGGTTCTCGAGCTGTATTAGTTTTAATTATATCCAACAGAAATTTGCCGAGTGAATTCAGAGAATTCTCATCGGTTCGCTGTAAAATAGAACTAAAATAGGCTTCATCGGTAAGCCAGGGCTTTCGTTGTGGTAAAGAAGCAAAAAATTGGTCCCTCGCAGCCAAATGAAATGGGCAGTGGAAAAAGATGTGGGGTAGCGTCTCTACAACATTCATCGCACAGGGGCATAGTCTGTTATTGAAGGGAGTATTGTTAAATCGGCCCGTTAGCACCGCTGAGGGGATTGAATTACAGCGGGCCAAAGAAATCGCCCTTCTAATTTCGGGATTATACAGTGTAGAGATATAAATCGGTGGGCTGCCTACTACCAAGGGGAGATTCCAGAACAAAGGTGAACAAGATCTATTAGTGGCTCTTAATAGGTCTTGTGAGTTGATGTCAGCCAATCTTTGTTTGACAGTTCTTAGGGCAGCCTGGAACGAGAGAGATCCTAAGATGTCCGGGTCTAAGCTGATCTGTTTGATCTTCCTTAGCCAACCATCAACGGGGGGGCAGCTATCTTTTTTTAGGTGATAAAGTAGGGTTGTTTGGGAGGTGTCAAAATACATTCTTAGCCAGTATTTGCAAGTTCTATACCAAGCAACATCCTTGACTGGAAGTTGTCCCGTTTCGAGACATAAAGCCTCATAGGGGACGCAGTTTGGCACAGCCATGATTCTTCTCAAAAAAGCTGATTGGAAACTTTCTAGTGATTTACGATAAGCATTGATCCAAATAGGAATACCATAAAGAGCTTGAGAAATAGATTTAGCATTGAATATTTTGAGGGCTGCCGGAATTAGGCGGCCCCCTTTATTATAGAAGAATCTGGAAATTGCCATTGAGGATCTTTTGGCTGTCGCTTGTGCCATATTGCGATGACCCACCCAGGCACTGTCGGCTGAGAATAATAATCCCAAATATTTAAAGGTCCTCACCTGTTCAATTGAATGTCGTTTGAAGATCCATTTATATATTTTACGGGACTTAGAAAAGACTAAAATTTTTGATTTCAGTTAGTTTAGTTGAAGTTTGTTGATGGATAAATAGTCCAGACATTTGTTTATTAGTCTTTTTAAGCCCAGCCGAGAGCGCGAAATAAGTACAGCATCATCGGCATATAAAAGGATTGAGATCTTACGATCTCCAAGAGTTGGAAAATGGCCGTCCACGGTTAATAGTTCTGGAGCCAGGTCGATTAAGAACAGGTTAAATAAGGTCGGAGCCAGTGGGCATCCTTGCTTGACTCCCTTGTTTGTAGGGATCTCTTCGGTAAGGAGGCCATCCCAAAAACATCTTATTCTGCAAGAGGTGTTAGAGTACAGTTGCCTGATGGGATTAATCAGATTAGAAGGAATTCCGGTTCTCTCTAGCTTGGACCAGAGTAACTGCCTGTCAACACTATCAAAAGCAGCTTTTAAGTCAAGGAAAGCTACAAATAATTTTGAGTTAGCTTTTATGGAATACTTATAAGCAAGATGGGACAGGACAGCACAGTGGTCCAAGGTGGAGTGGCCTGGTCTAAACCCAATCTGTTCAATGCCTAGGATGTTATTCTGGGTGATCCAAGTATTAAGATGGACCAAGAGATAATTGGCATACAACTTGCCTACTATTGAGAGGAGGCTAATTGGCCTGTAATTCTCCGGGAGACAAGGGTCCCCTTTTTTGTATATAGGGGCAACGATGGCTTGCCTCCAGGATTCCGGAAGAATTCCACTGGCAATTGCCGTTGACAAAAGTCCTGCCAGAATAGGGGCCCAGAAATCAGGGTTGGATTTCAACCATTCTCCCATAATCATATCAGGACCAGCCGCCTTACCAGTCTTGAGTGAGGCGATTAGGACTTTAATTTCTGATGTAGACACTTGCGGCCAATTCGGGGTGGCAAATAGTTCGGAAGCCTCTACGGATGAAGAGGCTGTGTTGTCAAAAAAGAGGTTTGAGAAGTGCAATTTCCAGTCGTAGACAGGGACTGCCTTGGGATCGTGACCTTTCGCTTTGAAAGACCCATTCACTAACACCCAGAATGAGCGAGGGTTAAAGTGAATTGTGGCCTGATAAAGTTTTTCCCATAGCGCTTTCTCATATTTGATCTTCTTACATTTGGCTAACATGTTCAGATGGAGGTTTAAAGAGAAATATTCTTTAAGAGCCTGCTGAGAGTTTAGTTGCCTAAACTTTTTAAAACAACTTCTGGCCGCCCTTTTGTATTGTTGGCATTCATAGTCAAACCAGGTCGGGTTGCCCTGGCATAGAGCAGAACATGAGGCGTTTACAGGCAGCGCTAGATTAGAGGTGATACGCTCTATTAGTTGGTTGTACAACCTTACCACTTCCAATGGGAAATTCACCAAAAGCATGGCGGAGCTGAGTGCAAAAAAGTTAGGCTCCTCCAACAGGAGGGCCAATTTTGACTGGGTTAGCTTGTCCCACCGAAATTTGGGGGAACAGGACTGTACCTTGACAACCTCAGCCGTTTTGCCCTTGCTCGCAGGGGAGCCACTCAGACTAAGTTGGAGAGGAAGGTGGTCACTCAGTTTAAACGCATCCACTGCGAAGTCAGATACTCTAGCAAGTAACGATGGGGACACTAAGACATAATTGATTACGCTGCAGCCTGCCTCGGAGATAAAGGTGAATTCCTTGGCCTGCTCAAATGAAACAAGTCCATTAAGCCAAAGAAGATTTTGTTGAATACTGAAGTTGACAAGAGAAATACCTGCAGAATTATATTTTTTATCTTTAGAGGCTCTAGGCCAGCTATAATAGAATGGCAGCTCGGGTAATGATCCTCCGTTCGGAGTCCTTTTGAGAATTTCAAGGCCATCGCCTACCCTGGCATTAAAATCTGCACCTATAATAAAGTTGGCCTGAGGGTATTTGGTAGACAGGTCAACTACGGTCTGTTCAAGATACTCCCACATCTGCAAGGCAGTATGTTTATAGGAATTCGGAGGAAAATAAATATTCATAATCAGTATTGAGAGGTTCTTAACTAATACGCGAACAGCCAGAAGGCTACTGTTTTTTTGGGAGGACAATACCATCTCAGCTTTCATAGATCTTTTTGTCAGGATCGCAAGGCCGGCAATCATACGGCCATGCTTTTCCCGACAAAAGGCTGGCAAAGTAAAACTTTGGTAATCAGAGAGTATTATTGCCTTGTCTGACCAAGTCTCTTGGAGACAAAGAATGTCATGTTGCCTTAAGTACTCAAGAAATTCCAAATTGTGCTTTTTCTTAGGCCAGCTCGCCACATTCCAGGACAGAAATTTCAGAATACCTTTGTCAGGGTGGGCATCAGCTGGAAACAGCGGCCTACAGCCTAGTCAAGGTTGGGCCGCGGGAGAGATGGGGACCATTGGATCGAGGTCTGGTAATTCCATAAGTAAGGTGTTTGTTAGAGGTTCATTCCCGATATCTTGAAGTTGCTTCATAGACATCGGCTTCTCAAAGCACGGGTCCAAGAGAATGAGGTTGTCTTGGGGTCCGAAGGTGGGGGGGTCTTTGTCCTGGGCCTCAGATTCATCACAGGCAGGGCCTTTCTTTTTTGGGGCGATAGAAGATGGAGTTGGTCGAGGAGATGGGTTACCCCTGTTGTTCGCCTCCACGTTGTCAGACAGACTGGCGGCTTGAAGAGAATGGGTAGTCTGTCCAGTAGAAAGAGGCTGATGGATAGGGATTGGTCTTAAATGGTGCACTGAAGTAGATTTGATGTCACAACGATCCAGAACCGATGACTGTTCGGCGGGAGATTCTGACAGATGTAAGGAAATGTTGGCTCCGTCTTTCTTAGACTTCATCGTAAATCGCAGGTGCCCACTCACCTGCTTGAAGACTCTCTGGACCCCAATATTGTAGGCAAGCAGTTTATTTTTCTTTCTAAAGATTCTGTTACATAAATCCTGGGTTTTCATTGTAAGAAAAAGCCGTTTATACCCTTTGACTGTTGGTAAATAGTAGAAACGCTCTAGATCCAGTACATCTGTATTAAAACCCAAAAGTAGAGATAGCGATTTAACAATTCTGGGCTTGTTGGACCATTGTCGGGCATCACTGCCTGGAAACGTCAAGAGCGCATCTCTGGAAGACCAGATCAGCTGGGTTTTTTTATTGTTGACTTTGTTATCGTCCTCCTTCAGCACAGCTGTCAGTCTGACGTTAGAAGGTTCAGAAAGGCCAGCAGGAGTGGCTTGGTTACGTAGATTAGCAGCCAGGGGAGTGCTCTTCAACAAATCACCACCAGAGGGACATGGTCTCTGACATCCAGCCATTTTCACCCCATGTGTTAGGATTGAGGCAATTTGCTTTTCAATTGAGCACAGTCTTTCCAGTAATACCAAAAAAGCACGGGCTGCGATCAAGCATGAATCACCGAACTTTTGCTCAAGAGACTGGGGAATTTCCGCAAGGGGGCTTTGCGGCAGTGATGGAGTGTCGGACACTGCCAGATATTCACGCATAAAGGATAAAAAATGTTCATTCAGCCCTTCCTTCACATTTGGAGGTTGACCGGAACCCTCCTCCTCAGAGACAAGAGAAATGTTTGAGATATTTGGAGGAGTGTCTTTAGCAGCCGATAAGCCCATTGAATCCGGGGGGGGGGGCATTGCTTGCCTCCCGAAGAAGCGAGGAACTCAGTGACATTGGAGCATGGGCAGGTGAGAGCAGCTCTTGGGGCGGCTGCAAAAATGAATCGATGTGGGATTGTACCGCCAGGTCCTGACGCTGTTTTTTTGGCTTCTTAAATGCTCTCCCTTTTTTATGGTCTTTAGAAGGGCTAGTCCTCCTTCTTTTGGCTCTCAAAACCGAAAACATATTGTTGACGGGAGGTAATAAATAGACAGAGATAGTAGACGGCAAAAGATAATAAACAGCAAAACTTACTGCCGGGTCACCATCTTCGTTTTCCAAAATTAGTAATAAGCCAACACCATTAGTAGAGCTTTTATCATTAGAGGGAAAGATTGACCCAAATGCCAGACAACTAGACATGGGAGTATTCCTATCGCTCCGGAACTCACGGTTGATTAGCCAATCCTGGAAGGAGGTGGGATGATGAGCCTCTCTGCCAGGTCAAAGTGTGGCTTGCAGACCAGGAGCTCTGGAGTGATAGGAAAGGAGTATGGAGTCTGCAGCAGCAGCGGTGGATGGTGAGTGGACAGTCTGGATCCTCGTTATGTCAACTTGTGTGTGTGGGGGGGTATTCATATTTGTATATTAATACAAATACCCCCATCTCTATAGACAACCTAAGAGCACAAGATTGTCTTTTTCAAGTAGCAGTCAAGTCAGTCATTGAGGTAACTATTAGTATTCAACTTTTCCCTATCATTTGTTGTAGGATGAACCTCTCGCTTCTTCTTCTTCCTTGTCTCCTTAAACTCAAGGCCTGGGACTGTCTTACCAACGGGCAGAAGAAAACTAGTTATTTTATGCAATCTTTTCAGAGTCCCTGCCCTGAAGCCACTGAGGTAAACTTCTAGCACAGTCTTACTCAGGAGAGCACCCCTTCATTCTAGGGGACAGAAGTAGCTAGGTTTCTAATTTGGTTTACATACCCTTTTTAAAACAGTTACATATTTTGACAATGGTTTCTTAAATCCCATAAAACGACCATGTCTGGTGAGCTGAATAGTTGAGCCCAGTGTTGTCTTCCCACACATTTGCATAAGCGCAAGGTCCTCCTGAACAAGTAGTGGCCAGTCACTGTGATGATCTTTAGTCATTTGAGCTTGATAATTTGTTATAGCACCAACTTGTCCTTTTAAAATTTCCTAAATCCACAGGGCTGCAGCAGCCTTACTATTAGCAGGATGACACAGTTGGGATCTCATGGAAGGATGACAGACTATTTCATGCTGTATTTTCACTCTCCCAGAGGTGTGTTTGTTGGATTTTCTACCTCAGAATGGCACAGCCAGTCTTTTATACCAGGTGCTTTGACTTTGGCCAGGGCAAGTCCGGTGGTGAATGGCACCATCTGCTTTTAGTCACTTGAGTTAATGCTGAATACATGAAAGATTCCTTCAGTGGATAAAAACAGATAACTATGATTTTGAGGGCAACATATTTGACAAAGGAAAAGGACTATATACAAGTTACAGTGGCAGCAAATGAAAAGAGGGGTGAAAGGTGAATCTGATGACAAAGAGAAAACAAGTAGCCACTGAAAGACAACCGCTTGGTTTTCACAAATGCTGTTCTGAATGTATTGATACAAATATTCTAGCACATTCTTATTCTGGAAGGTATTTTTAAATCCAAGTACTAAAGTATGTACCTGGGTTGCTAATTTAGTTCACACACATTCTTTCAAATATTTTATGTTCAGCCTTAGCTCATTTTATGACAGTTTGGATGTATTGGAAAGGAGATTCTACTTTACACATACACGGCAATTGTTTAAGGTACCTGTGTTCTAATTTTATGCAGCTCTTCTCAAAATGCAAATGCAAACCAATGAGCTCATGCCAGGCCAAATTCCATGAGGAAAACCAGCAATATCAAAAGCTACATGGTGACATTTCTCCTCAGATTGGCTCGAAAGAAACCCATGGAGTGACCTGTTCCAAGCAAATTGGACTCCAATTAGACTCTGTTGGACACCTGCCGTGACTCTCCCTTGAGCCTCCAAACTACCTCCAACAACAGGAACATTAGCAAGAGGGATACTGGGTTGAAGGGAAAGGAATTGGATTCCCACACGGTGGGTGCTGAGTGGTCTCAGATATGTTGGATGGAAGGGAAGTGTTTGAGGCTTACTAGACCACAATGGGGAGAGGAGTTCTGTTCTGGTTTGGATTTGAATCCGAGCCAGGCAACAACTCTGGAATGTTTTTCTCATATTTGAGGGAACTGTTGTGATGCACCATCTATGTGGTATGAGTCACACAATGGGAAATCTTGGCAAAGTGGCATGTCCATAGTCAGGTAAGTGGGTGTGGGTGGATGGGAAGAGCAACTCATTGCTTTCCTAGTTGTCTTCTGACAAGACAGGTGTCCCACCCAATTCCCAAATCAGGGAAATATGCAGCTTGGCACCTGTCCTGTCATCAGATGTCTTTTCATCTCCTGAAACATACATCTTTTTTAAAAAAAACAGATGTATAAATGCTGATAGAAGGATCCAAGGCAATTCTTTATTTCCCCTGATGCTGGCAATGCTGCTATGGCCAAGGAAGAAAGGTGAGGAAGAGGGGTAGGAGGCAGGGAAATGAGGAAGAGGAAGGAAGTCCAGAGAAAGAGAGGGAGGGAGGCCTTTTGTCTCTTTTCCATTATTAACAAGGAAGTGGAAGAAACCATCTTCCTTCCTCAGTTCTTTCCTGCCTGAAATGGTTATCCACATTGGAAAAGAATGAGAGTGTCTAGTGCTGTGATTTCCTGGGTTTTCCGATGCATGAAGAAGGGAGGGGAGGATGAGGCTGGCAAGGGAGGAGAAAGGGAGTGAACAGGAAGCTTTGCTTCTTCCTTGTCATTCCTTCAGAAGTGGGTGAGGGAAAGAGGGAGGGGGTTCACCTCTCCCCCCCCCCCCCGATTTGATCCAGAATCAGTTATAAGAGCCTTTTGGCACAGTGGTTAAGGTGCTGTACTGCAGCCAAAACTGTGCTCACAACCTGGGGTTCAGTCCCAGGTAGCTTTCTCAAGGTTGACTCAGCCTTCTATCCTTCTGAGTTCAGTAAAATGAGTACCCAGCTTGCTGGGGGTGTAATGTGTAGCCTGTGTAATTAATTTTTAAGCTGCCTAGATAGTGCTTTAAGTGCTATGGGGTGATATATAATCAGTACGCTTTGCTTTATAACAGAGAACTGTGGGGAAAATGGACTCAGCTCAGAATATAGGACAATGCATTTCTATTGGGAACCGAGGGGAAATGCTGCTTGTTGTGCTGGGATTAAGCTGAAAGGAAGACTTCTTGCATTGTGCAGGCAAACAGGTGACCACTGCAATCTTTTCTCATGTTGTGCTATCACTGCAGGTTATGAGGCCCCCATGATCCAAAAATCCCATAACTGAGGTAGAGAAATTATTCTCCATTTTTCTTTTGTCCTCTAGAAGATCTTCCCTTTCATCTCTGAACCAAGAGCTTTATTCATATCTTCCCATCTGAAGGCTTTCACCCATTTTTATTAGAATTCTGCAATGCTATTCACTCAAAAACAGTAATCTCAGCTTCCATTCCTGAACAGGGAAATTCTGGTTTTCTTGATGGTGTTGGTCTTCCTTCTGAGTGTGAATCTCAGCTGGGCTTTCATCTTTGTCATTATCCTATATAGCATTGCTTTTGTTTGTGTTCCTGACAACTGGAAAAGAATTCCTTTATGTCACCATGCTCTGGGAGAGCCACCTCATAACAGCAAATTGTATGGGTCCTTTACTGAATCCAAATACTATTTCTAAGGTTTTACGTCTTCAGCACCGTGGTCATGGCTTTCATTCCTCATCTGCCCTCCTTGTCTGGAGATTCTCGACACGATCAGTATCTCTACATCTATTTTTTGAGAAAGAACCAGGACAAGGGGCATCAATGGAGTTGTAGATGCTCAGTGTTCCATCAGACCAGTGAGTTCTTCCAAGCAGCAGGATGTTTTCAAAATTTAACAGAGACAAAGTTTTGGACATATCTACACATCCCACATAATTATTGCCAGTGCCGTCTATATAATCTGGCATCATGCTTTCCTATGCTGCTTCACAGACTTTGGACCAAAGTAGTTGGACAGTATTGGCACCATCTTGACATAGTTGTGACACTGTTCCTAATCTGCCAAAACCATTGCTTTGCTTCAGTGGATCTCACTTGAAACTGGTTCTGTGATCAGATTTCTTTTGATCTCAGGAAACATACATCTTTTTAAAACCAGTTTTTAAAAATGCTGATAGAACGATGCAAGAAAATTGCTAATTCCCAGAAATGGGTGAACATTCATGTGACACACCCATCGGTGTTCCCAGGTTATTTCACTAGCCTGAGGCCCACAACACGTTCCCTCCTTTATGCTTTATGGGTTGTCCGGGACATCCAGATCTTTCTGATATAATTCCTCTGTGTACAGTGGTGCCTTGCAAGACAATTTTAATTCGTCCTGTGAAAATCGTCATCTTGTGAAAAAATCATCTTGCAAGGTTCCCTATGCATCAGTCAAAAAAAAGTCTTGCGAAGCATCAGTCTAAAAAAAAAAGTCTTGCGAAGCATCGGTCTCCAAAAAAAGTCTTGCAAAGCATGGTCATAGAGAAAAACGTCTTGCGAGGCACCATAGTGATCGCAAAAACCAATTGTCTTGCGGGTTTTTGTCCCACGAGGCAATCGTCTAGCAAGGCACCACTGTATTCTTGCCAACTCTTCTTGATTTCTGCTTATGTTAGGTCCCTCCCATTTTTGTCCTTTATCATGTCCATATTAGCACAAAATTTTCCTTTAGTATCTCCAATTTTCTTGAACACATCTCTGGATTTTACCTTTCTATTATTTTCGTCCATATCTTTGCACTGTTTATTTAAGAAGTCCTTCTTTTCTCTCCTTGCTATTCTTTGGAAGTCAGCATTCAATTTTCTGTAACTTTCCCTATCTCCCTTGCAAAGCCACTTTGCTTTCTTGCATTTCCTTTTCTTTTGGATGGTTTTTGTACGATGTTACGAGCCTCTATCCAAAGTTCTTTAGGAACTCTGTCTACCAAACCGAGTTCCTTAAATCTGTTCTTCACTTCCACTGTATATTCATAAGGGATTTGGTTTAGATTATACCTAGCCCAGTGGTTTTCCTTACTTTCTTCAGTTTAAGCTTGAGTTTTGCTATAAGAAGCTGATAATCAGAGCCACAATCAGCTCCAGGTCTTGTTTTTGCTAACTCTATAGAGCGTCTCCAGCTTTGGCTGCAGAGAATATAATCAATCTGATTTTGTCACATTCCCAGGGGTTACAACAGCAGAGTCCAATAAGCCAGTCCTATGTCAGGAATTCAGGGAATGCAGGGCAGATATCCAATTACCAAAGCCAACTCACACAACGTAGTCCAGGGTCAGAGTCCAAAGCCAAAATGCACGATGTAGTCCAGGGTTAGAGTCCAGAGCCAAGAGTCCAGAGAAGATGGTTCAAGGTTGTCAGAAGCATGGATGCAAGCCAGAGGTTTGACTTGTCACTTCCATGGATTTTCAGCCATCTGAGAGTTGTTTATATAGTAAAACAGCCCCTTGAACTGCTGGAAGCCTTTTCATCCTGTCAGTACTCAGGGCTAGTTGATCAGATTTTTCTGCGGGCAGCCTTCAAGCAATCCTCTGACCTTTTGGTCATAAGTCTTCCCTGAAGCCTGGCCCTCAGCCTGTCTACTGGGGGAGGAGAATCTGGAGGCAATTCAGGTGTTTGTATTTCTAACTGCTCAGCATTCTCCTCAGCCACAGTTAACCCTTAAGGTTCCAGATCTTCGGCTACACTCGTGACAGATTTCAATATTACCCATCTGTTGATGTCCATGTGTAGAGTCACCTCTTGTGTTGTTGGAAAAGAGTGTTTGTGATGACTAGCTTGTTCTCTTGACAAAACTCTATTAGCCTTTGCCCTGCTTTGTTTTGAACTCCAAGGCCAAACTTACCTGTTGTTCTTTTTATTTCTTGATTCCCTACCTTAGCATTCTTGTCCCCTATAATGAGAATGACATCATTCTTTGGTGTCAGTTCTAGAAGGTGTTGTAAGTCTTCATAAAATTGGTCAATTTCAGCTTCTTCAGCATTGGTGGAAGGTGCATGAACTTGGATTACGGTGATGTTGAAAGGTCTGCCTTGGATTCATATTGAAATCATTGTATCATTTGTGAGACTGTATCCCAGTACAGCTTTCCCCACTCTTTTGTTGACTACTCCATTTCTTTTACGGAATTTTTGCCCACAATGGTAGATATGATAATCATCTGAATTGAACTTGCCCACTCCCATCCATTTTAGTTCAATGACACCCAGGATGTCAATGTTTATTCTTGCCATCTCCTGTTTTACCACATCTAGCTTACCAAGGTTCATAGAGCTTACATTCCAGGTTCCTATGCAGCATTTTTCTTTGAAGCACTGGACTTTCCTTTCACTTCCAGGTGCGTCCACAGCTGAATGTCCTTTCGGCTTTGGCCCAACCACTTCATTAGCTCTGGAGGTACTTATACTTGTCCTTCGCTCTTCCTCAGTAGCATGTTGGACGCCTTACAACCTGAGAGGTTCATCTTCCAGCATTATATCTTTTAGCCTTTTGTTTCTGTCCATGGAGCTTTTCTTGGCAAAGATACTGGAATGGCTTGTCAGTTCCTGCTCCAGGTGGATCGTGTTTAGTCAGAACTCTCCACTATAACCTGTCCATCTTAGGTGTCCTTGCACGGCATAGCGCATAGCTTCTCTGAATTACTCAAGCCCCTTTGCCATGACAAGGCTGCCACTAATAGCCACTAGTGTCTGGCCCTATTGTAAACCTATGAAGAAACTACAGGTAACCCACCTGTAACTGTAGTACTTCGAGTGGACCTCTGTGATTCACACTCTGGGTGATCCACTCCTATGGGGAGCCTCATTGGAACATTCTAGAGCTTCTGCTGTAGCAAAAAACAAATTAGAATAAGCCCCTCCCCCTGTATAAGTACCTTGGCGCCAAGACTCTCCCTTCATTTGTGTTAACTGCTGCATTTTTAAGCTGTATGGCATGACAGTGCGGAGGTTGGGCGGGATGATGAATCACGGAGGTCCATTCAAAGAACTACAATTACAGGTAGGTAACTTGTCGTTCTTCTTCATGGCCTCTGTGAATCACACTCTGGGTGACTAGCAAGCTGTCTTACCTAGAGGCAGGATGGAACACCAAGGAAGAGCTAGAACAGCATGTCCAAAGGCTGCATCAGACATTTGCTGAACATCGAGTCTATGGTGCCGGATGAAAGTGGATGGCTGTGCCCATGTGGCAAAAGCACAGAGATCAGGAAGAGGTACACCATGGAGGAATGCTGTGGAAGCTGCCACTGCTCTGGTGGAGTGAGGGCAAATCACCTTCGGAACTGGCTTTCGAACAAGCTGATACGTGAGGTGAATGGTTGAAGCAACCCACCTAGAAATTGTCTGAGAAGTCACCTGAAGACCTTTGGTAGGAGGTTGGTGACTGACAAAAAGGCAAGGTGAGCGCCCAAAAGGTTAGGTGCATTGAAGATAAAAGGCAAGGGTGCTTCAAACATCCAACATTTGAAGGATTTTTCTTGAGCTGAAGATGGTGATGGGAAGAAGGAGGGGAGGACTAATGGTTGGGAAAGATGAAACTGAGATACAACCTTGGGGAGGAAAGAAATATTGATGGATAATTTTACTTTATCTGGAAAAAATTGTAAGTAAGGATAGTCATATCATAAAGCTGCTAAATCACTGGCTTGTTGAGTGGATGTAATGGCAACAAGGAAAGCTGTTTTGAAGGTAAGCAGTCGGAGATCAGTTGAGGCTAAGGACTCGAAGGGAGCCTTAGTGAGCTGTTGTAAGACAAGGGTTAAAGACCATTGTGGGGAGGGTGGATGAACATTTGGGTATATATGAGACAACTCTTTGAGAAATCATTTTAGCATTGGATGCCAGAAAAAAACAGCTGCTGGAGAGTTTGTTGGTTGATGGGAGACTATTGCAGAGAGGTAAACCCTTAAAGAGGAAAGGGAGAGACTGCTAGACTTGAGATGGAGTAAAAAAAAAAGGAGAACAGTGGAGAGAGATGGATTGATGGAAGACAATAAAGAGGCTTCAGTGAAAGATTTAATTTTTTTCCATTTACATAGGTAAGTTTTCCTGGTCAAGGGTTTCTTTCCTTGACAGAGGATTGTGAACAAAGCCAGTTTCCTAAGAAACTGTTCTGCCATGGGACAGAGAGGATTCTGAGTGAGAGACTCCTTTAACAGGCAAAACCGGGTCCAACAATTTTACCCTAGGGCAGTCCTTTCACTCATGCACCAAGTCTGACCCGATTTCTTTGAGAACCAAGATATACACGTGAGTTCTAGGGAATCTAATTCTCCTAGTACCCAGGAATATTCTGGACCCAAGGTAGCGTGACTTTTCTGTGGCCTTGTAAAGAATAACCATTTAGGTAAACCAAATAACCAATTGTAGCATTTGTTCTGTTCAAGAAGCCAACATCCAGATATTAAGCATATTTTGTTTTATTAGAAAAATAAAGTTCTGAAAGAATAAAGTTTATGCAAAGCAAGGCATCTATGTACATTTCCATCTCATCCAGTTAGACCAGAAACTGGACTCCTCTAGAAGAAACAAAAATAACAAACTTTCTAACTAATATAAAATTGGGAAAGGCAAGCTCCCCCTCTATGTCAGTAAAAATCTAGATCTTAAAATAATACTGTAAATCCTATTGTCCATAGTCCAATCAAGAACATACCAATCTTCTGGAAAATCCAAGATCCATCAGTCCAATAAGGAAGATCCTCTGCTAAAATCCATCAAACAGAAATAATTCCTTTCTGTGTCTTTCAACCGTCATCCATGTTCACTTTCTCTCTCCTTCTGCCACTTACTCCCTCCTTCTTCTTCAAAGCTTACAACCAATCAGGGGTAAGGAAAAAAGTAACTTGTCCCACCCCATCTTCTCATGAGAACTCAAGTTGTTATCATTCTAAGCTACTGGAATCTTATGACTTCGCTCTCTCTGTACCAGGCCACCGTTACTAGGTAACAAGATAACAGGTCAGCCTGACCAATTTCTGTGAAGCAAAACTGCCTTTTGGAATTTTCCACTTTTAAGCACACAGAGACCAAAATGGATTCTTTTAGGTTAACTTCATAACCACATATTCCATCAGTAAATCACTTTCTAGCTTTCATAACCAAATTCATCACAAGGATGTCCATCCGTGAGGCAGAATCATCCATGCTTCCAGGTGCAGAACAAGTAAGTCTGGGTGAAGTACTTGGGAGTTGTTCTGTGTGAGGAGGTGTGGTAGACAGGGAAGGTGGTGAATGTCTGATAACAAGTTGTGGAGGACTGGGAACCAGGGCTGCCTTGACCACCAAGGGGCTATAATGATGGCATTGGGCTTGTCTTGTTGCAGGTGAACCACTACTTGGTGGAGGAGTGGAAATGGTGGAAAGTGGTAAGTAAGGGTCTTGGGCCAATGACTGATACCATATTTGCTAGTGTATAAGGCGACTGGGCATATAAGACAACCCCCCCCAACATTTCCACTCAAAATGTAGAGTTTGTTATATACTTGCTGTATAAGACTACCCCCTCTTCCGCATGCATGATTCTGGTTCCTTTTGCTGGGAGAGAGCAAGGGTTTCCTGGAAGAAGGACAGCATCAGCGCCGAACAGCAGACTGTCATGAAGCAGCAGAGAGGCGGCAGCCATTTTGGAGAGGCGGCAGCCATTTTGAGAGGCAGCAGCCATGTGATCGCATCTCAAAATGGCTGCCTCCTCTCTGCTGTTCCCAACAGTCAGCTGTTCGGCGCTAGAGTCAGGCTGTTCCCAGGCTAGGAGTGGGGCTCTACTGGGTCTTACTGCCAGGTAAGTGATTTCGCTGGGAGAGAGGGAGGGTTTGCTGGACATGCACCCAGCGTACAAGACGACCCCCCCACTTGGAGGCATATTTTTCAGGGCCAAAAAAGTCATCTTGTACGCCGGCAAATATGGTAAATGCATCTCCTTGGGAGTGTTTGCCGATTCCCGCTCGGGAGCAGTAGTATTTGCATTTCCAATTCATGCAGGAGGCAAAGAGGTTGAGAGTTGGTTTGCCCCAACACGTGCAGAAAAGGAAGATTGATTGGTCCAATTCCCATTTGTGAGCTTGGGAGTTTGTGCGCCTGAGGAAGTCTGCCAGGTTATTGTCATGACCGGCTATGTGTAAAGCTGTGAGGCAGATATGATGTGCTAGGCACCACTCCCTGAGGTCAACTGCTAAGTAGAGGAGACTTGGAGAGTGGGTGCCGTCTTGTTTGAGAATGTAGTACATAGCAAGGTATTGTCGGTGGCAATTTGTACCATCTTGACAATGAGGTTTTTGAAGGCTTTGCATGCCTTTATTACCGCTAGTAATTCGAATTCATTTATATGGAGCGACCTCTCCTTGTGAGACCATTTGGCATGAATTCTGAGGGATTTGCAGCGTGTCCCCCAGCCTGTGAGGCTGGCATCAGTCGTTACCTGTATTTGGGGATGTGGCTGCTGGAATGGTCATGCGATGGGCAGGTTGGGAGGAAAATGCCACCACTGAAGTTGGGAGGTGAGTTCTGGGGTGACCCTCAAAAGAGTGTGGGGAGGGTCTATCCAAAGGTGGACATCTATCTAGCAGATCAAAAAGGGCAAGGAACCATGATGGGAGATATTTCAATTTTAGATGTACATGTTGTACAACAGATGTCATAGAGGCCATGGTACCTAGAATGCATTGCACGGTTAAGGAGGGTATCATAGCATGAGGGGTGAAATTTTGAAGTAGGATGATTAAATTGTGCCGTTTGTCTGCAGGAAGAAATGTGTGAGCTTGTACAGAGTCCTTGAGTGCTCCTATGTAATGAACAACTCTCGTAGGCTTCAATTTTGACTTTTGTTTGTTGGCAGCAAGACCGAGATTGCGAAGAAGAGAGAGGGTGAAGCGTGTGTCTCACTGAGCTTTGCGACGGGTGTGAGGTACAAAGATCCACTTGTTGATGTAGGGGGAAATGAGAATCTTTTGAAGCCTGAGGTAAGCAGCTACCGGTGCCATGCACTTGGTGAATACTCTTGGAGCTGTTGCAAGGCCAACAGGAAGTCTTTTGAATTGGTAGGCCTGGGATCTGAGTTGGAACCGTAGGAATTGTCTGTGGGAATGATGTATGGAGATGTGTAAATATGCACCTTGGAGATCTATGACAGTGTACCAGTCACTTTTTCTGAGTAAAGGAAGGACTGATTCGAGGGTAACCATGCAAAATTTTGTGGTAATGATATATTTGTTGAGTTCTTTGAGGTCTAAGATGGGACGAAGACTGCCGTCCTTTTTGGGGACGGTGAAATAGCAAGAGAAAAACCCTTTGCTGTGTTGATATACTGGTTCTATGGCATCTTTGAGAAGTAATTTTTTTAAAATTTCTTCTTGTACAGTTTGAGACGGTGGCATGATGATGTGTGTCGACGTAGGGAGTTGGAAGAAATGGATATGGTAGCTGTTTTGGATGATGGAAAGTATGCAGGCATCTGTGGTGATGGATTCCCAGACAAGTAAGTGTTTCCAGAGAGTAGGAGGGGTGGAATGATTTGCGATCTTGGTCGGGACAGTGTCAAACATGATATTTGGGGTTGCAGTCATTGCGCCTAGTGGTGATTGGTTATTGACGAGGCTTGGTTCTTTGATGCTTGAAGTAAAGTGTGAACCATAGAGATTCATGTTGGAATTTTTAGTAAGAATTGTATGGTCATCTCCATTGGTTACGCTGAGGGCATTGTTGGTAGGACAGGTAGACTCCCCAATGTCTTGCAACTAATCTTTTCTTTTGAACATTTTCTAAAATGTCATCAGTTTCAGCATTAAAAAGGACTGCCCCATCAAAGAGAAGGTCTTCAATGTGTGCACACACATCTTCAGCAAGGCTGGCTGTTCTTTAGCCAAGAAAACCATCGTAATGCTACTGAGGTAGCCATGGACTTAGCTGTTGAATCGACAATGTGTCTAACTGAGAGCATTTGCTGTTTAGCAACGGAGAGGTCCTCTTGTTGGAAAGTTTGTGCGGCTAGCTTTTTGTCTTCTGGTAAGGATTCAACAAAGGTGGACATGTCATCCCAAAGGAAGCGTTGGTATAGGTCCTTGATAATTAGTGACTCGCATAGTGAATGCTGCCGAAGAATAAAGCCATCTACCCATGGAGCCAATTCTCCTACTGTCTTTGTTTGGTGGTCTGAAGGTTTGGCGATGTCGAGACCGGGACAGTGAGGCCACAACAAATAATGGAATTCAAAGCTAGCTGTTTCTGAAAGAAGAGGTCTCTGGGATAATGGACTTAGTAGAGATTGTCAATACGTTTTGACATTCTGCAATGCTAAGAAGAGAAGGTAGCATTGAAATATGTACTGGAGTGGTTGTGTCTTTCAAGATCAAGTCATAGAGATGATCAGCTGGTTCCATTGAAGGATGGTGGATCTGGAGGTCCTGGGATTTGGCCATGCAGACCATAAGTTGGGTGTAAGTTTGGAAGTCCTCTGCTAGAGATGGTGGGTCGGCATCTGCAAGGTCCGACTTGGGTGAGATGAGTAATATAGAAGGCGTTTGTGGTCTGGATCCCTGATCGGATTATTCGGGATTACGTCAAAAATCAACGGAGTGTTGATCGACCTCGGTATTGAGAGGTTGAGGGTCATAATATTGACACTGATGGCCTGATGTCAATGGAGGTGGTATGTCCATGGACATCTGTCGATGTCGAGAATCTCTAATAGTGTTAGTGGAGTGTCCATGGACACTCTCTGATCTGACACTCTGTTGGTATCTCTGATCCGCGGCCTCAAAATTGATGTCATAGTGATGACGGGTTTGGGGTTTAGGAGCCGGCAGGTGCTGAGGATCATTCATTGGTATCGGAACCAGACGGGTGTCCATGGACCAGGATGGATATTGAGCCTATGTCTCAATGATGATGGAGCAGAGGTTGTTGCCAAACAAGAAGGTCTCCATCTTCTCGGTTAGATGAAAAATAACGAGAGGCTGGAGCTGTAAATGCCTTGCATATTGAAGAATGGTGCGCAACCATGCCGGATAGGGAGCTGCCTGAAACCCACGTCGGTCTTGATTATATGGTCGCTTTGACACCAATGGCTGTTGAGATCAAGGCATGTTATGCAATACTGCCATCAAACCAGGTAGGTTGACCGGTTGACCAGTGATTGCAGATTGTCTAGATGAGCACTGATCGGTGCAAATGGCTGCCCGATGAGAGTGCTGAATGTGGGTCTGAGCCATGTGTGATGGAACAGGTGCCTTATACGAATGCTGCGGTTGATGGCATGCTGGGGGCCATAGCGGTCGATCTGGTGCCACCAAGTAGGGCACAGTATACAGCTGTGGTTCAGAGTTGACTCTGTCAGGTGAAGCAACTATGGTGGGGTTGCTAGAGGCAACAGAGTGTTGGAGGCTGGGAGGAAAGGATGTCAAATGATCCACTGGTTCATCCCATTCTGGTGATTGAGAACAAGGTTGATGAGATGGGAGTCCATCATCATCAGAGGGTGAACCAACAGAGATTAACTCGCAGGATTCTGGAGGCTATTGAGGAATGACTGTGGATGATTTAGATTTGTGCTGTCTGGATTTCTTAGGTGGTGATGGTTCTCTAGCCAAAGACAGTTGCCGCTGAATAGGAGAAAAAATGGTTTAAGAAAAAAAAATAAACAGGATGGGGGGGTGCTATGGCCGAAGGCCGATCAAAAACGAAGGAAAGAAACAATAACGTTTCAATATATGATATATTCATAAAATTAAATTATTTTAAAAGAAAAAGGAATCAAGAGTAAAAGTCTCTTTTGCTTTCGACTTACAGAAGCAAGAATACGACTCTCAATGCGGTGGCTGAAAGAAACTGAAGGGAGAGTCTTGGCGCCAAAGTACTTATACGGGGGGGGGGTATTCTAATGTGTTTTTTGCTACCACAGAAGCTCTAGAATCTTCCGATGAGGCTCCGTGCAGGCGCAGATCACCCAGAGTGTGATTTCCAGCTGCCACAAAGAAGAACCTAAGTCGAGGACAGATAATTGGTAAATGTCCAGATGTTGTGGAAATTCCTGTTCCCATAATCCTCACCACTGGCTATGTTGGACGAGACTGTCAGGAGTTGGAGTCCAAGAATACTTCCATGCTCTTCCCATTAAATTTTCCCTTTCCTATTCAAATAAATGACAACACCAATGGAAACAATTTATCCTCTTGATTTCATTCTTTATTCTTTGTTCTTCATGGATGCACATGTTTTTTGTCTCAGACTTCCGCATCTCTTTGTTTCCTCAAAGCTTCTGTGTTCTTCCCTCATTCCCAGTCGACAAAAATACGTATTCTGATATGCCTTCCTGTACATAACATGGACCAGAAAGATGAAAATGTTCAGAAAATTAATGGAGGCAAGGAAGTGGGGGGCAGGAATGGTATATCTACCTAGGAAGGATAATAAATTAGAGATTATAATGCAACCAAATTACCTACCCCCCCAAAAAATGTCAGTGGCATTCTCCACCCTGTGTAAGTGCATAATCAAGGTAATGATGATAACTTTCCACAGGTTTGTTGCAATCACAGCTGAAATGTGAAGGGTTTTTATAAGGAGGTTATTTGGGACACTTCTTCCTTAAAATTCAGCTCCTTGGCAATATACAGTGGAGAATGTTAAATGCACCTGCGCTTAATCTCAGTTCTCAGATGCAACTATCTAAAAATAATCATTCTTCTGCAACTCAATCGCATCCCATCCTCATGACTCAAATCTACAAGGATACATTTTGTTTATATTTTCTTATTACGCCTTCTGTTGTTACCAGGGAAGAGAGAGACGTGGAGCAACTGTTTTTCTTAAACCTACCAAATGCGTAGAAGTCCAAACGTAAAGTTTAATAGAATCCTAACTCTGTGGCTGCATGAAATGATATTAATATTGTAACCCATCTGGTTAGGCTGTAGCAACCAGATGTTTACTGAATGTAAGAATTCTTTCACAGAACTGTGTTTTTATGCATGTTGTTGTGTTGTGAATGAAAACAGATGAACTCTGACAGAAAATGGTTCAGAATTTCTGAATCAAAAATAAAAGCAAGAATACAGATAGCATAAATCGCCTCATATTTCATTTTAGGATACTGATTTTGTTTCTGTGCTCATACCTCCCTCTAGTGGTTAGATCATAGCTATGTACAGTATATTAAAAAGGCACTTTTAAATATTGATCTGAGAGATAATTTGCTGTAGATTGAATACTCTAATAATCTCCACTGTTCTCCAAAGACTCATATCAGTATCAGTTTGATATTATATCCAATGATATAATGAAGATGGAAAATCATGACTTAATTTATGCAAAGTCCTTGAGTCCGTAACATCTGACTTTGGGAATCTCCCCATCGGATCAAGTCAAATTATTCATTTTCCCATGTCCTTCCAGCTGCCACCCAGAACACACCACAGAATCTACTGTCTATACAGCCATGTTCCCTAATGCAAGTCCACCTGCTCACATGCATGAGAACGGGAATCAACATTCTTTGATTTTTAGAAGACATTCGTTAAATGACAATATCCATCCCCGAAGTGAATTTTTTAAAATATTGTCTGTGGCCAAAGACTACTAAGGTTAATCAAGCCATTCTAAGCCAGACACAAAAGACACCATGACAGAACAGAATTATCATCTTCTGCTCAAAGCTGATACCATTCACATGTATTACTGATGAGTTACAACCTATTCTAGACTATTTCATTCTCTAACAGGTTTATGGTGGCAGAATTGGGCATACAGAGATTCTCCACCTTAAACAACTACTGATGTTTAACAGACTGCACAATGTGGACACGGAAACATGGGAAAGGCCCTGCTCGAATGCTAACGTCCAACTCTGTCCCCATATCGTATACTCTGGCAACACCATTACAAAGTTTAAGAATGCTATCACACCACTATTTGTTCTTCATAATTTAGTTCTTCATCTTCTAATAGGATATATACCCTCTTCTACCAGCAGTGCTCCTCTGCATTCTACATGGGGCAAACAGGACAATGTCCACCTACCTGGAAGAATAATTGGACGTAAAATCTCATGTCAGAAATGATGACTCACAAAGCTAGTGTCTGAACACTTCACAAGCCAATGTCAGGAGCCTCCCAGGATGCTCTGTAATTGATCTAAAAGAAGGTATTAGAGGATTAATTTCAAGAGAACATTTGAGACAGAGACAGACAAGGTGGGATTACATGCCTGATTTGGGATATATTATTGAATTCCAGACTATAAGGCGTAGCTTGAACAGCGACAGAGGCTTCTTAATATACTAAGGTTGAAATTGTATTTGAGATTTATACATAAATAAATGAAATTGCATATGTTATAGAGGCAAACTGCTAATTAGCAAGATGCCAGTTATGTTCCTGGCTGTGTGCCTTTGCATAATCAGGCATTTGATCAACACCTTGTTAATTACTGCCAATTCACCATCACCTCTTAAATCACATCACTAACTCATGTGCAAATCGCCAAAAGTATACTGCTCCCAAAACATTAATATGCTGGTTGTTGCAACAGTCTGGAGCATAGCCAAAACTGTTGTTTCGGGGGGGTGGGGGTGGAATCTGGCTTCAGTATAGCTCTTCTTTGAGAGCAGAATCCATTCCTTTGCAAATTCACAAAGGCTAAGAGTTATGTGCTAGTTCAAAGACATGTAGCTTTGTCTAATGCCTTGCCTTGCCAGGATGCTTATGCAAGCAACACTTAGAAAGCTCACTCATAGCGTTAATAACACCACTGTCATTTTCTATATCCAATTTCCCACTCATGCAAAATCCATCTCCTCATACATTGTTTATATAAACTTGTAGCCCTATATATTTATTCCAAGTGCCTGAAGAAGAGGTTATATCAACAAAAGCCCATGTTAAAATCAATCTACCACAAGATTTTGGGCAAAATCCTGTTCATGCCAGCATAACATAAAGTTATGGCCACGTACAGTAAATTTGCTGAATGTTGTGCTCAGCATTAAGAAATTGTGCTATTCAGTTGTGCAATTGTTATGCACAGAGAAAAGGGGAGTACTTGTGCAACCATTTCTAAAATGGCATTCCGTACTTGCAGCTTGAAGTGATGCAGTTTATTATGCACCCCAGATGTCTAGCACTGTGTTTTTCTATGTAAGAAGATCCAGCTTCATAGGGAAGGAAATAGCTGTTGCAGAGCTGGTTAAATTCTGGCTAAATTCCTTTTACCTTGCAGCAAAAGTGCAGGGTTTCTCAAAGCAGAATGACTTCAAGTTCCCCAGTTTAATCCATCCCCTTTCTCATTAATAATAATAATGTACCATCAAGTTAATTTTAACTTATAATGATCCTTTTCAGGATTTTCTAGGTTGAGAATACTCAGAAGTGGTTTGCCATTCCTTTAACTAGCATGTAAGTCTCAATAACTCACTTTGAGGCATTAAGAGTAAAAAGAAGCAAAGTTTTTGTTACTTACAATTGACCAGATCAAACAGCAAACTGACAAACATTGCTACTTGCAGCAACAGGCATCAACAGACTCACTGACTTTTAACAGACTGCTGAGAGGGGGAGAAGCACTGAGCAGAAAGACAGGGCTCTCTTTGAATTCACAAGCAGGAAGGAACATTTGGTCAGCGCTGGATAGATTGACAGTCATCCCAGGCCAGAAAGGTCCCTCCGAGCCACACCCTCTACACTATAGCATCTGGAGCTCAACCTATGTGATGAAAGCCCATGGCATACCAAAGCTGGGAACATAACATGTTTGGAAACTTTGGACACAAATTCCAAATTCCTCTAGCTATGGTATGTGTCAAAATTGGCTCAGGAATTCTGAAAATTAACATCCCCCAAAATATTCAGAATTTGCAGCAAGACTTGAAGGCATCAAAAGGTATGATCTGCATACCTTTCTGACTGGTCAGATGTGTGGGTAGCAGGCTTCCCAAATCCAAGCTGAAAATCCAATTTTGGTAGAGTTCACCTCAACCTCTAGCTATTATAAAGCTCCATTTGAGGCTTCAATATCATTCTGCCCCTCCGCACCATCAGGAAAATCACCCTATAAAACCTCCCCTGAAACTCTTTTCAAAAAGCCAGCCGCATTTAAACAGCAACAAAAATGGCTGCAATTAGACTCATGTAAAATTGCGCCATCTTTCATAGCCAATGGAAATTTCTTGTAGCAAGTAAAACATGAAGCAGAGTGGAGGGAGGAACTAAAGCCTGAAATACATTTCATCCATGGCTGTGAAACAGACAAGCTGTTCCCTAAATTATTGTTCAGATGAATCCCAATTCATCTCACTGCAAAGGAACATTTTCATAAGTCATCTTTAATTTTCTGTGACTTGACTCAAGTAGCACTTCTTTTGGCCACCATTTATCTTCTTTGCTCACTGTTGTTGGTCCCCCCCACCCCCGGTAGAACCACAATTTTTAATGTTTCTTCAAGGACAAATAGTTATTCACTGTCAAACCCTTACTCCACTCCACATGATAGTGATGTGGTTTGCTAGCCACTTAACAATGTTCAGTTTGGAACCGTATAAGACAATTAATAGTAATTATGTGCGGCCAAGTCAATTCTGTCCTATGATGCCCCTTTTCAGTGTTTTCTAGGTAGAGAGTAGACAGAAGTAATTTGCCATTCTCTTCTGTATACTCTGTGCAGCTTGCCCAAGGCCATGCAGACTGTATCTCCTGGGATGAACAGTGAGGAAATGAACTCCCAAATAGAGATGGGCATGATCCACAGGTGCTGTGTGTTCCCTTCCCCCATCTTTCTAGCCAATGCCCCACTCACCAGCTGGTGGGTGCTCCTCTCCTCCTCTCCTCCTCCTCTTTGGCTGTTCAGCCAGTCCCTGGCAGGAGCACAGGTTTGCCTGTCCTGCATCCTTGTCTGAGTGAGTGATCAGCCAAGGAGGCAGGGCAAGGAAGCCCATGCTCCTGCCAGGGACCGGCTGAACAGCCAAAGAGGAGCACGTACCCACTGGTAAATGGGGGATCCAACTGGGGAGGTGGGGGAAGGTAATGCATGGCACTTGGGGTGCTGCACTTACAACCTGGCACAAACCTCTTAATTGGGGTTTGTGCCTATCTCTATTCCCAACCTCGGACTCTGCAGCCAGATACCTAACTCACTGAAATATCCAGCCAACTACCCTGTTTCCCCCAAAATAAGACCTAACCTGAAAAAATAAGCCCTAGTATGATTTTTCAGGATGCTCGTAATATAAGGCCTTCCCCCAAAATAAGCCCCAGTTAAGTGAAACCCCGCCCCCCCCACCATTGTGGAGCAACCAGAAGAAGATGACATGACTATAATTGAATAAATGTAGATTGTTGTATACTAAAACAAATCCCTTAAAAATAAGCCCTAATGCGTTTTCTGGAGCAAAAATTGATATAAGACCCTGTCTTATTTTCGGGGAAACACAGTATCAGACAGTTAGAGGGCAGCAAATACCACAATGTAGGTTGAAAACATCCATATAACTGGATGTTCTTCTCAGTGTAAGCTTTGCCTTAGCATATCATTGATAATATGCACACATTTATACCTGGCAGAATAGGATGGAAGGGGCCACAAGAAGTGCTCAGCATCCCAAGAGCTTGGTTTCTCTTCTGGTTGCACTGTGTACCTTGGCCCAGTGTATATTTATATAAACAAAAAAGTCTTGCCTTTGCCCACTGCATACAAAGCATAACAGCCGAGTCTTGTTAATGAAGCCTAGCCCTGCTGGAATGGAGGGTGGACACCTATGCATCATAAAAAGAGAGGGGATCCATTCCCCCAAAAGAGAAGCACCCTGAGGATTTATTCATGCCCAGGCAGATATGTATGAGGAAATGCAAAAATAAGGAAAATAATGTAAAAAGAAACAAAACATATTCCACCATTTATGCTGAGGATGACTGGTATCATGATGCATGTCAACTCACATACATGTGGACAACTGCTTGTTTGCATTTGCTTATGTATAAGTGAAAACTTTATGCACAAAACTGGCATATCAGGAGGATGGTTAAGTTACTTTATGGGATACCAGCTTCCACATAAATCGACATCCTGTTTTATTTACAACTACTGTGTAAATGAAGGCAGACAGCCAATTCCACACACCCCAAAAGGATTTAAAGAAAGTTGCTTGTGCAGTTAACATGTGTTAAAACAGCAATAACATAGGGTCTGGTTATTTTTAACTATTCAGTAGTCCCCACTGCTCTATTCCTGCTCAGCTTTTCCCACAAAACACTACTGCATTGGTTTGCAGCTACTTTCATTTATAGAAGCAGATGCTTTATTCTTTCATTGCTGTCTTTAAAAGTTATTCATACAAATAACCTTGTTTTTGCCTACTGATCAAGGTACTAGTTTCCAAATATTATATTGAATGGGTTTTTAAAAAGTTTTTTTCCTTTTAAATAGATTTTTCTTAATTTTTCTGCCATCATAAACATGTGCACATTAAGAAAATGAAAATGCATAATTTTGGATTTTAAAGACTTTGGAAAAAATGGTAAGCTAAGTGTGAAGTAAGCTTAGTAAGAAACATATCAACAAATGTAATAATGATATATACCATTATATCACATTCTGTATTTTTTATTAACCACAATACCCTGATCCAAATCCCCTTCCCTATAATCTTCCCTTACCAAATGGAAAATGAATTTTTTTAAAAAATGAAAAGGCCTTGCTCTGCTCCTCAACAGAGGTTTAATGATATAAAAAGTCTTAGTGTCACTAAGATCTTCCATTTTCCACCCATGCCATGGCAAATCCTGCCTTCCACACTTCTGAGGAATTTCCACCAATTGTTATCAAGAGGAACTTTTAAAATGAGCTCTAAGTTGAAGTATGAACACTTGCTGGTTTTTATCAAAACCTTCTCACCTGAAAGCCCCCCTCTGCAGTTTGCATTTTCAGAAACCATGTAGCTTATGGAACAGAAAAAAAGGTTTCCAGGGTTTTCTTCCAAAACTGGAGGCGTTGTTACTGCATATTATGTAAATATTTGTTTATTATGTAAGTATCTATTTGCTTGCCATCCATATGGCATTTTGTTCAAACTGTTCTTTTTTCCAGCCTAAGTCTGTTTTCCCACTAATCACAATATGCAAATATGTAAAAAATATATGTATAAAATAACACTTTCCCTGAATCTACCTACAGATCAAACCCGTGAAGACTTGTTTGTCATCCAGTTTCTAAAAGGAAATTCAAGCAGTGGATGCATAATAAACAATTAATAAATATATTTATATATTCAGGAGAAGGGGAACTCTAAGAGGATGTATGAAATTACTGTTCAAATCTATCAGACCTATGTATAAGTTCTGAAGACATGTGAAGAAAGATAAATGTGTGAGTTGTGTGTGTCAAGTGTCATCCAATTTACGGCAACCATAATAGAGCTTTCATGGTACATATGGTATCTAAAGCGTGATTTTACCATTAGGTAAAGGTAAAGGTTCCCCTAGACAATTTTTGTCCAGTCGTGTTCGACTCTAGGGGGCGGTGCTCATTCCCGTTTCCAAGCCGTAGAGCCAGTGTTTGTCCGAAGACAGTTTCTGTGGTCACGTGGCCAGCGCGACCTAGATTCGGAACGCTGTTTACCTTCCCACCGAGATGGTACCTATTGATCTACTTGCATTTGCATGCTTTCGAATTACTAGGTTGGCAAAGAGCTGGGACAAAGCGACGGGCACTCACTCCGTCATGTGGATTCGATCTTACGACTGCTGATCTTCTGACCCTGCAGCACACAAAGGCTTCTGCGGTTTAGCCCGCAGCGCCACCACGTGCCATCTAATCTGTATGACAGAAGCAGGTAAATGCAGGCTTCCAGGTGTTTTTGACTAGTAATTCCCATAAGTCTTCATCATTGGCTAAGGCTGAGAGAAACTGAAGGCCCAAAATATCTGCAGGACTACAGTTGCCCACCTATTGCTCTGTACAGGAAGAATTAAGATAGTTTCATGGCAGGTTAGAATATGCCTTTTTATTTATGTTAATATGGCATTTGACCCAGTGCACCTTCTGGAGGTCACATCAGAGAATGAACAAAGTCATTGCCCAACAATGACTTTTTCTCTTCTCTTTGGGGGAGCAAGCAGAACCCTCCCAGATGTTGTAAAGCTCCAGGTGACTTTGCGCTCAACCAGAACAGCCAACAGTTAGGAATGATGGAATCTGGGGGGCAACATATCTTGGAAAAGTACAAGAAATTCACTCCTGCCATGAAGCACCAAAGACTGCCACTATCTGAGGCAGGTCTTCATCCAGCAAGTCATCTAGCAAAGTCCTCCTTTATCCTGATTATCAATTCATGAAAGCAGAGGTGTTCAATGCCATGTAGCAAATAGAACTAGTTTATGGGGCAACATCCTGTAGCCCATCATGCCCAAGTAAGAGATCTCTTCAACAGTCCGTCTGAGTGATCCAAGAGTTATTCAGCTCACTCTCAATAGAATCTGTCCCCCCACCCCTGTGACATTATTAAGGAGCCCAGCCTGACTGCTTATATTGTATTGAGATGACATCCTATTCATTATGGTTCCTGATTGGCCTGGGAAACCTGTCTGACTGATATTCACATTTAGATTACTGGTAGTGGAATAGAAGTCAGGCTGAACTGAAGGCCTGTTGGGCCATTTCTCATGTTGTGTTGTATGCTGTTAAGTCACATCTGACTTATGACAACCATAATAAGGCTTTCAGGGTATGTGGGGTATTTAAGGAGTGCTTGTTCCAGTGCCACCACCCCACCCCCAATGAGTTTCCATGGCCAAGTAGGAATTTGAACCCAAGTCTCTGAAGTTCTTATCTGCTACTCTAACTGGTAGACCACACTGTCCCCCATTTGTCTTAATGTGCCACACTTCCTGAAATACAAAGCAGTTGCAGTCCATGAAACTTCACACCATTATTTATTTGTTAGTGTTTAAATTGTTTTGGTTGTGTTTTCTACCATATCTTGGAAACGGTTTCAAAACGCTTCATCACATGTCAAGATGAAAGGACCTGTCCCAAAGATTTTCCTCATCCCTGCCCAGTTCAGGTGAGAAAGCAACCAAGCAGGAAGGTCAGTTTTAAGAGGCAGCTCCAAGCAAGCTCTTAGATCCCCTATTGCATGGCTGGTGATACTCTGTTCAAGCAGCTCATCCTCTATAATCTATTTGTTCACCCTCCTCATAAACAGGCCTTTTCAGCAATGGCTCAAGCGTTGTTTGCAAACCTCCTTGTAGTAATTGGGCAGCTGAAAAGCCAACTATATAAATGCTAATTTAAAATATTCATTCATGCCGTCCTGAAGGCCAGGTAAATTACATCAGCTTAGCCAACATGTTGGCAAAAACAATCAGATGGATGTTGACTATTTCATTGTAAGTTTTCTTCTGTGAGCTTGTACTGACCACTTTTAATCAAAATTGCTTCCTTCAGGGTCACTAATCCTCAAGCTTTTCTGATTCGAGCAACTGTAATCTCCAAATTGAAACACTGGACAGCCTTTGTTTCTTGCTCTCCTTAATAGAGTGATTGAAGTCTCATTTGGTGGTGCACTTTATAAACCTTCCTAAAAATGCTTTAAAAACCCTCCTTAAAAACAAGAAGTGGCAGTCCTAGTATGACTAACTTTGTAACTCACTTGGTCTTCTTGTTCCGCTGAGTAATGCAGTAATCAGGAAGAAATGTCCTGAAGTGGCATAGTGGATTGTTTCATTTCAGAATATGGGAAAGGTTGGTTTTAAAATACTGCCCAACATTTTTTTTAAAAAAAGCCTTTGAACACTAACATTAGTAGGAAGTGAAGTTGGATAGGCCTACTCTGTTTGACACATTAGGGTTTTTGGTCCTCATAGGAAGAATGTGGGAGAGTAATTTAAAAAACAGTTTGAGCACATCACGAGAAGGCAAGACTTGCTGGAAGAGATAATAATGCTATGAAAACTTGAAGGCAGCACGTAAAAAAGGAGAGCAAATATGAGATGCATTGACTTCATAAAGGGAAGCCACAGCCTTGAGTTGTGCAGAGCTGAGCAGGGCTGCCGAAGTCAGGACATTTTGGAGGCTACTCATTCACATAAGTTGGAGGCAACCTGATCGCATTTAACAACAACAAATTTAAAAATATCTGCTCTTTGAAGTGGTACAGTTTGTTGGAGTTTTATTTACAACCTCATGGGCTGTTTGTAGTTTGACTGACTGGGAGGGACTTTTCTGACTGAGGTGATTAGCTATCTATCCAACACTAACCAATTATTTTTTTCCAACTTTTGAAATTCAAAGTGAGCCTGACCTCTCCACTAAGTGCTTTATCCCTTTTCTTTGATTACTTGGTGGCAGGTATTTGTTGATGTTGATCTGATTTGTTGGTTGCTGGTATTTGTATAGTAAAGAAAGTAGTATAGTGGTGCCTCGCTTAGCGATTGCTTCGTTTAACAATGTATTCGCTTAGCGATGGGGGTTTTTTTGAGGAATTTTCCGCTTCGTTTAAAGATGTTCTCTATGGGCGATTTTCACTTAACGATGTCCATTTTCGCTCATTTAAAAGTGTCTTAACATGTTTGAAACCTGTTTTAAATGCTTGGAATTGTTAGTGCACCTTGTGAAACATTTGCAAACTTAATTTGGCTTTGTTCTGAGTCTTTGTTAGTTTTTGATGAATTCCCCCCCCCCATTGGAATGCATTGAACCTTGAGAAGATTATACAATATGAGAGTAATATTATGATAGTAATCATATTATATACTAAAATCTGTACATGAATGGATTGAATGTTTGAAAGATGTCTGGAATTTGGGGGGACAACTGGGAAGACACTGAGATGTAAAAAACAAATAATTGTAAGCAAAGCATGTAACACGATGTTTGATAAACACAAAACAATGTAGATAGATTGAAAACTAATAAAATGTTTATTTTAAAAAGACACTTTTAAATGAGTGAAAACGGACATCGCAAAGCCATTGAAATGCATTGAGTAGGCTTCAATCCATTTCAATAGCTTTCTGATGTCCGTTTCGCTCATTTAAAAGTGTCTTAACATGTTTGAAACCTGTTTTAAGTGCTTGGAATCGTTAGAGCACCTTGTGAAACCTTTGCAAACTTAATTTGGCTTTGTTCTGAGTCTTCGTTAATTTTTGGTGATTTCCCCCCCCATTGGAATGCATTGAACGGACATGTTGGTAGCTTCAATGACACTGTCCAGCCATCTCATACTCTGACGACCCCTTCTTCTCTTGCCTTTGCACTTTCCCAACATCAGGGGCTTTTCCAGGGAGTTTTCTCTTCTCATGAGATGGCCAAAGTATTGGAGCCTCAGCTTCAGGATCTGTCTTTCCAGTAAGCACTCAGGTTGATTTCCTTTAGAATGGATAGGCTTGTTCTCCTTGCAAACCAGGGGAATCTCAAGAGTCTCCTCCAGCACCACAACTGAAAAGCATCAATTCTTTGGCGGTCAGCCTTCTTTATGATCCAGCTCCCACTTCCATACATCACTACTGGAAAAACCATAGCTTTGACTATGTGGAATTTTGTTGGCAAGGTAATGTCTCTGCTTTTTAAATTGAAACTTTAAGAGGGAATTAATGAGAAAAGGATGGACTCTGTGGAACTTGTAGCTACTTTCCTCTGTGGACCTCAGTACTTCTACTGCATAGCAAAAAGACAATTTTATCAGAAATTCAAAACTCTGCAACACAGTCTTATCTCAGCTTCACCTCTAGATAACAGCCAGTATAATGAATATGCCATTGGACTGGGACTTGGGAGATAAAGGTTTTATTCCCCTTTCAGCTGTGAAACTTAACTAGTGAACTTGGGCCCATCACTTGACTCCCCCAATCTTTTAGGGCTGTGTTGCCTCGGGGCTTCTTGGAGTTGAATTTTAAACCTCTGGAGAGACAAAGGTCAAAAACACCTGTGTAGAGAGGGTGTATGAGGGAACTGAGCCAATAGACCCGTCGTTCCATGGAAGCGTAAGGCCACAATAATGCAGTGTAAGACCACAGGCCTGTAGAGACTTTTCTGAGTACACGAACTCATAAAATACAGTGGGCCTACTTCTTTGTGAATTTGTAACTGAAGGTTTTCAATAGTTCTGTGACAGGAGATTGAGTGAAAAGTTTCATTTTGGTAAAAACAGGCACACTGAACTGTTTTCCCCCAACAACTACCCCTTCCATAGACATCTAGTTTGCCTTACGTGGGGGTTTTCAGGTCTCAGAACAGAGAACTGGTATGTTTTCTCAAGTCTCCAGGCAGAAAGCCAATCTCTAGAGCAGTGGTGGTGTGTGGATGGGTGGTTTTAAAGCCTGCATTCCCTTCTTTCCCCTTCCCTGTCTGGGTGGAAGATTCATGCTTCAGTGCAAAGGTGCATCAGTGTGTGTGATGCTTGTTTCCCTCCCAACCATTGCCTAGTTTGCCTCCATGATATCACACAGACCCATGACTGTCACCATACAAGGACCTGCCCCCTGATCTCAAATTATGGTCTTGAAATCTCAGTGAATGGGGCATGGCTAATCCAGGAACCTTTAGGTGCAAACCTTAGTCTACTGTTCTGCAATACTTTTTTTTTTCAAGCTGTGGGACTCAAAGTCAAGTCCAGCCTCTGCCGGGGAAGCACAGTGGGGAGTCAGACTCCCAACCTCTGCTTCTGCAGCCAGATACTTAAGCCACTGAGCTATACGACAGTTCTTCATTACTTCCAAATTGCCATCACACAAGTGATAAATCTTACCTTCTGTCTTCATGAATTCAGGGTCTGTGGTTTTGCTCACCTTCGCTGAAGACTGGAATGTGTAACTTAACTCCATACCTTTCATCCTATTTAGTTCAGACCTTTTTATGAGAAACAAACTTGTGCTCTCTGCTGGCAAGGTGAAGTGACTATAGATTCCAGAATTGTTCAGAAAAAGCAGAGTACAATCTTTCCACAGAAAGAGATGTCATCATTACAACAGCATGAAACATTGATATTTAGGTTCTGGGAATTAAGCCAAATGAAATAGCAGTGAAGCTGAAGAAAGATGCATCATCTCCACCTACCCCCTTTTAAAAAGAAAAGGCCTTTGCCAGAGATGCTGCTGTCTCGTTAACACAAAGGAGATCTTTATTTGCAACATTACATTTCCACTGCTACACTCATATTTCAGAGTAGTTTAATATGATATTTTAATTCAGATTTTTTTTTCTGTTAAAGAAGAACTCTCTCGGATGTATCCATCTCAGGGCTGGCCTTACCATTAGGCAGATATTCCATCTTTTCCTTCAGAACGGTTTTTGTTTTTGTTTTTTTGGTCAGGGGGAGAGAAAAAAGGGTGGAATTTGTAGTCAGAAAACACAGTAGGATTTAAAAGTGGACAACAATGATGTGTGGACCCTTATAAAATACTGTTAATAAGGCAAGGTAAATGCATGGTTAAAGCTTGATTCAGGAGCACCTAAGTGTCACGAAAGGGCTGCGAGCTGTTTAATTAGTTAGCATAATTAATATGTTTGTTACTAGGAAAAAGAGAGAGGCACAAGCAGGATTTTTTGCCTCAGAAAGGGAAGGATATCAAGGACACAGCACACTCTCATTTGTCTACCTCAGGCAGTAGAATACCTTGAGTCACCCCTGGCCTGAATGTCTGGGATTCACAATGAGGAGACAATTGTTTCCCTGGCCTATTTCTCACATTTTCTGAAGTGTATGTGAGATAGTTCCTGACCCTATTGGGGGGGGGGGGAGACGTTTGCCATAGACAAGCCAGAATGACCATATCTTCCAGTATACAAGGGACAAAAATGAATCCACCATTTGATATTTTATGAATAAATTTACAGAGTGAAGTAGTGCATCAACCAAACAGGACAGGAAGTACCGTATTCAGAGCTACACCTAACCAAACACATTAACACATTGGCTTCATAAATTATGTTTAAATATTAGATACCTCTCATTATACCTCTTTGAATGTGTCCCTTTTGTTTGTAGAAGAGATTTTTAGATCCTGGTCATGACTCCTACTGCCATGGAGATATAGATAAATAAAGATGGCCTAATTATGAGGAAGTGCATTTTGATCCACAAAATGAACTGAAACAAATTTATTTGTCTCTCAGATGCCACAATATTTCATCCCTTCTTCTTCTTCTTCTTCTTCTTCTTCTTCTTCTTCTTCTTCTTCTTCTTCTTCTTCTTCTTCTTCTTCTTCTTCTTCTTCTTCTTGTTTCTTTTCAATTTTGCCAACATGATAAGACAAGTTAAGATGGCTACGTCTTCGGAAAGCAAACAGGTTTGTAATACTTTAAAGATTAACAAGTTATATTTGGCACAAAATGTTCTGTACTGTAGTGTGCTTTCCCAGAGCCATGAATTATCACCTCAGGATATAGTCATTTATACAGACTAGGGATGTGGGGGTGGGGCACCTGACAAGTAATGGAAATACAGAAGTGCAAATCAGGATAATTTTCTCTACTTGAAAATTCTGCATTCCTATTCCTTCTGCCCTGTCTGACTTCAACACAAAACATACTGTGCATCAAGATATTAGTCAAAAACCTTTCTTCACCATACATGCATTAATCATTTTACCTATGTGTTGATGGACTTGTGGTCTGCCAGTGATTTTTGAATGACTCTTAACAACCACCATCAAGATCTCTGTCACCCATAGGATCACCCCTAAGACCACTCCTAGGACTCTTAACAACCCTTAAATGACACTGACAGGACTGTCTCCATATGCCCCTCCTGCCATATACAGTATATGGGTTCAAAGAGAAAGTCACTGCTATTTCATAGAGGAAATAAAGGTTCTGGGATTTCTACCACTTACCACATTGTACAAGGCTACACCCCATGTTTCTGAAGAAGTGGATCACACTCTGCAAACGTTCATGCCCAAGAACACCTGTTAGACTTTTAAGGAACCAAAAAGTATTTCTGGAAATGGTTTGTATTCTATGAAAATGTACACTGTAATAAATGTGCTAGAGTTTAAGGCATGACAACTGTTTTGTGCTTTTTGCTATAAGTATTGGTTGTTTTTATTACAATCAACACAACTACCTCCCTGGACATTTCTGCAGTCTAACATGCAATCCACTTTTCACCAAGGAATGTAGATCAATTCACTGATGGAGAAATTTATTGCCAAGACACTTAGCTATCCTTAGTCATGTCATCGAGTCCATGGCTGAACTGCCCTCTCCATACTGTAACAGATTTATGCACTCATTTGGTTTATGTGTAAATTAACTTGGTTTCGTTCTGTCCTATATCAGATTATAATCTTTGTTCCAAACATAGTAGAATATAATAACTCAATCTCTATCAACCAAAACAGATCCATAACACAACTGGTGATGTTCTTTCTGCTCTTGGTTTATAATTAGAGGCTCATGAGTAGGTGGTCAGGCTGATAATTGTCTCTGTTCTTCAGCATTAGCAACGCGCTGCACCTAATAGGTGTGATGAGATTAGTATGTGGAAGAGCAGATGGAGATAAACAGAGATAATGCTTGGCAGAAAAGGAGGAGGATTAAACCAAAATAACACACCCATTTTCCCAAAGGATTTTGGAAACAGTGGGGAGCAGAAAATTCCACTGCCATTACAACTTTATAGAGTAGATATGGGTTGAGTTTCCAGTCACCTACTAAGTTATACCTAAGCTGAAGATGCTTATCTTCCTCTGCTCACTGGTATAGTCACACTGTTGCAGCACTGTTAACCACAGCCACAACCTTGTATTGCAATTGCTCCAAGGCAGGATGGCTATGTGCTCAACTGTAAAGAGGACTATCCTCCTATTTGAAGACATACTTTCTTGGAACAGCTGTCTAGTCAAAGTCTGTTTTCAATACAGAAGGATCCTGTATCCACAGGGGATTGGTTCCAAGCCCCCCTGCAGATGCTGAAAAATGTGGATTATAGCAACTATTATTATAATAGTGAACACTATACATAGCATGGTCTCTGTTCCCCTCTAGTGGTCAGTTCTGTAACTTCATCTTTAGAAATATATATTTCTAACATTTTTCTTTTAATTTTTTTTTAATATTTTCAGACCGTGGATTAGTGAATCCATAGATACTGATCCAATGGATATGGGGGTTCTACTGCATAAAGAACCCCAACAAGGAGAAACCCAGGACTTGAAGTTCCCCATCAATTAGTATTCAGTGGACAGACTAGGGTGGTCATAAGGTCCTACACACCTCTATTTGCAGAGGCTGGAAAAGTAAACTTGGGGGATTGAGACTACAACTTGCCCACAACCATTGTGACCAGCAGGCATGCTGGTTAGAGCAGTGGTCCCCAACTTTTTTGACACCAGGGACCGGTTTAGTTGACGACTAGAGATGGGGGTATTCGTATATGAATAAGGACCTTATTCACATAACCTAATAGGAGCATGCTGACAGGAGGCAAAGCTTTGTTCACCGCTCACCCCCTGGTCGTAGCTCATCTGTCCTGGCAGCCCGGTCCTTCCAAGGTCACGGACTGGTCTGCAGCCTGGGGGTTGGGAACCTGGGGGGGAGTTTAGAGGATTCTGGCATTTGTAGTTCAAAAACAGCCAAACCTGTAATATGCAAAGTTATCTTTCTCATCTTTTGCCGTCTCTTTTGGGTATCTGTGAGTAGCCATTCTTCTCCAGAGTTTGTCATGCTGACACAGGATCTACCCAATTTCTTGCTTCCACTGTTTCTTTGAACAGAAACAAATAGATATTTCATAGGAATAATATTAGTGCACTTTTGAGGTTTAAACAACAGCTTTTCCAGATCATTACTTCCAAACCCAGTGTAAGATGTTGATGACATAAAGCTCTAAATGACTCGGATTCTGAATATCCGAAGGAACACCTCTTCCTCATAGATGTTAGGATCATCAGGAAGACCTGTTGCCAGTACAACCTCAGAGGCTTCCCACACGGGCCCAAGGTGTGGAATTCTGAGGTGTTTCTGGCACTTTTATCATCCTTTCCTTCAGGGAGGTAAGCAAGTAAAAGCACAGATCTCTGCTCTGCTCTGGAAGTGAAATGTGAGGTTCATGCTTTCCCTGGTTTGTGAAGCTATGGATTTGTATTTTGAACTCCAGATAGTGGATTCTTGTAGCGTTGCAGTTTTTAAATCAATATTTATATACTCCACTCTGGGGCCACAAGGCAAAGGGTGTGCTATAAATTTGAAAAATAAATAAGCTTTTATGGATCATTTGTCCATTGCTGAAGGGGAATCCAAACATTTCCATGCTTCATACCTCCTTTGCTGGTTATGAGAACCCAACCACCTTTTCAAGAGTGGTTCAAGTTCCAGGAGAAACACCATTTCCCCAACACAGAGACTTCCATTTGTGATTGCTTGACAAAATATAGATACAGTGGTGCCTCGCTTAATGAGTGCCTCGTTTAGCGATGAATTCGCATAACAATGTGTTTTTTAGAAAATAATATGCACCGTATAACAATGTTTCCTATGGGCGATTTTCGCTTAGCGAAGTTTGGGACCATGCTTCGCATAACGAATGCGATTTTAGGTCCCCTGCTTCACTTAACGATGTTTCTTTTTTCAATTTAAAAAGTGTCTTAGAAGGGTCAAAAACGGTTCTAAATGCTTGGATTCGTTAGAGGACCCCCTAAGTCGTGTGCAAACCTGATTTGGCTTTGATCTGACTTTTTGTTAATTTATGGTGAATTTTTTTTTCGGCCCATAGGAACCAATGGAGCTGTCAAAATCTGACAGCTCCATTGGTTCCTATGGGCCGGAAAAAAATTCACCATAAATTAACAAAAAGTCAGATCAAAGCCAAATCAGGTTTGCACACGACTTAGGGGGTCCTCTAACGAATCCAAGCATTTAGAACAGTTGCTGAGTCTTCGTTAATTTTTTGTGAATTTTTTCTTCCCCCATAGGAACCAATGGAGCTGTCAGATTTTGACAGCTGTCAAAAGTTGGGCGAAAAAAATTCACCATAAATTAACGAAAAGTCACATCAAAGCCAAATTAACTTTGCATCCATTTTAGAGGGTGCAGAAGCTAATCCAAGCATTTAAAACCATTTTTGACCCTTTTATGACACACTTAAATTTGCAAAAATTGACTTCGCAAAGCCATTGAAATGCATTGATTCAGCTTCAATACATTCCAATGGAGGAAACATTGTATCGTTTAACGATGTTTCCTATGGGTTTTTTCGCTTAAGGACGGCAATCCGTGCCTATTGGAACGGATTAACCGGTTTCCAATGCATTCCTATGGGAAATGGTGTTTCACATAACGATGTTTCACATAACTTTTTTTTTGAACCAATTAAAATCGTTATGCGAGGCACCACTGTACTCTTTCCTTCTGCTTCCCATCTTGGCTTGCAGTTCCCAAGAGTGACCATTACTGAACCTTCTCCAAATCTACGTGGCAACATCAGAAAGGAGTTTATTGGATGAGAGAAGGCAAGAGGAGAACCAATCAGGAAGAAGCAGGAAAGGATTAATTTGTTTTCCCAAGGAGGGAGTTAACAGAGGGAGCGGTATTTTGTGTCCCGGGGAGGGAGGTTGAGTTTTTAGAGTGGGATGGAAAAGAGAAATGCTTTGTATCAGGGAGAGCAAGAATCATAGAATCATAGAAAAGTGAAGTTGGAAGGGGCCTACAAAGCCATCAAGTCCAACCCCCTGCTCATTGCAGGAATACAATCAAAGCATATCTGCCAGGTGATTAAGTTTTTCTTCAACGCCTCCAGTGTTGGAGTACTCAACAACTCCTGAGATAACTGATTCCACTGTCGTACTGCTCCAACAGTTAGCAAGTTTTTCCTGATATTCAACCGAAATCTGGCTTCCTTTAACTTGAGCCCATTGTTGTGTGTCCTGCACTCTGGGATGATCGAGAACAAATCTTGCCCCTCCTCTGTATGACAATCTTTTAAATATTTGAAAAGTGCTATTATATCACCCCTCAGCCCTCTTTTCTCAAGGCTAAACATGTCAGGTTCTTTCAGCCTTTCCTCAAAGGGCTTGGTTTCCAGCCCCCTGATCATACTTGTTGCCCTCCTTTGAACTTGTTCCAATTTGTTAACATCCTTTTTTAAGTATGGTGTTTGGAACATAACAAGGTTTGCTATGGGAAAGTTGGCATGCCTGATTATTGTAACCTCAGGCTAGAGTCTGTGCAATTTAACAAATTGTTACTTTTTGATAAATATCTTATTTTTATGTTTCAAATTTAAAACCGCATGGGCTTAAGTGTAATGAGTTCAGCTGAAGAAGATCTGGAACCAGAGGGGTTAATTACAGCTGAGGAAAATGCTGGGCAATTAGAATCACAAACAACAGAATCACTGCCAGATTCTCCTCCCCCACTAGCCACAGTGAGGGACAAGCTTCAGCAGATACTCACAACATGAAGATCTGAGGTTCGCATGAATGCTTCGCACAGGAACATCAGGTCGACCAGCCCTGGGTTTTAACAGGATGGAATGTTTCTAGGAGTCTGATGATTGTTGCTCCTATATAATTTGTACCTAGAGGCTTGGAAGCCTGTGGAAGCAACAAGTGAATTCTCTGGCTCGCGTCCACACTCCTGCTTGTCTTGAACCTTGCTTTCTTGACCCTTGGCTTTCAGACTCTGACTGCTGACTACACTTCGTGTTTTGGCTCTGATGATTTGGCATCTGTTTTGTATCTCCCAGGCTACTGACCTTGGATTGGCTTATTGGACTCTCACCCACTGAATCCCCTGGGAATGTGACATTAAGACAAGCTTGGTGAAACTAAAGGGGAGTTCAAAGTTGAATAGCCAGTTAGTGACCCAGAGAGTTTATGCCTGAAGGAACTGGCTGCTCTTTGAAAGTGTGTTGCGGGCTAGTGGGGATTGTGGAAAGGATAAGGCATGAAGTAGGCTTGCTTTGCAGGGACAGGAAATAAATAGTTTATCCCTACCCCCAACCTTGGGGATATATCCTTGCAATTGCATTCCCATAACAATTGCAGTCAAAAAACATATTCACAGAGAAATCAATTTCTAGAAGAAGTGTCCCCCCCAAATGGAGGGAGGGAGGGTAGAACTGTGAAAGCACATCAAAAACAATCCAGAACATTGCATTCTGGAGATAATTTAGCTAAGATATGTCAGCTGGATTATCTCTGGAATGCAACCAACAACTTCTTTTGCATCTCTAATTCTGAAATCATGTGTAACAAAACAGATCATGTTGCTTGGGAGGAAATGTAAGAGCAGGAAGATACATTTCTTCAAACCTGTGTTTTGCTAGCTGTACAAGTGCTGTAGGTTTCTATAGATTTTACAAAAATGCTCAATTATCATCTAGAGCAGGGGTCTCCAAACTTTTCAGCATGAGGGCCACATCATATATTTTAAAAAATTTTGAGGGCCAAAGGAGCACACATACAGGCATGCATATGCACGCACGCAAGAGTTGAAGGGAACGGACCTGAGCTTGTGGATCTGAGCCTGCAGCATTTGCCTGGCTGGATAAAAAGGCAAGGCGGACTGGATGTGGCCCACGGGCTTTAGTTTGGAGACCCCTGACCTAGAGGGCTGTCTTTTTCTTTAATAGTTACATGACAATAACAGAGGATGCAATGGATGTTTTTCGAGCACTCGATCCTATGACCCACAGTGCACTCATAGATGGCAGTGCAAGTGGCATTCTTGTTTTCCTGCATAGTAGGCCAGACCAAAGAAGGGAACATTGTCTGAGAAGCTGCAGTCCCATTCGTTTTGCTGCTCTGGAAAAGACTAGCAGGCGTTCTGGATCGTGGGATGCTCTGCAGATCTATACCTGTAAAGAGATGGTGAAAGGAGATTCCATATTCCAAGCAACCTCCTCATGAGGCAAGTACCTACAAAGCAACTCAATTGTTAATATGTTTTTAGTTTAAATTCTTTCTTCTTTCCCACTTTTTTTTGGTGGAGGCAGGTAGAGAAAATATCTTGCTGCAGGGCAGCAAATAAGGCCTAGTACTACCCAAGTCAAGGTGCAGAGTACCCGGGACCAGGCAAGTTATTTTGGTACATGACTATCTCTTTCCATTCCTCACAACAGCAAAATTCCGATAACAAAGTAATTCAAGAATAGTTATTGTCGATAAATGTCACTCTATCTCTGCTGCCTGAGGCAGCAGGCTTACTCAGCTTAATAACAGCACTTCTTGTCTGTCCAACTGTCACACACAGAGAAACAAAAACAAGCAAACTTTCCCAGGTCTTTCTTAAACTTCCAACTAAGGCTGAATATGCTCCTCTAATGATTTCTCCAGGGAGTTTGAAAGCACTTACCTTGCAACACCAAGCATGTTTCCTGTATTTAAAAAGAGAAAAGCCTACCCTTTCTTCATATTCTGCCTTTTGACACCTTACATTTCATATCCCTTAAAACGTCACATACATTCCAGGTAACTCTCACATATTGACTCAGGCTGGCACAGACTCTATTGAAGAGCCTTGAATTTCCTTCAGCATTTTCCTGTTTGTGTCCCTTGGTTCGCCTCAAACAGCAGCACACTCAATAAGCAGGCTCTCTTCCCAGGTTTGACAGGCTCTTTTGGGTGGTTTAATGTCTGGCCTACTTCACCCTAACATTTCTCCTCCAGACTCCTTGACAAGGCATTAATAGCTTGATCCAACACTTTGCAAGGCTGGGCATTTTTCTCCCTACTTGTTAGGAGGCAAAAAAAAAATTTCTTTGTAACTACTGATGAGAAATGAGCCATAGCGCTTTCCAGGTCTTTCCCCAGGGCACTGCCTTGATCAAAACCTTTTACAGGACTTTTATAGTGTATTGGAGACATCCTGATGACCATTATTTCTTTTCCCCAGTAATGGGTAGTGGCAAGAGATTCGATCGTTTTGCTGAGCTCAGAGGCATTACAGTCACATTGAAGGTCCAGCTTGCCTCTTTTTAATTGGATCTTTTCTTGGCAAGGCCAGCTAGCCATAGGTGCAGAGACATTTAAATTTAAATGAGCTGACATTTTTGAATGGAAAAAGCTGGCCGTTTTCGCTTCCCATTATGCGAGGGAGGGATTAATCTAGAAGAGTTCCCTAGAAGCAGGAAGAGTGTTACCTTATGTGGAAAACCTAATGCTTATTTTATAAAATCTATCTCTAGTGATACCTCCAATTCCCAACAGTTTACATTTATTTAAAATATTTTTACTTGCCTTTCTCCTTAAAAATGATCCAAGGTGGCTTACATCATTAAAAGATAGTATTTAAAACAATGGTGAATATACAAATACAAAAAGGAGCAGACAAATAGTACACTACGAAAAAAACATAAGCAACACCAAAACACATTCAAAACTGTAAGTTACAACAATCCATTTAATTACCTCACTCAAGGAAAGCTTGCCTGAAGAGAAAGGTCTTTGCTTGTTTGTGGAAGGACAGTAAAGCCTGACCTCCTGTCGGGGGAAGCTCTAAAGTCTGGGGAGCAGCAACAGAGACGGTCCTCTCCCATGTACCCACAAAGCGCACCTGTGAAGGTGGTGGAAGCGAGAGAAAGCCTTCTCCTGGTGATCTTAACGCTCAAGCCAGCTTCAAAAGGGAGATGCAGTCCTTGAAATAGGTCACACCCAAGCCATTTAGGGCTTGATAGGTTAGAGAACAAACAACTTGAATTCAGCTCAGAAACGGATTGGCAGTGGAACTGCTGTAACAGGGGGATTATGCAATCCCTGTAACCAGCCCCAGTCAGCAATCTGCCCGCTGCATTGTGGGCCCTCTGGAGTTTCCAAGCACTTTCCAAAGGCAGCCCCGTATGGAGCACATTACAGTAATCCAGTCGAGATGTAACAAAGGTATGTGCTAACATGGCCAAATCAGACCTCTCCAGGAATGGGCATAGCTGCTGCACTAGTTTTAATTGTGCAAAGCCACTCCTGGCCACTGCAGAAACCTGGACATCCAGGCTCAGAGATGAATCCAGGAGCACCTCTAATCTGTTTTCAGAGGGAAAGTAACTCTATCCAGCACAGGCTGTATCCCTGTTTCCTGATCTGCATTTCAGCTAACCTGGAGAACCTCTGCCTTATCTAGATTAAGTTTCAGTTTATTCACCCTCATTCAGTTCATTATTGACATTAGACACTGATCTAGAGCTGAAACAGTTTCCTTACATTTAGATGGTAAGGAGAGATAGAATTGGGTGTCATCTGCATACTGGTGACATTGAATCCCCAAACTCTGCAGAGTCTCTCTCAGTGGTTTCATGTACTGTAGATGCTAAATAACATAGGAGACAAAACAGAACCCTGAGGGATGCTGCAGGCCAACAACCAGGATTATGGAGTCCCCCAGCACCACCTTATGAGTTTTCTCCTCCAAGAAGGACTGGAGCCACTGTAAAAGAATGCCAGCTACATTGGGGCAGGAAAAGTGGGGCCACCAACACCATTTTTTACGATCTCTCTGGTCCCTCTGGAGCCAGAGGAATTGGGGGCCAGCTTTGGGTTTTTCTGTACCCAAAGGCCTTCCACAACAACAAATTTTGCGCTGGGCATAGTACAGCCCCTCCAAGATGCTCAAGATCCCCTCAAACAAAAAAACAAACAAACAAACCTCCAAAATAAATCAAAACAGTATTTGGTCACTTCCAATTTGGATTCATTTTAGATTTTGGCATGTCTTGATCGGATGCAAAGCAGAAGGTTAGGGTCAAAACAGTTTATATAATTAACACATCATTAGAAGATGGAACATTAGCATTTTGGTCCTGCAGCGCTCCCTCAGCTGAGTACCTGAGCAGTTAGAATGCAAGCTAAGACAGTGCTTAACTCCTGATAACCTATCGCGGAACAAAGTAGGCTACAACAGGATTACGATAGGTGAGAAGGGGGAAGACTAATCTGGGGAACTCGACTCTGTTCTGTGAATTCAAAACTCTGCAACATGGTCATTTTTGAAGATGCGTTCATTTTTTGAGATGCGTTCAAACACTTCTTCTGCATCCAGGAGTTATAACAACATTCCCCTGCAGAAACAGCTGCAATAAGAAAACTGCAGCAGTCTTGCTCCCTTTCTCATGTGTTTCATGGACCTTGTAGTCTTTCTCTGTGAAGACCTGAATGCCTTAGGTAAATCATCCTCCTTTCTTATGTCAAGTGTAGCTCATTATATGCCAGGATTAAAAACCTCTCTTACAGCACAAATGAGCAAAGAAGACAATTAAAATCCGATAATGGCAGTGTTTATGTGCTCATTAAGTTGTCATTAGACAGTCAAGAGACGTATATCCTTCCTTGTGAACATTTTCTTTCTATCTCTGTGAATATTCCACATTACAAAGTAGCTCTAACACAAGCTGGAAAATGTGATTTGCATTTTAAATTTCCAGCTTTGATGGAGAGACTTGCTGAGTCTCAGAGCACATAGCTGCTGAGGTCTCCTGTAAGCTACTGAGGGCTCTTGTCTCCCCATTAATTAACTTCTAGTGATCCACCTTTGTCACTGTTGAAACTACAGAGATCATTTGCAAGCTCTGCATTTTGTTTGAGGAGAAAAATGAGCAAGAGAATGGACATTTTTCACTCCTTAACTGGAATATATGCTTTTGTGGAGTCTGACTAGAAAGTAATTGAACGTATTCTTGAGCCCATATGAACAAGAACAAATGTGATCATTCTTGTGTGAGCATTAGATATTCAACTTCCCTGCACTGAGTATATCCATTGTTCCTTTATCCAGGACCAACTCAAGACAATTTGCTGTGCAAGGTGGAGGCCATGATGCCTACCTGCAGCACACATAGTCCGTGTACCAAAGTGTTCTATTGGACTGTCATTCTAATCTAGGCCCTACGTGTAACACAGTTTTAAAAGAGATCCTTCCTCAAGTCATGAAGGATGTTTCTTTGTCATAGCTCACGATTTTCCCTACCCACACATCTTGGATGTAGCACAGCTTGTTTTGTAACTGGTCATTATATGGTAATCATGGGCAGCTCAAGACATGTATCTCTGAGAAACTCTCATTGTGAAAGGGAAAAAGGACTAGTCATAGGGACTACTCATTTCCTTAATATCTAATTCTGTTCCGAGGCAGACGCTTTATTTCATGGTAGGCTGGCTGTTTATCCTTTTTTTAAAAAATAATTTTTGGTTTTTTGCATGTGTAACATGACAATATAAACTTAAATTACACTAAAAATATTTATTCTATTGACATGATGGCTGTCAGTTTGAATCGTTGTCAGAAGAAGCTCCTGTGTTTGGAAGCACTCTCTGCTTGATTGGTATCCCAATCCAAGTTTAGTTTAAAGACAAGAAACCATCAGGAAGCAGAGCAGCACAGATAAAAAAACTGTCCATCAACCATCATCTGTTTTTCCCATTCTTGTTACACGTACCATATTTGTATGCTGAAAGCCAGTGCAGTGCAGTGGTTAGTGCCAGACCAACACTCAAGATACCCTAATTTTAAATCACTGAGCAGCCATTAAAACAACAACAACAACAAAAAGCACCACTGGGAGAGTACTGTAAGTGGTAAATACCTCCTTGGATGTTCCTCATACCTCCAAAACCTTATTAGTGTTATGGTAAGTATCCTTGCGATACAAGGATATCTGCAAGTGGGATCTGAAGGCCTTAGAAATGGACCTCAACAGATGGGAAACGTTGACAAGAGACCCTTGTCCAGCAGGCCGAGGCAAAAAGGCAGTCCCAAAACCAGCCAAATCAGGGAGCTGGACAGGGGACAGATTGTATTTATCTTCAATGTGGCTTTCTCAGCCACACTAGACGCTGTTCCAAGTCCTCTATTCAGAGCACGTTACCATAGTCTCTCGAAACTGAAGGATGCTTACACAAGTTAGGAATGACTCAATGGCACATTGTAATGCATTTCTATTTAAATTATGGCATTTATTTCTGAATTTGGCATGCACATTAACAAATGGAATGTTTTATACAAGTGCACGCTCTCTTTTGTCCTCCAGAGAGAGAAAAAGAGCCACCCAAGTCGATTCTGAGACATGTTCTCTGCTTTCCACTAGTAGACATCAGTTTCCTGCCCCTGCCAAGAGACTCCAGATATGAAAGTGTCCCAGTGGAAAATATTGCTCCAAATGAGAAATAAGTTATCTGAAGGCTGCACTTTAGGACAAAAAGAGAGGGGGGGGCAGCATTCTTCCATCAGATCTGCTTACAGAGATGTTCCAAGTTAGATTTCAACAAGGAGCAAAGTCTTACTCTTGACTGTATTCAGAATTTGTATTTTTAAATGTATTTTAACTACTGTACTCTGTAGATTTTAAGATTGTTGCAGATTTCTAAGACTGTGTCCTTGATTTGAATCATGTGTGGACTGGATTTTAGCAATCCAGTGCACACAGAATGCTGCCTTATACTGAGTTAGACCATTGCCCTTTCTAACCTCTGTAATGTCATCTCTGACTGGGACTGGTTCTCCTAGGTTTCAAACCCAATTCTTCCTGGCCTTATTTCATGATACTTGGTACTCTCTGTTGGGTCTCCCATCCAAGCACTAATCCTGCTTAGCTTCTAAAATCAGGTGAGATCATGTGTGCTCAAGGTAGTGTGGTGGCCTTTTTCCTTTTTACATTTGTGAGAAGACAGATGTGAATTTATTTATTTATTTATTTATTTATTTATTTATTTATTGATTGATTGATTGATTGATTGATTGATTGATTGATTGATTGATTGATTGATTGATTGATTGATTGATTGATTGATTTATACCCCGCCTATCTGGCCCACAGGACCACTCTAGGTGGCTTCCAATATAAAATCAGATAATAAAAACATAGACAATTCACCCTATCTCCTGTCGCTTGTCCCAGTTCCTGCCAACCTAGCAGTTCGAAAGCATGCAAATGCAAGTAGATAAATAGATACCACCACGGTAGGAAGGTAACGTCGTTCCGTGTCTATTCGCGCTGGCTACGTGACCACGGAAACTGTTTATGGACAAACGCTGGCTCTACAGCTTGGAAATGGGGATGAGCACCGTGCCCTAGAGTCAGACATAACTGGACTAAATTTCAAGGGGAACCTTTACCTATCAGCCTTTGCAAGCCAGGGGCCTCCATGTTTATTGACAACTGCCAGGATTTCCCATATCCTACTGCTGCTGGCTTTTTCTTTTCTTTTCTGGTCTATTCTGTACTTCCTGTCTTACTCCTATGCCTGAATCATGTTGTAGATTCTAATCATATCCTTTGATACATTACTCCAACACACACACACCCCAATTTACTTCCCTCTTTCTTGGCAGATTTTGGCTTCTAGCAGTATAGAATGTGGGGAAGGGAACGAATTCTGTTTCAGAGGAGGAACCCACCATTCATGAGCATGCTGCAGAATATGTGGAGGCAATTGATTTTATAAGTTCACAATCACAATTGAATTTCTCAGCTTTTTTTTCCCAAAAGGCTTGCTGTGGAGGGTGGAAAAAACAGTATTTCTCATATAATAATGACTATCTTTAGGGTACAGAAGACAATAACCCAACAACCTCTCTTGGGAAAGGCGAAACACATTGACTGTGAATCTTTTCCCCCCTCTCTTTTTTCAAAAGGGGAAATGTTTGTGTGGCATGTGAAATGAGAGAGCAAAAAAGCAATTCAGGTTATTGCTGACTGGGGCTTATGACAATTCTCAGATGACAAATATTTTAAACGTTCATCTTCAGGGCTAGAAGATAGAAACAATAAATACCATGAGTGTTAGGCAAGGAGAGCCTCAAACTTTTCAAAGGAATTCAGGAATCCCCATAGAACTGCTATCCTGCAGCAGGTAGAAAGAAGTGGTCACATCAAATGGCCAATGCTCAGTGGTGCAGTAGTGCTAGCAATACTGATTCCCTAGTCAAAATTGTGTGTTCAAGGCAACCTTTCTGGCATCTTCTTAGCTCCCGTCAATTTAAGATGGAAGTTCTTGCCCTACCAGCCTTTGCATCTGGAACCAGGTCTAGTAGCAGCTCATGAAATTATTTAGACTCTCCAACATTTCCACACAGAAAGACAAAGGAAAGGAGAGGAAACCAGATTATTCCATCCCAGGCCCATGAATATATGCTTTCAATATGCTACAGTGCATTCTAGACTGTGCAGAGACGTACTACAATTCCCTAAATAGATGCGGTGCACTGGAGAAATTCTAATTGTATCTGGCTTCCTCTGTATGAGGGCTTTGATAACATTAGCTTTATTTACACATACACAGCAGGCAAAGGATATGTGGCAGCAAAGAGACATTCCTAAAAGGTGGCAGGATTGCTACCCCATGTCAGATCCCCAGAAAGAGGCCCTGTTTGCCCAAGTTACCTCCTCATAGCTCTGTGCCCATTTCTTCTTTCATCCTGCAAACAGCTGATTTGTTTGTTTGCATTAACATATGTCATGCCAAAATCTGACTAAACACATGGTTAAAAGCATTTACCACTGTCACTGTGAACACACAACCCATTTCAGGAGAATACTCACTTCTATTCAAGCCTGTGCACCAAATCCAACCCTCCCACATGGAGTCACTTCAGGCAAAGCTACAGTGATAGACACAAAGGTTAGAGTCACCCAAAGTTGGTCATTACTGCCATAAGAACTTCTCATGAGAGGCCACACAAAGAATGAAACAACAAGACACTTAAAATAAAAAAGTAAACAGGACAGAAACATGGAGAAGGAATAAACAAAAATAACAGCGGCTAACATGGCTTCTGTCACATTACTTTCCCCCGCTCGCTTAGAGCAGAGGTTTCCCTTGAAAGTAAGTCTGGAGGCTAGGCAAAGGGCCTCTGCCCAAACTCTAACCTAGCTATAGAAAAGGGGTGCAAAATTTTTGGCCTTCCAGATGTTTTGACAACTATCAGCCCCACCCATCACTGGCCATTTTGGGCTTGAATATTTCTATCCTGTAAAATGGAAACAGGCTTTCTAGAAATGACTCTAAACATGATTTGCTTGACCAGTGCAGAAAATTTTGTTGACACTACTAGAAGCTACCTTTGGAATTGATGGCTTTACTGAACAATATTCAAACTAGTTCCACCACTCTGTTACAAGTAACTGGCATATATGATGCCCCAGGAAAATCATTAAGTTGGGTCTCACTGGTGGTGGGTTACTACAAAAGAGTTTTTGGGATGTCTTTGCTTCCACATATCTTTTGCTTGCTTCCCAATATTGGTGAGAGGCCGTAGTATTTTGTTACTTGCCTTAAAAGTTTTTCCTGTCTTTGGGGGGGAATAAACAGAGTAGCTACTCATATTGCAGATAAGCGATCCTCCCTCCCCAAAAGCCACCATCTTAAGAGAAGTGTCTTAAAATTATGATTGTTTTATCTTCATGCTTCTCATGAATCTGCACCTGGTACTGTACCGGATACCCTGCCTTTCCATATATGTAATGGTATTAGCCTGCACTAATGGGAATTGTTGGGAGGTGCAGCTATATAGAAGAGGGGCTGTAGCAGAGTGTAAACAGATAAGGAAGATATAGAGAAGAGAGAGGTTTGAAGAGAAGGTTCGGGTTTTGAGGCAGAGAGAAAGTTTAAAGAGTGAATAGTGAGAAGGTTATCGTATTAGTTAAGATAGAAGAAGTTAAAGAAAAATACTGAATGCTTTATGTAACTTTAAGATTGTGCTTAAGAATTATTCCTGAAACAACTTGCAATCAATAAAACTGTTTTTATTTCAAAGTTAAGTACTGAATGGATCTCAGTCTTTCATAGGAAACATGGTTGGTAAAGAGATCAACTGGTGGCAGTGTGGTAAAGGATGTGTTGGGATACTCGGTGATCTCTGCGTTTGGTGAAACAAGCAGGGGCCACGGGGTAAATGTCACAGGTACACTGATAGGTTTGAGTCCCATTTTAACTCCCATTTACTTAGAGATGTTAGTAGGACAACTGAGATCCCTGCAGGTTCCCTATCCCTGACTGGCTCATTTATGGTGCAAGAGCAAGGAAAGGATAACAACACACATGGCTGTACTGGTGTCTTGTTTCTAACATCAAACATAAGTTTTCCATTTTCTCTTCTTTTGCTTAGTAGCTAAAAACAAATGAAGGATTAGGAATGTTGCTCAGTAAATCTTCATTAGATTACAAGGAACTGCTTTCCTATTTGTACTGAAAATCAATTATAGCAAAATGATAAGACTGGTAAATGCATCTATCAAGACTAATAACCCTAATCTTTAAACAAAAGATTATTGAGTTTAATTCCATAGCCTTGGCAACAAATGGAATAGAACAGCATGAATCTGAGTTAATAAAGAAAGCTCCATTTAAATTTTTCTTTCTGCTGTATGAATGGAATTATGGCCTCTCTCAGTGTTGTTTTCTTGAATCTTTAGAAATTACGGTTCTTAGAAAATGCATTGTTTCTAGACATGTGTGGATGGGCCTCTTACAAACTCCATATTCAAATACTGGACATATAGTTTGGGACAATCCTCCTTTAAGAGACATTTCAACTCCTGCTGTTCAGAACCCATCACATTGTTTGTCCATTTGTAGGAGAAATACAAACTGCTATGACCTGTGGTGGCACACAGCATCCATTTTGGTAAAAGTATAGACTAACATTGTAGCCAGAATCCCAGCAGACAGAGGCTGAAATCCTGTAGCTTAGCATAGTAAATCACAATTAAAGTAGGCCCACTGAATCATTGCAGATTTCAACCACTCTGTAAGTGCTATTAATTCAATGGGTCTAATGTATTTGTAGCTTACTTTGCTAAGGAATAGGTTTTCAGCCAATGGTTGGTATTTTCCACCACTGTGCCAAAAAGCAAAAAAAAAAAAAAAAAAAAAAAAAAAAAAAAAGATAAGAGGTGGAAATGGGGTAGAGGACAAGAGGGAGGAAAGACAGACTCTGATGTCCTAATAGTGTGACCTACCAATCAAAGCCCAAATAACAATAATCCTTTGATAGTCATTCACACACTCAGTCCTAATATTGCAATAATAAAGCAATATTGCAATGTAATTTAGTAAACTAAGGACCTAACCACACCTGCCAAAAGAACCCCAGTTATACCAATTCTTTCCATACCTCTGTTGTACTGATACATTTATTTTCATGGTCACATGGTATATATACTGGCAGGAATATTCCCATTGGTTTTAACAATATCAATTCAATTCTTTCTATATGTAACATTATTGCCCGCTACACCACAGAATCGATTTATTTTATCTGATGTTTCCTGGGGCTGTGCTGTCACTATTTTTATTTTAAAAGAAAAACAAAGAATACCTTAACAGATATATCGATAGGGATTTCTTTTTAGGAATGTTTGATCTGTGGTGCCTGCATCTCAGGAAGTAATACATTGCCCACCATGGTCCTGGCCCCTGCCTGTACAGCTGTGCTGCTTGGCACACAATAGGTGGAGTAAACAAGACAAATGGCACACAAAGTCAAACCATGCTGAGATTGTCTCTGTAAAGCCAGAGACCTTGATTTATCGATGTACCAATATGCCACTTGCGAAAAATAAAAAATTAATCACAGGGTCATTAAATGGCATTAATGGCGGCCGCCTTCCCTAGGGACCAAGGATGGGAAAAGAATTGATAGGAACATGTACACATATTATACTGGTAAGGCATGAATCGATACACTATCAGTACAATTTAAAACCACCATCTTGGCGACAGAGAAATAAATCAGAAGTAAACCAATGGCCAGGAAAATGAATCAATCTTGGTCATGTGTTGTGTGCTCAGAAATTGATGAAACAATCTAAAAACCAGCCAGATCAGTATAACTGGGTTGTTTTGCCATGTGTGATTGAGCCCTAAGCTGAATGAAAGAATAAAGAATGACATAGTTACTACAAGAGACTGTGTAGTGCACAGCAATTGCATCTGAGCCCCCTTTCACTTCTATGATTGGAGTGTGGAGGGACATTGCTGAGCTTTAGCTTTCACTCACTTTGGCATCAGGAATTGAGTAAATAATGTGGATTTCTCCTTTTCTCAATTCTAATCCTACAAATACCAAATGGAATATAGAGGATCAATTGGGGTATTGAGAGTGAACAGGTCTTTCCTCTGCACCCTCCTCTTCCTAAATCAAACAAATAACTCTGATTTGGTCCATTTTTGCACATTTGTTTGAATGCAATGCACATGACGTTTTCTCTTTGTGAACTACTTGAAGTAGCTGTACCATTAAGAGGAATGAGACATCTTATGTAGCATGCTTTGGAGTCTGTTAATGAATATCAAACTGTCAATAGATTTGTTATTGGCAGCAACCATATAACTGGTGGCACCACTTAAGTTCTTGTCTTCTTGTACCAAGATGTCTTGAAATGAGTACAGATGGGTGATTCAGCACATCTCTGCCCATTGGGACCATCTTGCGCAACACAACTACCGTTAAGGTGTTTCAAACACAGGTCTTGTATACACTGGCTCAAGAAAGCAATGAGCTAGTAGCACTAATCTGGAATGATCATTTTTTACATGCTCAATGTAAAGGAAAACATCACAGGCTGGAAAAAAAATCTGGTATTCCTTTGAACTTCTATCCTGCAGGCAGGCACCAGATGATCTTTCCTTAACGGGACTAGCTGTAGCTACAGTATTGAATTTGGCTAGTGCAGATGGTTGGGTTGTCTGTTTTTTGTTTGTTTTTGTTTTTGTTTTTGACAGCATTCTTTAGAAGCATGGGCGATTTTTAAAACTAAATACTGATAAAAGCAAAAATGGCAAATTAATGCAGCCAGGAAAGGGGCTTTTAATGCTTATTTTTTCAGAGTCTGGGCTTGAATGCTTATGTAGTCCACCATTCCTGTGAAGCTGAATTAAAGTTGTAATCTCCATTTTCTGGCAGGTTTATTTTTAACAGCTTAATGGGAACCAGATGGATGATGGTCCTCTACCTATCTACCTATTGAATCTCACTGGTAAAGATGGTCGAGAGTATCATGTGGTTCATTTTTTTAAGAGGAATGTGCAGATTTCTTCATAAATAAGATGGAAAGAATGTAGTACAAAGTGAGACTGACGGATAGAAAAGTAACTTGTGGTACTTCCTGTCTTGCAGGTGCTACTACAGTTCCCACTGATTTCTTTGCATGTAGACAACAAGATTTTGCCGGACAGAGTCAGGTTGTTCTGACATGATAATAATCAACAGCATGGTACAGAGAGGGAGGTTGAGCACCAGAGTATGTAGCCACTTGCTTCATTAACCCCTCCCCTCAGCAATCTGCTGCTTAAGAAGAGGACCAGCTGTCTGCTCAGTTTATTCTACATGGAGTAAAAAGACCTAAAATAAAGGAACAAAAGTTCAGATTGTACAATCAGAGCACTTCATTGACAATCTTAGTCATTCTACCTATTTATATCCTGTCCTTGAATGTAAAACATGTCAAGCTTGGCTTACTACCAAAAAAAGAAAAAAAGGGGGAAAGGTAAAGAATGGAGAAAGGGGGAGGGGAAAGAAAAGGTAAAGAGAGAGAGAGAGAGCTAAAGCCAACAAAACAACAAACCAATTGCCACAAATGAAGAAACTAGCACAATAGAACCTATGTTGAAAAAAAAGTGCTATGTGACAGAAAAATGGGAGCAAACATGGTTCAGATTCCATTTCTAGAACAGACTGTTAATGTATCTGAGACCAGCAAATGCTTGTTAGTGTACAGGATCAAGATGAGTTTCATCAGACACTGGCTAGTGTGGGGTGGAAATTTTGAACCTATCTCCATGAGCTATAACATTGCTAAAGCAGTGGTTCCCAAACTTTTTAAAGTTGCACACCCCTTTTGTAATAGCCAAGTAACCCGTGACCCCTTGCCACATTTGCATAAACGGTATTTTTAATAGGTTAAAGTAATCCTTTCTCAGAAAGTAGAGGCTCCTTTCTCCTTCAAAGGACCAGTTTCTCATACATACACATATACACTAACTTTAATATCCTTCTCCAATAGGTCAGGGAAGAAATTATTCAGCAAAGGCTGCAACACATATAAGGTGACCTGTGGACCCCCCCCCCAAATAGGGCCATGACCCCAGGGTGGGAAGCAATGGTCAAGAGAGAATAAGAATAACAAGACAGCATGAGAATACAGTGGTGCCTCGCACAACGGGCGCCTCGTAGAGCGATGAATTCGCTCTACGAGGCCGTTTTAGCGATCGCAAATGCGATCGCAAAACGGTGCCCGTATAGGCGGGAAATCGCAGAACGAAGGTCGGTAAGCTGCTCGCTTACCGACCTTCGCTTTGCGACCCGCCGATCAGCTGTTCCGCGGCTTCAAAATGGCCGCCGGAACAGCCGAAAGGGGCCGGGGCGCAGCGTTTTCGCGCCCTTGGTAAGCAAGGGGAGCGCGCGAAAACGTTGCGGAAGCCCTGAAATGGCTGCGCGCAACCATTTCGGGGCTTCCGGCAGCATTTTCGCGCGCTCCCCTTGCTTACCAAGGGCGCGAAAACGCTGCACCCCAGGCCCTTTCGGCTGTTCCGGCGGCCATTTTGGACCCGCTGGACAGCTGATGGCAGCCATTTTGGCGCCCTCGTTGTGCGAGGGGAGGGCGCGAAAATGGCTGCCGGCCCCTGGGAAACATCGCACAACGGTAAGTATTTTATGGCATTGGAACGCATTAAACGCTGTTTAATGTGTTCCAATGCCTTTTTCTGTTCCATAGTGCGATGTTTCCCACAGCGAAGGTTAATCCGGAACGGATTAACCTCGCTGTGCGGGGCACCACTGTATTACTGAAAATGGTTATTAGATCCTCGCTTCATGCTTAGGAAAGCCTCAGAGTCTATTCCACCAGACCATACCACTCTCCAGAAGCCACACCTCATGAGCCTAGAGAATGAAAGAACAGCCACTTTGTGAAAACCAGCTATATGGGTCATACCTTATTCTATATGAGTTATTCTGAACCTGAAATTCCCAGATGTTCTTGGATTAAAACTCCCAGAAACTGTCACCATTAGCTGTGCGGTCCAGGATTTCTGGGAGTTTTAGTCCAAGAACATATGGGGACCCAAGGTTGGAGACCAGTGCTCTAGGGCAACCCCCCAAAATATTGGGGAGGATTGAAGGGTCATGGAGGTACAAAAATGGCCTTGGGAGTAACATAGTCCTTGGTTTGCATGTTTTTCTAGTGCAAATATACAAATAATTGCAATGAGTATTTCACTGGCCATCACCACTACCTGTTGTTGGTTATGAATAAGCAACACAACTAAGTACCAGAGATAAGGAATATTTGAAAGTCACTTTCACTTTTAGGGAGTCACGTTAGGCTAAGCCTCAAGACAATATTGTTTTAAGACTCATTTTCCCCCATTTTTACTCTCATTTGATGTCCACCTGTTCTATGGAGAACTTTAAAAATTCCACATTTGCCAGATGCTCTTGCTATTCCCAACAGAGTTGCCAGTTTAAAGAGCAGCATGTGTGGGCTCCCTGAAGGATTTTCCAGTCCAGTCCATTTTCAAAAGTGGACATTATTCTAAGTATGTATGCATTTTTATTTTCTATAGCATTTAGATCTCATCTTTCTTTCATGGAACTCAAGGCAGCAGACCTAAGGCATCCCAGTCATTGACCAGACACTTGCCCTGTTGAGCTTCAGCAAGGTTGGGGAGACACTGCTGTGACAAACCCAGACCTACTGGGACATGCCACAGTTTCACTAAGCTGCCACCAACCATTCCCTATAAAAAGTCACACAGACCAGGGATGGATTTTTAACAAATAAAAGAATAAGGTTTATTTAAACAACACACAGGGAAAATAAAATGATCAGGTGAATAAGATACAGTAACGTGGCTTAGTCTCAATCATACATACACACAGTTTGGTTCACACAGAACACTTAACTTGAAGCACAGACCCTGAACCTATCAGTTCTGGCTAACCATACAGACACCTGAACCTATCAGGTTGGTACTGACTGACACACAGTAGTACCCTGTCTGACACACAGACTCCCACTCAAGCTTCTTCTCTCAGCTCTTCTCCAGCTTCTTCCAGCTTCTAAACTTCTCCACACACACTCCACATATATATACAGTACAGCCCCTCCTCCTGATGTCCCGCCTTCCACTCCCCATAGGATGGAACTTTCCCTCCAAACCCATGACAGACAGGTAACATCAGTGCTGTATGTAACACCTCCCCTCTTTATAAGTTGTTTTGTAGGGGGAAAGCTAAGGTGCTTTTCACCAAAAAACAACCTGGACCCAAAACAAACAAAAACAGTCATATAATAACATACAATACCATACTTACTTATACTTACACTCTATTAGGCATTTAAACATTTACCATTAACAATACATCAAGTTACCTTTATTCATACAAACCAACATGTTTAATAAACAGACACATTTGACTTTTTGTCAACAAAATATATACATAGTCCATGTTTCTTTCGCCGTCTTCATTCTTCAGGTCTTCTTGACAAGGCGTCAGCAACACAGTTCACTGACCCTCTGACCACTTTCACTTCAAAGTCATAGTCTTGCAGATTTAAAGCCCACCTCATAAGTTTACTATTGTGGGTTTTCATTGTCTTTAACCATTGCAGTGGTGAATGGTCAGTGCACAGAATAAAATGTCTTCCCCAGATGTAAGGCTTGGCCTTCTGGATCGCGTAGACTATGGCCAGGCACTCCTTCTCCACGGTTGCCAAATGTCTCTCACCTTTCTGGAGTTTCCTACTCAGGTAGGACACTGGATGCTGGTCACCATTCTCATCCTCCTGGCAAAGAACTGCTCCTACCCCGCTGTTAGACGCATCGGTGTAGATGATGAACTCCCGGTCGAAGTCTGGAGCATGCAGCACTGGATAGTTGATGAGCGCCTGCTTCAACCTCTGGAACGCCTCCTCACAGTCGCTGGTCCACGGGATGCGGTCATCAGCCTTCTTCCTCGTCAGATCGGTCAGCGGAGCCGCAATCTCGCTAAACCTCGGGATGAACTTTCTGTAGTAGCCCACCAACCCAAGAAATGATTTGACTTTTCTCTTGGTGTTGGGTCTAGGCCAATCACGAACTGCTTCTATCTTGGCCTCGAGGGGTTTTATCACTCCTCCCCCTACTATGTGACCCAAGTATTTTATTTCTGGGCTACCCAGCTGACACTTGCTCTCTTTGCAGAGCCTAGGCCAAAGCACTTCCTCCCCTGGGTTAAAGTGCCTCTCCCTGCCTTCCTGGTCATCCCAAGCTTTCTTTCTGACCTTTTGAGCTTGCAGGGTCTCTGCTGCTAGCTCTAGGTTTCTCTTTAGGTCATTCCTTAAAGAGTCTATGTATGTCACAACGTCTTGTGGGTCATCCTGGGTGATCTGCTCCCAATTTTGTTTGATCAAATCAAGGGGCCCTTTCACCCTTCTCCCAAATAAAAGTTCAAACGGACTGAACCCGGTACTGGCTTGTGGCACTGATCGATAAGCAAACAAAAGGGATTACAGCTTCTGGTCCCAATTGTTTGGATTCTCTGCCAAGTAAGCCCTAATCATGCGCATTAGAGTCCCATTGAACTTCTCAGTTAACCCATTACTTTCAGGGTGATAGGCAGTGGTTTCCTTGTGTTTAATGCCACAGATTTGCCATAACCGTTTCATGAGCTTCGATGTGAACGATGCGCCCAAATCTGTGATTATTTCTGAGGCAAATCCCATCCTGGACATATACCCCACCAAGGCATCTGCCACTGTGTTAGTTTCAATGTTAGTCAAGGGAATGGCTTCAGGGTACCTCGTGGCATGGTCCACAATGGTGAGAATGAACCTGTTCCCCCTCTTTGTGGCCTTGGGCAAAGGTCCCACAATATCCACCCCTATGCATTTGAACGGAGTGTCAATCACAGGCAAAGGGCACAACTTTGCTTTGGTCCTGTCACGGTTATTCCCCTGCCTTTGACACACATCACATTGTTTACAGAACTCCCTGATCTGCTTCCCTATGTCAGGCCAGTAAAAATTCTGTGTGATTCTCTGCTGTGTTTTGTTCACCCCTAAGTGCGCAGCAAACATGTCAGAGTGCCCCCTTTGTAAGATCATGGGGCGATACTTTTCAGGTACCACTAGCTGACTTCGGATCCCATCTCCCCCTTTTGAGATATTCCTCAGGGTCTCTCTATACAAAATCCCCTTTTTCTCTAGAAATCTCACTGGGGTTTCAGGTGTTAGCTGGGCGTCAGTCACCTGTTCAAAACACTTTTGGAGAGTGGCGTCTGCCTTTTGCTCTTGGCCAAATCGGCTGTCTGTGGTTAAGGTTTCCACCACAGCTTCTGAACTCCCCTCTGCTTCCGTCTCTGGCTCATCATTACCCCCCTGAACTGTCCCCGTGGTGGCTTGTGAACGTGTAATCACTAGCACCCGTTTCAAATGTTCAGCCAGGTCATTTCCCACGAGCACGGCTGCTGGCAGAGTCGATGAAATCGCTAGCCGCCAAACTCCCCTCCAGCCTTGAAAGTTCACAGGTACATCCGCTACTGGCAGTGAGATCACCTGCCCCTCAATCCCTGCCACCTTCATGCTCTCATTTGGGATTATATATTCCCTAGGAATAATATCTGGATGGCACAGGGTCACCTGGGAACAAGTGTCCCTCAGCCCCCGATAATGATGGTCAAGTATTCCTACGTCCACCCCTGCTGTTTCAAACAACTGAGAATCTGTTCTCACGAGCAAGCAGCGCCTGACCTCCACAAGAGGACCATTTTCCTCAGCCTGATCAGCAGATGTAACTGTTCCAGATTGAGTAGCCATGGCAACAGGCTCCCTCAGTGACAAGGAGCTTTGCTCTTTCTGGACACAGAACACAGCTTTTGGCTTGGTTCCACTCGAATCCTGAGGCACAATTCCTTTTAGCTGCTTTAATTTCTCACACTCTGAGATTAGATGGCCCTTTCCCTGACAGAAATAACATTTTCTGTTATATTTTGAGTCTTTCTCATCTTGTTGTGGTTTTCCCTCCAAAATCTGAGGTCTTGGTTTCATGTCTGAGGGCTTCCCTTCACCATGGGCCCCTCCCCCTTGCTGGCTTTTCCCTGGTCCCTGAGAGTACTTGCTGTAGGTTTCTTTGGGTTTTCCTACAGATTTCTCCTCACCTAAGGGCTTTCTTATCTGGTAAATAAAATCTGCAATCTCTGCTGCTTCGGCCACAGATTTCGGTTTCCTTTCCCTCACCTGGAATTTCAGTTCCCCATGCAGGACTGAATAGAACTGTTCCAGCGCTATCAAGTCTTTGAGCTGCTGAAAGGTCTCTGTCCCCTCCTGAGATAGCCATTTCTCTAGCAGCCTCACCAATTGGGCCCCCACTTGGGTAAAAGTCTGCTCTGGTTTCTTGGTGATTGACCTGAATCTTTGCCTCAGCTGTTCCGCATTTATCCCATGTCTGGCAAACACCAGTTTTTTAAACTCTGCAAAATCTTTCATCAGTTCCTCTGGCATCTCTGAATAGACTTCGGCCAGGCTACCACTGATTAAAGATCGCATAATGGTCATCTTCTCAGTTTCCCTCACTGAGAAGTCCACAAACGCTCTTTCCACTAGGGAAAAGAACACTTCAGGACAATCTCCCTTGTGGTACACAGGGAATTTCTTCAGGTCAGCTTTAGACAATTGGCCTCCCTCAGAATCCCTATTGTTATTATTGTTCTGGTTCATCATTTCCAATTTTCTTAACTCAAACGCCATCCTTTCTTTTTCCAGAGCAATTTTCTCTCTCTCTAATTCGAAATGTCTCTGTTTCTCTCTTTCCCTTTCCTCCATTTTTTCTCTCTCTAATCTTTCCTCCATTTCCCTCACCCTCAGTTCATGCTGTTGGGCTATGAGCAATTTTCTGAGTTCTGGGTTCTGTTCTCCCGTGCTGTCACCTTGCACTGAGCCAAATTCATCCTCAGAACCTTGGTCAACCTGGGGGTCTTTCACTTCACCCATTTCTGCCATTTGGCTTCGAGTCAAGGGCATAATCCCCCCCCCAGAACAGGCTGCTTTCAAAAGTCAAGCCTCAAAATAAAGCGACCACTTTTTTTTTTCTCTCTTTTGCCTCAGACGCAGCTTTCTATAGATTGCTGCTGTTCTTCAGCACTAACTTGCAACAGTTGCGAGCCAGAGTCTACCCCCCTCTGCTAGGCTTCTCAGCAGGCAGGCTAGATCACTGCTACTACACAGTTTTGCCTCAGCTTTTTTCCCGCCAAAACAGGCTACCTCAGAGCTCCCTAATCTAGTCCCCAATCTGAGGTTACACGTTCTTCTACTAGCGCACCTCCCCGTGAGGTACACCTAGAAGATTACCTACGCGCCTCTCAGATTGTCCCTGACTAGACCCCCCTTGCTCTGGGCACACTTGCCAAGGCTTTGCTGGACCACTGGACAACCAGACCAGTCGTATCCCACACGCTGGACACCAATCAATGTGACAAACCCAGACCTACTGGGACATGCCACAGTTTAACTAAGCTGCCACCAACCATTCCCTATAAAAAGTCACACAGACCAGGGATGGATTTTTAACAAATAAAAGAATAAGGTTTATTTAAACAACACACAGGGAAAATAAAATGATCAGGTGAATAAGATACAGTAACGTGGCTTAGTCTCAATCATACATACACACAGTTTGGTTCACACAGAACACTTAACTTGAAGCACAGACCCTGAACCTATCAGTTCTGGCTAACCATACAGACACCTGAACCTATCAGGTTGGTACTGACTGACACACAGTAGTACCCTGTCTGACACACAGACTCCCACTCAAGCTTCTTCTCTCAGCTCTTCTCCAGCTTCTTCCAGCTTCTAAACTTCTCCACACACACTCCACATATATATACAGTACAGCCCCTCCTCCTGATGTCCCGCCTTCCACTCCCCATAGGATGGAACTTTCCCTCCAAACCCATGACAGACAGGTAACATCAGTGCTGTATGTAACAACTGCTTATACTACCTCTCTTCTCCATCATCTCAGCTCTCACAGGCAAGAATGTTCTAGTGCAGTGGTTCTTACCCTTTGTTACTCAGGTGTTTTTGAACTGTAACTCCCAGAAACCCCAGCCAGCAGAGCTGATGGTGAAGGCTTCTGGGAGTTGCAATCCAAAAACATCTGAGTAACAAAGGTTAAGAACCAGTGTTCTAGTGCACGCATCAACAGTACAAGAGCCAGTGGTTCACTAAGTGAGATGGTTACTGAGTAGACCGAGAACTCTGCCAACATCAGCAACCTGTGTCTATGTCAGGGAAACGGTCCCTTTACATCTGGCATTCCCAACTCCAGTGGCACCTAAATTTAGCAACAGGGATTGCCATAGAGCCACCTAGAGCAGTCGCAAGACCAGATAGGTGGGATGTAAAATACATAAATAAATAAATAGAGCCATTGCAGGAAATTTTGGGCAGTAAATGGCCTCATTGGCCAGGAAGGCTATGCATGGAAATGACTTTCTGTAATTTCTGAAGTGAATGGATGGATAGTATATGCCAGAAAATGGCTGCATGCTGCAGGCTGTGAAGCCCCCATACAGAGTAAATGGTTGGAAATCAGAGGTGGTGCAAGTTAAATACAAATTCTTGAGGTCTTGGGTAATGAATATATAGTGTAAAGTTGTTGTGTGGTGCAGTGAATAGAGTGGTAGATTAGGATTCAGGAGACCTGGGTGTATGAGTGTGTAACTGGTAAAACTATTCCCTAAATATCTCACTTACCTTGAAAACCCTATTAGAATTGCAATTTAGTTCTAACTCGACAATACACACATACACACAAACACACAGAGAGAAAGTTGTTGAAATATCTTTTAAAGTTACCCGGTTCTCTTCCTCCCTCTTAAACCCATGAAAAAGTTGCACTTTAAAGATTGTTTCCCTGAAGACAGAGTGGGTAGCTAGAGCATGTTTTTTCAGATGGGAAAGGTTATTGTTAATGAATTTCAGAGAGCCCAATTGCTCCAGAGAATCTAATTCACCCACAGGTTGTTCTTTTTGACTTTATATTGCCAAAGCCCCAGGGGTTGATGACTCTAATACTGTGATATTAAACAATCCATTTTTAAAAATGACCTAACGAGGCGATGCTTGGACCTGCAATGGATTGCAACCAGCTTAGTCAGCAATGAAGCTGCAGCACCAGGGGCTTTCAGCACCAAGAAAAGCTGAGGGAACAGTGCTGATTTGAAGTAAAACTAAATGAAATCTAACAAAATTTGTATAAGTGCTCCAACATTTTTATGCTTTACTTTGCTATGTACTGATAACAAGGGTGTTCTCTACAATACAGAGACGTGGTGATTTCTGGATAGAGCATGGCCATACTGATAGGAAAAGAAAGATTCATTTGTTTTTTTACTGGAAAACAACAAGAAAAACAACAAGAAAAAGATGTTTTACTAGAGCTGAGTCATGATGGAGAGGTAGCTTTGTTAACACTGGCTATGATCCAGTATGACACCTGTGAAACAGAACTCTCTATTTATGCAGGATCTTGGGCTTGGAGATGATGAGGGAAGCATCCAGTGCCAGCTGGACCAGGGAAGGGCTCTTCTGGCATCTGTAGAGTTACGGTTTTGAGGGGGGCGGTTCTGGTGGTTCCCCTCCAAACAGCAGCTGTCTCAGCTCACAGGGGGCACCCTCTCACTCACATAAGAAGATACAGTATCAGATATGTCCATGGGCAAGCTTCAAACAGATAAAGCCATTGACTCAACTGAGAATTGCACCACAGCTATTGACTTCCACCTTTTTCATATTTTTTGGAAAAATTAATTTTGGATGGAGTAACTGCTGTGAGAAGGTGCTCCAGTCCTGATGCACAATCAGGCAACCTTCTCTTCTGACTCCACATGCCCTCCTCCAATAGTCAGACAGTATCAGGCAACAAGAGCATTTGCCCCAATATGAACTTTTTTGTAGTCCTGATTGTTTGTAGCAATCCCACAGTTTTTTAAAAAAATATATAGTCCCCTGTCTTCTGTAAGAGTGCTGGTCATAATGAGGCCAGGCAACCCTATCTGGCTATGTGATGTTGCTGACAGGAAAACAAAGCTAGGACAGAATATGAGAAATGTCCATTCAGGAAGCACTGCTGTCACCATAAAATAGATTTCTTTACCTTCATTTATACTAAATTCTCCCACTTTATCTTTGGCTGATGGGAGTAAACCAAAATTATTTTATTCCCTCTTCCTCCTGTGTTTTTCCCTCCACCTCATTCATAATGCTCATTCTTGCACATCACTTTGAAACTTGGGTAAAGGTTGGGCTAGTGAACGTTCCCATGTCTTCTAAAAAATAAATGAAACATGCATATATATGATCGACAGTCATAATCCAAAACTTTTCAAGGAAAGTATGATCTAAATGCAACAGTGCTTCTATAGGACTCAGTCAAAAACTCCTACTGACTTCATCTGTAAGTTTAAAAAGGATGCTGTTTATCTCATTTAGTAAGATAACAAAATGGCTGTCCAACAGTATCTCATGCTACCTGTTTTTCCAAACATATAGCTTGATGCCTGCTTGCCCAGTTGAAGAGTCTCCTTTTTGTTGCTTTCAGAGAATTCATATTAACCTGTTTTGGGATATATATCACACTGCAGAACCTTCTGAATCCTGTAGCTGATCTTCAAAATAGATAAGCTGATCTACTTCAAAACAGTCACTTGCTGGGGACCTCATTTTCTCCAGATAATCTTTGATTTCATCTTCACTTGCATTTCCTCGTCTAGCTTGCCGGAGGAACTTATAAACCTTTTCAAAGATTTTTGTTCCCAATTTCTGAATGGCTGACCTGTCAAAAGATGACAAATGCTGGTAAATTGGCTAGATGAGAAATAATGTACATATTACGTCCATAACTTACTATAATTGAGCAAATATCTTGCAACTTTCAATAGCACTTCAACAAAATGGTTCCATAATATTATAGCAGGATTAATGCATATATTCTGATGTGCATATGAAAAATGTGGAGTGAATTCTGACATCAAATTCAATAAGATACTGTATCACAGTCTCAGCTAATGCATACATATTTACAGTGTTTAGATATTATAAAACACACTAAACAATTTCCTTGGAGTAAGTAGGAAGATCAACCATAATTCATAGATCCATTTTAGATACTCATCAAATAAGAAGACTAGTTCACAACAAAATGGGAGAAGACATATTTGTCTCCTGATAACAGAATTTCCCATCGTTTAAAATTTAACATCATGTATACTATATTAATGAAAAGCCCATCTGTTTTCTCCTAATAGACAGAAGGTTCTAGCTGAAGAGTGGTGAATTTCTACAAGTGCTCTCCACATCCCTTCCCATTGGACACAAAATGTAAAAAAGACCAGGCCTGCTGTCTGTGATAAATAAAGTAACATAAATGCAGAAGACCAACTATTAGGCATACTGCAAGTTACATTGGGGCCCATTGACTTAATTTTTCAATATGGCAGTGGATAGGGCTGGGAGGAGTACCATGCTTTCTGTCTCAAAATTCTGCCCTCTTACTTAACCCAGAATAGCTTTTAACCCTGCAGCCAACACAGCATCACTCAGCAACATTCAATTTCAAGAGTCATGTAAAAAAAAATCAGCACTATTATTCCCATATTTTAAAATGAAAGCATTTGAAGTATGTGTTTATTGTAGGAGGCTAGAAATTTCTTGGGTGAAGAGAGTGACCAATAAGAAGTACTAAGAGGTATTAATAAAGACTAATAAATCATGGAATACACCAGATGCAGAAAGCTAGAATATTTCAGCCGTGGAATGAGAAACAGTATAGGTGGTTACAGCTGACCATTCAAGGTAAAATAAAAAGGAAAAGAAGTGGAGGAAATATTTCCCAAGATGAAGGTTTGATCTTAGCAGATATCCTTCACAATAGAATTGATTATCAGTTGAATTCCAGGTCTTCACAATGGCATTAAAAATACAAACTGAACTGCAACCATCAAGGATATTTATAATCAAAAGAGGAGATCAAGCTGCTGAAAAGAACCATATCTTCTGATTAGCTCCATATTTTTATCTAAAGTTCTTCCACCCCCTGGGATGGCAATAATTACTATGAGGATACAGTAATGCAGCTTTCAATGAATGTTTGTAATTTATAGGACAATTTGCTGGAACTAAATCAACATGGAGTCTTGCTTTGGAGCTCAATTCATCCCCCCTATTTTTAATACACTCTTTGGCAACAATATTTCAACAGCCTTACAATCTTCTTGAAAGACTGTCCACATCTACCCACTACTCAACTGTAATCATGACATTTGAATGACATAAGGTTCTACAGCAATGACAAATCATTTGCTTCTAAACTACCTTCTAAGAAAAGAATTTCTCTGTTGTTTTGCTATACGAAACACATACCAACAAGTGCAAAGAAGGATGCAGGCAAGCATGTGTACTCCTTTTTCTGAGGTAAATCTTTGTCATTTCAAAGCATCTGCTTAAGATTTCAAAACCCTTTTCAAAGTATACTTTAATTTGTGACCAAAGATAAACAGAATCCCCACAGTTGCTGAATCAATTATGTATCACAGTGGAGTAAAAATATGGAGTACCAGAATAATAAGGTGAGGATTAAAGTGCATGTGTGTGTTTGACAGATAGCAGTGGTAACATTTCATCAGCACCATTAGAGAGAACATTAACTAGTGTGCTGAAATAAATTGTGGGTTACTTTGCTTTTGCAAAAATAACTGTGTTCACAGTGCCTATACAATCAATAACTCTGTGATACAGAAACATGATTAAACATCTTTTCCCTGCCATATACATAGAATATTAGTTTATGTGTTAGGCTTACAAATTAGTAATTTGGGGACTGCAACTCCAAGAATCCCCAAGCCAATCAAAGTGAAACTTTTTCAACTTCTGCATATCCTCATTATCCACTGATCATGCACACCCCCACACCTTCTACCACGAAGTGCCTTCTAATGTGAAATCTGGCATTACAGTACTAGTTTAAAAATACTGAGCAAGCAGGAAGGGTTTGCTCTCCCATTTTAGAACACTGTGCCTTTCTTTTCCTTTTTAAAAAGTTATGTTGGCCATGAAAAGTCAACTCTTCAATGCTGCCTTTAAAAAGAGAGACATATTCCAAATAGGAAAGGTCATTCCTTTTCTCAAAATTGCCCCTTCTCCATTTATTAAATGAAAATGATGAACTGTGCTACTAAAACCATATTCTGTTGGGTCTGACACCATCTCCCCGACTTTGGCCCCAGTCACTCTCCTGGGTGATCTCCTGAGGAAAGTCACAACACTGCTCCTGTGAAGCCGCCAACTCTACTGGAATTGCCAGTGGAAATGGTATAGGAAGACTCCAGGAGAAGCTTGCCCATAGAGTCCAGAGGGCAAGGAACCTTCTGGAAAGGGCAAAACTCAGGGAGAGGAACCAGGGTTCAAAGAGTCTAGAAGGGAGGGTGGCAGTCTTGAGGGTATAAAAGGGGAGGGAGAAAACAATAAAGAAGGAGATTGGTGGCAGCAGGTTGTACAGAAGGAGGAAAGAACAGAAGAAAATGATGAAGGGGTGAGGTGGGTGGAGATGTCACAGTGGCCCCAACAGAAATCACTACAAGCCTCAAGCTTCAGTTGGCCACAAGAGGCTATAGCCCAGAGGAAGTGAAAACAACCATCAGCAGACCTTGCCCACCCACAACAACTTCCATCCACACCCAGTTGTGACTTTGGAGGAGGAAGCTTTATCAATGGCCAGTATGTCTGGGCCTGTGAGTCCTTTTGAAGCCCCTCTCCCCATGGAAGGCTTGGAGGCATATACTAATATATTGACTAAAATCTTGTAGTAAATTGAAACTAGAATAGGTGAGGATGTGGTGAGCCAAGTCCTTAGCAAGTTCCATTGAGTCAATGGGCCTACTCTAGTTGCAATTTATTACCAAATTTTTGCCATTGGCTTATTATATGTAACTGGGCTTGATCTGAACACAGTCCGAAACAAGAATCCTGTTGTGAATGAAACAGGATTTCATTAATATGATTAAACAGACAATAATACATTTACCAGTTGCTGTAGTCTTCTAGTTATTGAAGGCAGATTAAAAATAGATCTCAATAACTTTTGCTCTTTTATTCATTGATTGCTTATACTGGATTAAGCTTTATATTCTAGTAATGTTTGGGAGCCTCGTGGCGCAGTGGTTAAAACGCTGTACTGCAGCTAAAACTGTGCTCACGACCTGGGGTTCAAATCCCAGGTAGCCGGCTCAAGGTTGACTCAGCCTTCCATCCTTCCGAGGTCGGTAAAATGAGTACCCAGCTTGCTGGGGGGGCAATGTGTAGCCTTTATAATTAAAATTGTAAACCGCCCGGAGAGTGCTTGTAGCGCTATGGGGCGGTATATAAGTCCAATAAATAAATAAATAATAAAATAAATAAATTTACTTTTGCAGACTACGAATTTTCAAATCCCATTGAATATGATGACTTGGGAATTCTGGAAACCATAGTCCAAAAAGTAACAGTTCCAAATTCTGGGATGCAGAATCCCTCTACCTCAGGGGTGGGCAATTAATTTCTATAGAGGGGCCACATGAAAAATCTGAACTGTGTTGGGGGGCCGAACCAACTTTATTTAAAAATAAAATGAAACAGTGTTTTTATTTTAAACTTGTTAATCTTCACAAATACTAGAGAGGTTTTTGCGGTGTGTTAAAGATAAGCAACTGATCAACTTTAGACAAAAAGCTATAAATAGTTTTGATGTTCAGCTTGTTCAGTGAGAGAAATCCAGTCTGTCTTGGGCTTGAACACCGGACTAGAGCGACGACCGGCGGGCAGACAGGAGTGGCTCGCGGGCTGAATGTGGCCCTCGGGCCGCACTTTGCCCAGGTCTGCTCTATCTCATGGATGCTATAAGGCTTAGGCAATAGCAGATGCTATAAAAGAGAAAGATAGCTTCTACTTGCTCCCCCTTGTATTCTTATGTGTTGTTTCCAGTGTTGTCCTTCTAAAGGGCAATGGGACAATTTTTGCAAACTTCCTATGATCTTCCCCATACTCCATTACAATTTGCCCTGAAGGATTTGGGATTGGAACAACATGAGAGATGATCAAGGGACTAGAGAAGAAAGACAGGTTTTGCAAAACTTTCCTCCTTTCCTCTCCATTCGCAGAAGTCATCGTGGATCAAAGATCCTTCCATGAATGGTAAGCAAAATACTGTACAGCCTTGCAAAATTGAGTGCTGATCTATGTTCTGTCAACCTGAAAGAGTCAAACAGCTTTACCAGTGGTGTTTACTGACCATAAAATGAATCACTGAGGCATTACCTTGACCAAAGCATTTTACTTTCCTGGAAACCTATTATGACCACAAGCTTCCTTCTGTTTTTTTGATCTGCAGAAAAGTCTTGACTAATTGAGTGGGTAATTCATGTACATGTACATGTGGTTCCAGCATGTCACCGTTCTATATTTCTTTTTATTTCTGAATACACACTCGAGCATTTGTGAAGAGCTACCTCTATCATGCATAAAGTTGGTTTGACTTGAGTTCCTTAAAACCCCCTGTCAATATATTAAGTTGTGCATGTCCATTTAGGCTAGAGCTACAATGTTTAGCCAGTTCTTGTCTTAGTTGTCCGTTAACCTTAAAAGTCATGCAGTGTTCAATCAATTACTTCACTATGACCTTTCTTTCTGAATTTTGAAAGGAAATCATGCTCTCCTCAGATGCCCAAGGGTCTTTCTATACAAAACATTTATGAATATAAAGCAACAGTGGTCTGGCCATTCATGATGTCAGAATAAAATATCACCAAATGCCTTTCTTCTCCACTTCCCGAATGGCAAGTTTACTTACAATCAGCAGGTGGTGATGGGTTCTTCTGCCAGGACTGGGCACACTACTGAGTAGAAGACACTGGGGCTGAATGAGAGGCATTCACCATTGCGCTGCAAGATTTTAATTTACTTAAATGCTGGTCTATAAAAGCTTTTAAATTTCACCCATATATATTTGTTTTAGTTTTTTTTTGTTTTTTTAGAAAATAACAGCACTGTCAAGTTCTTTGCCATTAAATTGTGACATGGTATGTATTCTTAGGTTTCTCAGCAAAATAATGTGAAATATTGTGTATTTAGAGTGATTTTCTTCCTTTTAGTGCTTTCCTTTGTTTTAACTCCACCACTGAAAAGAGGAAGCTATAGATGATAAACCTACTGCATATATCTCCAATTATTCTCTAGTCAGGTACACACAAAGGGCCAAATCAAAAAGCTACAACAGAGACCCATGAATAAATGAAACTCATAAAACAACATGGGCTTCAGAAATACAAAATTCCTATTTGGCAACAACCATGAGATTGTTAATAACAACTAAGAAATCCAAGAATATATCACTTCTTAACAGTATTTTGCCAATAGTTTGGAAATCTTCTGAAGATAATTTAGAAAATAAATATGGGAAATTTAGGGGATAGGAGCCGCTCCGAGTAGACATGGTCTAGAGGGGCGGGGTAAAAATCAAATAAATAAATAAATAAATAAATAAATAAATAAATAAATAAATAAATAAATAAATAAATAAATAAATAAATTTTCCAGGGGAAGCAAGTTACATTCTACACGGGCTAGATAAATGACAGAAACAGCCGCTTCTCCTAACTTGAACATGGCCTATGGTCCTTGGGGGATGGGTGGCAATCTGGGAGACATGCAAGGCTAATCAACAATGTTGACTTGACTCAGAGATGAGCCTTCTAGGGATGGGGTGGGGGACAGACCTAGGAAGAGAAATCTCCTTTCTGGCCATTCCTACACCATTTAATGAACCCTGCAGATGGCATCAGCCACTGCGAACCAGTATTTTTCTCCCCTCCCTCTATCTTTGAAAATACGGAGTGCATTTACTGAGGATGTAAAGAACTACTTGACAATATCCCCCGCAGAAAACAATGTAAAATTGAAAAAAAAATGATTTCAAGGCATATATACTGGGCAATCTAAAGTTTCTACCAAGATAATTTGTTTCCTGTATTTTGTAATCTTTTGTTTCTGATTTTTATATTGATTAATAGTTCCTACCCTATTATTTGGTTGTTGGACAATGAGCTATTTTCCTTCACTCTTGTGGTCAAAGGGGCTTTCAAGAACAACTAAAAGGTTTTATTATAATTATAGTAAAATGAATGGTTACAATCGTTAGTTTACAAAATCACAGTACACATTTTGTGTATTATTAGAGTACAGAGAAATAATGAGTTTGAACAGACCCAAATGTTCACATTTTCAAATTCTCATTCAACAATTAATGGCTGAAATCTTGTTGCACGGTTCCACTTGCTCACTGGTGATGATGTTATCATTGGCAATAAATCACCGCTAATTAATTTCATCCAGTTATGAAAGGTGATTTTGGATATTACAGCTTTGTGCACCTTTAAGTCTTTTTTTTCCTCACACACACTTGCTTGCAACTGTCTCCAGAAATTTTAAGAAAGCCTTAAACATCACTAAATCTTGAAGGATAATAAAACCTCCTCCTTCAGTCTATTCACCATAGCATGTATTTGTTTCCCTCTAGATATATAATTAGAGATGAAGCCCGCACTCCAAGCCTACAAAAAGGAGAAAGAGCAAGTGTAGGTAGATATATTAGAAATAATTTCAAAATCATTATCATAATTAAGATATAGAGATATCATTCAGTATGTAATCTTACAGATTTTACTGTGTGCTTTTAAACGCTCTGATGGCTACCATGTTTTCCCGAAAATAAGAGTCTTATATTCATTTTTGCTCCAAAAATGCATTAGGGCTTATTTTCAGGGGATGTTTAATTTTTTTCATGTTCAACAATCTACATTTATTCAAATACAGTCATGTCGTCATCTTCTGGTTGCTGCAATATGGTGGAGGGTGGGGTTTCACTTAACTGGGGCTTATTTTTGGGATAGGGCTTATATTACAAGCATCCTGAAAAATCATACCAGAGCTTGTTTTCAGGTTAGGTCTTATTATTGGGGAAACAGGGTAGATGAGCATCCATTGGTTCCTCGGCCTATTAAGAAGTATCCATCAGGGAAATCATTTCCACCAATGACACAGGACTAAGAAGTGAGTCACCATGGGAAATTATGGGTGGCTTATCAGAAGAGTGCTCTGAACAATACAATAAACAGTTAAATATATCATTTCACATTATTTGGCTAATATTTATGCTGTTCACTCCAAGTCCTCTCATAAGATAGCTAAAATACAAGGAAAGATTGAGTTTTGTTAAATGGTGGTAAAGCCCACAACATTCCACTAAAGAAATCTGTTAAAGAAATGTAGTATAAAATCTTGAGCATAAAGAAGAACATTCTTATCTGACTGACTGCATCCTGGTAAGTCTTTGGGAAGAGAGTGGAAAAACAAGAGCCATGAAAAGCAAGCAATAGAAAAAGCAGATTTTTTTTAACTTTGACTATTTAAAGCACATTGATAGAATTTGCACCCAGACAATATAGATGTGACGAATGGCCATTTTTCAGACAAGGATCGGCTTTCTCATTTCAGACATGACAGTTACTGTACCAAGTACAAGGAGACGTTGCTGATGATAGAAGTAATCACTTACCATTGGTTGATACTGAAATGCATATTCTGAGCCAAAGTTATTTTTGTCTCACTCTCATGCAAAAGCCAGAATCTTTGTCTGCTGTGAACATTTTAAAAGATGACTTACTCCCTCATACGCCTCAGCTTGCTTGCCGCCATGGTGTTGTTGAGAACTCTTGATCCCTCATGTCCCCGTGGAGTCACTCTGGTGACAGTTCCAGTACCTACAAATCAATGCCAGAAGCATACTCTCATTCACCTTGCTCTCCTTGGCATTCATGCAGATCCAAAGTGCTATCCAAGGACAATCAGGAAAAGGAGTTGGGGAGGGGGAGGAAATAACCTTTGTTACAGAAAAATGCTGCTTTAATTAAACATGAATTAACAGATTAAATTATTCTGCCAGCATTGCAGTTTGATATTGCAAAATGCTTTGAACAACAAACTTTGTGGGTGTAATTCCTATGACAGGAGAAATGCATAATAATATGAGTTTCAATATGATTTTTCTCTTTTTTGCTAAATGTTCATAGAAACAACATAGCTCTTCATGTCACTTATTTTTCTTTTCAGTAGCAATGCATACAAAATCTGCTGTAATATTATCTGATTTTAACTTTTGAGTATAGTAGATAACTGCTACAGCTATACCAGATATGCCCCTTGCCTTCCTAAGAACTGCAGCTCACGCAGTTATTAAACTTTTCCCTCCCCACCTATGTTGACCATGAAGATCACACTCTGAAGTTGGCAATTCCCAATGGCACCAGTGGGAGCTTTTTGTCCATTGATATGTATTCAGAGGCTGGGGTAGGGGGCACTGGAGACAACATACCGTATTTTTCGCTCCATAAGACGCACCTCTCCGTAAGACGCACCTCATTTTTAGGAGAGGAAAACAGGGAAAAAATATTCTGGCAAATTCATAAGGCAGTAGCAATAGATAGATGTTGTCACCTCAATTACCTCAAACTTCTTGCAGTGTACAACACAGTGAGAGCTTTTGAACAATTTGTAGTTGGCAAAGTTATTCCAATAGCCACAGACAACAACACTACAATGCTTTATATCAACCACCAAGGAGGAACAAAATCCATGTCTTTCTTGCTACTAACAGTACAGTTTTGGGACTGGTGTATTCTCAAGCATGTCATTTCACAAGTCATACATGTACCAGAAGTGGAGAATCATGAAGCAGACTTCTACACCAAGATGACACACAATGAGTGGGAATTACCATCTCAAGTTTTAACACTTATAATGAATTGTTATTGCACTGAAAGAGATGAATAAACAGATTGTTGCTGGGTAGTCAATAAGAGCTATGATGAAGAAATCACCACCAGCACAGGTGTAAGCAAACAGCAAAGCATGCCTCACTTCCACTCCCTCCCTTCCTCCCTTCCTTCTTTACAGCAATAAAGTTTTCTCTCTCCATCATTCAGTTCTTTACTTTGCAGCATGCAGCATGTCCACAGAAAGTGTGCTTACTTTTATCAGCTTTTTGCAGCTGATCCTCCTGTTTCCTCCACTCTTTAATCATTTTTTCAGATGAGGAGGCCCAAAATGTCTCTGCACTGTTCACTGTTTCCATACTCCTTAGCATATTTTACTACCTCTAGTTTAAAAGGAATGTTATATGCTAGCCTTTTCTGCTTTATCATCCTTGCACTGGTAGAATGAGTTCCCATACTCTGCAAGAAAAATGTGCCCCTTATACATCACAACATCTACTGCCTGCTTGCTTTTACAAATATAATCTCAAAGCAGCACAGAATCATAGAATAATGGAGTTGGAAGAGGCCTATACTGTAAGGCCATCAATTCCAACCCCTGGTTCAATGCAGGAATCCAAATCAGAGCAGATCTGACAGATGGTTGTCCAGTTTTAGAGACTACAATAGGATAAAATACAGTAGCTGGGAATCACAATAAAAAGATAAAATCTACCAGCAATATTGTAGAACAACAATGATTAAGAAAAACCAATAAAAACAGGGGGAGTGACACCATGCAGCTTTTATTAACACAAAAATAAAATTTTTGTTTCCAGTTGTGTGTGTGTACGTGTGAAATGCTATTTATGAAATGTTGGGTTCTTAAACCAATTTTCAAGATTTCAAAGCTTTACTTGGACATATTCAGATCTGTGATTCAGATCTGCCCTCTGCAATTCAAATTGCCTTACTCCTGATGAGTCCATAAAAACTGTGGCAAGCTAATACACCAAATAAAACCTGTAGCCCTAGTAGTAATATATTAAGGAAAGGAGTGTTAGGTCCCTTTTAGTTTCCCTTTTGAACTTTATTCTGCATGTGCTCAGTGCCTTTTTAATCATTCTGTGCTTCAGAATGAAATTTGGCTAACAATACACATTAGCCTCCCCCCCAGGTCCCTTAATGTTTTAAATATCTGCAAAATTACTTCTATTTAGGCTTAATTTGTGGGGAAGTGATGCAGCTTACTACCAAGGCCTATAAAATAAATAAAATAAATAAAAAAATATTAAACTTACTGGCAATTTTAGAAGCTTTTGTTTCTGTCCTCTCTCTCTCTCTCTCTCTCTCTCTGGTTCTCCACATGTCTGGTTGGTCACATGGTTTAACTTCTCTGCAGAAGGTGAAGGGAAAGAGACTCCTCCTTCCTGCTTTGCTTCTCCAATAGCCAGTTGGGTGATGCAAGCAGGCAGATATGCTAATATCTGTGCACTGAAGGATTGTGGGAGGAACATCCAGCCCCTGATGGGGGTCCTGCAGGGCACCCCAAAACACTGAAGAGCTCTCCTGGCCTCTTTTGGGATTGGGGCTATGCAGCCCTGTTCTAATCAGGAGGTGCAGCCGGGGGTCACCATGCCTTTGGAGGGTAGGGCACACAAAGGGCCAGGAGGCTTAGAAGCCATTCAAACTCAGACCTGGCAGGGGAGATACCATTGTTGTAAAAGTGGTTTTCCCAGGGTAAGGCTCATCTATTGCACTTCAGATGAGCTGACTCCTGTGATTTCCCCAAACATGGGAAAATCAATTGTCTAAGTGGGAGACTGTGTTTATGGTTTCCCCTGGTGTTTCTAGAACTATCCTTTGGTCCTTGTCTATTTTCACTGTTTGCTGCCATAGGCCTATTTGCCTTGCTGGTTTTCCAGGTGGGCTGCAGGAAGCAGGTCCTGGAAAGCTAGCAGTGCAGAATGGTGAGGTCTAAATAGCAAGCAGTCTCTGCTGCCAGTTCAGAGACCTCCCAGCATGGCAGTGGGAGGCTTTTGGGTGGTGGTGGCTGAGCCCTGGGTTACTGCATTCACTCCATAAGACGCATGTACTTTCCCTCCCCCCTTTTTGAAGAGAAAAAGTGCGTCTTATGGAGCAAAAAATACGGTAGTTTGGGTGGAAAGGTGAAATGGTGGTGAGCACTCCAACGCTGGAGGCATTAAAAAAATAAGTTAGACATCTATCTGTCAGATACACTTTGACTTGGTCTCCTGCACTAAGCAGGGGGTTGGACTCAATGACCTTGTAGGCCTCTTCCAGTTCCAATACTCTGTGATATTATGATTCAGTGATCAATCTTCTCTTATACTTATTCCAGTGAATATTTGCCCCTCTGTTTACATGCAATTTCTCAAATTGACATTCAATTTTTAATAATCCAGGTATGGTTGTAAATTAGTCAATAAAATTAAGACCTAGTTTATTTCTCAAACTTGTCATTACTGTCGGGTATGCAAGGTGAGGAGTTTCATGGCAGTCCACAGAAATAGCAGCAGTCATACATAAGGGGCAATCAGATGGCCATTTAGCTTGCTATTTGCTTCACTTTTTGTGTGGTTTTGTTCACCCTATTTTCTAGTGATCACATGTGTTTTAAAAAGAGCAAAGCTCCCTCCTTTTCGTGAGCTGTTTTCTGGCACAGTGCTAGGGATGCAGTTTATTTGGTCACTTGGGAATGCTCCTGATTATTCTGTTCCTGCAGTTGTGTGGTGGCTTAATTCATTCTCAGATACAACGGTGGGCAATGTTCTCTTCAGTGGCAACATTGTGACATATACAGTGGGTTGTGATGGTAGAAAGGACAATGGAGAAACCCTCTATTTTATTTTCCTCCTCTCACTGTTTTTTTTAAAAATAATCCTAAATGATGCAGCACTTTTTCAGATATAAAGGAGTATCCAAGCCAGGGTGCTATATTGCTGTAGTGCTATGCCACTAAATTAAAGGGGGGAGGAAAAGAAGTTGCTGTGACCTGCAGAATGATGAGGACAAAAAGTGGGGAAAGGAGTGGGGGCTTCAGTAATCAAAAGGGGAAGAAATTGGGCCAATCTGAAGTGTTGTCTGGATATTTCTCATGGGAGAAGAAACATCTCCCATGTGAATGGAAGGACTGCTATGATGCAAGATAAAATAGATCACATCAAGGATAATAACCTTTTAAATATGACCTGGATCACTCCAAATTCCCCCATCTAGTTCTTCTTATAGTTTGCAAAACAGTACTATTTTGAATAAACATTGTTAATAACAATAAGATAATGTATAGGATACAAATGTACCAATAAAGTGATATGTACTGTATTTCAATTTCTGCTGTTGTATGTAGATTTGATATAAAATAGGATAAGTGATTAATTACATGTCTGTTTGGCTACAATTCTGCACCTTTTTATGCCACTGATGTCAATTCTTTCCATTTTATTATGCTGATGTCAAAAGTTTTTTTTTAAGAAAAATGTTTGGGTCTTAGAATTGGGCTAAATTCATTCCAGCCTAGAACAGGCCACTGAAATAAATGAAATGTAATAGCCACAACTGAGTTAAATCCCACAGATTTTGTCAGATCCACTCAAACTAAAATTAATCTTGAATTTAACCTGCTATTATCATCTTTCTTTTTCCTTCTACATTATGGAGTAACTAATGTGAAACATATGGATTACATTCAAGCTCACCAAGGTATTTCCATGCATCTACATCATCCTATGCTACTGCTACATAACAGCCATTGGGTGAATCATTCTGAGGTGAAACTTTTCCAGAAGGAAATACTTGATGAGTGGATACAGTCTGAGGACACTTTTGTTCTAGGCCCAAGCTATCTCAAAAACCACATCTCCCTTTATGAGCCTGCTCAAGCGTTAAGATCATCGGGAGAGGCCTTTCTTTAGGTCCCACCATTTTCACAGGTGTGTTTGGTGGGGATATGGGAGAAGGCCTCTGTTGCTGCTCCCAGACTTTGGAACTTCTTCTCAGAAGAGGTCAGACTGGCCCTATCTTTACTGTTTTTCTGGAATAGAGATGTAAAATTTCTTAAAATTTCTATTTTTTTCTGAAAAAAATGTTTTCCCCTATTTTTTCCTGGAAAAAAATGGAACTTTTCGGAAAGTTTACATCTCTATTCTGGAATCAGGCAAAGACCTTTCTCTTCAGGCAGGCTCTCCCTTAGTGATTGTCTCCCCAAGTAGGGTTTGTAAATGGATTGTTGTACTTTACTTCTTTGAATGTGTTTTAGTGTTGCTTGTGTTTTTTGTATGGTATTGTTTGACACTTCATAATACTTGTGTACTTGCTATTTTTAGCTTTAATACAGTCTTTTAATGATGCAAACCACCTTTGGTCCTTTTAAGGAGGAAGCCAGGATATGCATGCATGCATGCATGCATGCATGAATAAATAAATAAATAAATAAATAAATAAATAAATAAATAAATAAATGAAATAAGAACTAGCATTTCTGCACAAACAAGTGAAGATCTACCGATGCCTGATAAACTACATGTGCAACTGAGCAAAGGCCTTTTCCTGTCAAAGAAAAGAGGAATGTAATCTTCTCAGTAGTGCCCAACTTTGAAGATGTAAATAGTATTATCCAAAATTAATCTTAGGCTACTTATTTTTTTAAAAAGCCTAAAATAAAATAAAATGGGATTATTGCAAGTGCCTTAATTTAGCTGCCATATCTATAACCTAAAGGGGCTGGAGTTGATGGTCAATGGGTAGAATTCTATAGGTAGGTAGGTTTCACTCACTGCTTCCTTTTCCCTCTCTCTTCTTTGCATACTCTCATTCTACCAGTGTTCTGAATATTTTGACTGTTGTAGCACTTCAGCTTCGCTTAATCTAATATTTTGTTATTAAAGACATCTTTCTCATCTTCTGTAGGACCCCAGGCTAAATGGCTAAATATAACTGATTTGTTATTGTTGGCCAAAAAAATGTTCTGTAACACATCATTACCTCCCTAAATGCCTTGCCCAATCAAAGTAGCAGCAGAACAAAGATTTCACAGGGAGTTCTGCAAATCCTCTCGGCCTCTTCTTCCATCCAACATGGAGGCTGCTGTGGCAGCACCAGGTAAAACACCATGGATGACACAAAAGCATCATCCATGAGTCTTTCTTTAGTCTATAACATGAAGTCATAAAAATGGCCATTGCACAGGGATTGAGAAATTCAAAGGAACCACACCACTGCAAAGATGACAAGATCAAAATCTTAGAACAGATCAAAACATTGCATATTAGCACTGTTCATGGTATCCAAAGCAAGGATCCACCACCAGTCCTGGCTTCCTGAAAGACCTACCGTCCCATTCAGAAGTTCAGAAAAGAGCCAATCTGAATGCATGACAACATAAAATTCATCTATCCTCACTTTATGCCACTGTCAGCAAAAGTTACAGTGTGAAGATGAAAAGGTCTGCTATACATTCTGAACACCCTAAAAAATGATGGTTTTCAACTGTGTAGCAAGACCCAGCGCATTAGGAGAGTTTTGGCTCATCAGACTATTGCTTCCTACAAGCATTAAAATAGCCTTTTTCTGAACACCTGAATAGGGCTTTTATGTTTCCAATAAGCTTTCTTGAAGAGAGCTTCAAGATTCTTGATCAGATTACCTGTAAAATCACTTGGCCTTTTATGGAGACATCTTGGTTGTTGGTGACTGTCCTTTAGCAGTAACCTTAAAATAAGATCTTCCAACCATTAAACTGGTAATTCTGGAATTCCTTTCCTGTTGTTACACAGCAGTGTTAGCTGAGTAGGCCCTTGTTAACTCAGTTTTGTTCTTTTTGTTTTTGCTTGTTTGAAGGCTACCATGTATCACAAAGAATAATTGTCCTACCAAATGCATTGTAGTACTCTGTTATTCTATTGCTCTACATACCACAGAGATACTGGTTTAGAGGCAGTAGTTGACAAATTACAGTAAGTAGATAAATAAATGGAATTTTATTCTGTCCATACTATATTTTTTGTGTTCAGATAGGCTGTATGCTTTTGTATGCACACCTAAATTTAAAAAACACACTAAGCAGACCTCAGTATGATCAGGTGGTACTGGCTGCTTAAATATAATGGATGTCCACAGCTCTTGGTACATGCCATGGAAGTTCGGTCACACCCTTACTATGAAAAGTCACTTGCAGATACTGATTCATCCTTGCAGCTCTTAATATTTTGGGGGATGGGGTCTTGAATTTTCAAAATACTCCTGCCTCTTCAAAAACTAACGCACACCAGAAATAAATATAGTGTTTTAACAGGGATGCTGGCAAGTCTTTGGGTCCAAGTCCCAAGTCCGAGTCTGAGGGATTCACCCCAAGTCCGAATCCCCATTAAAAATAAGCTTTTTCTCCAGAAAAAAGGGAGGGGTGGATGGGTTCCAAACCATGAGTCTTGTCCAAGTAATTAAAAACAACAGCAACACCAAGTCATATCCAAGTAGAGTTATCAGTGTGACTTAAGTCCGACTTGGCAGAGAGTCCTGTAACTCAAGTCTTCGTCCCTGGTATTTAATCATTGGGCTTAACTTTGTAAACCCCTTCTCAGAAAGCACATAAGAATACTTTCCAGCTTTGTTGTCTTTGTAGGAACTGCTGGCGATTAGAACCTTAAGCTATTCCCTTTCAAAGAAAATCTATGCATAACCAGTGAGAAACATGAGGGCTGATTCCACAACATCACTGACCAAGAAGGGCAGGTACAAGCAGGTACGATACATTATTTGTCCTCAAAAGTTGCTGGGACCTATAAAACATTCTGGTCTAGCTCTCCATGTGTCATCACATCAGCAAAACAAATGCCAAAATAATTCTTGCTAATAATGTGAATCTGACTCCAATTCATGTACATTTATACAGTCACTGGGGAATTGGGAGATTATAATATGGATGCCAATAGTTGTGCACTTGCATGCATCCTCTGCTTGCAAAACCACTTTCAAAAAAATTGTGCAATAAAATTAGTGATGAGAAGAGCAGCTTCTATGCAGTGTATTATATCTAATTGTTACATAACTTGATGTCCTGTGTAGAAGACATAAAATAGTTTCATTTGAGCACTCTTTATATAATCACATTGCATTATAATGCAACTTGCAATCAGTAAATGTTTAATGAACATTAGCATTCATTAATGTTAATGATTGAACATTGATCTTTTAAAATTCAGCAAACTGCTCTGTGCGCCTTGTCTTAAAATAATGTCAAAGCACACTATTTAAACCTTGCACTAAACAAATACAATGATCCTTTGGTTTAAATGTCTTCATTTAACTTAATTCAATGAAAAATCATAAACAAATGTCAAAGAGAGAAGAGAAGATGTGGGTTCAATTCTAGAAAGTCAATACAGTACTGAGAATATGGTACACCGGCTTTTGAACCAACACAGTGACATAAACTATGATATCAAAAACCCACAAAACACACATTCGCCAAAATCCTGTTATTTATACCCACCAGCATAAAGCATTTGGCATAAATCTTGGTGGTAAATCGTCCCAAGTTAAGATGTCAGAACACACATTTGCTGTTGCGCACTGAGTCATATAATAGTGAATACCTGTTCTATGCAACTTAGGCCAATTCTCTAGCAAGATTAAAGCAGATTGTATTAAACCTGTCATTTTTAAATACAATGCATTGTTATGTATACAGGTTGATGGGGTGCACCAATTTGAATATGCCAGGTGTATTATTTATTTTTATTTATTTATTTATTTATTTATTTACTTTATATGCCACCCACACTACCCACACTCTGGGCGACTTACAGCATTTAAAATACAATAAAGATATGTACAATTAAAATACAATTAATATATATATAAAATTGCCATCAGACCCACAGCTAATATTATTTCAGTTAAAAGCCTTCTGGAACAGGAAGGTTTTGACCTGGCGCCGAAATGTCATCAGTGTCGGCGCCAGACGAATCTCAGTCGGAGGGCATTCCATAGTCTTGGGGCAGCTGCCGAAAAGGCCCTTTGTCTGCAAGCCGTCCCTCTTACCTCCTTGAGGGACGGCTCTTTCAAAAGGGCCCCCTGGATAGATCTTAACTGCTGGGTAGGCTCAGTATTATTCAAAGAGGCCCCCATATCTTTGGCAATTAGACAGGATACTGTTGCCTATATGTACTAACACTATGAGTAGGATGCTACTTAACTACAAACATGTCCTAGAGGGCCAATATGGTGCAATAGTTAGGGTATTTGTGGGATCCTGTTCTAGATTCCCTTGAGCTACAAAACTAACTGTGTGACCCTGGGCCATTCCCTCTCTTTCTGCAGGATCTATATCGCAGAATTATTGTGAATGTGAAATGGGCAGGAGGAGAGCCATGTACTTGAGTTCACATAAAGAAAAGGGGTATATAAACATAATAAATAATTAAGTAAAATATTGTACTAGAAGTAAAAAAATAAGAAAAAATGTTTGAGCTATGCAATAATGCTTGCCATAATTTTTTTTAAAAGTATCTTATACAAGATAATCCAGACCTACAAAGAGCATTTGTCTCAGTGATCAGTACTGTCTTACACATACCTTGTACACCTGGCACGGGCACTTCAGCATTCTTTTGGAAAACAGCATTTGTTTCCTACTCTATTCATTATTTAAATGTAGAAATAGAAATGCAGGAATTTGGAGTAATTTTCTGCCAAAGCATTGGTCAAATCAACAAATTCTGTCTCAGCGGTGGTATAGCAGGAAATGCTCTCTTTCAAAGAAGAAAATGATCTGTTCAGGCCCTCTGTGGAGGCTGCATTAGCCTTATTTATTTACTCACGCCTCATCATCCCATTAGAGAGCTCAGAGTAGCAAACATATTTCCCCCTTCCTTCCTCTCAACTTGACTTTTACAGTAATAAAATAGAGAGAGTAACTGGCCAAAATTCATTCAGACAGCATTGTGGTGATGCAGGAATCTGAATCTATTTTTTCTTAGCCCTAATTCTACTTTATATCTGTAGAATGAATAGGTATATAGTCACACAGAGAAGTTAAAATGCTGCAGCTGATAAAACAAGATTTTCTTTGTTTACAAAAATAAAAAAATTAACACATACACACAACTTTAGATGTTGAAATACACAATTATTACAAATTTGTCTAAAGGGAAATATTCTGTATTAGAATAAAGTGATATATCATAAGCAATCACAAAATGAAAATGAATTAACTTCAGTGCTTTTCCTTTCATTGTAAAATGTGTTAATATTCATTGAACTCAACAGGGTATGACAATAATGTGTTAAAAGATAAATGCTGAAATTATTTTTAATCAAGTTTTTCCACAAGCAATTTCAGCTCTATTTTTTTAATTTTTAAAAGGTTTTCATAAATGCTTTAGTAACAAATACTTAGAATGCCTTTTACAGTACAGTACTGTGCACATCCAACTCAGTGGTTACACTTTTTTTCCAGTAGGACTTACTCCCGGGTAAATGTGCACTGTTTAAAAGAGAGGAATGGTTTTTTTCCACTTTGTTATATTATATGAAAATGAAAAAAAAACTATTTGATATCTACACTAGCAGGTTCCCTACAAGAATCAGATGAGTTCATGTCCATACTGCAAAATAAGGCTGATGTTCAGAGATAGACAGAAAACTATATTGCTATCATGGTCTATTGTTAATTCAGAAAAAGTAGGCCATCTCACCCAAAGTGCTGGTGTGTAGGATGTTCTCCATACATTGGACCATTGCTTCAACGTCACTGTCCTGTCGAATAATAAACAAAAAGATAAAACACCTATTCTGACCAGGATACTATTCTTGGAAATACTGCTATTTGTAAGAAGCATCTCTTACAATGTAGTAGCTGAGGAATAACAGCCATTTCGGCTGTTCCGGCAGCGTTTTCGCGCCTTCCCCTTGCTTACCAAGGGCGCGAAAACGCTGCACCTGGCCCTTTCGGCTGTTCCGGCGGCCATTTTGAAGCCGCGAAACAGCTGATCGGCGGGTCGCAAAGTGAAGGTCGGTAAGCGAACCGCTTACCGACCTTCGCTCTGTGATTTTCGCCCATTGGGGCCATCGCTGTGCGATCGCAGTAGCGATCGCAAAAGCGTCCTCGTAGAGCGAATTCATCGCTCTACAAGGCGCTCGTTGTGCGAGGCACCACTGTATAAAAACACAAAAACAACACAATGATACAAAATTGCATTCATTTCTACATCTTTAATAAAATCAACACAAATTCTATAAAATCACACCAAGCTGCAGATAAAAAGTATCAGTTAATGAAGTGAAGGCATTTCTAGGCTTATTAACTGCCATATGGAATTGAGAATAAATCTCTTTTTCTCTATTAGTTTTATAACTCATAGTGAAAGATGTCGGATTTGCTTTCAGCAGCTCAGAATCTATTTTGTTGAAGTAATTTGCAGTTCAGTTGAAAGAGACATACAGTGTCTCACATGTTTTAAAGGCCTATTTATGTTGTGTTGCCTTGAACTAATTCCAGCCACTAATTTGTTCACATGTTCCAAGGATGAACCTGAAGCTAAAGAGAATACAAGAAAGATTATGAGCCCCTAAAAAGATCAAGGCTCCTAATTTACCACACATGCACTTCACCAGAAGCTAGCAGTGCAATCCTGGTAGCTAAAGTAAATTCAGCTGCCTCTTAACCTTGGATGTGTTGAAGATGACTTAGGACTACCCACAACATGCTGTTTTGACCTTGTACAGTCGTGCCCCGCTTTGCGATTACCCCGCATTATGACGAATCTGCTTCATGACAACGTTTTTGCGATCACTTTTTAACAGCTGATCGCGGTTTCAAAATGGCCGCCAGGTAATTAAAATGGTTCCCCGCTGTGTTTAGGGACAGATTCCTCGCTATACAGGCACCGAAAATGGCCACCGTATAGAGGATCTTCGCTAAAGGGTGAGTTTTTAGCCCATTGGAATGCAGTGAATGGTTTTCAATGCGTTTCAATTGCCTTTTTATTTTTACTTTACGACGTTTTTGCTTAACAGCGATTTTCCTGGAATGGATTATTGCCGTTAAGCGAGGCACCACTGTACTGGAGAAGGGCTGAATCTGGAGTAACTCAGTTGCTTCCTCACTTAAACTCTTCCACTGGGCTCTTCTGCCAGCATATCTCTGTCAGCAGAGCAGTTCTGCTGGCGGATGGCTGTGTTTGCAGATCTCTGGGACTAAACAGCAGAAGAATATGTGGTTGGTGAAAAGGGCGTTTCTGTCACTGGAAGGAGATTTATGCCAACAGAAAAGGGATTGTGCCTAACTCTAACCCTCCATAGCTGACTATTTTCTAAAATAATATTAGAAATATTTAAACATTTTCAGCAGTGACAGCGATTTTTGAACAACTCATAGTATTTTCATGTTAGAAAATTAACAGCCAGGTTTAGTTTGATGGTGAGGAACAGAAATGAAGAAAAACAGAATCAAAGATGCTGATGGAAATGAAAGGTGATGACACTGTCTCGTCTTATTGACATGGTGCTAAATGTGAAAGTGTTAATGCACTTGTCTCATTGTAGGCAGCTTCATCCATTAATGACAATGAAATTTATGTGCATGCACAGGGTGGAACATAAATAGGCACAAATCATGGAATCAAATTCTGACTGAGGTGTCAATAAAATGGCATTTACTTCTTCCAGTCTTATTTTTTCTTGTCACAGAAATGTAAACCAGAAAGAAATGACAAAATGACATGCGGTCTGAAGCCAATTGCCAGCCCCGAGTTTATTTTACATTGTTAAATATTCTATTTATATCTTATGCCTTTTGAAAGACATAAGAGCAGTCAGTCTGTTCAAATCACAACTGATTGTCACACTTAATTATGAATGTGACTATGTATGGGAGTCAAAGAAAAATTTGGTTAGCTGGGATGCATACGGGTAAAATACAAGTAAGTACTTGCATTTGTACACACTTTGCTTTGCTTTTACTGATTAAAGTGAGCACCATATAATTTACAGCATATATCAGAGGGTTTTCAACATAATACTCATTCTCTAGAGTACTAACGCTTTTAACAAAATTGTGTTTTGTATGACTAAGTGTGGCTACCCCAAGATAAAAACCAGCACCTTGATCTAGGATCAGTTCTCAGTTCTGTTATGGTTTTTGTTTTGGGTTTCAGGGTTGAGTGCAGATTGGTACAGCATATTTTGTTTTTAATTATTTTGAAATTGTGTACCTCCACTTAACAACTTTACTCTGAAATCTGATGTATATGAAATATATGTAAAATTAAAAGCAAATTAAAATGTTAAGATAATTAGACTATTTTTGACCAGAAGTGGAATACGTCCATTGCTGTATCTTGGCCATTTGCTAGATCTTCTTTTGTACATGTGGTGGGGCATAAATTGCATATACATAAGTGCTGCATTGATTAAATCTGAAATAACATCTAGGGTCCATCTATTGTAGACAAATTGCAGTAATAGGGTTGCAAATGCCCTGTTTTTTTCCAACAAGTATTTCAAGGCAAAGCAAATATATTTCACATCTTTTTTGGCACATTGTCCATGTGTAAACAGAAGAGCTTGGAAGATGTTCCCCTGCTTCGTCTGCCAGTATCCCCCAGCCAGCTCGACAAATGGCCATGCTGGCTGGTGCAATGTGGAAGTTGTAGGCAAAAATGTTTTTTGTTTGTTTGTTTGTTTGTTTGTTTGTTTGAGGTTGTGGTAGATATTATGTGAAGAAGCAAGCACCTAGTCGCACAATCAGATGGATTTCACAAGTTAAAACAGTTTTTCTCATAGAAAATAACTGTAGCAAGGCCCCTGAGCTGGAAGAGGGTATGCAACCTACCAAATACCAATATGTGATTACTTGCCATGCTCTTGATTTTCCCTAAAGCCATAAACCAGCAATACAAATTTATCCTTAGCTGGCTTTTCTACAAAGTGACTTTTCCATATTGTTTGTGCCTCTCAACTATAATACCTGTCCTCTGTACTGAGTCATATTGCAAACACTGAAATGTATACCTGCTGATTTGTTTTATAGACAGTCTGTGATATATTCTGTGATATAGTCTCTCCTCCTCCTCCTCTTCCTGTTCCTTCTTCTCTTCCTTCTCCCTCTGCCTCCTCCTCCTCACTTGTTTCAGAGCATGAATCAAAGACATCATTATAATACTCTTCTGCAATGAGTGGATCTTCTGGGATCTCTGTAGAACAATTAACAGATTAAATCTTGCTTAGTAGTTCTTTACGAAGGGTTTGTAAGCTGACAGTGTTTTTGCCTTAGTGGAACACACTACTACTCACGCAAGTTGTTAGCATCTGATTTTCCCCAGTCCTTCTGCTTGTCTCCTGAAAACCTGCTCTTGGGCCTTGGGGAGGGGGCCCTCCCAGAACAGAATGGGAAAGTTAAAGCATTTAGGGGGATCAGCAAAAACCAGGTGTCCCAGTCCACATTCTCTGCTAAGAAAAAAAAAGCCTTATTGATCCCTATTGTATCCATTTCTATGGCCAGCTGACCTAGAAGCAGGTTTGGGGGGAGGGTTCTCAACACCTGCACATATCACCCCATGGTGTCTCCAAGGCCTGGTATCTGGTCTTAGGTTTTGTTCTGAAATAGGGAGTAGAATGCTGTTAACCTAACGATCCTAGGGATTTCTAGATGTTGCCTGCCAGATGTTGCTTGACTGCAAATCCCAACAGGCCTAGATGACATAAACAGTGTGATGTAGTTGCCAGCTACATGTGCCATGTCACATCTAGATGTGCCATGTCACATCTGTCGGACTGGCATTATGCTCTCTCAAACTGACTTGCCTTGTAGCATAGTTGTGAGAATAAAGTAGGGGAGGGAGAGAGGACCGTCTGCTGTTTTGGATTTACTGAAGGAAAATGGTACTTGCATATTGCAAATAAATGAATAAATAGCAGGAATACATATTCTGCAACATCTGAACAGCCTCAAGTTTGCCATCCTTATCTTATTTAATAAATACTCTGTGCAGATTTTCTGCAGTTTTCTCCAAGGAGTGAAACTGCAAAAATTTGATAGGTTTAAACTTGTGCTTGCCAAGTTGCCAGCTACCATCTTAGCCTCATATTTTATGACTACTGCAGTTTCCCCTTTGGGAGATAAATGGAATCCTTGAAAAATAGTTTTAATTTGCTCCTTCCCTGGGGTTCATTATTAGTGCATTAATGGAGCAATCTGAATTTTACTGATGCATTTAAGAGCAGTGGGTGACTTTTCTTATTTAAACCAAAGAAATGAACAGTAAACTAGGGTGAACACAGTTGAGAACAAAAGAGTGTTAAAAGTAGGGATGTACACTAGCACTAAAATTCAGATTTGTAAATCAGAATTTTAAAAATATAGAATTTCTGGATATCCAGAAATCTGTTACAGTCAATATGAATACTACAGAATAGTTATTTTCCCCATAGGAAGAAAAAGAGAACAAGTTGGGAAAGCACTTTTAAAGGATTTCCCTGTGTTCTCTGACGCTTTCCCAATGATTGTGCCAAACAAAAAGAGTGCACACTGACAGCCAGCAGTGTCTAGATATTAGGAAATAACTGTAATGGGCAAACTACTTTGCATAGGAGAGATTTGTTGGGAATCAGGGCTGAAGGCAAACTCTTCCTTGAATAAGATGGAGCTGCATGGTATGGATATGGAAGGCAATATCTGGTACTCTTGATAACCACAAAAGCAGCAGCACTGCTGCTGCACAAGCTGACAGTGTCAGTCTGAGTGCTGATGCCATGCTTGTCCTTCTCTCGCACGTCAGCTCTTTGGGGAAAAAGTGCCTTCTTCACCATCTTTTTTGGCCCCATGGTCTGATTGGATTGCACAAAGATGTCAATGGAACATATCTAATGATCACTCATATCTGTCCCACCTTGAACTAAAGGCTTCTCTGCCACTTCCTTGGCAAAGACACACTCCCCTGTGTGTGCTTAACTTGCTGCAGCTAATTGTAGCTAATTGAGGAAGTGTATCTCAGTTTTGTAATCTGGCACATGACTGCATCCATGACCAAAACACACCCCAGCACTTTGTCAATCAGCTGCAATTTGCAATAGCAGGCTTTGACATGTGAGTGTTGATAGCATTCCGGCCATTGTCTGCAGAATGCTGACATGACCTGTTTTAACATTCTTGAGCTGAATAAAGTCTGTTTTATAGTACAGCTGTGTAATAAAAAATGAATGGGTTTCTAATTGAATCTAATAATTCTAAATTTCAGCAACATTACTGTTCTAGGTGAATTTTTAAACTACAAAAAAAATGAAGGTTTACATGAGCTGCACAAGCAACTAATGAAGTCCAAGTCATACTGGTGGCCTTTATGCAGCAATTTGTCATGCAGCCTTAGGGTCAAACATTCAAATGTGTCTGTAAATGCACATGATCAGATAACTATAAGAAGTCTAAATGCCAATGAAGGATACATGACAGCACAATAAGCACAAGTATCCATATTGTGTGCACTTCCTTACTTCTTTCCATCACTGCTGTGTCTGAGAGGACATTTTATTTGGTGTGGCATTCTTTTTCTAGGCTTGTGGATTTTTAGGCTTGTAAGGGTGCATATGGTCTGACCTTAGTTCTCCTTGACCACATGGTTTGAGGGGGCGGGGTTTTAGCTTTAAATAAGCGCGTGCCATTATTCTTTGATTCTATTTTTTTAGACTCTAACTTGGTAAATAGGAAAGACAAATAGGAGTGCATACACCTGGGGGGACAGGAAAGTTTTAGGAGGAGGATCAGCCGTCCTCTCTTTTTAATTCACTGATCATCAGCCAAGATGGAGAGTGCAAGATCTATTGCACTTGCAACACCTGTGGCATGTTTGTTTCATTGCCAAATGAGGTGCCTGGGTACAAATGCTCTAAGTGTAAGTTGGTGGCCCTCTTGGAAGACAAGGTCTGGCAGCTGGAGGCCCGTGTTTCTAATCTTCGCACTATTAGGGAGCAGCCCAGGTAGGTGGGGCTCATCATCCTTGGAAGGCAGCCCATCTTGGAGAAGGAAAACTCCGATTTCAAACCTCCACTGCCTTATGGCTATATCCTATGATGGAAAAGGCTTCAGGAATTAACCTTGAGGCAAAATCAGGAGCCGGAGTCTTGGAGGCAGTTTGTGCTATTCTGGCAACTCCTGCGATGTTGCTGGAACCAGTTGTATTGGCTCTTGTCTTTCTACTGGACTATTTCAGTGATGTGGAGAGGGGGGATTTGCTGCTTGGGTAACAGCCTATCCTCCATATTATTTTACCCAGGCTTCATGCTCAGGAGAGAACACTCCAGCTTCGCATACAGCATTGAAATAACACTGGAAATAGCAGTTACCAGTTATAAGTCTTTGCTCAATTAAATGCAGTCTTGCAGTGGCTCTTCCTCCCCGTGGGGAGCAAGGACCTGTATTAATGGTTCACCCTCAAAGGTTATTGGATCCTATAGGATTCCAGGACACCATGAGAGGGATTCCGGGTGATTTGACTGGCGCTCCTGTCGAGCCCCTGCTTGATAGCTGGCTGGCTGCCGCCACCAGGGCTGTTGACACGATTGCACCTAAACTTCCTCTCCGGCGCAGAGATAGTCCTTTGCCGTGGTTTAATCCAGAGCTACGATCAATGAAGCAAAATAGGAGAAGGCTAGAGTGCATATGGAGGTGGAACCCAATGGAAAATAATCAAATAACTGTCAGGATCATGACTAACCTCTACCAATCTAAGGTGAAGGCTGTTAGTTAACCATACTTCGATGCCCGGATAAGCAAAGCCTCCAACCAGTAGGCGGAACTTTTCCGTATAGTTCGCGATCTATCTGGAGTTGGTCATAGTGACTGGCCTCCCACTAGCATCTCACCTGACCATTTTGCAGCCTTTAAAAAATCAAAAGTGGAGGCCATCCACCGGGATCTTGCTCCCTATTTGAAAACAGTGGATTGAGCTGAGACGTCCAGCGTTCCGCCTTGCCCAATGAGACTTAACTACTTTCAGCCTGTGACAACAGACATTGTGGACAAAGTGCTTGACCGCTGTTGTGCCACCACCTCCTCCCTTGACCCTTGACCAGCCTGGCTAATCAAAGCAGCCAGGCCGATAACAACTGAATGGGCTATGGCAATAATTAATGGGTCTCTACATTGCCCTCAAGGAGACGTTCATTAGGCCCATTAGGAACAAATTGAGCTTGGCGGCAGACACGATTGGTAATTATAGGCCTGTCGCCAATGTTTCTTTCCTCAGCAAGGCAGTTGAGAGGGTGCAGGCTTTTCTGGATGAAACCAATGCCTTGGATCCATTCCAGTTGGGCTTCAGGCCACACCATGGCACGGAAACAGCACTGGTTGCCCTGTTTGATGACCTGCTAGGGGAGGCCGACAGGGGCAAAACGTCTCTGCTGGTCCTCCTCGATATTTCAGCCTACTACGGTATTCTCCTGGGGAGGCTCTCCAAATTGGGAATCGATGGCCAGTATTCTGCCAAGCTCTGTTCCTTCTTGGAGGACTGTCCTAGAGAGTGCAGATTGGAGAGAGTTCCTTGGCTCCGTGGAACCTCAATTGTGGGGTTCCGCAGGGCTCGATTATTTCTCCAATGCAGTTTAACATCTATATGAAGCTACTGGGAGGATCAGGGAATGTGGGGCTTTTTGTCATCTGTACACTGGTGATACTCAGCTTTACATCTCCTTTTTTCCAACAACAGTGGATGCTGTCTTGTCCCTTGAGCGCTGCCTGGGGCCTGTTCAGCAATGGATGCAGGTGAACAGACTGAGGCTGAATCAGGGCAAGACAGAGGTCCTTTGGGTGGGTGCCCCAGACATCAGTGGTCTGGGAAACTCCCTTTCCTTTGGGGGGGTGACACCACCAAGAGTGAGGTTCGCAGCTTCGGTGTACATCTGGATCCAATGCTCACCATGGAGACCCAGGTGTTGTCAGTGGTCATTCCACACATTTCCACCTTCAGTGGATTGCGCATCTGTGTCCCTATCTTAATGTGGGGGTGCTCACCAGTTTGGTTCATGCACTCATAGTCTCAAGATTAGACTACTGTAATGCGCTGTCTGTGGGGTTGTCTTTGAGACTGATGCAGAAACTTCAGATGGTACACAATGCGGCGGCCAGACTTCTAACTGGGGTGAAAAGATACCAACATATTTCCCCCACGCTGGCCGCCTTGCATTGGTTTCAAAGTTCTTACGATTACATATAAAGCCCTAAACAGTTTAGGACCTTGATATCTGGCAGAGCGCCTTGTCCCACCCAGTTCTGCCAGAGTCACTCATTCCACCAAGGCCGGGCGGCTGAGGGGCCTAACGTCAAGGGAGGTCCGGAAGGAAAGAATGAGAAACCTGGCCTTCTCGGCAGTGGCCCCTCGCCTCTGGAACAACTTGCCCATGGAGATCCGCCTGGCTCCCTCTCTAGGTGTCTTCAGAAGTAAACTTAAGACTTGCTGTTTGGGCAGGCTTTCCCTCCTGCTGTATCTTAAATTAACATTGTAACATCGTGGATTTATTCCATGTTTATTGGTTTTACTGTTTTTAAATTTGTAATGCCGCCCAGAGTAGACTTTTGGTCTTATTCATCTAATAAAATAAATAAATAAATAAACAACTACTCTAGTGAGGGAAATCTCTCAAAAATCGACCTAAAGAAATTTCCCCAATATAGTAAAGGAGATTGCCCTGAATCTTTCCTCATTTCATTTGAAAGAGTGTGCTGGGACTTTGAGATTAAGGATGTTGAAAGTATGATAGTTTTGAGATCCCAAATAAGTGGAGGTTTAGCTGAGTTTTATTCTCAGATGCCTCTGGAGCAAGCTAGAGATTTTGAGGCATATAGAAAGATGGTATATTCTAGATTTTGCAGAAATTCAGAACACCTTAGAAGAAAATGTCATTCCCTTACCAAAAAGCCTGAAGAATCCTATGCCCAATTAGGGGCTAAATTTGTTGACTTTTTGCTTCCACAAGCTTGCACGCCTTTGGGTGCAGATTTTATAGCAACAGCAGTCATCTAAACCCTTCATCCTGCTAAACTCAGGGCTGCTCGACCTGATGTTCCTATGGGAAGTATTCATGCAGGCTTCGGATCTTCGTGTCATGAGTCCTTGCTGAAGATTCTCCCTCACTCTGGCTACTGGGGAAGGAGAATCTGGTGCTGATTCAGCTGCCTGCGATTCTGATTGCCCAGCATTCTCCTCAGCTGTAATTAATCCCTCAGATAGGCCAGGTTGATCAGGATAGGAGGCATGGAACTGTTGCACAAGGTCGGGGGTATGTAAGTTACTTGCGGGTTCCCATGATCGATCCTTTGGGCCATAGCCCTCCCAGTCCATGAGGTACTGAAGGCCTCCCTGGTGGATTCGGGAGTCTAGGATCTGACAAACCTCATATTCTTTCTCGCCATCGACCAAAATGGGTGGAGGTAGAGCCAGAGGTGGAGGTCAGGCAGGGTCCTGTGCCGCAACAGGAACAAGGAGGGACCAATGGAAAACTGGGTGAATACGGAGAGTGGCTGGAAGTTGTAACCAAAAAGCAACAGGGTTGGTTTGCTCTGTGATTAAATAAGGCCCCACAAACTGAGGGTCCAACTTGAGTGACTGGCCAGGTCAGCATAGATAACGGGTGGAGAGCCAGACCTGGTCCCCTGGTTTCAGAGGTGGCCCTTCTTGCCGTTTTCTGTCAGCTGCTGTTTTGTACGCATTCTTAGCTTGCTGAAGCTGCTCTCAGAGTAAATCTTGTAGATCCTGCAACTCATGTATGTGAGTGTCAGCAGCAGGAACTACGGTCAACGGCAGGACAGCTGGAAGAAAATGAGGGTGGTGTCCATAGGTGGCTGTGAACGGGGTCTGTTTTGTGGATAAATGTGTGGTGTTGTTGTAGGCGAACTCAGCCAGGGGTAGCAAGATAACTCAATCATCTTGCTGATAGCAGGTATAGCAACGTAGGTACTATTCAAGGGTGGCGTTAGTACGCTTGGTCTGCCCATCTGTTTGAGTCAGTATATCATAGTGGTGCATAGTATTTTAGCACAAATTATGCTAACATACCATCATGCAGCTTTGCCTTCCTGCCCCTCACCCCAATTTTATGGACAGCTTAGACAGAAGACTGATTTCTACAAATGTCTGGCCTTAGGACCAAGCCAGCTGGATAGTTACCCTGACTACCAAGACAAAATGGAGTAGCAAAATGAGTCTCATAGCTCAATGTTTGCTTACTGCAGTGAGCTACAGCAAAATTTGAAAAGCGCAAGCATCTAACTCCTTTCTTTAAAAAATTGTACAGGTTATTTGGTTTATAACTACAAAAATAAGTATCCTAGGAAAATGAATATCTATTATTAACTTTAAAATATGTTTGCTTTTCAATATTAAGTTGGAAATAATTTGTTCATTTAAAAAACACACACAGAGAACAGGGTGTTACTTTGAGGCTCTATTACTATACAGTACAAATATTCAAGACTGTGAGCTTAACTTGCCCCACTGCTAAACTGAGCTGGGAGGAGGGAACAAGGCTTTCTTTGCCAAGGCCACTACTACTCCTTGAGCCAGCCTTGACTCTATAGTTTCTAGTTTAAAAGGGACCTTCCAATGCACCCTCAGCTGTACCATAGGAGATACAATACATTTCAGACACAATGTTCTTGATTTAATCTTAGATCAAGATCCAGGATTTGAGAATTATCAAGGCACTATGCAAAATCAATTGCCGCAGCCAGTACCTTTGTTTTGATGCCAGTCACTACTGGAAGACTAAACATTCTAAACCATTGTTTAGATGGAATTGTAATTCCTATATGGGTATCATGCACAAGAAAAGAGTACTGTGACCTTTCAACCATCAATTCCCAGTCCCTATTCAGATATGCATACAGATCATAGCCACAGAGATTACATGTGCATTTTTTTTGTATTTGTATGCATAGATTCATAAATATCTTTTGAATTGTCCCTCTTTTGTTTGCTATGCCTTTCCAACTGTGAAATTGTGATACGAATATAAGGTAACACACTGAGGAAGAAGATAAAGTACATGGTTTTACATTTTCATCACAAAATTCATTTTGTCACAGCCAAATCATTTGGCTGAAAATGAAAATGATTAGATACAGTTTGATGAGTCCAAAATTATGATGCTGTAGCTTCATTTCTTTTAACTCCCAGAAATACACCCCATGTTGTGAATGTAATTATAATATGCTCCCCTATATTCCTCATCTACTAAAAACATTGTTTTGTATGTGGTCATGCTACAGAGGCAGACTTGCTGATGGCAAGGGAGTTCTTTTCAATTCAGGAATTCTTTTCAATGATTCAATGGACACATCGGCAGGGAGAGAAAGGACAAATGCCCCAGCTCTGCTCTCCTCCATTCCTGTCCTCTATATTGTCATTTTTGCTGCAGACCTCTGCAATGGGGAGCCTTCTATGTTCATTCATGTTGAGAAAACTGACATGAAGCTTTGTAAAGACACAGGAGCCAAACTAGAACAAAAGGTGTCAATTGCAGTCTTCCATGTTATCAATTGAGAAAAAGTATTCCCACAGCTCCTGTCAAGGAACAACAGACTCAGACTGCAGTGCCACCATGGAGATGAGGAAATATACATTGCAGCGCCTTTCTCATATAGCTTCCCACACTCTAGAAGAGATACCAGCTGCTTCTGTTGGAAGCCAACATGAATAAATAACTTCCTGGACTAGTTCCTTGATGCTTGAGAATGCTGTCCAGTATTTTAGAGACAAAGGTTGAGGAGTGGAGACTGAGGAGGAGGAGATAGGGACTTCTGCTTTCTCCTCACCAGGTTGGTCTAGTGGAATACCACAACATGGCACATACTGCAAACTGCCATAAATTGATCACCTCTCTTTAAAATAAGGAAATCTTCCTACTATTCTATCAGCATTTGGCTTGGGGATGAATGATATGCACAGAACTATACATTCCATATTAAATATTACAGTAGTGCAACACTTTCAGCCAAATCCTAACCCAATTTGTAACATTTGTGAATTAAAGCAGAATGGCCAAATCTGGTTCCAGAGGAATGCAGCAGGATCCAAAGTGATATGGATTGATTTGTGGATATGGATGGAAAAAAAATAGAAAGTGGATATTTAATATGATTGGAAGGGGAATGGGAGGAACTGGGCTTTTTCTCACTGACAGCCCTAACATGTAATCCAAGGCAAGAATCTCACCACCATTTCTCAAATACAGTGCTTGCAAGGTGAGATTACATGTGGTTACAGATATTCTGTTGTCACTTATCTCGTGCACTTCTTCAACGTTCTTTAGACAGAGTTGTAACCTTTAACAGGAATTGTATCAAAAGTCCTTGAGAAAGTTGGCCAGATCCACATACAGTACATGACTACACAACATGAAGATATCTAGGAAAGCAGTCTGTGCTTTGTTAGTCATCAGCAATTTTCTGTAGTGAGTTGCGCATTTTAGTTTTGTTGTTGTTTAGTCGTTAAGTCATGTCTGACTCTTCGTGATTCCATGGACCAGAGCATGCCAGGCCCTCCTGTCTTCCACTGCCGCCCAGAGTTGGGTCAAATTCATGTTGTTAGCTTCAATGACACTGTCCAACCATCTCGCCCTTTGTCGTCCTCTTCTCCTCTAACTCTCACACTTTCCCAACTTCAGGTCCTTTTCCAGGGAGTCTTCTCATGGGATGGCCAAAGTATTGGAGCCTCGGCTTCAGAATCTGTCCTTCCAGTGAACACTCAGGGTTGATTTCCTTCAAAATGGATAGGTTTGTTCTCTTTGCAGTCCAGGGGACTCTCAAGAGTCTCCTCTAGCACCACAGTTCAAAAGCATAAATTCTTCTTTATGGTCCAGCTCTCACTTGCATACATTGCTACAGGAAAAACCATAGCTTTGACTATGCAGACCTTTGTCGGCAAGGTGATGTCTCTGCTTTTTAAGATGCTATCGAGGTTTGTCATCGCTTTCCTCCCAAGAAGCAGCTGTCTTTTAATTTCGTGGCTGCTGTCACCATCTGCAGTGATCATGGAGCCCAAGAAAGTAAAATCTGTCACTACCTCCATATCCCCCCCCCCCTTCTATTTGCCAGGAGGTGATGAGACCAGTGGCCATGATCTTAGTTTTTTGGATGTTGAGCTTCAGACCATTTTTGACACTCGCTTCTTTCACCCTCATTAAGAGGTTCTTTAATTCCTCCTCACTTTCTGCCATTAGAGTGGTATCATCTGCATGTCTGAGGTTGTTAATATTTCTTCTGGCAATCTTAATTCCGGTTTGGGATTCATCCAGTCCTGCCTTTCACATGATATATTCTGCATATAAGTTAAATAAGCAGGGAGACAATATACAGCCTTGTCGTACTCCTTTCTCAATTTTGAACCATTCAGTTGTTCCATCTCCAGTTCTAACTGTTGCTTCCTGTCCCATGTATAGATTTCTCAGGAAATAGATAAGGTGGTCAGGCACTCCCATTTCTTTAAGTACTTGACATAGTTTGCTGTGGTCAACACAGTCAAAGGCTTTTGCGTAGTCAATGAAGCAGACATAGATGTTTTTCTGGAACTCTCTGGCTTTCTCCAAAATCCAGTGAATGTTAGCAATTTGGTCTCTAGTTTCTCTGCCCCTTCCAAATCCAGCTTGTACTTCTGGGAGTTCTCAGTCAACATACTGCTGAAGCCTAGCAGAATTTTGAGCATAGCCTTGCTAGTGTGTGAAATGAGTGCAATTGTACGATAGTTGGAGCATTCTTTGGGATTGCCCTTCTTTGGGATTGGGATGAAGACTGATCTTTTCCAATTCTCTGGCCACTGCTGAGTTTTCCAAACTTGCTGGCATATTGAGTGTAGCACCTTAACAGCTTTATCTTTTAAGATTTTAAATAGTTCCACTATTTAATGCCATCACCTCCACTGGCCTTTTTGATAGCCATGCTTTCTAAGGCCTACTTGACTTCATTCTCCAGCATCTCTGGCTCAAGATCAGCAACCACATTATCTGAGTTTTCCAGAACATCCAGATCTTTCTGGTATAATTCCTCTGTGTATTCTTACTACCTCTTCTTTATGGCTTCTGTGAGGTCCCTGCCTTTTTTGTCCTTTATCATGTCCATCTTTGCACAAAAGGTTCCTTTAATATCTCCAGCTTTCGTGAACAGATCTCTGGTTTTTCCCTTCCTATTATTTTCCTCTATATCTTTGCACTGTTCATTTAAGAAGGCCCCCTTTTCTCTTTTTGCTATTCTTTGGATGTCTGCATTTAATTTTCTGTGGCTTTCCCTATCTACCCTGCATTCTGTTTCCCTTCTCTTCTCTGCTATTTGTATGGCCTCGTTGCACAGCCTCTTTGCTTTCTTGCATTTCTTTTTCTTTGGGATGGTTTTTATTGCTGCCTCTTGTACAATGTTACGAGCCTCCATCCATAGCTCTTCAGGCACTCTGTCCACCAAATCGAATTCCTTAAATCTGTTCTTCCACTATGTATTCATAAGGGATTTGGTTTATATTATACCTGACCAGCCCAGTGGTTTTTCCTACTCTCTTCAGTTTGAGCTTGAATTTTGCTATAAGAAGCTGATGATCAGAGCCACAATGAGCTCCAGGTCTTGCTTTTGCTGACTGTATAGAGCTTCTCCATCTTTGGCTGCAGAGAACATAATCAATCTGATTTCGGTATTGCCCACCTGGTGATGTCTATGTGTAGAGTCGTCTCTTGTATTGTTGCAAAAGAGTGTTTGTGATGACGAGATTGTTCTTGTGACAAAACTCTATTAGCCTTTGCCCTGTTACCTTTTGACCTCCAAGGCCAAACTTACCTGTTGTTCCTTATATTTTTAGACTTCCTCCTTTAGCATTCCAGTCCCCTATAATGAGAAGAACATCTTTCTTTGGTGTCAGTTCTAGAAGGTGTTGTAAGTCTTCATAGAATTGGTCAATATCAGCCTCTTCAGCATTGGTGGTTGGATTATTGTAATGTTGAAAGGTCTGCCTTGGATTCATATTGAAATCATTCTATCATTTTTTAGATTGTATCCCAGTACAGCTTTTCCCACTCTATTCTTGACTATGAGGGTTACCTCATTTCTTCTACAGGATTCTTGTCCACAATAGTAGATATGATAATCATCTGAATTGAATTCACCCATTCCCATCCATTTTAGTTCACTGAAGCCCAGGATGTCAATGTTTATTCTTGTCAGCTCCTGTTTGACCACATCCAGCTTACCAAGGTTCATAGATCTTACATTCCAGATTCCTAAGCAGTATTTTTCTTTGCAGCATCAGACGTTCCTTTCACTTCCAGGCACGTCTGCAGCTGAGTGTCCTTTCAGCTTTGGCCCAACCACTTCATTAGCTCTGGAGGTACTTGTACTTGCCCTCTGCTCTTCTTCAGTAACATGTTGGACGCCTTCCGACCTGAGGGGCTCATCTTCCAGCATCATATCATTTAGTCTTTTGTGTCTGTCCATGGAGTTTTCTTGGCAAAGATACTGGAGTGGCTTGCCAGTTCCTGCTCCAGGTGGATCACATTTAGTCAGAACTCTCCACTATGATCTGTCCGTCTTGGGTGTCCCTGCATGGCATAGCCCACAGTTTCTCTGAATTACTCAAGCTCCTTTGCCACGACAAGGCAGTAATCCATGAAGGGGGAGTTTTAATTTACACATACATAAATCACTTATAAGATTCTGGTCATTAATAGACCTGTTGATTGCATCTTAGCTTAATTTCAATCTTTGACTCTTTATCTTTTTATCCTCCTTCTTTCTTTTCATAATGTGTTTATTTGAATAATTTATTTTGTGTGAGCCTGCTACTGATGTTTGATTTATTTTGTCAGTGTCATTGATTTTAATAACTTCTCTTTATATAGCTGCTCTTCTTCTTCCTCTTCCTCCATAGTGTTACTTGAACATTGGATCAGACCAAAGGATCAAGCCTAAAAATTACGAATAAAATCCTAAAAAATGTGTGGGTGAAATGTTTACAAAATCACTGATTTGGGGTTACAAGAAGAAAATTACCAGCTATTGATAATTGTCACCACCACAGCAGAGATGTGGAAGAAGTAATTCTGAGATAGAGCCATCATACAAAAGATAGGGATTGTCTGGAATCACAAGTAGGAGAGGATTTAAGAATTACTTTCTGTACAGCTGCCATCAAATGAACCAAGATAAAATTACCATGGTATTGAAGCAGCACCAGCCTGCTCAGGCACATTAAAGCCAAATACCAAATGTTCTTACTCAAAGAGAGGCAGAAAAATCTCAGCAATCAGACATCAAGGGAAATGAAAAACAAAGAACACTGAATCTTTTGGCATCAGCTCTCAGGCTGGGCAAGGATACAGAGTGGAGAAAATAGGCGGTCATGAGAAAATTGCAGCTAATAATCATTCACTACTTTGATGAGATAGTAGATGACTAGGTGGTTCTTGCCATGCTTTTCAGTGTAGTATTTCAACTTGGGATAGCCTGATACTTCTAACACTATGTGATGATACTTCTTAGCAAAAGGCATTCTACTTGTACCCCATCTCTCCCTTGTACTCCATCTCTGCTAACTACTGCTGTTGTTTGCTGGTCAACTAGTGGCCTCAAAGCAGTATTGCAACACTGAGTTGACACTTAGCTATGGATTTTGGAACCTTTGGAATATTCTTAGAGGATTTTGCATTAGTGCCTTCTGGTAGACTGTGTCAGGCTACGGGGAGGGGGGTCTCAGTTAAATGTTCCACAGCTTAAATTGCCTGGTTGGCCATCTCTGCCAACCCCTCTGCTCCCTGCCCTGTGCTCATCCAATACCCACCAAGTTCCCTTTCAAAGAAATACTTCAACTGTGATCACTGCATTTATTCTCTGTAGTACTGTTTGCTGCAGTAGCATTTTAACTTCAGACTTTTTGAAGTTCTACCACAGGGCTCTCAAATAAGGAGAATATGTCTAGACTAAATGGATGAATTGATTCAGCTATTTGCTGCCTGTCCTGCCCAGTGCCTGCTGTACTGCCTTTTAGTGTCTTATTTTAATCCAACGTAACACTAGTTCTTTAACTGGCTCTTTTTTGAGGGAATTCTTTAGTTTCAAAGATTTGGGATGCTCTAAAAGCTCTAGGAAGATGCCCTCAGTTCTAAGGGGACAGTGAGAGGACAAAAGCAGGATGCACATGATTTTAAAAATTGTATTTTGCTTTCTGAAGAAAGTGAACTAAGGTGTAAGATACAAAGTGCCCTGAAGATTTAGTTAGCTCAATTCCCTTTTTATGATTAGATACCGTATTTTTCTGTTTATAAAACAACACTTTTTCCTAAAATAATTATAGGAAAAATTAAGGTTCATTTTATACATGGAAGGAGGCAGTTGCACGCGTGCTCGGGCGCCTTTTGATGTCACCACTGCCCAATTGCCTCTTCCAGAGCTCATGGCTTGTCTCCTCCGGTGGGTGGCCGAGGCAGCGGCGGCGGCAGTAGGAGGCGGAGGCAAAAGAGCAGTCACACATGCTCGGGCACCTCTTGCTGCTGCCTCCCCTTCCTGCCCAATCAGCTCCTCCAGTGGGACTGACAGGGCTCAGCAGGAGGCAGAGGCAAACAAGCACTCTCGCAGGCTCAGGCGCCTCTTCCTAGGATCACCTCCTCCAGCGATCATCTCCTTAGGGCAGGGGACAAGGCAGCGATGTGAACTGGAGGTGAGCCCCGGCGGTCGCACTGGAGGAGATGATCGGGTGGGCAGTGGAGGCATCAGCAGCAGGAGACAGAGGTGGAGGACTAGTTGCCCATTAACTGCTCCCCTGCCTCCATCAAGGGTCAAAATTAGGAGGTTGTTTTATACATTTTTGTACACACAGAAAAATACAGTAATTAGATGCTGGCACCTCCAGATTTCATTTATATCAGATAAATGGATAGTTGTTTGAATTTTCCAACTCAAGCCAGTTGGAGCATGGCAATCTGGATGTCCAAGTCACTTCAGATTGGGGTCTGAATCAAATTGGAGCCAGATCCAAAATGCTGATTTTAGCTTTGAACTTGAGAAACTTGTGAGGAGCCTTATTAAATGTCCACCCCACAGTGAGGAGCAAAGATGTTCAATAGAGCCCCATTTAAACTATTTTTTTATAACTCTTTCCCTCTATATTGTCATCCCCTTCAAATAAATGGACTGTCCTTTGGTGGCCAAGGCTATAATAAAAATCTGTCTCCATTCCATACCATACGTAGCTTAAAAACTATATTCTTTTATGTTTGAGTTTTATCAACATATCTGTGATTGAATTCAACAAGATGCTTTCCTCAAACTAAAAGTTCATTTTGCTCCCTCTTGCATCCTCTCTACACCAGTTCTAACCTCTTGTTGGAACTGGGATGCTGCTTTCGTGTAAAATATGTGCCGAAAGCTACTGAAGTGCGAAAAAAGAAATGACAGCACGTCAAGGTGTGCTGGCTGTCACAAAGCACTCTTGCTTAGCAAGAGATAGCTGAACAGTTGGGTTCTGCAGTCATGCTTTGCCTCAATTTCAGCCTCAGGGGCCTCAAGATTGTTCTGCAGTTCTCTTCATTCTCATGTGAAAAGAATAAATCTCCATAACTCATCTGGATGATGAAGTCAGGAATGAAATGATCCACAAATAAACCTACTCCATGAGTTTAAATATTCACATTTTCTATTAGCATACATTACTTGACACATATTAACAAATTCTTCTTCAACACTGGGAGGGAGGTCGGGATGGGACACATAAACTGTGTCAGTTTGCAAGATTGCTATTATCAGATTCCAGCCATTTTGGCTTTTGACGCTTTTAACCTTTACTCCTTCACTCCCCCTCCTCAAAAATTAAGGAAACAAGCTTAGAAAAACAGAATATATTCTTTGCTTGCCACCAACTCCCATTGAAGTGTTATGTTTTTGGTGGCAGTTCTCAGACTCAAGACTTCTATGGCAAAGGAGGCAGAGTTTGCTTCATCTCTGTTGTTCTTCCATTAAAAGGAAAATATATATTTATTCTGTCAGGTCTTTAGCATATATATTTAGCTGGGGGAGCATCTAACTTGAGTGCTGGATGTATTACATTGTCCTGTTTTAACTATGTTTTTAAACTTCTTTTTCTACATTATGTTTTAAGTATGATTTTGTTAATAATGTCTATGTTGTTATGGTGGACAAGAGAGTTCCATGTGAACCTAGGGCTTCTTGTGAGGTGTAGTCACATTGCCCATTCGGCTCTATATTGCCTTCTACAGGGCCTAATGGGCAGTGAGGCTGCACCTCCCAGCGAGTCCTAGGATTCACAGGTAGCACCAGGACAGCTTCCTTGTATAAGGCCTGAGGTAGGCTCTTCTCCAGGTGAATAAAAATGTCTGTATGTGTGGACTGTGGACTGGAACTCCCAAAATTCCTCCTAGGGAATTACTGAAGATTTTGGGGAGTTGGAAAAACTCAAATGCTATTTCCCTAGTGAAGGGTTCCTTCCCCATTTTTGGGAATTTGGGTGTGATTGTGTGTAATACACGCATACATAGGTTTATAGATACATAAAATTCCTGGGAATGCATGACAAATTTGCCAATGTTTATTGCTGGTAGGAAGGGAAAATTAAAAAGGTAAGCATTTAAATGTCTGTTGTTGTTGCTGCTGTTTTTCCAGGGGGAAAATCACTTTATTTCGAAAAATAGTGGCTCGGCTCAGCCACTGATGAAATAAATTATGCTTAAAGGAATCTTTGCTTTCAGTGGAATATATGAAACATCCTACAGTTTTAAGTTACCTTTAATAATCCAGAAAGCTATAAATACAGCTCTAACCAAATATCTGTAAAAGTATGAGGGCAGAAAAGGTTGACTTACTTTGATCAGTTTTCTCACCAAACACAATTACAGTTTATCACAGAAGAAGAAACTAGTCAGTGGTTATAAGCTGTGTTAGTTAATGTACATGTTTAATTTCCAGGTGCTGTGATATGTATCTCTAGCGGCTGCCCGCCCAATCAAAAAATAATGTTAAATGGATTTTGGAATGTTAGCAATTTCCTGTTTTTATCTGCTAGCACATATTTATCTGCTCTTATCTCAAGCATTGCTCAGTTATCCATTAGATAATTCCTGTTTCTACTGTAGTATGGGGTGCTAGACAGTAATGGATTTAGTACACCCAAGAACTGTAACAGTGTGTGACCCAGTAAGGAGGACACCATCGATAATCAGAGTGCTTGTCACACTATATAATAAGATGGGACAGCCATCTGCTTATATTTTATGTCAAATCTATTTTAATCATATCTTTAGTTTTATTGTCTTCAACAGTGGCCAAGTAGTGATAATAAAAGACTTGACTTAGTCTGTATTCTCTTCTTTTCCATCCATCACTACACTGCCTTAATTAGTTAAATGTTAGTACATGAAACCTCCTAGCTGAAGACCTCTGTTTACTGTTACAAAAACAGCCCCAATATTTAGGGAATGGCAGGAACAATCATCCATTAGCTAAAGATTTTTAACCTGGCTTTCTGGTTTTCAATATTTTGCACGAGTGTATGGATTCTTCCCTGAATGTCTATTAAATTCAATGGTAGAGGGTGATATATGCTACCTGCTCTGATTGTTTATACTATTTATTTACAGACTCTTCATCCTGATCTTCTTCAATCAAATAAATAAATAAATAAATAACCAACAACCCAACAACAACAACACTGCTCCCATATCAGAGCAAGTTAGAAAGACCATTATCTTTATGTTTCAGCCTGTTCTGATGCTAAAGATATTGTTTCAGTTATGGCAAGTGGCATACCACATTTTTCTGTGTATAAGACAATACTTTTTCCTAAAATAGTTAGAGTAAAAATTGAGGGTTGTCTTATAGACGGAAGTAAGGAGAAGGGATCAAAGAGCTGCAGGATCACAGCCCTTTGATCATGCAGCCCTTTCATGGCTGCTTTACTTCGGGTAAAACCACTGGTCATACTGGTCAAAGGGCTGTGATTGTACAGCCCTTTCATCGCTGCTTTACCCGAAGTAGGAACAAAGTAGACAATCCCCACTTTTCTTATTTGGGGTTGGAAAAGTGGGGATCATCTTATACATTGAGTCGTCTTATACATGGAAAAATACAGTATATTGTAAATTGATTAAATAAATAAAATAAACGTGATTGTATCACACCAGTCTATAGCAGATCAGCTCACCACTAACAATGTCACCTTGGACAAAGTCCTCCATTACCCTCCCCTGGAAAGAGGTGGGCAGTTAGAGAAGGCGTATGCTGGCTCTTTGTCAAAACAACAGGCCAAATTCTTATCTGACAATGAAGCTGGCTGTGCATTTATAAAAGAGAGATGCTCTGATCCAGCTAAACAGAACAGAAAGAAAAGAACTGTTTTGACACAAATGGACATGTCCCTCCTGCAAGGATGGGCTGGCTCTCCCCAACACAACATGGGAGGAGAAAGTGCTGGGCCCCACAGACACTGAGGCTAGGAGGAAGGTAGGACAGCATATCCCAGATGAAGATGGCTGTGTGCCTATGTCAAAGGAGGAAGCTGGATGGCCTCCGAGCTCATTGAAAATGCTGAAGGATAAAAGAATGAGATAATCTAGAAGTCCCAAGGTGAAATACTCAGCTACAGGGAAAAGCTCTTCAGGAAAAGAGATCTCTTCAAGAGTAAAATTTTACCCTTCCTCCTAGATTCTTTTCAGTTCAGCTCTATATTTGTTTAAAAAAAAACCACAAAGAAGTTACACAGCTTCATTTAAAAAAATCTATGATCTAATTTGTAAATGAGCAATATAAACAAATATGTTATCTGTTAAAAATATTCAGATCAGTCAGGTATGTTGGACAAGAAAAGCATTAAGCATACTGGATAATGGGCTGAAACATGAATAAAAGTAAAGGTTCCCCTTGACATTTAGTCTAGTCATGTCTGACTCTAGGGCTCATCCCCGTCTCCAAGCCATAGAGCCAGTGTTTGTCTGTAGACAGTTTCCGTGGTTACGTGGCCAGCGCGACTAGACACGAAACACCATTACCTTCTCACCATGGTGGTACCTATTTATCTACTTGCATTTTTACATGCTTTCGAACTGCTAGGTTGGCAGGAGCTGGGACAAGCGACGGGAGCTCACTCCATCGCATGGATTTGATCTTATGACTGCTGGTCTTCCGACCTTGCAGCACAGAGGCTTCTGTGGTTTAACCCATGCCAAAAGGGAACAACATAGTCCTCTGAACTGTCTATTAATGCTCTGTCTTTCTATACTAATTACTAGAGGGAAGAGGGTTTTTTTTGACATTTCACATTTTCTCTGCAACCTCCATTGGAACCTATAAGCAAATTCAAACATATTTATGAGCAATCTGGCCTTGCTCTCCAGACTACTCATAAACATGTTCAAACCCATCTGTAAGCTCAAACATAGGTTGCGGGGGGGGGGGGGATGACATGTCATAGAAATCTTCCCCCAAATATCCAAGCAGGAAGCTTCATCATAGTTCTTTTGAATATGGAGCTAAAGAACAGGTTACCTACCTATAACAGTAGTTCATTGAATGGTCCTCTGTGAAGTCACACAATGATTCATGCATGTGCAGAGTCTTCTCGGAATGTTCTACAGCTTCTGTGTGAGCAAGCATAGCACGTTAGCAAAGGCCCAGCCCTCCCTCCTATAAGCACCCTGGTGTCGAACCTCTCTCCTCAGTTTCCATCAACCACTGCTATGTCCAAGGGTGTGACAGATGGGAGAAGGGTGGGATGTGTGACTTCATGGAGGACCACGTGAAGAACTATGGTGGTTCTTCATGGCCTCTGTGAATCACACAGAGGTTGACTAGCCAGCTCCCTTACCTGGCAGGAGGGTGTCACACCAAGACCAAGGACAGCACCATCCTCCCAAAGGTGGCATCTCTCTTTTGCCAGGCATCCAAGCAATATTGAGTGATGAACGTTGACAGCTGCAACCATGTGGCAGCTGTGCAGATATCCCACAGAAAGATGCCTCAAAGGAAAGCTGTAGATTCCGCTATTGCCTTGGTGGAATGGGCCTGAAGAGGAGTTGGCACCAGGGCATGGGCAAATTGGTAGGCCAGATGAACAGCGGAAGGTGTCCACTTGGAGATCTGCTGGGAAGTGACTTGAAGACCCTTATATGAGCCCGGGTAACGAATAAAGAGCTGAGGGGATTGCTGAAAGGGCTTGGTCCACACCATGTAGAAAGCCAGGGCTCAATGCATGTCCAGGGAGTGAAGCATCCTTTCCTGCAATGTTGATGGATTTGTAAAGAAGGAGAACAGGACGATGGGCTGGGAAATGTGGAATTGAGAGACAACTTTTGGAAGAAAGTAGACACCTAGAAACAGGCTTTGTTGGAGTGGAACTGCAAGTACAGATAATCATAGCAGAGAGCCAACAGCTTGCTGGCTCTCCTTGCAGAAGTAATAGCTGCCAATAATGGCATCTTGAGTGGGAGCAGGTACAAGTTGGCTGAGGCTAGGGGTTCAAAGGGTGCCTTCATGAGCTGTTTGACAAGGGTAAGTGACCATGGGGGTAGAGGTGCCTTGACATCAGCATATATGTGCATCAGGCCTTTAGGAAGCACTTCACCATTGGATGCATATAGTAGCATGAGGTTGGAGAGCCGGCTGGCTGATATGCAACTATAGCCACCAGATGTCCCTGCACTGATGATATGCTGAGGCCCTGCCTTTTAAGCTGATGCAGGGAGTGGAGGACTATGCTCAGTGATGGATCGAATGCTGTCTTGTCTTGAGAATAGGCAAAAGACTAAAATCTCTTCCATCTGTAGCTGTAGGCCCTCCTGGTTGAAGGTTTCCTGGCCTGCTGCAGGACATTTAGTACAGCAAGCAAATCCTCCATGCTGCCAGATGAAGGGACAGGAGATCCAGGTGCAGGACCCGCACCTTGTTTTGAGTGAGGAGATGAGGGAGGTGTGGAAGATGGTAGACCTCTAATACCAGACACCATTGTGCTGGAAGCCATGATGGTTGGGGCCACCAAGGTGCCACTAGGATAGCATTGGCCTTGTCTTGATGAAGCCGGACAATCACATTGCAAAGGAGAGGAAATGACAGGAACAAGTAGAGGAAAGTTCAAGGTCAGCACTTGATGAATCTCCTCAAGACCCCTTCCCAACACTTACTTGAGAGTGGTAGTGGTGGCACTTCCAATTTGCCCTGAAGGTGAAAAGGTGAAATTTGGGAATTCCCTACCAGGTAGAGATGGACTGAAATACCTGTGGGTTAAGTTCTCACTCGTATGACCAGCTCTTCTTGTTACTGAGGAGATCCTCCAAGCAGTTGTCCTGACCTGTCACATGCACCACCATGATGCTCCAGACATCACTCCCATAGAGGTCCACTGCTAGGTAGACCAGACGCAGGGAGTGGGTTCCTCCTTGTTTGTTGATGTAATAAATCACTGTGGCATTGTCTGTTGCAGTCTGCACCACTGCACCATGAATATGGTTCTGAAACACTTTGCATGCTTTGATCATTGCCAGGAGCTCCGGCTCATTGCTATTGAGTCTCTGCTTTCTTGAAGACCATGCCACGTGCACTTGGAGAGTCCCAGAGTGGGCTCCCCAACCTGTTAGGTTTGTATTGGTGCTGATCTGAAGGTGAGGTCATGGCTGCTTGAAAGGCCTGTCAATTGCTAGTTTGTCCTGATACATCCACCAGACAAGCTGAACAGTGGGTGCAAGAAGTGCTCTGGTGAGCTTCTCTGAGGCAGAATAAACACTTGTTGTGGCTGTCAGTCAACGGAACCTTATTACTGCAAACTATGCAACATTTGAACAGCCCTTTAGAGGCCATGAACTACCTAACTCTAAGAAAAACTTCTCTATAAAGGAGGAGGGGGCCAAAGCCCCCAAAGGAAAGAGGTTTGAAGCTTCCAGGAACTTCTAAAAAAACCACAAATACTAATTAAAACTATATTTCTTTCTATTTTCAGGCAAAACTCATGGAAGCTGGAATGTGACATTGCAAGATGCTCCCAACATGGAGGCTGAAAAGAACTACGGAGAGAAGTTCAACACCACGGTACTCATAGGAGGTAGGGCGGGGCCTATGCTAACGTGCTATGCTTGCTCACACAGAAGTCAAGAGACTCTGTGCATGCACGAATCACTCTAAGTGTGATTCACAGAGGCCATGAATAAGTTCTCAGTTAAAAGGAGGTAAGTGTAATAAACAGAATGATGTAAATCTGTACACGATAGTTTAACAGTTTTGAAAAACCAGTCAATTCTTCCTCCACCTACCCTACAGAATGCTTGCTGTTTTCATTCCACTTGTACATACTCCTCTGATATTCTATCCACCCAAGAGGTCCATTCTGGTTTTTTCCTCATGGTCCCTGATTTTCAGATTATGTTTCTACTTTGTGTCTGTACTTTCAAGGATGAAGCTACCTCTAAAACTGTTTTCCTTCCTGTGCTACTATGAATAGACAAGTTGATGAAACTTGTTTAAAAATGTGACACCATTTTTTCCTATTTCAAGCTGGTGAATCCTTTGCTATTCAATTCTGTGACTTTAATATGTGCACAGTGAATGCTACACAGAAAGAGAAAGAGCAGAAGTTAGAGAGAGAGAGAGAACCTGCTGGAAGTGACTGGATGCAACTCAAGAAGATGTACGTCTTCTTGAGTGAAATCAGGATGAGAAAGGACCTCCTCAGTTGTCCTTTTTTGCTCTGACTAATGCTGACCTTCCTGCCACTTTATATTGCTATTCTTTGGGTTGCTGATAGGTATAGGCATTTTGTATTTGTTTCCATGGAGAAATGAATACAAACCGTAGCCACCACAAGTGCAGTGGTGGCCCAATCCCGCCAGGCCACCTACCAGGCTCTGTGTGGCACTTGGTTCTGTTGTCAGGGTGCCGATCCCCCTGCACTGAAGTGGGCAACTGCTCAGGGGGGTGGGGAAGGATTGGCCAGGCTCCTTCTGGGATCGACGCAACAATGATGACAATGGAGCCAAGAGTCACATGGAGCCCGGTAAGTGGCTGGCCAGTTCTGGGGGGGCAGGACTGGGCCACTGCAGTGCTGCAGTTTGTATTAATTTCTCCAAAGAAACGAATATGAAGTGCCCATGTCTAGCTGATGGTGTCAGTTTCTTCCCTTTCACACCTTTCCCTCATCATTTGAAGAAAGAGATACTTTGCCTTATACTCTGAAGATGAAAAGTAGTGGCCATGGTTTCTGACGTCTCCAACTTAGCAAGAACTATTATTTCTGTCACTTTTCCTATTGCACATTTATTTCTCCAATGAATACTTGTTTTCTTATTGTCTTAGAAAGAAGTGTTGGCACAATTTTCTTAGAAAAGACAGAAACAAGCTTAGATAATTTCTGATTTCAAAGGGTGAATCCCCAAGTTAACATTGCTCCTGTAATCCTGTGCACCTAGTCTTCAACAGAAGTAAAGAAAAAAATACATTGTGCATTCTTGATTCACTGCTTTCCTTGTCAGAAACAATGACTGAAATCCTGTCACTTAGCATAAGAAAATTAACAATATTTAGTTCATTCCTAGCCAGCAAGGAAAAGGTCCCGGATGTAATTCTTGGGGAGACATGCTGGCTTAGTGCTTGTGCACCCCTCCTCTGAGAACCACAGTGGGGTCTTTCTTTGCGAGCTAGGAGCAAACTGATATTATGTATTTTCTTAAGCAACAGGATTTCAGCCCATATACATTATTTATATTAAAACAGAGCATGCATATGTGCTGAAGGAACAGCAGCAGTCTATAGAAGGCTGTTTCTGAGGCAAAAGGAAAAAAGTCGTCGTTTTATTTTGAAGCTTGACTTTTGAAGGCAGCCTGTTCTGGGGGGATTATGCCCTTGACTCGAAGCCAGATGGCAGAAATGGGGAAAGTGAGAGAACCACAGGGAGACCAAGGTTCTGAGGAGGAATTTGGCTCAGTGCAGGATGAGAGCACAGGAGAACTGACCTCAGAACTCAGAAAAATGCTCCTAGCCCAACAGCATGAGCTGAGGGTGAGGGAAATGGAGGAAAGGGAAAGAGAGAAACAAAGGCAATTTGAAGTAGAGAGAGAGAGAATGGAAAGAGAAGAAAGATTGGAGAGAGAGAGGATGGCGTTTGAGTTAAGAAAATTGGAAATGATGAATCAGAACAATAATAACAATAGAGATTCTGAGGTGGGCCAATTGTCTAAAACTGACCTGAAGAAATTCCCTGTGTACCACAAGGGAGATTGCCCTGAGGTGTTCTTTTCCCTCATGGAAAGAGCGTTTGTGGACTTCTCAGTAAGGGAAACTGAGAAGATGACCATTATGCGATCTTTAATCAGTGGCAGCCTGGCAGAAGTCTATGCAGAGATGCCAGTGGAACTGCTGAAGGACTTCGCTGAGTTTAAAAAACTGGTGTTTGCCCGACATGGGATAAATGCTGAACAGCTGAGGCAAAGATTCAGGTCAATCACAAAAAAACCAGAGCAGACTTTTACCCAAGTGGGGGCCCAACTGGTGAGGCTGCTAGAGAAATGGCTGTCTCAGGAGGGGACAGAGACCTTCCAGCAGCTCAAAGACCTGATAGCGCTGGAACAATTTTATTCAGTCCTGCATGGGGAACTTAAGTTCCAGGTGAGGGAGAGGAAACCTAAATCGGTGACAGAAGCGGCAGAGATCGCAGATTTTATTTACCAAATAAGGAAGCCCTTAGGTGCTGAGGGGAAAACTGTGGGTAAGCCCAAAGAAACCTACAGCAGGTACTCTCAGGGACCAGGGAAAAACCAGCAAGGGGGAGGGGCCCATGTTGAAGGGAAGCCCTCAGACATGAAACCACCAAGACCTCAGATTTTGGAGGGAAAACCAAAACCAGAAGAGAAAGACTCCAAGTACAGCAGAAAATGTTATTTCTGTCAAGGAAAGGGCCATCTAATCTCAGAGTGTGAGAAATGGAAGCAGCTAAAGGGAAATTTGCCTCATGATTTGAGTGGAACCAAGCCAAAAGCTGTGTTCTGTGTCCAGAAAGAGCAAAGCTCCTTGCCATTGAGGGAGCCTGTTACCATGGCTACTCAATCTGGACCAGTTACGTCTGCTGATCAGGCTGAGGAAAATGGTCCTCTTGTGGAGGTCAAGCGCTGCTTACTAGTGAGGACGGATTCGCAGTTGTTTGAGACCGCAGGGGTGGACGTAGGAATACTTGACCATCAGTATAGGGGGCTAAGGGATACTTGTTCCCAGGTGACCCTGTGCCATCCAGACATTATTCCTAGGGAGTATATAATCCCAAATGAGAGCCTGAAGGTGGCAGGGGTTGAGGGGCAGGTGATCTCACTGCCAGTAGCTGAGGTACCTGTGAGCTTTCAAGGCTGGAGGGGAGTTTGGCGGCTAGCGATTTCATCGACTCTGCCAGCAGCCGTGCTCGTGGGAAATGACCTGGCTGAACATGTGAAACGGGTGCTAGTGATTACACGCTCACAAGCTACCACGGGAACAGTTCAGGGGGTCACTGAAGAGCCCGAGGTTGAAGCAGGTGAGGGTAGTCCCGAAGCTGTGGCAGAAACCTTAACCACAGACAGCAAATTTGGCCAAGAGCAAAAGGCGGACACCACTCTCCGAAAGTGTTTTGAAAAGGTGACAGACACCCAGCTAACACCTGAAACCCCAGCGAGATTTCGCGAGAAAAAGGGAATTTTATATAGAGAGACCCTGAGGAATATCTCAAAAGGGGGAGATGGGATCAGAAGTCAGCTAGTGGTACCTGAAAAGTATCGCCCCATGATCTTACAAAGGGGGCACTCTGACATGTTTGCTGCGCACTTAGGGGTGAACAAAACACAGCAGAGAATCACACAAAATTTTTACTGGTCTGAAATAGGGAAGCAGATCAAGGAGTTCTGTAAACAATGTGATGTGTGTCAGAGGCAGGGGAATAACCGTGACAGGACCAAAGCGAAGTTGTGCCCTTTGCCTGTGATTGACACCCCGTTCAAATGTATAGGAGTGGATATTGTGGGACCTTTGCCCAAGGCCACAAAGAGGGGGAACCGGTTCATTCTCACCATTGTGGACCATGCCACAAGGTACCCCGAAGCCATACCCTTGACGAACATCGAAACTAACACAGTGGCAGATGCCTTGGTGGGGTATATGTCCAGGATGGGATTTGCCTCGGAAATAATCACAGATTTGGGCACATCGTTTACATCAAAGCTCATGAAACGGTTATGGCAAATCTGTGGAATTAAACACAAGGAAACCACTGCCTATCACCCCGAAAGTAATGGGTTAACGGAGAAGTTCAATGGGACTCTGATGCGCATGATTAGGGCTTACTTGGCAGAGAATCCAAACAATTGGGACCAGAAGCTGCAATCCCTTTTGTTTGCTTATCGATCAGTGCCCCAAGCCAGTACCGGGTTCAGTCCATTTGAACTTTTATTTGGGAGAAAAGTGAAAGGTCCACTTGATTTAATCAAACAAAATTGGGAGCAGATCACCCAGGATGACCCACAAGATGTTGTGACGTATATAGACACTTTAATGAATGACCTGAAGAGAAACCTAGAGCTAGCAGCAGAAAACCTGCAAGCTCAAAAGGTCAGAAAGAAAACCTGGTATGACCAGAAAGCCAGGGAGAGGCACTTTAACCCAGGGGAGGAAGTGCTTTGGCCTAGGCCCTGCAAAGAGAACAAACTGCAGCTGGGTAGCCCAGAAATAAAATACTTGGGTCACATAGTAGGGGGAGGAGTGATCAAACCCCTAGAGGCCAAGATAGAAGCCGTTCGTGATTGGCCTAGACCCAACACCAAGAGAAAAGTCAAATCATTTCTTGGGTTGGTGGGCTACTACAGAAAGTTCATCCCGAGGTTTAGCGAGATGGCGACTCCGCTGACCGATCTGACGCGGAAGAAGACTGATGACCGCATCCCGTGGACCAGCGACTGTGAGGAGGCGTTCCAGAGGTTGAAGGAGGCGCTCATCAATTATCCAGTGCTGCGTGCTCCTGACTTCGACCGGGAGTTCATCATCTACACCGATGCGTCTAACAGTGGGGTAGGAGCAGTTCTTTGCCAGGAGGATGAAAATGGTGACCAGCATCCAGTGTCCTACCTGAGTAGGAAACTCCAGAAAGGTGAGAGACATTTGGCAACCGTGGAAAAGGAGTGCCTGGCCATAGTATACGCGATTCAGAAGGCCAAACCTTACATCTGGGGAAGACATTTTGTTCTGTGCACTGACCACTCACCACTGCAGTGGTTAAAGACAATGAAAACCCATAATAGTAAACTTATGAGGTGGGCTTTAAATCTGCAAGATTATGACTTCGAAGTGAAGGTGGTCAGAGGGTCAATGAACTGTGTTGCTGACGCCTTGTCAAGAAGACCCGAAGAGTGAAGACGGCGAAGAAACCATGGACTATGTATATTTTGGTGACCAAAAGTTAAATGTATCTGTTTATTGATCAGTCTTGGTTTGTATTAATAAAGGTAACTTAATGTATTGTAAATATGAATGTTTAAATGCATAAGTGTTATGTTTAACCTAGAGTGTAAGTATGGTATTGTGTTAATGTATAACTGTTTTGTGTTTTGATCCTGGTTGTTTTTTGGAGAAAAGCACTTTAGCTTTTCCCCTGCAAAACAACTTATAAAGAGGGGAGGTGTTACATACAGCACTGATGGTACCTGTCTGTCATGGGTTTGGAGGGAAAGTTCCATCCTATGGGGAGTGGAAGGCGGGACATCAGGGGGAGGAGCTGTACTGTATATATATTTGGAGCTTGTGTGGAGAGTGAGGAGTTGGAGTCTGTGTGTCAGACTGAGTACAACTGTGTGTCAGTTAGTACCTACCTGATAGGTTCAGGTTTCTATATAGGTAGCCAGAACTGATAGGTTCAGGGTCTGTGTTTTACTTTAGAGTGTTCTGTGTGAACCAAACTATTATATGTATATGGTTGGGACTATGCCACGTTACATTATCCTATTTACCTGATCTTTTTATTTAACCTGTTTGGTATTTCAATAAACCTTGTTCTTTTGTTTATTAAAATCCATTCCTAGTCTGTGTGACTTCTTATAGGGAATGGTTGGTGGCAGCATAATTAAAATGTGGTATACTCCAGTAGGTCTGGGGTTGTCACACAGCCCATATACATTATTTATATTAAAACAGAGCATGCATATACATAAGTTTAATGCCTTTACAGCTGAGGAAAATCTCCTGCTTTCTTCTAACAAAGCTGATGAAGATTTCTAATAATACCACAAGGAATGACAATACTGAAAATGTGAAGACTTGTGGAGGTACACTAAATAATAAAATGGTCCAGAGCTTTCGCCCACGTTGTTGCCAAATTGCAGAATATACTCCCCCTCGAAGGCAATCAATTCCCAGTCTTACTGTTTTCAGTGTGAACACACAGCTTTTTAAACTGGCTTTAAAAGCTGCTTGATATTTATTGCCATGATTTTAAGACTCTTGTTTATCAGGTGATAGTAATGGCTTTAAATTGTTAAAAAAATCTGTTTTTATGCTGCTTCATGATGTTTGCAAGACACCTGGACCACTCTTTTGTAGTGGAAAGACAGGGTAGTGAGTGGGAAATCAGGGCAAAAATATAATAAATATATAAATGGCAATCAGTTTAAAATAAACCAGTGAAAAATATCTGGACTAATGAACAGCTACCAGTATTGAACATTATGTTGACAGCAGTTACACCTCTGTGAAGAAGATATTTGACAGGCAGAGAGACATAACTTTGAAGTTTTCTCCCTTGCTGACACATTCCTATACCCAAGATCCTCAGAGAAATTTAAATCATGAGCAAGCTGGTACAGCTGCTTCCCTTCCAAAAACATCTCAATTCTTTCATTGACTTAAAGATTCATATCCCATCTTCTGCTCATATACAGTATCCAACAGGTGAAATTACAAGAACAATTCAGCATCCTTCTCTTTAATTCTGTCATCTAAGTCCTGCAAGTATGTTCACTTCTAGTTTGGTTCTGTTTGCATTACTTCACGTAACCTTTTTGTGTGTGTGAGTTTCTTAACTGTAAAGCTTTATTTATTTATTTAATTTCTATTCTGCTGTTCTTTTTTGCAAGATCCAAAACGGCTTACAATACAAGTAAGTAAAAAAATAAATATATGGGATGAAAAAATGTGGGACGCAAATTGATGCAGAAAGATGCATGTCGAACATATAGATATAAAAATAAATTTCCTGCATAATTATACACAAGATAAAAATCTACACATAGCAGCCATCTTTATTTGAAATACCTAGAAAGAATGCAAAGTCCCAAAAGCATCTATGGACTAAAACAAGCTGCAAGAAAATGAAGTGAAGAGCTGGGCTAGATACTAACAAGAAAAAGTTTTGAACAAGGCAAAGCAGATTCAGAAACAAGAAAAGGGCCTACATTCTGGTCTATACATATGGTTTTATTTTGGCCCATGAAAACCCAGATGTCAGAAAGAAAACTAGAAAATCACCTGAACAAAAACTAGAAATAAAATGTCCAGGAGACATGACTTGCTACCTTGGCCTTTGTCTTGAATGAGAAGAAGGATTTTCACCGGGGGGGGGGTGGGGGGGGGTGGTGGCTGCATCTTAGTTATCTAGAACTAGGATTCTCATTGTCTTCCTTCTCTCAATATACGTCTCTAAAAAACCCCACTACCTTGCCTATTTCCCTAAAAAAAGACATGTGGATATGATTTCTTTCCAAAGAATGGAGTACTAACTATTCCAATACTCGGGCTGAATCCACAAGTTAGTTTGGTGCTGCTCGCTCTGCTAAAACCTAGGATGCGAGTGTTCAGCTTTTACACAAGCTCAAGGTTAATACCTCTCATATGGATCAAGTAATACAGTTTAAAAATAAAGAGATTTATTTTGCTATATTCCACAGACTCTAGATGGCTTAAATAAAATACGAATAAGAGCATTACAAAGCTGTTAAACACATCCAATATTTAATGAATATTATCACAGTCAATCACCTAAAAATAAAACAAATCATGCAATAAAATCTGTATTACAAATAAAAAGAAATGAACATAACCTGAATATAAATCAGCCATCCTAAAATTCTGCTCAGATAATAAAGCCTTACATTGTTCAAGCACCCTTCATCTTCTTGCTCAGCATTAACCTTACCCTTTAACTGCATGGGAAGTTTTTTATTCAAAAAAGAGTGTGAAAGCTGCACAAAATTATTACATATATACATTCCATGTATGTATGGGACCTCTAAGTCTGAAATTATTTGGACACACATGTAATGTTATTGTAATGTGCTATAATGTCATTTATGGCATGTAACCATTGAATTAAAATACTTTACATCCATTTAAAAGCAGATCATTAAAAAGTAAACAAAAACGAGAAACAACCAAAAAACAAACAAACAAACAAACAAAAAACAAAAAACAGCATCTGCTTTCCAGAAGTCTATTCCCAAGCAACTTGCTCAACTGCTGAAATCCTATCTGAAGGGAAAAGTCTTTGCTTGTCAGTGGAAGAGCAGGGGCCAACCGTCCCTCCCCTGGAAGCAAGTTCTACAGCTTTGAGATAGCCCTATCTTGTTATCCTTAACAGATGTAGTTGCTTGTGGCCAGAGGCAGGCGGGGGGGGGGGGAATACTGTCCATTATCCTAAGCAGCAAAATGTATTGAGCTGGTCCTGGGTGCAGACACAACATTTTGATCCATTTAACTATTTGATCTATTTTAAAAAGTGTGATCACACAACAGATTTCTCCTGATTCACTGGCCCAATATACAACCAGAAGCATATCCCACACTGAGCCACACAAAGTTTCTCATAGCCTTTCCCAGTTTGCTTCTAACTGCTTGGTTTAAGCCACAGGAGTTGTTGCTCAATACGAGGAAGGGTTCTGATGCATAAGCATCAAATATATTGCATTCTGATTAACTCCCACAAGTTTAGTCCTCTCTAAACAGTTAAGATCTGAAGTCCCATCTGTGATTGAAGATAGTAATACTCTGTGTTGAAGATAGTAAATATGTACATAGCAGATACAAAAATAATGTGGATTTTTTATATAGCAAGTAGAAATGGACAGATTACCTTAAGATGATTATCTTTAAAGCATTCTCCTCAAAATGTGTATGTGTGGTCACCTTTTTTTGGTTATTAGTTTTTAACTACACAGGGAACTAGCACAACATTTAACACCAAACTCTTACCATGATCTGCTGGAGCAGAAATACAGAGTCTGCCTGCTGTATCACTGTCACTTTGATCATTGTGTCCTATGGACAAATAGTAGAATGTAGTGACAGGCTGAGACTTAATCCAGTGCTCCTTAGTCTGTTGATCAGATTGCTTATTTGGAACAAAAAGGACAGAAAGTTAGATCACAGTATAGTCTCAACGTAATAAACGTTCTCACTGAAAGAACTGCAGGAATTTTCAAGTTTTTCTTTTAATATGAACTGTTGCTTGATTTTAAAACATTGTGGGAAGCAAATCAGCAAACTTGGCAAGAACACCATTTAACTTCATAAAGACCAACTTTGATTTGTACATTATTAACAAAAGGTAGGTTAACATAGTCAAATATGCTGTTATTTATGCCCAATGGCATAATGCCAGGGGTGAAATTTTTAGCAGTATTTTCTATCATGCACCAATTTTATGACTCTGTGTGCAACAGGGAATGCTTAACTACTTAACTTGCAACCAACATTCCCTCTAAGGTGCTACACAGTGCTGCATTGGTGTCACACATTCGCATTTAGTGTTGCTGCTCATTTGGGCCAGTTGCAGCTGGAACTTTGCATGCACGTCGTGGGGTTTCTGCTTGGTACTGGCGGAAAATTAGAGGGAATGTTGCTTGCAACAATTCACTACTGAAAATTACATTTTGCAGAGCAGAAATGTACTAGAAGATTCTAGCCACAGTCTTCTTTTGGTACTTCTTAAATACAAATGAACAATTCTATAGAAAGAAGCACACTCTGTTTGAAACATGCTTGGAAAACTCAGGTCTTAATGAAAAATGAATGAAACAAGTCTCAATGTAGTATGTGCGTTAATCCAGAACAACTTGAAATGAACTGTGGCTTTGATATACCTATTAAGTCTATTAAGGCAATAGTATTATGTGTCTGCAAAAAGGCAAATGCTATTTTAGGGTGCATTAGCAGAAGTATCATCTCCAAATTCCATGATGCACTAGTCCTCCCCCTCTATTCAGCACCGGTTAGGACTCATTTAGAGTACTCTCTCTAGTTCTGGACTCCACAGTTTAAGAAGGATGCCAACAAACTGGAACAAGTTCAGAGGAAGACAACAAGGATGATCAGGGAACTGGAAACCAAGCCCAGTGAGGAAAGACTGAAAGAACTGGGCATGTTTAGCCTTGAGAAAAGAAGAGGGGAGGTATGATAGCACGTTTCTAATACCTGAAAGGTCATACAAAGGAACAGCAGGATCTGTTCTCAGTTATCTCAGAGTACATTACATATAATAATGGGCTCAAACTACAGGAAGCCAGATTTAGGCTGAATATCAGAAAACATGTCTGAATTGTTAGAGCAGTAAGACAATGGAACCAATTACCTTGCGAGTGGTGAACGCTCCGCTGCTAGAGGCATTCAAGACAAAGCCAGACAACCATCTGGCAGATTACTTTGATCTGGATTCTTGCACTGAGCAAGGGGTTAGACCTGTTGGCCTTATAGGTCCCTTCCAACTATTCTATTCTATTCAACTACATTTGAGGGATTCTGTTCTTAAACATGCAGCAAATTTATTATCAGCACTCATTCCATTTTTATTCTCACTCCCATTCAAAATTAATATGTTGAGAGACATAAGTCATGTTGGGTCCTTGAAGGCTTTCATGGGCAGGATCCAATGGTTGTTGTAGGTTTTTGAGGCTGTTTGGCCGTGTTCCGTTCTGAAGGTTTTTCTTCCTAATGTTTTACCAGTCTCTGTGGCCGGCATCTTCAGAGGACAAAAGTCAGAACTCTGTCTGTGCTCTGGTGCAGTTTTGTGGGATAGTTGAGTATTTATAGCTGTGGGATCAGCTTTGTCTTTTTTAGGAGATTGGGTTATTATGGTGATCAGCGTGTTTTTTGTTGTGGTTGTATTGTTGTGATAAGGGGAAGCTCTACAAGCTTTATAATAGTAAGACAGGTTTTAAGAAGAGCTAGGAATCAAATTAATGATAAAGATTGGTAGTCTGCTCCGTTTAAAAAGTCATTTTGGATAGCCTCAAAGAACATAGCATAAGTTACTCAATAGATGGTACTTGACCTGTTTAAACTGAATTATTTTAATAAAACTTCATTTCCATACTTTGGGAAATTTATGGTTAACTCAGTACCTACCTATATTAATTGTATGGCTGAAATATAATTCATGACTTCTGAAAACTGATTTTTACTGAATTGGAATTTATTATCCATCAATAAATAACTATGTCCCCAGTAATTGATATTCATTGAATATTTATTGATGAAAATCTGCATTTAGATCACCAAGGGTTTCTGCTCTGTAGAGTACTGATTGCCACTAGTATTACCATCCAGGTAGTAGTCATACATAACCTTGATGGCTGAAGCAAGTATAGCATCTGGATTTTATTGAAAAATTATTATCACAAGTTGTTGCAAAGTGTTTAGTATATAATATAATATTTTAAGATGTCTGGTCTCCCTTTATACTATATGTATATGTGAGCTCTCTTACTTCTTCACTGTCTACACAGTCTAATTTGTAGAAGCCTCTGTTCTGACTATGGGATGACTTCCACACATGTTTGGGTTTTTCCCCCTATTTTTTCTCTGTGATAGTTTGATAGCAGAAATGTGTTTTGGCTTTTTTTGTTTATTTTCTTGATAATAAAATTTTGTTCTCACTGATTTTATAAATGAGTTTATCAGTATCACAGAATAGTGCTGAAAGCTTTTTCAGTACTCAGGAGCCTGACAACTGGAGTTCTCGTATTTCAAAGTCATGCCTATGCACAAGCCTGGATAGATGTTCCACAGAAATACAAATTATGCTGTTTATGTGAACTTCCACAATACCGTGGACCACCTACAAGCTAGGTGGTAGACATGGAGAAGGACAAAGAAGAGAACAAAGAAGTGATTTGCTCCAGGACTACTTATCATTAGGGAAAATGGGAAAGCATCTTGTGACGTGTGCCATGACGTCACCTGCCTGTCTTGGCTAAGGCTGGAGTTTCCTGGCCTATGGCAAGGCAGGAGGTGGGTCTTATAGGGGTGGAGCTTGTGTATATAAGGGGGGTGTACAAGGAGAGAGAAGGTTGTTGAGGGTTGGTTGTTGGGGAATTAGAGAGTGACAGGGTTAGGTATAGGTTAGGTGATTAAGGAACTGTGAGTTAAGAAATAAAGAACTGTGCAGGGTGAAGGTCTGAGAAATATAGTTTAAATAAGTGATTCTTTTAATCAGTGATTTCCTTTTTATTTCTGTAATCAATAAAACATCATTTTTATTTTTAAAATCCATACAAAGTCTGAAGAGTCAGGTTTATGTGTGGTTGGTGGCAGCGAAGTACTGTGTGTGTGTGAGTGAAGGATCGTGGCCTGTCATCTCTTGTGGTGACGTAGGAGGAGGTGGCAGTCGCGACAAAACTGGTGCCAGCGGGTGGGATACGAGTTGTCCAGTTGCCCAGTTGCCCAGAAAAGCCTTGGCTAGTGTGACCAGAGCAAAAGGATTTCAGTTAGGAGCACCTGAAGTGGGGTGTGGGTAACTCTCTAGGATTTGTCTCCAGGGGGGAGCAGATCTAGTAGAGAGGCACCTAAACTTCAGAGTGAGGGAACTGACTTATGAGCTCTAGAAGGTCCATTTTGTGAGGGAGATTGGCCCAAAGCAGGAGGCTGTTGTGACTTGGTCTGAGAGTCCAGAGTTAGGAGAACTCGGAAGGGACAGACAGACCAAGGGCAGCAAAGATTTGGAATCTCCCTAGTGAACTACAGAACCTGAGAGAGGGTGAAGCTGTGGTGGATTGGAATTAGAGCCAAGGGCAGAAAATTAAAGTAGCTCTAAATCTGGCAAGAGGCCCAGTGAAGGGGCAGAAGCCATTAGAGACTACAGTAACAAGCCTAGCCATATCTGTTTGTATACCCTGTTAGAGAGTGTCAGACCTTAGCACAGGAAAGGAAAAAGTGACGTTTTAAACAGAGGCTTGAAAATAGAAAAGAGCCTTCTGTGTGATTAAAATGCCTCTCACGCGCAGTCAAATGGCAGAAGTGAGTGAACAAAGAGACCAAGCAATGTCAGACTGGTCTGGGGATGAGTCAAATGGTGAGGGAAGAGTGGCCTCAGTGCAGGAAGAAGCTAATGGTGAACAGTTATCAGAAATTAAGAAAATTCAGTTAGCTCAAGCACATGAATTTCAAATAGAAATAGAAATGGAGAACTCAAAGGGGGAGGACTCTATTGAGTTTAGCAAATGGGATCAACAACTAGATCCAACCTTGCAGCAGTGCTTTAAGATGGTTAGCAATTGTCCAGTAACCCCTGAGAACCGTGAGAGATATTATTGTGAAGAAGGCCTTTTATGTAGGGAGATCTTAATAAACTCCAAGAAGGAAAAATTGCTTGTAGTTCCTTCTAAATATAGAAAGAAAGTAATGGAAAAATGTCACACAGACACCCTATCGGGACATTTAGGGATGGCAAAGACTAAGCAGAAAATATCCCAGAAGTACTACTGGCCAAAAATGGGAAAAGAAATAAAAGAATTTTGTCAAAGCTGCAACACTTGCCAAATGAAAATAAATAGTGAGGAAAAATCCAGTAGGGATGATGACTGGGATAGGTATATGGAAGAGATGGAAAAGATTGACAATATATTTAAGCAAATGGAGAATAGATATATTGAACAACTGAAAGAGAAACAGAGGTCTGGGTTTACTCTATTAAGGCAAGTTTTTAAGGATGCATACGGCATAGATGAGTTTTCTGAGGGAAAAGATTTACAATCCAAAGTGGCAGTGGATATGGTTTATGAGTGTGAAAGAAAGATAAAGCCACAAACTATTCTGAAACCAAAAGAAGGCACACAGGTTAAGGCACAACTTCAAAACCTGAATTATTCTGAAGAAAACATGAGGGAAACATGGGACCCTAAGTACTCCAAAGGGTTAGTTCAGAGCCCGCCAAAAATGGGCGGCCATTTTGGTGAAAAGCCCTCAGAACAGGGCCAGCACAGTAAACAAGTTTTGGAGGGAAAAGAGAAACTTGAGAGATTTGATGGGAAAAGCTCATGGGGGGAGAGAATCTGCTTCATTTGCAAAAAGAAGGGCCACATTGCTTCACAATGTTTTAATACAAGGCAAAATAAAGAAATTCCACCTCAGAAAGTTAATGTAAAAGAAGCAAAGGCTGTATTTTGTGTTCAGAGTAAACCTCAAGCTTCTTCTAGTGAAAGCTCTGTTGTCATGGAAACCCAGGCAGAGGCAGTTAGGAGCTCTGAATTGGATACATTGAAGGAGCTACCTCTCGCTGAAGTTGTCCATTGCTATTACATACAGACCAATGCTGCTTTACTGGAATCTGCTGGGGACAGGATAAAAGTTTTTGAAAATGACTATTCAGCTTTGAGAGACACCTGTTCTGAAATTTCCATATGCCACTCAGACATAGTACCACAAAGTTGTATGATTGCTGACCAGACTCTATCTGTGAAAGGGATTGGGTCAGAACTAGTTTCACTACCTGTAGCTGACTTGAAAATTGAATATCAAGGTTGGAAGGGATTGTGGAGAGTGGGGGTGTCTTCTGAGATCCCTACCCCTTTTCTTATTGGTAATGACTTAACAAAGCATGTCAAGAGTGCCCTAGTGGTAACACGTGCACAATCAGTACAAAGTGAAGCCAGTAGTGAGAATGACTCTCAAGAGCCAGAGAAATTTGTACCACAACCTGAGGCATTCTCAGTTGAAATACCTCAGAAAAGCCTCTTTGTCAAGGAACAAACAGCAGATCCCACCTTAAAATACTGTTTTGCAAAGGTGACTGATAAAGATTTATCACCTGAGTGCCCTGAACGTTTTATTATTAAGGATGATTTACTTTATAGGGAAAAACTGAATAATATTTCAAAAGGGGGGCCTGAAGTTAAGAGACAGTTGGTGGTGCCTGAGAAATATCGCCCTATGATTCTGGAAAAGGGACATGCAGACATTTTCTCAGCTCATATGGGGATTAACAAGACCAAACAAAGAATAGCCCAAAACTTTTACTGGCCTGATATGGGTAAACATATTAAGAGTTTCTGTCAAAGATGCCATATTTGTCAGAGACAGGGCTCTAATTGTGATAAAACCAGAGCAAAGCTATGCCCATTACCAGTGATTTCAACTCCTGTTACACGTCTAGGGGTGGATATCATAGGTCCAATGCCCAATGCCACTAAGCGGGGGAACAGATTTATTTTAACTATAGAGACCCAGACTGTGGCAGAAGCCTTAGTGAATTACAGGAGTAGGATGGGTTTTCCTTCTGAGACAATCACAGATTTAGGAACCTCTCATACATCCAAACTTTTGAAAAGGTTAGGCAGGGGGGTCATTCACATAAATGCCCTGAAGCCTTATTACAGAGAGACCATCCATGTGCAGTTTGCAATAAAAGAGGCTGATGAGGAGGAACATGGGTTGCCCTTCGGGGAAGGGAGGGGCCCACAGAAGTTCAAAGCTCAAGAGGTGCAGATCAACCATGCTCTATCCAGAGAACAGCAGAATAGTTGTAGAACGCTGATTACAAAACCTCAAGAAGTGTTCTCAAACAAACCTGGTGTTGACAAGGGAGTGCTACCCAGGACTGACACAGGGAATGCTTCTCAGTCTGTAACACCATATAGAGTAAGAGGTTATTACTGTGACAATATTCGCAAAGAGCTAGACGAAGTGCTGCTAAACGATCAAATTATTGTACACTCATCTAGCGCTTGGTTAGCCCTTGTAATTTTAATAGACAAGCCGGATGGCAGTGTCAGGTTCAGTGTGTACTACAGCAAGCTATCTTCAGTAACCAAACCTGATGCATATCCTATGCCCAGGCTTGATGACCTCTTAGAAACCATTGGGGGGTGTAGGTACATCTCCTGCTTAGACCTAGTTAAAGGTTTTTGGCAGGTGAGAATTGATCCTCAGGACCAAGAGAAAACCGCATTTTGCAGTCCATTTGGCCTGTTTGAGTTCCGGGTCCTCAGTTTTGGCCTGAGAAACTCACCAGCAACGTTTCAAAGGCTCATGGACCATACTCTGAAAGGGCTTAGTGACTTCACAGTAGCTTATATCGATGACATAGGGGTCTTTAGCAACACCTGGCAAGATCACCTACATCATCTAGAGTTAGTGCTACAAAGGTTGAAAGATGCTGGCTTAACTGTTAAAGCTAGTAAGTGTCAGCTAGGTAACTCAGAGATGAAGTACCTAGGTCACATAGTGGGAGGAGGCCTAATCAAACCTTTAGAGGCCAAGGTAGAAGCAATCCTGAAGTGGCCCAGACCTACCACTAAAAAGAAAGTGAGGTCCTTTCTAGGTCTGGCAGGGTATTACAGAAGGTTTATACCCGGTTTCAGTGAGATTGCTGCACCTTTATCAGACCTGACAAAGAAGCAGAGCAGCAACAGCGTTTCCTGGTCGGAAGAGTGCGAGATGGCGTTTGGACGGCTGAAAGATGCTCTAACCAACCATCCAGTGCTGCATGCTCCTGACTTCAACAGAGAGTTCATCATCTACACAGATGCGTCTAATGCCGGTGTGGGAGCGGTACTGTGCCAACAGGATGACAGCGGAGACCAACATCCAGTGGCGTACCTGAGCAAGAAGTTGCTTCCCAGGGAGAAGAATCTTTCTACCATCGAGAAAGAGTGTTTGGCGATCATCTTTGCGATCCGGAAGCTGAAGGCTTACATCTGGGGTCGACATTTTACCTTGTGCACTGATCACTCACCTCTATCGTGGTTGAGGACTATGAAATCACAGAACAGTAAACTGATGAGGTGGGCGCTTCTTTTGCAGGACTATGATTTCGAGGTTAAGGTGGTCAGAGGGACTATAAACTGTGTGGCTGACGCCTTATCCAGAAGACCAGAAGACGACACCTAAAGGACTTATGGACTCTGTGTATAGTATATGGCAATGTAAAGTGTTTTGAAAGTGATGTATTGTGGTATGATAAATGTTTACATTGCATGTTTTTATTTACCTGTATGGAGAAAGTGTAAGTATATTTGTAGTTGTGTTAAAGTGTGTAATAAATGTTATGCTTTATGTTTGTTGCAGTTGTTTTGGGGAAAAAGCACCTTAGCTTTCCCCCACAAAACAACTTATTAAAGGGGGAAGGTATGTGACGTGTGCCATGACGTCACCTGCCTGTCTTGGCTAAGGCTGGAGTTTCCTGGCCTATGGCAAGGCAGGAGGTGGGTCTTATAGGGGTGGAGCTTGTGTATATAAGGGGGGTGTACAAGGAGAGAGAAGGTTGTTGAGGGTTGGTTGTTGGGGAATTAGAGAGTGACAGGGTTAGGTATAGGTTAGGTGATTAAGGAACTGTGAGTTAAGAAATAAAGAACTGTGCAGGGTGAAGGTCTGAGAAATATAGTTTAAATAAGTGATTCTTTTAATCAGTGATTTCCTTTTTATTTCTGTAATCAATAAAACATCATTTTTATTTTTAAAATCCATACAAAGTCTGAAGAGTCAGGTTTATGTGTGGTTGGTGGCAGCGAAGTACTGTGTGTGTGTGAGTGAAGGATCGTGGCCTGTCATCTCTTGTGGTGACGTAGGAGGAGGTGGCAGTCGCGACACATCTCAACTCCCATTAAGGAAAGTGAGGCAAGCATCTCAGCCATCAGGTGCTGGGAGTGGGAGGACAGAGCAGAGACAAGGTGCTGAAAGACAAACTTTTCACCAAGCAGCCTACCCTGTACCCCCTAAGCTATCTTGCTCCCCTCAGATGCAGTGGAAGATGCTGTCCTGTAGTTATTAAGATTCAACAGGCTGTTTGGTCAGCTTCTAAATGTGGATTGAGAATAGTAGGATCTAGTACTTTGACTCATGCAGCAAAATGTCTTAGGTCAAAACTGACTAGCTCTTCCTATACATAAAGTGCATGCATGAACCCACAAAAATCATAGTTGGGGTTCTTTACTTGCCTACAAAGAACAGATCAAAACTTAGCTTTGCTTACATTATGCAACTGTTATCCACAACTGTTAGGTAAAAATAATAAAAGTTATCTCAGTTTCTGGAAAACTTATATGAAAAATAGAATCTCTCCTTACATGGAGCACATCTATATTTGCTTGATGAAAGTTACGGAATCTAAGCTCTTGCATTCTTTTAAGATTTTCTTGATATTTTTCTTCAGCCAACTGTCTGAAAAGAAAGTCAGTATTGGTATTCAGTAAACAGAGTAAGACGTTTCAAATGACTGCTCTGGCATTTATCATTCACTCAAAGAATTCTGCTGGTATGAGGAATAAATAGTAACATTCATATTCCTAATTTTGTATTTTCAGTCACAGGACCTACCAGTTTGCCTTTTTAGAGCCATGAAAAAAATTGACTATTTGACTGCCTTAATATTTCATGGCTTTTGACACAATAAAACGAAATTTATTACTCACGAGTATTACCTATACAGAAAGTAATAAAGGAATAGCTATTAAGGACTTGAAATGTGAACAAACATTTTTTTAAAAAAATGTACAAGCTTCCAAGTTTTCCAGAATTCTTCATCAGGCTAGGTGATCCAAAAAACAGTTCAGTGGTGCCTCGCTTAACGATTTTAATTGGTTCCAAAAAATTCATTGCTATGGGAAAACATCGCTAAGCGAAACACGGTTTCCCATAGAAATGCATTGAAAACCGGATAATCCGTTCCAATGGGAACAGATTGCCATCCTTAAGCGAAAATCGTCATAGGAAACATCGCTAAGCGAAACACGGTTCCCCAATTGAAATGCATTGAAACCTATTCAATGCATCTCAATGGGGGAAAAAATTACAACAAATTTAAAAAGAGTCGGAACAAAGTCAAATTAGTTTAACAAAGGGTTTATTAAGTGCACTTATGATTTCAAGCATTCTAAACATTTTTAAACATTTTTAAACGTATAAAAAACAGCCAACATGAGGCTGTCAAAACCATCGTTAAGCGAAACAGGGGGACCCAAACTGTCATTGCTATGTGAAGCATGGTCAACAAACATCGCTATGCGAAAATCGCCCATATGGAACATTGTTAAACGGAGCGCAAGATCGCTCCAAAAAAGCCATCGCTAAGCGAATTCATTGTTAAATAAAGCGCTCGTTAAGCGAGGCACCACTGTATTAAGAACTTCAAAATATATTGCTTTTTCATGTCTATATGTGAGCAAAAGGAAAATTATGAAAAAGTACTTAGCTGCTCCCTCATTCCCTCTAAAGCCCCCAACACTCCTTTTAAAAGATTCTTAAGAGTGCAAGAAGACTCTTGCTAGAAAGTCTTTCCAGTGTTCTGCTCACACAGCATTCATTTGGTTGTTTGTGAGAAGTCCACATGGAAGATGCCTGCTTATGTTCCCCAGTAACTGATACTTAGAGACATACTGCCTCTTGTACCAAACAGACTCATATTATACTATGGATTCATACATTTTCACAGTATCCAGAAACAACAAATGTCACAGTTCATAATAGCCTCTGTGAACATCTGAAGACAGGAATTGCTGAATTAAATGAGTTGTGTCACAGGCGTCTACTGTGGGAAAAGCAAATTGTCCTAAATTGAATAGGGTCATTCTCCACAGAAGGAAAGGTTTGGGAAGGAGGCAGGGAACTAACATCTTTCTGAAACATATTCTTTTAACACTCTTTAACAAAGCATGTTTTGAAATTGAAGCTCCAATGAAACAGGAACATTTCACCAATTTCTCTTCAACTCCAAAGTGGGACTTTTCTGCCTTATCAAATAAAGCAGAACAGTACCCTAGTATGTTTTGTATCTGAATATACCATCTGTTCGTACACATGGAAAATGCTGATATAGACTTGCAGAAGAAAACAACTACATCAAAAATAGTCTCATGATATTTACAAATATAATTGCTCTGAAACAGAGGTCAGGGAATGGGGTAAATTACCCCAAATGGGGTAAAAATGAAAATCTTGGGGGTAATGAGCAGAGGGCTCCCCCCCACTCCCACCCCCTGCAGCTGAACCTCTAAATGGAAGTCATGTCTCCCTCCTTCCTTGGTTGTGGCACTTGTAAATCCTCCGTTCTTTTAGAGAGTGGAGATAAGGCTGCTTGATTGGTTACAGCTGTAGAACAGCCCTGGGCAGTCAATCTGGCTTGTGAATGACTACTTCCGCCAGAGGTGACTGCAAGCAGGAGGAGGGAAAGCTCCAATTAAGGAGGGAAGGAAGGTGCGAGAGAGCGACGGGTGGCTTCATCAGCTTGGTTAAATGTTAGTAGAAAATTGAGGGAGGGAGCAAGAGTGGGTGGGTGGGTGGATGTGTGTGTGTGTCTGTGTATGAGAGAGAGAGACTGACTCAAAACTGAAAAAAGGAACAGGTAAGAAGGATGGAAGGCTTGAATTAAGGGGGGAAAGGGTGACTTCATCAAGCTTGTTTAAATGTAATGAGAGGAAATGGACATACTGAACTGAAGCAACTAATTGTTCAAAATTGAGGGAGGAAGGATCTCTCTCTCTCTGTGCGTGCGTGTGTGTGTGTGTGTGCATGAGAGAGAGAGAGAGATTGACTCTTTCATAAAACCATGAAAAAAGGAACCTTCTAAAATTTAATCTCCACTGCATTTAGCTCTGCAGTTTCTGCTGAGAACAGCAGAAGTCTGAAGTGTGTAGCAACCACGTTTCTCTATTTCTCATCCCCAAAGCAGGTGAGTATCACAGTTTATTCCCAAAATCTGAATCCCAGTCTTTCTGCTCCTGGTCCTACTTTGACTGCATCACCAAACAAAAGACTGTGTGTTTCTTTATTGAGTCAATCCATCTCATGTGCAGTCTTCCTCTTTTCCTACTGCATTGCACTTTTTCCTGCATTGCTGCCTTTTCCAGGGAGCTTGTCTTCTTATGATGCCACTGTAGTATAGTACCCTTTGTTTGGTTATTTTAGTTTGTAGTGAAAGCTCACACTTAATTTGCTTTACTTATCTTTCTGACAAGTCATAATAGGTTTGTCATCACTTTTCTCCCAATAAGCAGGTGTCTTTTAATTTCATGGCTGCTCTCCCCATCTGCAGTGATCATGGAGCCCAAAAAAGTAAAATCTGTCACTGCCTCCATATCTTCCCCTTCTGTTTGCCAGCAGGTGATGGGACCAATGTCCATGATCTTGGTTTTTTTGATGTTGAGGTTCTTTAATTCCTCCTCACTTTCTGCCATCAGAGTGGTATCATCTGCATATTGGAGGTTGTTGGTATCTCTTCAGGCAATCTTAATTCTAGGTTGGGATTCTTTCAGTCCTGCCTTTTGCATGATGTATTTTGCATATAAGTTAAATAAGCAGGGGGACAATATACAGCCGTGTCATACTCCTTTCCCCATTTTGAACCAATCAGTTGTTCCATATCCAGTTCTAACTGTTGCTTCCTGTCCAACATATAGATTTCACAGGAGATAGATAAGGTGGTCAGGCACTCCCATTTCTTTAAGAACTTGCCACTGTTTGCTGTGGTCCACACAGTCAAAGGCTTTTGTGTATTCAATGAAGCAGACATAGATGTTTTTCTAGACCTCTCTGGCTTTCTCCATAATCCAGCACACATTAGCAATTTGGTCTCTAGTTCCTCTGCCCCTTCGAAATCCAGCTTGTACTTCTGGGAGTTCTTGATCCACATATTGATGAAGCCTACCTTGCAGGTTTTTGAGCATCACCTTGCTAGCATGTGAAATGAGTTCAATTGTACGGTAGTTGGAGCATTCTTTGGCACTGCCCTTCCTTGGGGTTGGGATGTAGACTAATCTTTTCCAATCTTCTGGCCACTGCTGAGTTTTCCATTAATGATGATAAAAAAATTAGCGCTCTGGTCCTTTGATATTGGGCTGTGGCACCAGGGCAGGTTACAAGACCATTAGCCTGGTTTGTTTCTTTTTGCACACCAGACACAGAATGATTAAAGTGGTAGTAAAAGCCCCCCCCCCCAACTCTGCATTGGCTGTCTTTAACAAGCACGTCATTGCTAGCACCACTCTGGCAACCACTGATGATGATTAAATCCTCTGAGAGCTAGGAAAAAATTAATGCAACTTGCTAGGCAAGTTGGATACACTACTCCCTATACTACCCCATTGCCGGAGTGCAATGTGTTCCAGCAAAAATAGTGCACATCTTTATTAAATTTGGTGCATCCTGCTAGTTCGGTACATAGCCTGGCAGCAATTGATACTGATGATATAACCTGCTAGTTCAGTACACAGCCTGTGTAGAATCAATAATACTTTGAATTCAAATAATGTATGATTTCCTTCCTTTCAAATCAAGAGGGTAATGTTGGCGTATATAAATTTTTTGGGGGAGTAAAAGGTAAAAAAGTTCCCTGACCCCTGCTTTAAAAGCATACAAATGATCCTCCGACAAAACTGAGCAGTGTCTTAGAGGTACTGTTGGGGAAAAAATAGAAACTGAAGAAAGCAGGAGGAGAAGAAAATGATAAAAGGCAAGGTAGACTAATTCCACAAAGGAGTTAGTTTCTCTCTAGACTAGGAGAAGGCAAAGTCTTTTGGAGGCTAAAATAGTAATTTGATTCTTACTTCAGTTTCTTTGCTGTCTCATCAGCAATGGTTAGCTTCCGCAGCCTCATCCGTTCACGTGGTGTCATTTTCTGAACTTCTGATAGGGCCCTCAGAGTTTGTAGATGTACCCTTTTCTGCCTAAACATGAAGGGAAGAAGCAACATTAAAAAAAACTGTGTCACATAACAAATCCCTTCTGCCCTTGATTTCCAATCCAACTGGGTAAAGGCTGTCCAGAGCCATTTGATGAAAATTGGTCTATCTGCACAAGTGCTGCTGTTGTACCAAATAAACAAGGCAAGGAAATTAGTCAAACAAAGAATTGAGGATATAGAACACCAAGCTGATCTTGCTAGTGTAAAGAATCTTTTGTTAAGGGCCTACATTAATAAACCCATGGAACTGGCAGACTCACTCTTAAAAGTGAGACGATTTAGAAGTGAGAGGATCTAGAAGCGCTTTTATACTAGCAAGATGCTCTGCTCTTTCGTTTGCCATTCTCGAAGGAAATATAGGAATGTGCCTCATGCAGAAAGACTTTTCTCCTGTTCACTAGGGGTGGTAGAAACTATGCAACACATGTTTTTTTACCTGTCCCCACGATGAGACTGCAGGTAACCAGATTATTTTTCCACTGTTTAAAAAAATCCCAGGTCGTACAGAAGAAATTAGACTCCAGTTTCTTCCTGAATATAAAGACTCTAAGATTACTTATCACGTTGCAAGTTTCTACATGGCGATACTTAGATTCCAGAAATGAAAGCGTAGATAAATTTTAGATGTGTAGATTTTAAATGGCTTTAAATTATGAATTTTAAGTAGATTTTAAAGTAAGTGGTAATTCTGTTATGTTTTTATGTTGGAAAGGTTGAAACTGTAATTATTTTGGTTTAATTGATCTAAGGACTGTCATATAAATATAAAGAACTTTGTGTACTGGGGGAAAGTTGGTGTTAATGGTAAGGTGGGATTCCAAACCAAATCTCCTATTTTGCATTGCTTAAGAAAATGCAAATTTACAGGCCGGGATCCCAAGAATGTGAAGTTCTTTGTGGCCTCAAGGATATCACCAAAACAGCTTCCCATGATGTAGCACCTTCCAGAAGTCTTGGGCTGCAACTTCTATTAGTTTCAGCCAGCATGGCTGATGATCAGTGATAATGAAATATAAATCAAACTATATATAGAAGATACCAGCTTGGAAGAGGTTGCTCCTGGCTTCTGTTTTCCCAGTAGCAGGTTCCCTATAGGGGCAAATTATTTTTGAAACTGAAAGCTGTTTCAAAAGCAGTTTGTGATATGGAATGAGGTTCAGCTGCTGAAGAAAAAGTAATCAATTTCACAAGGCTTGGAAAAAGTCATTTGACAGGACAATCCTACACTTATTACTTTGCTACTCTGAACAATTCTCCTAGTTAAATGTGAGTAGGATTGCAGCCCATATATGAGTAAACAGCTTTTAAATCCAATCACTGTCTCTTGGTTCAGATTTTTTTCAACATTCCTATTATGAATTCTACTTGATTTAAGAGCTTCATTAGAAGTTCAGAAATACTGAATCTGCCTTTCTGACAATTTGGTTGGATGCAGACTCAGTGTGAACAAGTTAGTAATTACTTAAGTCCAACAAGTTGCTATGTGAAAAAAGCATAACTTAATCTAGATCCAAGACACTGTCAGAAAGTAAGTATTTATAAAATTTATAATAGATTTAAGTAATGAAAGCTCACACTGAAAGCACCTGAAGATTTTGCTTTTTCTTTGTTTTCTTTTTGTTATACAATATTTTTTAAATATCCAAAATCCAAACTTCAAAACAAAAGTTCTGAATTTCAAACAATAAAATTCAAATATTGAAGCCTATCAAAAAATAACAGAAAACCTTGACAACTAGAAGGATGCAACATTGTTACAGCTGGAAAGACTCAATTGAGATGCATTGAACATTAACATAGGGGAAAACTCTAATTGCTTTAATTTTTAATATCATGCTTCGTTTATAATTTAATTATGAGCAGTTAGACCTTTGAACTTGCTCATTTGACATGGGTGATATTAATTATTTCCTTAGAAAAGAACAAAGGAATACCCTTGGTGTTTTAATAATATTAGAAATGAAAATGCATATTGATGGTATTATCTCATGTGACCTCGTTATCCAATGTACCACAAATAAAGATTACAGCTTGAAATTTAAAGTGAATTGACTATGAAGCTGTAGTATTTTATTAATTGCATTCAAAAACACCGTAAAGGTGCTGTTGAATGAGAGACAGTTGAGAGGTCTTGCATGCCACTTTATTTTATTACTTTTACACTGAAAAGTGATTCCTTTTGAAAAGCCTTAGAACTATGATGTATTCTGGCTGCTCTCTCTTTGAGAACACTGCAACTCCACTGAAAGTATCTAATCAAACACTAATCCTTCTAAGTATCTGGGAAATACAATATCTTTAAAACAAAAAATTGCTTTTGGAGAAGGCATCTGGTTTGCAAACATCAACTGAGCAAGAATTTTTAATTTATTATTCAGTCTCTTGTCCCATGTAATATTCATCTACTTCTTTTTTTTTAGTATGCCATATTCACAGCCAGTGAGTGAGAGGCTGTTCAAATCAACTAACAGCAGTGATTTATATTATGTGTTGTTAAGCTGCTTTTGACTTTTGACATGAGGTATGTGAGGCGTTCAGAGACTGGTTTATTTTGGCCACCACCTCAGCAAGTTTCTACAGCTGAGTGGAGAACTGAACCCTCTTCAGTTCCAGTGTGAGTCTCTAAGAACAGTAATACAAATATAGCAAAATGTTAAATAAAAAAACATAAAAAGAAAGGTGACACATCTGTACTCAGAGGAATCCTGACTCAAAGATGTGTGATGTTAGCTTTAAGGTGTTACAATCAGGCACTACACAACCTTTTTCTTCCAACCGATCTCAGAGGTCTAGCCAGTTCTCCTGGCTAAGATAGGCCAGCAGAACAGTAAAAAATGGCATAGAGCATGAGTGCCTCTTAGGACAAGATGACTTACAACGGATCAAAACCATCTCCAGCCAGAAACACAGTCAAAGTAGTGGCACAAAGTTAGACCAGGATGAGGGTAATCTTAAATCATTCCCAGCATCTGTAGGCTAGGAAAGAGGCAGATCCAGCATAACATCAACTGTTTAGATGCAACACAGCTTCAGATGGCCTAGTTTTGACTCATTAGTATTGTCTAGTTAATGACTGTGTTCTAGATCAGAAAAGACAACCAATTAAAACTAAAAATAACATATTTGCATGTCAAGAGACAAGCCAAAGGCTGGTCTGAATAGAAATGATTTTTCCTGACAGAAGCTGGTCATAAAGGAGGGAAGGTACCCAGGTTAAGCATTTCTGAATATGGGAGTAATTTCTAAGAAAGCCTTTTCTTGAATTCCCATGAAAGAATGGGTGCAAACAATGGCAGGGCAAAAAGAAAGGGCATTTCCTGAGGAAGTGAAAACTCAGAAAGGCTGTTAAAGGAGCATGAGGCCTCTTGGATAACTATTTGCTACATTTTGCAGAGCTTTAGAAGCCACAACTAAGGATGTGCATGAGTTGTTGTTGTTTAGTCATTTAGTCATGTCCTACTCTCCGTGACCCCATGAACCAGAGCATGCCAGGCCCTCCTGTCTTCCACTCCCTCCCTGAGTTGGGTCAAATTCATGTTGTTAGCTTCGATGACACTGTCCAACTATCTCATCCTTTGTCACCCCCTTCTCCTCTTTCCTTCACATTTTCCCAACATCAGGGTCTTTTCCAGGGAGTCTTCTCTTGTCATGAGATGGCCATGCATGACTAAAACCTTCCACTTTTGTTCATTTAGGGTTTTTCCAATATATCTCATTAGTTTTTGCATCATTCATGTACTGGATCTTTCAGTAAACCCCAAATCCAACCCAGTTTTTTGGATTCTTTCAGTTAGGCTTTCAGGATTCTGGTGCTATTCCAAAAAAGTCTGGCGGTGGTGGCAAGGCAAGGAGAGAGAGTGGAAAAAATGAGTCAGGTGGGCAGACTAAGGAGGCATGTGGCATTAGCAGTGGCAAGGAAGTAAGGAGAAGGATGGAAGACTGGCTGGCAAGACAGGAGATGCATAGCAACAGAGAGATAAAAGAAAGGGATGAAAAATCAGGGCCGGTAGAGCCAAGAGATGCGTAGTAGCAGTAATGGCTGAGGTGAGAAGAGGGAGGAAGAAGTGGTGTAGGAGGGCTATTTTTTCAATATCAGTGCAAGGTGATTTTACATGTTAGCCCTAATCAAAGAAAGGAAATCTAGTAGAATAATTCCAATAAAAATCCATTATTTTTAGTAAAGCTTTCTTTTGGAAAATCAAAAGTATCAGATTTCAGAGGTTCTCTATCAGACCCTAACAACATAATCCAAAATTGGAAGAAAGAGCCTCTTTCATGTTTGTTTTCCATTTGGGTTAACTTGGAAGTCCCATCCCTCATCATAACTAGTATTTTGAATAATGTCTGGCAGCAACTGAGTAGTTAGTGAAGCTATTAAAACAAGGGAATCACATGCTCCCTATGGCCAGCAGCTTGTCTCTGTAGACATGTAGATGGCTGAGTGTGATACTATTTGCTGTATCTGTATAATTTTCAAAAGCAGCCCAATGCAGAGTATGTTACAGTATACAGTAGTACCTCAGTTTACGAACACCTCGGTTAACGTAATTTTCGGTTTACAAATAAAAATCCTTTGAAAATAATGGTTCAGTTTACTTTTTCCCCCCGGAGTACGAAGAAAGTTTCCCAAGGATGCATTGTGCCTGGAGGTTTATAGTGCCACCCCTGTTCCTATGGCAATCTGTGTTTTGGTTTACAATTTTTTCACTTTATGTAACGTCCTGTAGAACACATTAATTTCATAAACCGAGGTACTACAGTGGTGCCTCGCATTACGGGCACTCTGTTTTACGACGAAATCGCTTTATGTTGAAGGTTTTGCGATCGCAATATGATGTTTCCTATGGGGGAATTTCACTTTGCGATGATCGGTTCCCTGCTTCGGGAACCGATTCTCACAAAGCGATGATTTTCGGCCAGCTAATTGGCGGTTTCAAAATGGACGCTGGGTAAAAAACATGGCTCCCCGCTCTTTTCTGGGACGGATTCCTCGCTGCACAGGCAGCGAAAATGGCCGCGCTATGGAGGATCTTCACTGGACGGTGAGTTTCAAGCCCCTAGGAATGCATTAATTGGGTTTTAATGCATTTCTATGGGCTTTTTAATTTCGCATTATGTTTTCGTTCTACAGCGATTTCGCTGGAACGAATTAACGTCGTAATGCGAGGCACCACTGTGCTGCACTAAACAAGATGAGATCAATATATTTCTGACTGTAAACAGACGTAACATTCCCAGGAATGGATGCAGTTGGTGCACTAATTTTAGCAACTAATGTATCCTCCTGGCCACCAAGGGCACACAGGCATCAAGGTTAAGAGCTGAATCTAGGGCCCCAACTGCAATACTTGGATATGGCCCTATATCTGAGATTTCTAAAGTGTACCAATGATTATGATTCTTTATGACTGAGAGACCAAATTATACAGTCTTACTGCATATGTAAATTTCTTGCACTCTCATTTTTTTCATTGACAATTCCTTACTACTTGGATGGCTTGACCAAAGTGATCATAAGTCAGGAAGCAGAATAAATCAGCTACTGGTAATGGATGGACTTGAAATCAGGCATGACTGAATGGAGTATCAATGAGACTGTACAGGACTGATATAGGTAATTTGTAGGAAAATTCCTACCCAGCATAAATGGACAATTTTAGAGTTCCAAATACATAATTTGAGATTATTTCGCAACAGTCCCTTGTAACAAGCATTTTCTTTACAACATGTTGTGAAACTATTCCAGAGAGTGAAACTACACAGAAGGATGGTTAGGAATGCTTTGCAACAACAACACTGATGCTGCCAAACAATCCCAGCAGGTATTAATTTCAGATCTATCATGTGTTATTCTTGTAATACCAAAGCACTGAAAATTGGCTCCAACTGAAGGTTTAATCCAGTGGTTCTTAACGTGGGCGATATTGCCCCCCAGGGGGCGATTTCATTTTTCAGGGGGGCGGTAGAACCAAAAGGGGCGGCATGGGGGTGCTGGAGCAGAAGGGGGGCGGTAGGGGGGCGCTGGAGCAAGCCAAACCTGTTAAGATGGCTGCAGCCTTTTTACAGTACAGTGTGCATGAATATATATTTTCCTCCAATCTTAATTTAGTTTCAGAGTTTTCGTCTTGAAATGTTTAGTTCCTGCATTGTGGTTTGTTTTTATGCCCTTTTTATATTTCTTTTTGCGTCTTAAAATTCGCTTTCAACTAAATAATTAAATTATACTTTTTTAGGGCATTTCATTTTCTTAGAATTGAATTTTGTTTTCCGGGGTCATTGGATTTAAGTGTCATAAATAAATAAATAAATAAATAAATAAATAAATAAATAAATAAATAAATAAATAAATAAATAAATAAATAAATAAATAAGATATCACCGCGGGGAGGGGCGTGATGATAACTTCCTCAATGGCTCAAGGGGGCGTTTCTTTCAGAAAGGTTAAGAACCACTGGTTTAATCCAACTGCAATAGAAAACTATGTGCCCCTGGGATATCTATGTTTGTTTTACTGTTGAAGATTCTGAAACCATTTGCTTTCCTAGGAAAACTGGAAAACCAAAATTTCAGTCATTCTCAGGAATAGACACAGTTTTGCAGTTAACTGGAAAGAGATCTTCAAGGTGATGAAAAGACACATTGTATTTGTTTTGATTTAATAATAATTAATAAAAGGAAGCAAGATGTGTTTATGTTGAAGTGTACCTAAATTATTTAGTAAACTACAATATCATTTGCAGACTGTTGTTTTACACACATATAAACTGGTGGCTTAGTCATAATTTTTTAAAAGCAGGCACAAAACATTATTGTCCCCCCACAGCCATCCCCCTATATAGAGGCCCAAAATAGAGAAAACTGTGTAGGACTATATCAACAAACCAGTTCTGACAGTCTTAAGGAAGAAATGAATACGCACAATTTTTCTCCTCTTCATTGAAACAGTTATGAAAGCATGTTGAGCACCTCAATACAAAAAAAAACAGTAAACACAGCAGGATTTCTTCACTCATGTACAGTAGCAAAAGAGACTACTCCCCCTCCACACTTGGTCAATAGTAATATCCGCAAACAATGTTTTTCCCCGAGGAATGGCCCTTATGAAGTTTGAGTCGTTTAGGCGGCGTGGAAGGCGTTGGTATCATCGGTCTCTTTAGGGATGAGGAGTGGAGACATCCCCTTGGTACTGCAATGACGGTTGTTGTGGAGGAGCTATGAAAGGGTACCAGGGTGGTAGTGGGTGGTCCAGCCCTCTGTATTGATCCGGATATCCATAGCTCTGGTATGGATATGGATGGTACCGGTCAGGGTATGGGTGATCATAAGAAGGTAAGCCCTTAGGATGGTAATATTGCTCCTCAAGCCCAGACGGCTGGTATGGAGAGACATGTTTGCATTTCTCCTTACTTTTCCTAGGAGTGCAAGAAGCAGACTCCTGTTCCGACTCAGTCTTGGTATCTGCCCACCCTGAGGAACAAGGGCTAAAGGGGCTATGGCCGGGCTGGATGGTGCAACAGCCCCAAATTGGCCCAAACTCGGAGACATGCTCAGGATATCATGAGCTTGTTGGGCTGGAGGTATAGTGCGTTCCTCCCTATTGGAAAGCCCAATATCATCTCTCGAAGACTCCTGTACTATAGGAGGTATAGCAAGAGGTGCTGTAGCCGGTTTGGCTAAGTCCTTTTGCCTCTTAAGCTTTTCCTTGTCCTTTTTCTTATTTGCAGGATCAGTAGACCGCGACTGAGCCTTGGAAGAAGCCGGCTTAGGTTTTAGAGTTCTTGGATTTCACAGGTAAAGAAGCCATGCGGGATAGAGACTGGGCAGCAGGGCTAGTGGTTGATTTAGCAGCCTCCTGGTGAGGAGGGTTGGAGGAAGGGAGGGCTGAAGCCTCCATAGCAAGGTTGAGAGTTGTTAAAAAAAGATTTGATGCGTTGTAGCCGGAGCTTAATAGCCTGCTTGGAAAAACTCCTGCACATGGTGCACGACTGGGTGAGATGGGTTCCCCCCAAACAAAAAAGACAAAGATTGTGCCCGTCTGTAAGTGGAATTTGTCGAAGACAAACAGAGCACTTCTTGAAGCCCCGAGGGACCATAAAACAAAAGAAAAAGGGGGGAACAACCATTGCGGGAAGGGGGGAAAAACAATGATAGAACAGGAGAAAAATGCAAGGTTCTATCGTTTGAAAAACAGGTAGAATAGTAAGAATAATAAAGAACAATATGGAAAAAAATGAAAGATCAACTTAGCAAGGCTAAAATCACTTTCCTTAGCGCTCTAGTATCCTAATGTACTACGCGAATGGCAGAAAAGAGGAAACTGAAAGGAAGATTGAGGAGGTGGAGCTCAAACCCCATGGGGGGGGAAAACTAATTGACTCTTTTTTTCCAAGCTCTAGAATCTTCCAAACGTCCTGCACAGGGGCAGGATAAACCCATTTGTGTGCATTCACAGAGGCCACTATGAAGAAGCAACATAACTAACATGCTAAGTAAAGGATATGGATTGTGTTTAAGGCAGAAGAAACCATCAGTGCATTGAAGAAGATGGTAGGGTCCACAGAATGGTGTGGATACATAAGACATAGTTCTTTTGCTGAAATTGAGCAGGTTGGACCCTAAGCAGTTGGCTGAGTGCTTGTTTAGAAATGCATGTAAGCTAGTATTTCTAGAAAGGGCTGAAGTAATACATAAATGAATAAAATTGTCACATGTTTGGAACATTACTATCTGAACCACAGCAACCTTTACATATAGACTGCATGTTCTTGTTGAACAAATGCTGAGCGAGTCAGCAGTGTGATACAGTTGCATGCGATTTTAGGCTGCAAAAAAGAACCAGTGTTTCCAAGTCATGGGTCATGATGCTGCCAGTTCATTCTGTACTAGCCAGCTTTCACAGGAAATATTGTGTCCAGCTCCGGATGCTGTCCTTATAAATAAATAAATAAATAAATAAATAAATAAATAAATAAATAAATAAATAAATAAATAAATAAATAAATAAATAAATAAATACATAAATACATAAATACATAAATACATAAATACATAAATAAATAAATACAGTGGTGTCTCGCTTGCTGAGGATAATCCGTTCCAGCAAAATCGCTGTAGAACGAAATCCTCATCAAGTGAAATGAAAAAGCCCATTGAAATGCATTGAAAACTGGTTCAATGTATTCCCATGGGCGAAATACCTCAGCGTCCAGTGAAGATCCTCCATAGGGCGGCCATTTTCTGGTGGCTGTCTTGCAAAAAAGCCTTCCTAAACACAGCGGGGAGCCATTTTAAATAGCGGGCGGCCATTTTGAAACCCGATAGTCAGCTGTGTTCTGATCATCGTAAAGCGAAAAATCGGTTCCTGAAACAGGGAACTGATCATCGTAAAGCGAATTTTCCCTATCTAAACATCATTTTGCGATCACAAAAAACACATCGTTAAGTGATTTCCTTGTCTAACAAGGTAATCGTCAAGTGGGGCACCACTGAACTGACAATTTGGAACTGATTTAGAAGAGAATAAAGATGTACATGAATAATATGGAAAACAAGTATTGCGAAGAAAGACTGAAGAAACTGAACATGTGCCACCCATAGAACACTGACATGGGCTATAGAAGCACTGATCAAATAATAAATAGCTGTCACACAGAAGATTGCAAAAAACTGTTTCCTGCTGCATCAAAATGAGATTACATTTTGGGTGTAAGTGATAAAAACCTTCTAGCAATGGATGGCCTCCTGCTCAGCGACAGTCCTCAAGCAGAGACTAGACAGGGCATAGACTGCCACCGGATTTTGTATATCAAGGTGAGGGCTTGACTAGGTGACCTACAAGGTCCCCTCACAACTCTATGATTGCTACATTGAAACTTCCTTTTCTAAATCATGAAGACACACAAATCAATGAGCTCTAGGTAATTATTACCTAGATTTAGGTACCTAGATTTATTATAAATTTGTTGAAGATTTTGCAGATCCTGGTTCTGAAAGATTTCCTTTAACATAAGGAATTAGAACGAAAAATGTGGGAACTCTTTATGGAAGAATAATTAAGAAGTGCTGAGAATAAATATTAGGTTTTGATCCAAAGGGAGCTGCAGTAGTCTTTTAAAATGTTTGGGACGAGAGAGGGCCCTTTGACAAAAACAGAAGAGCTACTTTCCCAGTTCTCTTATACACTATTTTTGTTGTCCCCGTCACTTCTTTAATCATGCTGCTGCATATAGGATCCAATAACTCACTGCAGATTGTATGGGAGGAGAAAGGAAGCAAACATTGCTGGCTGCGACAACACAGCAGAAGATAACTAACCTGCGGTGTGGTATCTCATCTCTACCTATTTGCTCTCTAACCCAGTGGTCCTCAACCTTGGGCCTCCAGATGTTCTTGGACTTCAACTTCCAGAAATCCTGGCTAGCAGAGGTGGTGGTGAGGGCTTCTGGGAGCTGTAGTCCAAGAACATCTGGAGGCCCAAGGTTGGGGACCACTGCTCTAACCAGAACAAGTATTCTGCTGCCTGAAACAGAGGGAAAATACCCTCCCCAGACATTCAAATACATAGCATTCAAAGCCAGGCAAGGTACTTAACCTGAAGCAAAACATCTCAGCTCCTTTCCCTGTCTCTAGTAGTCAAAATGCAATAAACACTTTCAAAAATATTAACAAAAATAATTAACCAGTTAATTATCTGCTTCTTTTTCATGACACACCTACATTCGGCTGCGTGAGCAAGTCCTCTCACTCTGCCTACTGGCTGAACTGGCCTACTCTCTAAGTGGTGAACAAACAAATTGACACCATCTTTGGCATTCATGTTCTTGAAATTCAGTGAGATATAAAGATTGAGATGTCTAAAGTAACTAACACTTTGCATCTTTACTGATTTCTGGCTATGTGTAGGCAGAAGAAATATTGCTTACAGCAAGCAAGAAGACAGCAAAGGAAATAATTTCCCCAGCAGTGTAATGCAGCAACTGCTGATTAATGGAATCAAGCTACACTAACTGCAGTCTAAGGATAGAAAAGAAGTGGAATGCCTGATCCAACTGAAAATAAAAAGGATAAGAAATTAATTACCAGCTTTAAAATTTCTGCTAAACCATTGTCTTTTGGTACCCTTCAAATTAAATCAACTTAATACACATGTCTTATGTAAAACTGAGTATGCTATTTATGTTGGTATAAGTAATAATGGCAACAGTTATCCTTACTGTTATTGGAAATCAAACAATATCTTATCATTGAATTGTGTTGTTAATTATTGCAAGCATTTAAATACACCTTTGAGGAACAATAGAAAATACATTTATGAATTGAAGGATGAAACTGCATGCATGGAATAGATTTTTTCTCTCCTTCATCACTTGCTTTTCTGTTTCACTAACATTAAGGTAATTCTATACTCACACAGCACTCATGATATGAGCAGCCTCTTCTTGAGAATTAACCACCTGGTCCTTCACATTTATATTTGCGAATTTACACTTCATACTCTACAAGAGGAAACAAAGCAACACCAATTGTCACTGTTTATTTTGTACCAGACTAACTAAAGTGTTTCATGATTTTTCCCATTTTTAAAAGAAAATATATGCTGTGATGGTATCTCATGTTACAAATCTTGCATTGAGCAGAGGACTGGATTGTATGCATTCTGTCTTTTTGATTCTACCCCACTGCATCAGTCTACTCCAGCTAGGTTGGCCATTACACTCAATGAAAGAGGCACTCATCTGTGTCTTCCCCCCATTTCTTCCTTTGTAATCAATAAATGATTATTGTCTCCACATCAGAAGGACATAACAGATTGTGGGAGATAGGGAAGAGGGGCACAATAGGAGCAATGGTACAAGAGACAAACAGGAGACATGATTTTCTTTTTTTGAATCCATGCTTTGAAGAATACTGTTTTGATAGAAGAGAACATTGTATAGCTGGAAGGCACCGAAAAAGTAATCCAATCCAAACTCCTGGAAATTCAGAAATCCACAGCTAAAACATCCCCAACAGATGGTCTTTCAACCTCTGTTTAAAAATCTCTGATGCGAGAAAGTCCACTGTCTTCCATCTGTCCAACAGTTCTTACCATCAGGCAGTCATTTCTCATATTGGTTTGTGTCCTTCCTCCTAAAGCCACAGAAAACATGCTTGGTCTATTTTTCATATGACAGCTCTTCAGCTTCTTGAAAGCCATTATCACATCTTCTTCTCAGCCTTCCATTCTGTAGGCCAGTGATTCTCAACCTTGGTCTCCCACCTGTCTTGGACTAAAACTCCTAGAAGCCTTCACCACTAGCTTTCCTGGTGAGGATTTTTGGGAGTTGCACTCCACGAACATCTGGGAACCAAAAGGCTAGGAACCACTGCTCAAGGCTAAACATGAACACATCCCTCAGTTACTTCTCACAGGAGTTGATTTCCAGACCCTTTACCATCTTAAGTGCTCTACCATGGACACATTCCAACCTAATACATCTGTTGTTGCATTATATCAAATACCTGCAATTGATCATGTATCCATGGAATTCTTAGAATCTCTGCTGCTGCTGGCCTCCGTGATGGATCCTTGCTCAGCATACTGAAATATTAATGAAAGAAATCAGTTCTCATACTACTGCAAATCAATGAGGGTAAAACCAGCAAAGAATTAACAAATAATACCCACCAGTTTAGTACTGCATCAAGTTCTCCTGGATATGTGTCTGGAAGAGAGGGTGTTTCATCCTCCACAATTTTGAGTACAATGGACAAAAAATTGTGACCACTAAATGCATGATCCAAACAGCACATCTCATACAAAATGCATCCAAGTGACCTGGAATGAATGAATGCATGTATACAGTACAAACAGACAATCCATTCAAGTCTTTCATTAAAAATTTCTCCAGAAAAAAAATCAGTATCTGGTGATTGCTTAGAGTTGTTGCACTTTTATACTTGTTGATAAGAAAAACAACTCCCCTTCATCTGAAAATGAAATACACTTCCTTTGTATTAGAGAACCGCCTAGCATTTATTCAGCCTGGCAAATCTTGTTTTTCCCTTCACGTGGGATTTAAAATACATAATGGAAGTGATACAGAAGTACAGTTTTATCAACTTGTGGGAGTGCTGGACATTTCAGTAGGATGAAAACAGACTTTATATAATACTTGATGGAGCAGCAGACCTCTCTGGAAGTGCCATGACCTCATTCATGGTAGTTTTCCCTTTTCCTTTCCACATTCAATTTATGGAGAAAAATAAAACAAATACACCTACAAGTCTGCCATCAGCTGGCTTATGCCGAAAGATACTGCCGCTTCCCTGGTCCAAGAGCAGAGCCTGGAAACTTTACTTTTCTGGATGGCAATTTCCAATAATCATGTGTGCTTGGGGATTCCAAGTGCTGTCAATCAAAACAAATTTTCTGCACACTTGGGTCTGGAATCCACTCACCATTTTAGATTTTCCATGATACCCACAGAGGTGCTACACTGTTTGCTCCAGGGATCTTGTAAAGGACTTTTCAGACCTGAAACTAGTTTTTTGAAGCTAGCATTTGACATGACAGTTTGAAGGTCTGTCTTGCAAATGGCAAAACCAAGTGAACCAATTGCAGTGGCTTCTTTGGAATGGCTACATCGATCTTTACTCCTAAGCACAAGAGTACTGTGGCTGGGATCTAAAATATGCATCTTTCCATACATGAAGCCTGTTTGCAATTGTGTCTTCACATTCATGCTTTCTGTTCAAGTTTCTCCCACATTTTTGAAACCATTCAATATTTTAGTCCATTCAGTGTTTTCTGATAGTCCTGTACAGCAAGGAACAAAGAAGACTGACATAAAATCCATTCCTATTCAAGGACAAGAATGCATAGCACAGAGCTCTTTACTTTTCTTTTAACTTCAACATAGTGATATAAAGCGTTATCAAGGGAAAGGAGTTGAGGTTATTGGTGTGTATACTGTACAGGCAGCCACACCATTTCACCCAAGAACCAGTGTATTTTCAAGAGAAAGACCTCAGGCATCATCCATGAAAAAGGCTTTTGTTCTGTGAGGAACAATGACAAAAACCCTATATTGCATTTATACTCCTTCTGCGACTGTTATATAGAGTAAAATAAATATATCATTTTAAGAAGTGTTAAATTTTGAAAAAAGTTAGATGCTCATAACTCAGTTTCTAAAGCATCCAAAAGGAAGGAACACAAGGAGTTGACTCCACCTAATCCTGTTTACATACAGAGCGGGTTCCACTCCAGCTACACAGAAGATATGTGAACTGGGGTATGGTCAATTCTGGACAAAAGTACAAGAACAAATGAGGAGACATATGACAACTGATGTTCACCTAGTTCCTCTGCTCCCACTGCTGTTTTGCCTGTCCTCCTAAAATGCCAGAGCAATAAGGCCCAATATAGACATGGCACCAACCACATTAGAAGAACACATCTCTGGACTGGATTATTGGTGCTCGTGAGTGCAATGCTAGAACAGCAGCATTGTATACCCATAAGTCATAAATCCTTCATACCCAGCATGCTAATTTAATTCAGCCCATGCAAAGGTCAAGTGTATGGACATTAATTAAACATGGTGAGTGTTGCACTTGGACCAAATGTAACAAAGGAAATCTGAAGCTTCCAGAGGCACAAAAGAACCCAGGAAGGGAAATGCAGCCCAGTGAGGAAAAACCATGCTTAATAGTAAAAAAATGCTGTGTCTATTTGGAAAATGGTAGGATGAAATGAATAGTTCTGGAAGATGAATAACTAGAACCCACACTACAGTATTTCGATGCAGTCTCCTTTTATGTAGGAATTATGAAATCAGAACCTGATTTCACTGAATTGCAGAATAGCTTAGTGAATGACTAGATTATTATATCCTGGTTTATAAACAGTGCTGTAATCACAGTTTTCCGGCTTTGGATGTCAAGGGAAACAAGTCAGGATATAGGTGATGAATCTGGCCATGTAAGCAGATAAAAAAAAAAGAGCAAACATCTGGAAATACATTCCTCACTTTCAAGCCAATCAAACAGAGGTTGATGAAGTGTAGCCTTCCTGCAGCATATCAGAACTTCTGGATACTCCAGCATCCCACAACTACCCTCAAAATTATTTTTAAAGAGTTTTTCTCAGAATCATTGTGGCCTCTAGGGGATGTGGGAGCAAGTTTGTCATATTTTAGACCCCCCCACACACACATACACTATAATCCCCTAAAATGGAAAATAAAATAACATGTTTTTGCCATAAGCGGTCTGATGGGATGTTTTCAGTGGAAGAGGAGGAAGAGGAGGGAGGGAGTGAAGGGAGGAAAGAACAAAAGGAACAGACCACTTGAGGCTGGGGGGACAGTATAGGGTGCAGTCCTCAAATGTACAGGCGTGAGCACATATGGCCTCTGGAAGTGCTCACCTTACAATAAAACATAGCTTACTGTCAAAAAATAGTTACATTTGAAGTTGGTTCCTGTTAGTACTAAAAAAACTGTAAAAGGGTAATGAATGTAATCAATATAAATTCCAGATTACCAAATTCGTAGTGAAGTGTATGTCCTTGCCTAGATCTGATCTTCTGTTAGAAATATTCCAGCAACATAGGAGCATATTTGTTCAAATGATTGCATTTCCCCCCAAAGGAAAGATAAAGTAAATAACATAAACAAATAGAAAGTGACCTACAAACCAATGAGTTTTTTAAGTGTTATCATTATGATTACATGAAAAAGAGAGAATGAATTCCAATTGCTCACCAAATATCTGATTTTGTGTCATAGCCCTGGTGTTGCAGTGCCTCCGGGCTCATGTAGAAAGGTGTCCCAGTAAAAGTAGTTGCTAAGTCACAGGAACCCATCAAGAGACGAGAAACTCCAAAGTCTCCTTGAAAAAATATTTGATAATTTAAATAGTTGACCACTCAAGTTAAATGGGTGGATGAAAAAAACAAGCTCAATATTATTGTTTTGATGGTGCCATTTTATTTCTTGCATTTAAGCTGGAATCCACTGCAATGATTTCTACTACCTAGAGAAGAATTCTACACTAAGGATTCCTATCCCTTCAGCCACTAGATAATACACTTAATTTGTCTCACACTAGGAGTCTTACCTAGTATTTTGACTAATAGAGCTGGCTATCTTCTCTATGTGACTGCTGTGTCCCAACACAGGAAGTCATGTGTTTCACCCAGGGGATAAATCTGTGTTAAAGCCAGGCATATGTGGTTTCAGAAATGGAGATAGCCCTATCCAGGTGATCAAGAAAAGTTTAATTTTAAAGGGTGAGCAGGGGGATAGCTCTCTCTGTCTCTGGCATGTTTTCTACTGAAGAACACTTCTGCTGCATCTTGAGTCTCTTCAAAAAGTTTGGGATCCTGAAAGCAGAGACATATAGACCTCCTCAGCAAAGTTGAGAAGCCTATGTTTGTCATAGCTGGCATTTGTCCCAATTAAGGGTTAATCTCAGAATGAAACCAATCATAAACAACTGATAGGTGGATGCATGCTCAAAGGCAGTGGGCCCAGCTCCTGGCAAGGAAGGTGGCCTGCTGCCTCTGAGTAGGGTGGCGGCGTCAGGAGAAGGTAGGGAGGCAACAGGGGCAGTGGGAAGGGGGTGGGCAGGCACCCTATTTTGCCAAAGCAGAACGATGTACTAAGAGGAAAAAAGTTCAGTGCTTCATTCTGCTTCAGCAAAACAGGATCCCCAAACCAGATCATGAACTGAACCACAAATCATCCTGGTTCATTCGTTTTTCTGGTTCATGGTTTGATTTATGCCTATCTCTACATACCACACCTCAAAGTGACTCTGTTTAGCCCAATCCAGCCTGTTCCAGGCCAAGATAATTTGGCCATATAGGTGCATCCTGAGTCTCCTGTCATGAATGTGTTTTGTTCAACAGCACACAGTAGGATGAGAAATTATAGGAGTAGCATTAGTATGTGAGCATGCGCACACATACACAAACTAGGGCTTGCCACTTCCAGTTGGACCTAAGATATAGAAAACAAACTGCACACATTGAACTACACAAGAAGAAATTATTTTAAAACATCAATGCAAGTCGCTATTAACTGCTGGATAGCTCAGTGGTTTAGGTATCTGGCTACGAGCCAGACATTGGGTGTTTGATTCCCCACTGGGCCTCCTTGAGAGGGACTGGACTCAATGATCCATAGGTTCCATTCCAGCTCTCCAGTTCTAGGATGAGGACAAGGATGATTCTTAGTACTGAGGTCAAATGCTAGGAAGAACAGACCATGAAACTCACTGCATGACCTTGGGTCAGTCAATATACATCATAGGTTGTTGCGGGAAAGTAAAGAACCATGTACCCCGCCTTGTGCTCACTAAAGAAAAGATAGGATATAAATGTAACAAATAATAACTAGATAAAATTATTATTTAAAAAAAGATGACCACAAAGGGAAATGTAGGTGAGAGTCCATATTTAAACTCAAAAGAGAGGTACACATGAGGAGAGGACAACTCTGTCTGCTCCATAGTATCTTTCTTCTCAGCCAAGTTCAAACACCAGACGTATACTAGCTCCTACAACCCAGCAGGGCCCCTCTGACATCTACCTGCCTTAGGACCTCTTTTTCTGTTACTCCATGGATGACTAGAAAATAATTAGAGCCTGTACTTTACATTTCATATAGCTCCCTGGAGCACCTGTAATATATTATAATTCTGAGTAACAGTGTAAATTAATCTTAAACAGAAGAATACAATCATAGGAAGAAAAGATAGGGGATCTTACCAATTTTAACAACATTATTTTTCAAAAATATATTCTTAGCTTTCAAATCTCTATGAAGTATTCGCCTGAAAATAAAGAAAAATTAATGTTTTGTAATTTCAGCAAAGTGTCAATTCCTGTAAATGAAATTTTCTTTTCTTTCTCTTTATTGTCTTTATGTTTTATTTTTTGCAAGAGAAATAAAGCAAATTAGATAGAAATATACTAACATAATAAGCAATATGAAACAAAAAAATACACATAACTCACAACAACTCAACAAACATAATTTAAGTTTGTGCACCCATCACAGGGACTAATGGAGATATATTTCCTTCACAAACCAATTATTAAAATGCCCCATGCCCCTTCCAAAAAAGACCTTATCTCTTGTTGGCATACAATCAGCCTTCCCTTTTCAATACTACAAAGTCCAAAAAATCTTGCCATATATCAACAAATTTATTCTTCTTTAATAATCCCTTTTAAAACTTGTATCACATGTCAAAATATCATTAATTACTACTTCCAAAACTTCATTATATCATTCCCTTTTTTTGCTCAGTTCCACTGCTCTTCATAAAAATAGATAATTCTATTTTGAGGGAGACTTCTAGTGTAACTTTTACATTTTTCCCATTTTTTTAAATACCAACATTCAAAATTCTAATAATAATTCTCATTATGGAATGACATGATCTATAATTAGGCTGGAATGCTTTTTTAAGGTACAAAAAAGATAAAGGGTAAAAAAAGTTTCAATACACACATGATAAGAAGAGCCTATTAGGAACTTGGAAAAAGATCATACAGCAGATATACTAAAAAAAATACCAAGCTGGGTATCACCTACAGAGGCCTATATAATTAATCATTAATAATTAAGAAAATGTATGATTATCTGCTTGAAACTAAATTGCAAGATGAGATTGTACGTAAAAGAACATATGATTAGGTGGGCACAAAATATAGGACGTAATATTGATATTGATCATTGGTTGCAAATATGAAAAAATAATATAAAGCTCACAAAATTAGTAAATTTTAAGGAGAACATATATAAGATGTTTTATAGTGATATATGACTCTGAAAAAACTGTCAAAGATTTATACAGAGGTGTCCAACATGTGTTGGAAGTGTAAAGCACAAGAAGGAAGCTTTTATCATATGTGGTGGACTTGTAAAGAAGCGAAACAGTACTGGATAGCAGTACATACTTCGTTACAAAAAATACTGCTCTATAACATTCCACTAAACCCAGAATTATTTTTATTGAATATTATACCAGATAAGATAGATAAGACAAAGAGTTGTCTAGTTATAGATATAGTTACTGCTGCCAGAATTCTTTATGCTAAGAAGTGGAAGAAATCAGAGATACCAAAGCAAGAGGAGCTCTTGGAGAAGATTTGGGAAAGCAGCAGAGATGGATACACTATCAGAAGTGTTGAAAGACTGTCCAGTACAAACGACAACTGAACGGTGGGATTTACTATATAAATGGCTTGAGTCAGTAGATAGCGCTTGATTAACATAGAATTAAACTAAGAGGTAACTGCAAGTAGAAATCTGGAGTGGCCAGTGGCAAACCAAAGGAAATGGTGGTGGTCTTGCCTGATGGAGATATGAACATAGGCATCCTTGAGATATAGTTTTTTGTTTGTTCAGTCGTTTAGTCGTGTCCGACTCTTCGTGAGCCCATGGACCAGAGCACGCCAGGCCCTCCTATCTTCCACCGCCTCCCGGAGTTGTGTCAAATTCATGTTGGTTGCTTCGATGACACTGTCCAACCATCTCATCCTCGGTCGTCCCCTTCTCCTCTTGCCTTCACACTTTCCCAACATCAAAGTCTTTTCCAAGGAGTCTTCTCATGAGATGGCCAAAGTACTGGAGCCTCAGCTATAGTACCGCAAACCAATCTCCATGGCGGAGTAATGGGATGACAGTTTCCAGGTCATCATACAGAATTTTTTGATGACACAAACTGCTAATGAGTGAGTGGAATAAAGGTGCCTCCCAGCCACCAGCCACCATCTTTGCTCAGTGGAGATGGCGTCTGCTTACGCTTTGGTGAATTTTGGGAAGTAGCAATGATTACAGAATTAGGACAAGGATGTTTCAGAAGAAAGGTTGGTCTTTCATCATGTACCCTGTAAAAGTTCTCAACTCTCCTGGCAGTAGGAACTAAAGAAACTGATTTCTTCCAAGCATCCTTTGCTAGAGCTAGCAGAGAAAAGAAGAGGAAGAATCAGAGGTGATTTGATCATACAGATGATTCAAGTGTTCTGGGTAGAGTCTGTGCAGAGATACAATAAGTGAAGCAGCCATGAGGAGCACAAAATCAGAGTAGGCAGTATTCTTGGAAAGAGATGGTGGATTAGTGTCACCCACCTCCAATTTAGGCATAGTGGTAACAGCTGAATGAAGCTTAGATTCCAATGGGGAGAAAGAGGATGAAGCTGAAGCAGATGGAGAAGCTGATGGTTGATGTGACACAAGGGGCTGCAGCAGAAGCCCCTGCTGTTGGGATGACTGAATTAACTGCATCTCCAAGCATGGTGGCTGATAGTGAAGATTGGATCTGAGGGTGGCCAGGGTAGGTAAAGGTAAATGTTCCCCTTGACATTTAGTCTAGTTGTGTCCGACTATAGGGGGCATTGCTCATCCCGATTTCCAAGCTGTAGAGCCAGCGTTCGTCTGTAGACAGTTTCCGTAGTCACGTGGCCAGCGTGACTAGACGCAGAATGCCGTTACCTTTCCACCGTGGTGGTACCTATTTATCTTCTCGCATTTTTACATGCTTTCAAACTGCTAGGTTAACAGGAGCTGGGACAAGCGACAGGAGCTCACTCCATCATGTAGATTCGATCTTGTGACTGCTGGTCTTCTGACCTTGCAGCACAGAAGCTTCTGCAGTTTAACCCGCAGCGCCACCACGTCCCTTGTCAGGGTAGGGGGAGGGTATTGATATTGAATGTCAATGGCCAGGGTAGGGGGGGGCTATTGATAGTAAAGGTGGAGATTGAATCTGGTGACAGACAAAGCAAGTTGGTATTGTTGATGAGATGGGACCCACTGTTGTTGACTGGATCCGAGAGGCATTGAATACGACAGGAGGACTTGGTACAAGTGGACAGTGTCTCACTGATGGAAGCTAGGATCAAAAATGGATGGATCCAATGCCGCAGAATGGGAGTGGTGATATCTGGAACAGAAAAATGTGCATGCTTAGATTGAGTCAGGCCTGCAGAGTGCCCATGTCTCCAATTCTTTTGACTATGCTTTGAGGTTGATGGAGCCCAAGTGGACTGAGGGTGGAGCAAGGTGTTGTTGCACAGGCCAGGTTTGAGAAACTGCATACATGGAATCTGATGTCTGAGAGGTTAGGAAAAGTGCCAAAACTGAGGGTGTGACCAGTAGCCATTGGTGGCTGTTGGGCATAGTCTGGCACCTTCAGGGTTCCCTATAGTGTTGGAGCTGGTATGGAAGGCAGAATGGTGACATGCATCTGTGGGGTTGCCATTCCCAAGGTTGCTAAGCTTTAGGCTTAATCTACAGTAGAGGGCAAACCCTCCTGGATGACGTCACAGCTGCTTCTGAGGGGCATGGCTGCCCACCATTCTTCTTCTTTCTTATACTTGCTAGAGAGCTTGCATAGAGCCTTTCCCTAGGCCAATCCTAAAGGCATGATGTAACCATTGTCCTATCTGAACTCTGTAACCTATCTGTATACTGTTCACTATCTGTGAGTTTGTAATGTTAATAAAAGCACAGTCCTGCTGGGGGCAGGGCAGAATGCATTGGCAGAATTCACTGGCAACCCACTCGGTGTTATTCTGCCTCTTCTACTAGCGGCCCACTGTTGGCAGACATCCCTGTGTGTGTGGCTGACTTCTTTAACCTCTATCTCTAAGAGACTGTTTGCTATCCTAATTATCTGGTGATCATCACAAAGCCCATCAGCCTGCTAAGTTTGTGATTCCAACATGCATCCCCTCAAAATAGTGCAGAGGAATGTAGTGAAAGGCAGTTGGGAGACTCCTGGCTGCTCTTGCAGAGGCACCTGGGAACAGGGTGTCTGAGAAAGCTATGTTGACTGTCAGCAGGACAGGCTGAATAGAGTCTGAGTGGATTCACGGCTGATGGGTCCAAAAGTGGAAACTGAAGAGGAGCTCCAAGAGAAGTTAATTGCAGCCCCGTGTCACATGAATCCAAAGTTTAAAGTCAAGGAAGGACTCCCAGAGAAGCAGATGGTTGAGGCCGAAGCTTTGGGGGCACTGTTGGTGTTGAAGATGTTGACGATGAAGCTTTTTGAACAGCATCGGGTTGATCTGAAGCTGAAGCTGTGGGAACCATGGCAGTAAACAGGCCCTGAAGAAAACCCTAATCCAAGAGGTGAGGGTGGGAGAGAGAAGACCTGGAGCCAGAGGATGGCAAAGTAGAGTGCTGAAGAGGAGAAAAACTTCCCAACAGATCTGAGCCTGGCTTGGGCCTTGCAGGAGGCTGAGGAAAGGCTGGAGAGGCAGAAGGAGGAGTTGGTTCAGGTCGAACAGCTTCAGGAAGAGGTGGGTGGGGGTGCTCCCTAAACTCATTTCTGAATTAGTCTTTGGGGTTTTTCAGTGGATTTAGTCATAGACTTAGAACAGACAGGTTACTTACCTGTAACCATGGTTCTTCAAGTGGACCTCTGTGAATTCACACAAAAGGGTTAAATCAGCGCCTGCACTGGACCTCTCGGAATATTCTCAAGCTCTGAATAGAAAAGTAACAAGTTTAAGGCTGCCTATAGTGCGCATGCTCCACCTGCCAAAGCCTCAGTTCCGTTTATCCGCCACAAGTACGTGAGCATGAGCCAGATATAAGCTGTGACGGATAGTGGGGAGGCTGGGCGGGATTGTGTGAATTCACAGAGGTCCACTTGAAGAACCATGGTTACAGGTAAGTAATCTGTCTTTCTTCAGTGTGGCCTCTGTGAATGCACACAAAAAGGTGACTAGCACGCTAACTTACCGGAAGGAGGGCCGTCACTGGAAGATGGATGTCAACACTGCTCTCCCAAAACTTGTCTCCTTCTTAGCCCTCAGGTCTAGTCTGTAATGAGTGATGAAAGTAGAGACATTCGACCAAGTGGCTATCCTGCAGATATCAGGCACATCAACACCACGTAGTAGGGCTGTAGAGGAGGCCATGGCTCTGGTGGAGTGAGCTCGAAGGCCTTCAGGTGGAGTTTTATGTTGAAGCTCATAAGCTAGTGAAATGGTGGAGACAAGCCATCTGGAGAGTGTTGAAGACGATGCCGGTGAACCCTTCCTCTTCCCATAGAAGCAGAGGAACAATCGATTGGAGGATCAGAAATCCTTAGTCCAAGTAACATAAAAGGCCAGAGTTCTTCTGACGTCTAGGGTGTGGAGCATGTGCTCAGTGTCATTGACAGGATCAGAAAATAGTGTAGGTAGCAGAGGTTGATTAAGATGAAAATCAATAACCACCTTTGGAAGAAAGGAAATATCTGGGTGTAAAACTACCTTATCTTTGAAAAATTGCAAAAAAGGTTGATCCAATCTAAGGGCAGCTAGTTCACTCACCCTTCGAGCAGAAGTAATGGCCACCAAGAACAATGACTTAAAGGATAACAGTTTGAGGTCACATGTGGCCATGGGTTCAAACGGGGGACGCATAAGAGTATGTAACACCAGGTGGACGGACCACTGAGGTACTGGTGGCTTAACTGGTGGTCTCAAATTAGTAAGTCCTTTAAGAAAGGCTTTAACAGTAGGGTGAAAGAACAACCTGGACGAATCTGAATCCCGAGGTTGGAAGGAGACAATTGCAGCAATGCAAACCTTCAAGGTAGAAACAATCAAGTTGAAATCAAACAGGTATCGTAAATACTGTAGCAACATAGATAATGAAACAGGGGATGGAACCAGACCTTTAGCCTCCGCAACTTTTTTAAAAAAATCCATTTGTAACTGTACAACAGAGAGGTGGAAGGTTTTTTGGCTCTGTCTAGAACCTCCTTGATCTCGGGGAGATCCTCCACACTGTCAAGTGTAAAGTCTCTATATCTGGATGATGTATCTTGCCCATGTCCTGTGTCAACAGGCTGGGAAAAACAGGAAGCCTCATAAAGTCTGTTGCCATCCTTAGCAGCGTCGGGAACCAAGCTTGACGAGGCCAGAAAGGTGCAAAGAAAATTGCTTCTACCTTTTGCTGCTGAAGCCGTATCAGAGTCCTTTGTATTAGAGGAAGCGGAGGAAACAGGTACAACAGGCTGAATGTCCAGGGTACCATGAAGGCGTCCCCTAGGGAGTCCTTGCCTCATCCAGCTCTTGAGGTGTACAGGGGGCACTTTTTGTTGTGTTGAGTAGCAAAAACATCCATTGTGGGAGTTCCCCAACGATGACAGAGAGTGTTGAATATTTTGTTGTTCAACTCCCACTCGTGTGTCTGGTTTGTTCGGCGACTCAATTTGTCCGCTAATGCATTGTCTGACGTGGACACGTGTATCGTCACTGGAAAAACATGGTGCTGGTAGCACCACTCCCAGAGATGTACAGCAAGGAACAGAAGTGATCTGGATTGAGTCCCTCCTTGCTTGTTGATATAATACATGGTCGTGGTGTTGTCCATGACTACTTGGACACCACAAGCCAGTATTAAAGGGAGAAAGGCCTTGAATGCTTTTATGACGACTATGATCTCCAGATGGTTGATATGAAGATTTTGTTTCTGGACTGACCACAAGACATGTATTTGGTGCTGTCTGCAGTATGCTCCCCAACCTGTTGGACTTGCGTCTGTTGTCACCTGAACGATGAGTTGAAGAGGTCTGAATGGGCGTCCGATTTGCAGATGGGGAACAAAGCTCCACCACTGGAGCTACTGAGCCAATTCTGGTGTCACTCGGAGACGCTTCCTTTGATGGTCTGTCAGAGGATTGAAGAGGGTCAAAAACCAGATTTGAAGGGACCTCATTTTCAATCGAGCATGTGCCAGGGCCAGAGTTGTGGAAGCCATGAGGCCTAGGAGGTGTTGTGCAAGTCTTGCAGATACACGCACTCTGGGTTGGAATTTTCTGATGGCCTTTTGTATCTTTAAGATTCTCTCTGTTGGCAGAAAGATCCAACCCCTGGTGCCATCTATTGTGGTACCAATGTAGTTTACTACTTGTGATGGTATGAGGTGCGATTTCTTGACATTGATTGACAGGCTGAGGTTCTGCAGAACATGAAGTATGAATTTCGTGTCTTCCAGGGCCTGGCGTCTGGATGGGGAAACTACCAGCCAATCGTCTATGTACGGATAGACTTGAATCCCATTCAGATGAAGGTAAGCTGCCATACATTTTGTAAATGTCCTTGGAGCCGTTGAGAGCCCGAATGGTAGGGCTAAGAACTGGTAAATGTTGCTCTGAAAAATGAACATTTGCAATGATCGGGTTGAATGGTTATGTGGAAATAAGGATCTTTTAGATCTATGACAACGAACCAATTGTTTCCCTTCAACAGGTGGATTATGGACTCCAACGTCACCATTCTGAAGCGTTGTGGATGAAGGTAAGTGTTTAGTGTTCTTAAATCCAGAATGGGCCTTATGCCTCCATCCTTTTAGGGAACGGCAAAATAAAATCCGTTTTTGATGTCTCTTTTGGGGATTTTTTGGATAGCCTTTTTCTTTAGTAGGGATAGAACCTCTTCTTCTAGAGCAGGATTCAACGATGTATGTTTTACCTGCCCTAGAGAAGGATATTCTATAAATACCAATTGGTAGCCGAATTGAATGTTTAAGACTCATGAGTCTTTTGTGATGGTAGTCCAGTTTGATAGAAAGGGCTGTAATCTTGTTGTGACATGCTTCCCGAAAGGTGTGATGGCGGAGTCAAAGATATTGCTTGGATTTTTTGGCAGGTGGCTTATAAGACTGCCTGCGTTGAGTATGCTGAGGACGGTAGCTGGGAGCAGAAGAGGAAGCTTGAGAAGATCTGTGCTGAGGTGGGCTCTTGAATGATTTATATTGCTGAGAAGATTGAGAGTACTGAGTGTATGTCTTGCGCCATTGGTACTTGTTGTAGCAGGGCTCAGGCTGGATGGAATAAGACTTAGCTGTTTTATTTGCCTTATGTAGTTCCTCCAGATGGCCATCGGTTTTCTCATTGAAGAGGCCTTTAACATTGAAAGGTAAGTTCTCAACCCTTGTCTTTACATCATCCAATATATTAGCTGCTCTTAACCATGCATGTCTCTGCAACGTAACTGCTGACATAAGCACTCTGGATGCAGCTTCAGCTGCAAGTCTAGTAGATAACCTTTGGTGCTTGGAAACCATTTGGGCTTCTTCATAAGTATTCATAAAGCCTTGTCGAATGTCTTCAGGTATTATTTTGAGTGCAGGCAGATTTCGAAGTCAAAGCTGTTTTTGATAGGCTCCTAAGACTGTCTGATAGTTAGTCACTTGTAAGAGGAAGGAGATGAGTGAGTAGATCTTCCTCCCGAGGACTTCTAGTTTCCTGCCTTCTCTATTTGTTGGAATAACATGTGACTTTCACGTGAGCTTGGAGCAGCTGGTGTCCACTATTAATGAGTTAGGTACAGGGTGCTGTAGTGGGCCACTCTGAAGCCTCTATCCACTCAGGCCTCCAGGAGTGCTCACTACTCTTCTTCAACTGCTGCCACCACTTATATTTAATATTCAAAAAGGACAAGTGTTTCTTCCAAACAAAACTTGTTTATTGCAATAACAAAATTAAATAAGTAAATCACAGGTAGTAAATCAAGTTGTAAATCACTGTTTCTCATTCATTAAATCACACAGACTTTTCCCTCACTGACTATTTTGGCTCACAGGCCTACTAACATGCTAATCACTAACTCTCAATCTATCAATCTCTCCATCTCCTCTCTCTCACACCTCACACACACCTTTTATATTTCAGCTCCTCCCCCTTCTGCACCACCCTCCGTCCCCTCATTGGCTGATGTTCCACTGCCCAGCTGTGACGGACAGGTGAGAGCAGGGCTGTATTGACAGGTCTCAAAGTCAACCTAGGGAATTGTTCATTGCAATTCAGTGTATAAGTTGTTACAGGATCAGATTTAGTTAAGCAACGTGTTACAAAGGAGCACAGCTGAGTTAATTGAGGCAGCTGTGTGACAACCAATTTGATTGGTTTAACCAAGAATAAAGCTAGCCAAGCTTGCAGACACAAACTGTTGGGTAGTTGGTTGTCGTGTTGCTGGTGATCGTGTTGCTGAGAGCTGTATTTACTGCATCGCTGGATGAAGACTTGCCATATTGCAAGGAGAAGATCCTGGAGGAAGACTATCTCCGTGGTGAGAGGAGAAGACTTCGTGGATGCAGGACTATTTATAGTGGTAACAATATTTGGTTACTGAAACTGTAAATTTACCATTGCTAACTGAGGAACTACTGTGAATGACCAGGACTGTATAAAGACCAAGAGAAGCTGTATTTACCCCTGTATATATGGACTCTGTTGTAAATAATACTTTCAATACTACAACAGTGTCTGTTTGGTTTCATCTCTGAGCAGTTCACTTCACCATTCCGCCCCCTGGCGTAGTCTGGTAATGCAGCACCTCTGTCAATTGGTTATGGGCCCAGACAGCGCACCAGACTGCATCCAGGTATAAATTTAAGAAGTTATTGAAGAAACTGCTGACCAGAGAGAGAGCCAAAGTAGTGTGGCTACAGTCTGTGGTAAAAATGGCCAACGAAATGTCTATGGCTGGACTGTGCATAAAAAAGTTGAATGGGGAGAATTATGCAACTTGGCAGCAGAAGGTTCAGTTGCTATTACAAAAGGAAGCATTATGGGACATTGTAGAAAATCCCCCAGCAGTCCTAAATGAGAGAAAAAAGAAACTAAATTTTAAAGCTCTGGCTATTATTGGGTTAACTCTAGAAGACCGTCTTCTTATCCACCTGAGAGGCCAAAACTCAGCAAAGCAGGCATGGGAGGATTTAAGGAGACTCTTCGTAAGAGATAACGTTGGAAGCCAGATTCAAATTGCCAGAAAACTTTTCCGAACTAGACTGAAAGCTGGAGGGTGTATGCTTCAACATTTAGAAGCAATGAAGTCAATGTTGATGGACTTAAGAGAAAAGAACATCACATTTACAGAAATACAAGAAGCATTTATTATCCTGTCTTCATTAGATGAGTCATATGATCAGCTGGTGACCAATTTAGAAATTCTTCCTCAAGCAGAGCTAACAGTAATTAATATAACTAGCAAACTGTTGGAAGAAGAACAAAAGAGAAAAGATAACAAACAGCTCCGAGACTCCAAACTCACTAATCACCGTGATAAGCTGAAAGAAAGTGAGGAGGAGGGGGACACAGCTGCAAGCATTCATTCTGGAAAACGCTGTTTTTCCTGTGGCTTAAGAAAACATCTGATGAAAGACTGTAAATTTAAGAAAGGAAAAGAAAAACAAACCAGACGCAAGAGAGAAACACTAAGCCTGACTGAGGAAATTTATAACTCTGAACAGGAAGAAGAGTGGATTGTCGACTCTGGAGCAACTGCCAGCATGTGTAAGAGTAAACAGCTAATATTTAACTACCAACCTGTATCCAACCAACAAGTATGCTTAGCAAATGGTGTTAGTGCTAAGGTACTGGGAAAAGGTAAAGTGAAATTGCCTTATATTGCTAGACCAATAGATGTTTTACATATTCCAAATTTGAAGCATAATTTACTTTCTGTGAGTTCATTAGCAAAGAATGGGTTTGTTAGCACTTTCTATGAGGAGAAATGTGTAATAACTAGCAAGAGCAATGAAAAATTGAATTGCTATGCTAGAAATAATTTATATAGACTAAACTGTACTAAGGCTAACAATGTCTATGAAAACAAATGTATACACAAAGATTGTATTCATTTATGGCATCAAAGACTAGGACATGCAAACTACAAAACATTGAGAAAAACAATTGAAAACTCAGTAGGAGTTAATTTAAAGCAATGCAATGAATATGTGAATTGTCAAGCTTGCCAATTAGCCAAGAGTAAGAAAGCTCCTATAATGAAACATAGTGATGTACAAGTGAAAAATATATTAGATTTGGTGTCAGTTGATGTAATTGGACCCAAAAGTGCATCATTAGGAGGAGCCAGATACATTCTCTCTATCCAAGATCAAAAGTCCAGGTTTGGATACTGTTATCTCATGAAGGATAAAAGTGCAGTACATGTAGAGTTTGAAAAATGGCTCAAATTTGTAGAGCGCAAAACAGGGAAAAAGGTTAAGGTGGTGCAAACTGACAATGGAACAGAGTTTACAAATGCCAAATTTCAAGCAATATTAAAGAAAAATGGTATTACTCACAGAAGAGCCGCTCCCTATACACCTACTCAGAATGCCTTTATTGAAAGAAGGGGCCAAACTCTGCAGAATATGGCTGAGGCAATGATTAGGGGGAGTAATCTATCAGAGAAATATTGGGGTGAAGCTACACTTTGTGCGAATTTTTATATTAATATTCTTTGGCACAGTGGAATAAACAACATACCCTACACAGTTTGGACTGGGAGAAAACCAAATTTAAAATTTTTACATGTATTTGGATCTCCTGCATGGGTTCACATCCCAAAAGAAATAAGGAGAAAGGGAGAGAAGAAAGCCAGGTTGATGTATTTCCTTGGATACCAACAAAATAGGAGAGCATTTAGGTTTGGGTTGCCAAATACCAACAAACTTGTGATAAGTAGCAGTGCTTCATTTAATGAGCACAGTAACTGGGACAAAATATGCAAACCCCCAGAAACAATAATTAAATTGCATGAAAGGAATGAAAGTAGTGAGGATAGTGCAGATGAAAGTGACTCTCAACCAGAGCAAGAAATTAAAAGAGAGGTAGAACCTGAGGAAATGCAATCAGACAAAGAAATTCCATCCAACTCAGAAAGGAGGGAAACTCACGAGGAGGACAGAGAATTACCTAGGAGGTCTAGCAGAGAGAGAAAAACTCCAGACAGGTACAAGCCTGAGACCTATTATTGTCTCAATGTGGCTGAACCAGAAACATATGATGACATATGTAATATGCCTGAGAAAGAACAAATAAAATGGAAAGAGGCAATGGATAAGGAGTTAAATTCATTAAAACAACTGAAAGTTTATGAGGAGGTAAAACTGCCTGAAAAATCAAAAGTAATTGGTTCCAGATGGGTATTTAAAAGGAAGGTGGATGCCGATGGTAATGTGAGGTATAGAGCAAGGTTAGTGGCAAAAGGGTATGCACAAACTTCAAACGACTATGATCAAGTTTTTGCACCGGCTCTAAGACCAGAAACATTGAGATTTGCTTTAACCTATGCAGCCAAGCATAATCTCATGACCAGGCATGTTGATATAGAAACAGCCTATTTATATGCTGACCTGAAACACACAATTTATATGGAAATACCACCAGGAATTGAAAATGAAGGTAAATGTTGGATATTGAAAAAAAGTCTATATGGTCTCAGACAAAGTGGCCATGAATGGAACCAACATTTAACCAAAACTTTAAAGGACAATGGTTTTGTGCAAGGAAAGGCTGACCCTTGTTTATTTATAAATGAGAGAACACAAGCTATAATATTAGTATTTGTGGATGATTTAGCCATATTCACCAAAGATAAGAAAGAGGCTGAAGAAGTAATCCAAATGTTAAAGAAACACTACAAGTTGAGAGATTTGGGAGAAATAAGTAACTACTTGGGAGTAGAGATAGAAAGAAGTGAGAAAGGATTTAAAATAGCCCAAAAGAGCAAAATATTAAAACTCCTAAAACAATATAAGATGGAGGATTGTAAAGGTGCAGCAACTCCAATGAACATAGAGTTTGAGAAAGAAGATATGAATGGCCCAGATTGTGATATTGATGTATATAGATCACTGGTAGGCAGCTTACTATATTTGAGCAGATGGTCAAGGCCAGACATCTCTATAGCTGTAAACCTGCTATCAAGGAATGTGAGCAACCCGAATGAAAGGCACTGGCAATCAGCAAAAAGAGTACTTAGGTATTTAAAAGAGGCACAAAATAAAAAGCTAAATTTAGAACCAGTGGGAGAACTGGCTATTACTGCTTATGCCGATGCTAATTATGGTAGTGATTTAACAACCAGACGATCAACATCAGGCATGACTGTACATTTGGGAGAAAGTTTGATAAGCTGGAAGACAGCTAGACAGAAATTTATATCGTTGTCTTCTGCCGAATCTGAGTATGCAGCATTATCTGAATTGTGTACAGATCTAGTTTTCTACAAACAATTGGCACAAGATCTGGGTGTGAATATAAAATCACAAATAAAGGTTTTTGAAGATAATCAAGCTGTCATACAAATGGCAAACTCACCAAATGTAAAAGGCAGATCAAAACACACAGATATCAGGTACCAAAATGTTAAGCAAAGTATAGAAAATGGTTTAATTGAACTGGTATACTGTGGAACAGAAAATAATAAAGCTGATTGTTTAACAAAAGTATTGGGGCCAACCAAACATAATAAAGCATGTGAAATGTTGGGAATGATATAATGCATGTGAATGTAAAAAGAACTCTGTATATGTTCAAGGCAATGTACTATGTAAGATACATATGTTACAGAATTGCTATAAACAATTGGAGGAGATTGACAGGTCTCAAAGTCAACCTAGGGAATTGTTCATTGCAATTCAGTGTATAAGTTGTTACAGGATCAGATTTAGTTAAGCAACGTGTTACAAAGGAGCACAGCTGAGTTAATTGAGGCAGCTGTGTGACAACCAATTTGATTGGTTTAACCAAGAATAAAGCTAGCCAAGCTTGCAGACACAAACTGTTGGGTAGTTGGGTAGTTTGGGTGGTTGGTTGTCGTGTTGCTGGTGATCGTGTTGCTGAGAGCTGTATTTACTGCATCGCTGGATGAAGACTTGCCATATTGCAAGGAGAAGATCCTGGAGGAAGACTATCTCCGTGGTGAGAGGAGAAGACTTCGTGGATGCAGGACTATTTATAGTGGTAACAATATTTGGTTACTGAAACTGTAAATTTACCATTGCTAACTGAGGAACTACTGTGAATGACCAGGACTGTATAAAGACCAAGAGAAGCTGTATTTACCCCTGTATATATGGACTTTGTTGTAAATAATACTTTCAATACTACAACAGTGTCTGTTTGGTTTCATCTCTGAGCAGTTCACTTCACCATTCCGCCCCCTGGCGTAGTCTGGTAACGCAGCACCTCTGTCATGTATGTTACAGTGCTTAAGGAGGAAGTTGGTGTCATTGCCATGAACACAATAAGGGTTCTCTGTGCGCCTAGATATGGCAGCTGACATGGACAGTTGATCCCAAGTATATTTGATAATGTCCAGCAGAACTGGAAGAAAAGTCAAACTAAGTGGTGGGGATTGTTCTTGGTTAATGTCACCAAATATAAGGTCTTCAGCCGGTGGTGCAGGTTGACCAACATCCAATTTGATGGTCTTAGCTAGTCTGGAGAGCATTTGAGTATATGACAAAAAATCTTTTGAGGGAGATGAAAGGGTAACGTCATGATCAGAGGGTGACATGCCATGTGTTCTTTTATGCAGGCATCAGTCGACGTCGAGAACGGAAGATACAATCTGCTGGGAAGAATGGAGAGTCGTCGTCGCTGAAATAGTATGAGTAGAAGCATTAGGACGCTCCTTAGCAGGAGGAGCAGATTCCTTCAATTTTTCGGTGTCAAAATGCTTTTGACGCTGGTGTCTTCTCAGAGGAGTCGATGTCGAAGAGGAGGAGGAAGAGGCATAGATGTATTGGACTCTTCTCCGGTGCCGATGTTGATCCAACGATGTTGAAGAGGATTCCGATGGGGAATAATCCCGTCAGTGTCAACGTCGGTGCTTCCTATGTCTGAGTTCGGAATCATCAGAGTCATCCGAACGGTCCCTATGTTGACATCGAGAGTGTCGAGGGAGGACCACTATCTCCCTTCAAGGAAATCGGCGTTGATAGGTTGAAGTATGTTTATCCTTGGTGGAATGCTTGTGTGGTGGAGATCTCGGCCTCGAAGCAGCTGACGAGATCGAATGAGCCAAAGACGCCCGCCCGGTTGACACAGGGCTATGAGGGGCAGAAACCATGCCTGCAGTGATACTAGCAAGCTGGCTCGGCGTCGGAGACGAGACGCCTACCGATGGAATTGGCTCGGTTTGTCGAGGAGGAAGCGATGGAGCTGCCTCCAACAAGGATTCTCTATCCCTCGAAGAGTCTTCCAAAATGGGAGATGGCAAGGATGTAGAAATTGGTGGCAACTGCTTGTGAGTGTCCTTGGCCTTAACTGGTGACTTTGTCTTTGTCTGTTTTGCAACTTTTGAGGATGTGGCTGAAGCGGATTTCATCATCAACGATGACTTTTTGACAGGCACGGACTTCTTGGATGATTTTTCTGAAGCCTTGCTAACAGAGAGCTGAGGTGAGATATTGCTTTCTGCGCGGGGGGTAGCAGAAGGCGAAGGGATTTCCATGTTTGTTGGTTTTGATGAGGAAAGCATAGTGTCCCAAAGGTGATATTTCAATCTTTGTTGTCTTGCCCTCAAAGCTGCTTTAGTGAAAGCTTTACAATGTTTGAAAGCCTGAGTAGGGTGAGCCTCTCCTAAACAAAAAAGACAACGGTCGTGCCCATCATGAAAGGGGAGTTTTCTCGAACAGACAACGCACCGGCTGAAGGGGCCGGAGCAGGAAGGTCTGAGTCCTACTGTAATTTCGGTGCGGTCCAGTAAAAATGACGGGAAAAAACCGAGGCAACCAAGTTGAAAGAGCAAAGGCAACGAGAAAAAACACAAAAATAAGTCCACGTCAGGGCAAGAAAAGTCAGAGTAGTCAGTCAGAAAAACTGAGTCTGAAAATCGTAGAAATTCAATCAAATTCAAGAGAAAATCAGAGCTTGATGCGAGAGGTTCCAATTCGCTCGGCTGAAAAATGGAACTGAGGTTTTGATGGGCGGAGCATGCGCACTACAGGCAGCCTTAAACTTGTTACTTTTCTATTCAAAGCTCGAGAATATTCCAAGAGGTCCAGCGCAGGCACTGATTTAACCCTTTTGTGTGCATTCACAGAGGCCACGCTGAAGAATTTTAAGTTTTTGATTGCAATATCTGGCAAGACAGGGATACTGGAGCTACAGACTGAGCCCCGACAGGGTTGGTCTTTTCCTGTGTATCAATAGATTTTTGGGAGGCAGACAAATTGCTCATTGTGTAAGAGGAGGATGGTTGGAGAGACTTTTCCCACAGGTAAATCAATGGCTGTTAACTACAGAAGGTCCAAACTTGTGGCAATGTGAGTGGCAATGTGAGCAGGAGTGGGGCTGGTGGGATTCACCCAGACACTTGGAATGGTCGTCAGATAGAGTAATCTTCATGTCACAAGCTGTACACTTTTTAAACAATTATTTAAAATAATCCTTTATTCACCACTTACGATTACTTATAAAGCCCTAAACGGTTTAGGACCTCAATATCTGGCAGAGCGCCTTCTCCCACCCAGTTCTACCAGAGAAACTCGTTCTAGTCCAGGCGATTGAGGGGCCTAACGCCAAGGGAGGCCCTGAAGGAAAGAAAGAGGAACCGGGCCTTCTCGGCAGTGGCCCGTCGCCTCTGGAACAACTTGCCCGTAGAGATCCGCCTGGCTCCCTCTCTGGGTGTCTTTAGAAGTAAACTAAAGGCTATTTAGGCAGGCTTTCCCTCCTGCAGTATTTTAATATCTATATTTTTACATCTTGGATTTCTGCATGTTATTGGTTTTATTGTTTTTAAATTTTGTTATGCTGCCCAGAGTAGACTATCTGTCTAGATGGGTGGGGCATATGAATAAATAAATAAATAAATAAATAAATAAATAAATAAATAAATAAATAAATAAATAAATAAATAAATAAATAAATAAATAAATAAATAAATAAATAAATAAATGTCTTCCAGGGGGCATAAAAGGGTTAGTGGGGTGAGGGGGGAATGGTAGAAAAAATAAAGACAGTCCTACCTTAAGACAGAGAAAATAAATGATCCTACTTTCTTTCAGGAGAAAAGAAGGAACTGCAAAGTGCAGCAAAACTAATGGCAAGCTCAGGAGCTTAACTAGAAGCTCCCACTAGTGGCAGCTAAAAGGAACTGAGAGGGTTGGGGTTTTGTGCACCAATGCATGTGTTCTGGAAGGGGAAGGAGACTGGTGGTCTTTCTTTTAAGTTCTAGAATGTTCTGAAGCAACATGCAAGTGTGCTGTACAACCATATGTATGAAGGAGCACTTGAAGAGCCACATTTAATCTTGGACTTAACGTGATTTTTTTCTGATTAAAAAACTTCTTTTTAAAATTAATTTATCTTTTGGCTAAACATGGAAGTAAGTACAGTATAACCAATTTTAAATCAATTTACCAGTAAGTAAGCCATAGCTGATATATCCACAGGAACACCAATATATCCACAGAGTCACACGTGGTGCTTCTTCTTTCACAACACATTATTTACCTTTTATTCTTACCTTGCATAACAGCCTCTTCCTTTTTCATTATACTTACTTGTTTGTTCCCCTCCTAAGCACCACATATACAGTGGACCCTCTACTTACAGAATTAATCCATATTGGAATGGTGGCTGCAGGTCGAAAAGTCTGTAGGTCGAGTCTCCATTGACCTACAATGCATTGAAAACCGATTAATCCCGTAACCGGTCGTTTTTGTTCCATTTTTGTTCCATTTTGGTTTTTTTCTGGTCTGTAGGTCGATTCTCTGCCTGCAAGTCGAACCTAAATTTTGCAGCCAGAGAAGTCTGTAACTCGAAAAGTCTGTAAGTCGAGCCGTCTGTAAGTCGAGGGTCCACTGTATACCTTATGTTTCAGAACCTATCCATTATCTTCTAACTAGCAACCAGAACTCAAAGGTCAGAATATTTATTTTATCAGGAAAATATGGGAGTCCTTTATTCATCACTGTGTGCTTACACTAAATAAATAAATGCTTCTCTGAGCCAAGCCAGCAACTGAAGCAGAATAAAATTGCTGTTGAAAGGTCTGTTGCTATGAAAAGATATTAAGCTGCCTAAAGTCAGCAGAGCTGTGCACTGAGGTGAGCTTCTCCCTGAATGAAAGGAGACAAGCCACAAACAGCATATGCCTCTTAGCTACTCAGGATGAGCTGTGATGAGGGGAATTTCGGAACAAAAGGTGAGGGTATATATAATCCGATGACCTACTCTAAGCATCTAGATTTGAGTGTCAAAAAAAGAGCAGCAAATCAATACTGACTTTGTTATTATTGTATTATAATTGCTTGGGGATGAGTGCTTATTGTATTCTGTTTCATGAACCAAGATAACACTGGTGGCTTTGGGTAGTTTGATTTGTCTGAGTTTGTTGGGGCATAGCAAAATGTCTTGGGTTGACCCTAGTAAGTTCCAGTTATAATTGCACATTCCAACACTCTAATGGGATGCTTGGTTTTTTTTCTCTTCTCATTTGAAAAATTGATGTAGCTTTTTTCATAATCCAGTTACTAGAATCTTAGAAAACATTTTTTTTAATCACCATTTTCTTTTATGTATCATGATCATCTTTACAGAAATACTTTTACTTTCTTTGTAGAGAATTTTGAAAGGTCAAACTTTGGAAAGCACTTTCTTTGAAAAGGGGAATTGCAATGTAATCACATATTAACAATTAATCAAGGCGGTTGAGCAGAATTTTGCATAAATGAGAAAGGACTATTCAGAATTTTTTTTTAATTTCACTTAAGTGGCAAGAAAGAAAAAATGAACTCAGGTTTACAACCATGTCAAATCCCACCTTTGTACCTTTCATGCATGTAGCTGACTCCAAGTAACAACTGTATAAACCACTCGACTATTTGGCTTTCAGGAAATACTTTGCCAGCTTCTTTGTACTCTTGAATTTTAAAGTCGAGGTCTCGACCCTGAAACATAGGAGCAAATTTACATTATGACGGTATGACGTTTTCCATCTGGCCCCTGCTTGTTTCACCAAACAAAGAGCTCAGGCTATGTCTCCCACCAGCTGACACCAATTCTGACGTGCCCCTCATGTGTCCCCAGGTTGTTTCATTAGCCTGACGCCTACAACACATTCTCTCCTTTCTGCTGCCACCAGCTGACCTTTGTCAACACCAACAACACAGGTTTATTGATTACAGTTTGCTTAAACAGGTTCTTCGCAGATTTTAATGTATTCATTAGATTAGTAACTTCTTTCACTCTTAAATCTCTTAGCTCTCTATACGTTCCACACTCTTAACTGTCTCCTTTAACTCCTAACTCTGCCACACTCTCTAACTACCACAGACTAACTCCTACTTCAGACTCCCATCTCTGACTTCAAGTGACTGAACTACAGTGGTGCCTTGACTTACGAACTTAATCCGTAATGGAATGGTGTTTGTAAGTCAAAACGTTTGTAAGTCAAAGCAGCATTTCCCATAGGAATGCACTGAAACACAATTAATCCATTCTGGCTTTTTTTGTTCTCATGTCAAGGCATAGTTTGTAAATCAAAGCATTTGTTCCCATAGGAACTAATGCAAAACTGGTTAATCTGTCCTCTACCACTAGGGGGAAGAATTTTTTTTAACCTAAGATAACTTCGGTTTAAAAAAGGGCAGAAAAGGAGGAAGACAGAGAGAGAGGAGACAATGGGGGAGGGAGAGAGTTTGGAGTCTAAAACACATGCTAAACCAACACATTTTAAACCCATACATTTTACACCAACACATTTTAAACCAAGCCAGCACAGACCCTTGCAAAAACTTTTCTGATTTGCAAGGGAAGCATGCAGGAACCATTGCAAAAGCACAGAAAACAAACGGAGCAGATTAGAAATGCAAAGAGTACGAAGCAAAAAAGCAAGGGAAGCATGCACGAACTATTGCAAAAACAAAAGAAACAGATGAAAAATGCAAAGAGAACAAAGCAAAAAAGCAAGAGAAGCATGCATGAACCATTGCAAAAGCAAACAGAGCAGATTAGACATGCAAAGAGAATGAAGCAAAAAAGCAAGGGAAGCATGCAGGAACCATTGCAAAAGCAAACAGAGCAGATTAGACATGCAAAGAGAATGAAGCAAAAAAGCAAGGGAAGCATGCAGGAACCATTGCAAAAACAGAGCAGATCAGAAAAGCAAAGAGAACAAAATAAAAAGCATGCAAGACACATCGAAAATGGGGGGGGATCCCAAAAAGCAACCATTCCCCCCAAGACTCATCGGAAATGGGGGGAACAAAAAAACAAACAAATTCCCCAAGACCCATCAGAAATGGAGCAAAAACACTCCAAAAAGGAACCAACCCCCCATCGGAAATGAGGGGGGAAAAAAAAACACCCCCAAGACCCATCACAGCACAGAAACATAACCCCCCCAAACCAAAAATCATGCTGCAAAAATGCCCAGAACAGTTTCTTAAAAGTATAAAACAGCACCTTACCTTAGCAGGCAGCCTCCTCGGATCGCATACTCTCTAACTGCCAGGGCGAAAGAGCTACAGAGAAGCAGCCTCGTCGCCACCTACAGTTAGCTGTTTGAATTTCCCGCCCTTTCCCCCTGCCTTTTTTCTGTTTGTAAGTCAAAGCTCTGTTTGCAAGTTAAAGCAGAATTTTGTGAACGGAGCTGTTTGTAACTCAAAATGTTCGTGGGTCAAGGCATTCATAAGTCAAAGCACCATTGTAACTAAACTCAGACTCATCCCTCCCTTCTGGTTTCTCTGGCTCCGCCTTCTGCTACAGCTCGTATTGCCCCAATCTTTGGCTCATCTCCCAACAAGCCTTTTCAAAAAATATTAGGAATGTCTCAGAGCAATCTCCTTTTCTATATTGTGGAAATTTCTTTAAATCAATTTTTTGAGAGATTTTCCTCACTAGAGTTATTAATATTATTATTATTTTGAGCAACTAATTCCAATTTTTTCATGTCTATTTGAAACTGCATTTGTCTATTTTCTTGTTCAAATTCCATTTACCTTTCTCTGGCCTCAGCTCTCTCCTTCAGCTCTAGTTCCCTAGCTCTTTCTTCAGCCCTCGCTTTCTCCATCTCAAGTTCTATTTCCTTAGCTCTTTCTTAAGCCATCACTTTCTCCCTCTAGAGTTCTATTTCCTTTTCCATGGCTTTCTCTTTAAGTCTATATTCGTGTTCCAATTTCCACTTCTCCAGATCTAGTGAACTTTTAATAATTTCCTTTGAGGATTCTTCCTCAAATTCCTCAGGTATCTCATGAATGTGAGGATCTCTATGCCCATTTGAATTCTCCTCAGCTTCTTGAGCATTCACTACCCCCATTACTGGCTTTTTAACTCTTTTAGGTGGCATGTTTACGGGTTTGTTTGTTTTTCTGTTTTTTTTTTAAGGGACTGATTTATATCTCTGAGTAAGTCAAGCCTCTTTTAAAATACTTCTACTGCTGGGTTCTCTCTCTCTCTCTCTCTCCTCTCCTGTCCTCTCCTCTCCACTGCAGTACTATGTAGCTCTCACTCTCACTCGGCAGCTGATAATGGCTACAGTTCAACTGACTTCACTCAGGCCACTATGTTTCTCAGTCTGAGGCAATCCCTCTACCTCCAGACATAAAAAAATTCTCTGCTTAACTGATTTTTCACTTCAATCTTTTAAAAATCCCCTCAGACTTATTTAGACCCAAGGCCTCCACTCCATTCACGCCTGTTCTCTTTCTGTTAGACTGGATCTCTGAGATAGCCACTTGGTCTCTCAAATTCTGAGGTAAATATTCTATTTTGTGTAGGTATTTTCCCTTTTCAAGGACTTCCCTCAGATCTTGGTTTACAAATTCTGCCACTAAGTCTTCTCCTAAAAAGACTCTAATACTCTAGCAGGTCACCAACTTATTCACCTCAGAGCCATACATCCTTCTACCTAGGAATACCTCACTCTCAAAATATTAACTTTTCCATTCTGGATTATTTCGTATCCCTTTTACTAGCACACTGGATTATTTCGAATCCTACTATTGGTCACCAGTTTGTTGCGAACCCTGTGTCCCTTATTTATTATTCCCTCACAAAGGCCCACAGGTGTGTTCCCTTTATACTGCCACCAGTGGATTATCTGAACCCACAATACCATTAATGTATGACTGGACACTTGTCTTGTGAACAAACAAAAACGTATTTATTGAAGTGAAACAGTATTCCAAACAGTATTAGAAATCTTTCAGGTAATCAAAGTTCATTGGCCTTAGCTTATCAGTTCCCTCATTACTTTGTTTCTCTTTGTTTACAGTTTAATAAATACATCACCAACCTATCTTTTTCTAGTCAGTTCTTTTTATCTCCTCATCAATTCCCTAACCAGTTCCTAACTCATCCTTATCTCATCCCTATCTCACTGCTATCTATTTCTATCTGATTCCTCTCTGATCCCTATCCGACTCTTCCTCCTTCAGCCAAGCCTCATATATCAATTGACTCCGCTTCTTGAGATCTCTGATAGGCTTGTGCAAATAATCTCTTGAGCGTGAGTGGCAGGAGTGATAGGGCCAATAACCACAGTGGTACTAGAAGATGTCGAAACAAAACACCTCAGTCAGTAGGAAAGTAACTGAATGATGGGACCTCTGGACCAGTGAGTGAGACCAGTTGACGGTGCCACCAGAAGAAGTCAAAAAGGTGCAATGTGCCCAAGGGAGACAAACGCCCTCATATTAGGGGAGGGAGAGATCATCATGAGTGGTCAATTGACCAGATGGGCGGGAAATAAATAAATAAATAAATAAATAAATAAATAAATAAATAAATAAATAAATAAATAAATAAATTGTTACAGCATCAAGCCATATATATAAAACAAAATTAAATGCAGAGCTTCAAGTACTGACATATACTGCAAAAAGCCAAATCAAATAAGCAAAAAGCAATAAAACTACAAATATAACAATGTAAGACCAATGTCTAAGTTTGGCTATCTATTCTGGCTACTATGGCATGACGCCCAAAATTTCACTACCAGTTCTGTAGTAATCCTATTTTTATCAATTAACAATTGGTTACAGTAGTCCGAGTCTGATTGGCTAGTCATGTCTTTCAAGAGAGGTGTAATATATTTTCCTCAAAACTTGTTATGCTTGTTACATCTGAGCATCATATGCTCAATGGATTCTATCTCACCAGATCCACAAGGGCAGCGTATCTGTTCCCTTGGGATCTTCTTAAACCTGCCTTCCAACACCGCTGAAGGAAAGGCCTCACATCTAGCCAGAGTAAAGGCTTTGCTAAACTTATATGTCTCAAGCTGTGATAAATACACCATGGGGAGCAAGCCATATTTGTGCGTGTCTATCGCTCTAAAGTTGGGGCATCTACTGAGATCTACCTGTCTTTCCATGTCCATTATTTTCTGTTTAAGGGCAGATTTTGCTTCATCCCATTGCATACTCAGTATTGCTTGTGGAGAAAAGCCCATAACTTGCAATTTGTTTAGGACTGCTTTCAACCACTTCGATTGAAAATTGTCCTCTAGAAGTAGATGGGTTAATCCCTGTAATTGATAATTTATTTTAAGCCAGTACTGAAGGGAGGCTAGTGTAATTTTGGCTAGCTTTGTTAGTGAGCCTGCCTCTAAACGAATTTGTGCATTTGGTACGCATCTTGGAACTTCAAGAATTGCTCTAAGAAATTTAGTTTGAACCCATTCTATTGGATAAAAACAGCTAGATGGAGGCCCTATAAAGGTGCCATAGAGTATCTGGCTGACCACCTTTGCCTGAAAGAGTTTGTGGGCTGATGGAATATTTCGACCCTCTTTGGAATAGCAGAACCTTAAGATGGTATTTGCTGTTTTTTCCCCTTGGGTAGCTGCATATTGTATATGAGCCTTTCTGTCCCCAGTGGATTGAAGGGCCATACCTAGATATTTAAAACAGGAAACCTGTTTGAGAGATTGCCTATTTATAGTCCAAGACCTTTTCTTTTGTCTTCTACCAAAGGCCATAATTTTTGTCTTTTGATAATTTATTTCTAATTCCTTCATTTTGCAGAAGTCTGCAAATTTCTTAAGGGCTCTCTTTAGGCAGACTGGAGTTCTTGCTAAAAGCATGGCATCGTCCGCACAACGAAGGATAGAAATATGTCTTTGATGTAATTTTGGAGGGTGGAGACTAGGAGAGTTCAGGTATTCTACTATGTCATTTATGTATAAATTAAACAGAGAGGGGGGCAGTAAGCAGCTCTGTCTTACTCCTCTATAGGTGTTAATTGGTTCTGTTAAATCTCCTTTCCTATTGAGCCTAACCTGGAGGTTGGTATTGTCATGTAGCATACACAACAATAGAAGTCATCGTTTATCTATTGAGGTGGCTTCTCAACTGGCCCATAGTTGCTGTCTCGAGATCAAATCGAAGGCCTCTTTCAGATCGACAAATGCAGCATATAATGAGGTCTGACCCTTTGATGCATCTTTCTCTATAAGGTGTTGAATAATGAGACAATGGTCCATAGTGTATCTACACTCTCTAAAACCAGCTTGCTCTACAGCTATCCTATTTTCTTCAACCAGCCAAGTGTCAAGTTTATCCTGAAGATGCCTAGCATACTGTTTAGCACAAATGTTTAGAAGACTAATGGGGCGATAATTTGCCGGCTTATCTCTTAGCCCTTTTTTGAATAGAGGTACAGTGGTGCCCCGCTTAACGAGTGATTCGTTTAACGAAGAATCCGCTTAGCGATTGAGTTTTTGCGATCACATAACGATGTTTTAAATGGCAAAACATCACTTTGCGATGATCGGTAATCGTTTTGCTTACCGATTATCGCATAACGATGTTTTAAGAAGAGCTGATCGGCGGTTCCAAAATGGCCACCGGGTGAAGAAAATGGCAACCCGCAGCATTTTCGCGCCCTTTCCTCGCTTACCAGGCAGCGAAAATGGCGGCCGTATTGAGGATTTCCGCATAGCGGTGAATTTACAGCCCATAGGAACGCATTAAATGTGTTTTAATGCGTTCCTATGGGCTTTTTTGCCCCGCATAGCGAGGAATCCGGATAGCGATGATTTTTTGGGAATGCATTATCGTCGCTATGCGGGGCACCACTGTACTATTATTGCAGTATTCCATTCTGCAGGAAAGAGGCCCGTAGAATTGATATATGTAAATAATGCTGCAAGGAAAGGAGCCCACCAGTCAATATTCTCGTTGAAGAGTTCCGGAGCAAACCGTCTGACCCTGGTGCTTTACCTATTTTCAGTCAGGCAATATGGAATATAATTTCCTCTTGGGAAACTGGTGGCCAAACCAGTAGAACATCAAATTCACCAGCTGAGAATGGTATTGGAGGAAAATCTTTATAAAGCTGATTATAAAAGGCAACCCATTTACACTGGGAGATTGGAGGATCAATTTGGCAAGCAAGGTTTTGTTTCTAAACAGTAACCAATTGGCAGAACTTGGAAGAATTTTTCTGTTTCGCAGAAATAAATAAATAAATAAATAAATAAATAAATAAATAAATAAATAAATAAATAAATAAATAAATACTGGAGACATTGCCAATGTGAAAAATGTTGCCAGGGAACCAGTGAGACCCCTCCTAGGACCTGACAGTCCAACCAAAGTAGGCAACAACTATTTCCACAGCAGCCTTCCAAGGAGTCACATCCTCAACTGGTGTGCCAGACACTTGCTCAAGGGTTCCTTCTACTGCACTGACCATTTCAGTAACTCCAGATATAGCAGACCCTGACAAGGCAGAGGCAGAGGTGGGAGGCAGCCATATGCCATACCTGCTATCACACACCATGTCTGGTCCACCTCCATGGAGTCCTCAACCTCATGGAAGAGGTTCATCCTCCCTCCCTCCCTGGCCTGGGAACAAAGAGCACTGCTTCCAAAAACTTAAGAGTTAGTTTAGGGCAACCCATGTTCTTTTTCTCTTTGTCTGATGTTCTTCACCATTTGTTGATTTCTTATCCAATTTGTTTGTTTGCTCATTTATTTATTTTATATGCCACTTCAGGGAACATGAAACATCTCACAACTGATAAAAAACACAGTATAAATATCACATTTAAAAAACAATTAAACACTATAAAGATTTTAAAAAACAATATTAAAAACTATTTCAAAACATGTAGAAGTTGTGAATAAACTTTTATACAGTGGTGCCTCACATTACGACGTTAATTCGTTCCAGCAGAATCGCTGTAGAATGAAAATGTCGTAAAGCAAAATTAAAAAGCCCATAGAAACACATTAAAACCCAGTTAATGTGTTCCTATGGGCTGGAAACTCACCGTCCAGTGAAGATCCTCCATAGCGTGGCCATTTTCGCTGCCTGTGCAGCAAGGAATCCATCCCAGAAAACAGCGGGCGGCCATTTTGTTTTCCCAGTGGCCATTTTGAAACCGACGATCAGCTGTTAAAAAATCATCGCTTTGCGAGAATCAGTTCCCGAAGCAGGGAACCGATCATCGCAAAGCGAAATTCCCCCATAGGGAACATTGTTTTGCGATCGCTTTTGCGATGGCAAGAACATCAACGTCAAGCAGTTTCATCGTTAAACGGAGCGCCCGTCTTGCGGGGCACCACTGTATGTTGAATAACCCCATGTCTTGAGTCATGGAGGGGACCTCTGGGGCCACTTACAAAAGGTAATGTACTCCCCTCAAAATTTGTAAGCTCAACAGGGCTTTTGTAAATGATAGTCTGAATTCTGTCACAAACCCCTAACAGGAAATGGATTTTTAAAACTCAGCTCTAGACACCAATGGAAATGAATAATAATAATAAGAGATTTGATACAATATGGGAGTTTCCTTAATGATTTTCTGAGAAGTACTTATGCAGCAGCTCCTGAAAAATAATACAGTGGCCTTACCTCACAGTATTCCGTGATGATACAAAAACTTTCTCCCTCTATAAAGCTGGTGTAAAACTTGACAATGGCTGGATGGTCTAGCTTGGACAGCAACTGTGCCTCTAAGTTTGCTTCTACAGTTTCATTGGGCTTGAGGTCTCCCACAGAGATCTCTTTCAAAACCTTCCTGTTAACAAAAAGAGAGGGTTTTTTTAAAAAAAATATAGGTTGCTTAAATACTAGGCCTTTCCCCTGTGGTCTTTATTCACTTTTAATATAAAACACGGATACTACTGAATTTTCTATAACATAAGTCAGGGTGCTGGGTGTTGTCCTCATTCCATGTTTTCCCAGACCCGATCTGTGCCAATTTTTAGCAAATGAATACAACAGCAACACCCTGCGGCCCAATATTTTACTGCTAGGGATGGGGAGATGAGTTTGTGCACTTTTCTACCTCTTGTGGCAGATAATTTATTTGTGTTTGGGTAATCTGCACCTTGATTTTCATTAATGAAAGCACCACTTGCTGCTCTGCCTCAGGTAGGAAAATAGTTTAAACTGGCCCTGCTGTCCAGTATGTTATTGGGTCTTTTTAGGACTTTTGTGTCTAAACTTTAAAATTTTCTGTCAAACCGTCCTGCCCACTTTTGTTTATTGCTTTTGTTTATTGTAACTGGAAAATTAGTGACATATAGCCTCTTAAATGTCTCTTGATTATCTTCCCTGAATTGCATTAGTTTTGGTTTTCATCTCCATGACATGAAGGGTTAGAAGACTTTGGCTAGAAACCTGTTTGCAGAAGTTACATCATGGATCTCTGGTGATGTCATCAGCCCTGGCCCTGCTGCAGAGTTTTCAGCTTCTCTCCCTCCCCCTGTCCATAGGTATCCCTTTCATCCTGAGGCAGCTTTAAGGAGGGGAAAGGGGAATGATTTAAAGCTGGAAAATCATTATCATGGTTCCTGGCCCTGCCGCTGGGACTGACAGCAGCAATTTTCCATGTTTAAATCATCCTTCCCTCCTCTTCTGCAACCCCCAAAGGCTGCCCTAGGAGAAAGGGGACCACTAGGGATCCCCATACCCTAGCAGGAGGAGGAATGGGATGCTTTTAATTTCATGAACAGTCCTGCAGAGATTTGAGGCATAGCTTATGCCAACAGGATTCCATCCTTTATCTTTTAACATTTAACAACAAAATTATTGTTAATAACAGCCACAAAACATCAAGCTAAAGATGGATGGACAAGTCTCTTTTTGGTCTGTGCCACCTTTGCACATATTCAATCTGTTCCAATTTTTTTAGTTTACATTATCTATTGTGATACCTTCCTTTGGAGCCAGGAGATACACTGGAAAATCACAAGCACAAAATCAGGTTATGTAATCAACACAGTAATCCAGGGATGCAGATCAAGTTCACAAACACTGAATTCCTCAAGGTAAACCTGCTCCAGAAATCCCATCATCCAGTAATAGTGAGTGACCATCATCTCTAAGGTCACAGCCTGATCCAAAAAAGGGTGTTGAATCCAGATACCTATGTTTTTCATGTTCAGGAAGAAGATCAGCAGGAGAGGCAAGATAGAAATAGCCACTCCCCAGGAAGATTTATTTATTTCTGCTGTCTTCATTAAATAAAGGATATGCCGCTAGAGGCAACACAATAGCAATTGCCTACAAAAGCTGTCCTAATGTTGAAAACAGCAATTCTTCATGATCTCCCTAACCTTTTATAACTATATTGATCAGTTATTTAGAATGGAAAGTAGAGATGGCCATGAACCTGAAAAACATGGTTCTTGATGGTTTGTGGTTAGCCACAAACTACAACCCACCATGAACCAACCAGAAAACTGAACTGGTTCGCAATCAGCTGAGAGGTGGGTGCACGTGCAGAGACATCAACTGACTTTCCTTTAAGAAGTCTGCATGTTGCCTATGGGCATGACACCCAGGGACCTAGAAAGGTAGCAGTGGTGGCAGGAGAAGATAGGCTAGGCAACCAGGGCAACAGAAAGGGGATGGGCGGAATCCCATTTTGCCAAAGCAAAATGAAGCACCAAGGTGAAAACAACTCAACATTTCATTTTGCTTTGGCAAAACAAGATGTCACGTTCCTAGGGGTTTCAGAAGGCAAAAGTCCAACAAGCCAATCCAATATCAGAAGTCCAGAAGATACAAACAGATGCCAAAAACACAAACCATAGCCAGGAGCCAGAGTTGAAAGCAAGGTCCAAGATAAACAGGAGCATGGATGAAAGCCAGAGTATTCACTTGTTGTTTCCAGGCCATCTGGGTGCAGATTTTAAAGTAGCAGCAGTCATCTAATTACTAGAAAACACTTCCTCTTGCTAAAACTCAGGGCTGATCGACCTGATGTTCCTGTGGGAAGCATCCATGTGAGCCTCAGATGTTTGTGTCATGAGTCTCTGCCGAAGCTTATCCCTCACACTGGAGGAGGAGAATCTGGTGGTGATTCAGCTGTCTGTGATTCTGACTACCCAGCATGTTCCTCAGCTGTAATGAACTCCTCAGATTCAAGATCTTCTTCGGCTGAATTAATGACACTGCCCCCCCCCCCGCAGGGCTCCCCCCTTCAGATGGGCCGGGTCAATCAGGATAGCTGGCATGGAACTGTTGCACGAGGTTGGAGTAGTGTAAGTTGCTTGTGGGTTCACATGATCAACTCTCTGGGCCATAGCTGTCCCAGTCCCCGAGGTACTGAAGGCCCCCCAGTGGATTCGTGAGTCTAGGATCTGATGAACCTCATATTCTTCCTCACCATTGACCAAAACAGGTGCAGGCAGGGGTGGAGGCTGGACAGGGTCCAGTGCCACAACAGGGACAAGGAGGGACCAATTGAAAACCGGGTGAATACAGAGAGTGGCTGGGAGTTGTAACTGAAAAGCGACAGGGTTGATTTGATCTGAGATTAAATGAGGCCCCACAAACCGAGGGTAAAACTTGTGCGACCAGCCAGGTCAGCACAGATAATGGGTAGAGAGCCAGACCTGGTCCCCAGGTTTCAGAGGTGGGCCTTCTTGCCTTTTTCTGTCTGCTGTCTTGTAGGCATCCTTAGCTTGCTGAAGTTGCTTTCAGAGCAAATCTTGGAGAGCCTGCAGTTTGCGTACATGGGCATCAGCAGCAGGAACTATGGTCAACAGCAGGACAGCTAGGAAAAAACAAGAGTGGTATCTATAGGTGGCTGCAAATGGGGTCTGTTTTGTGGATGAATGTATAGCATTGTTGTAGGCAGACTCAGCCAGGGGTAGCAAGGTAGCACAATCATCCTGCTGATAGCAGGTATAACAATGTATGTACTGTTCAAGGGTGGCATTAGTATGCTCAGTCTGTCCATCTGTTTGAGGATGGTACGCCAATGATAAGTGCATCTGAGTACCTAAAACTGGTGTGCAAGGCTTGCCAGAACCGGGAGGTGAATTGGGAGCCACGATCCGAAATTAAGTGTGTCGGGAGCCTGTGTAGATGAAAAACATGTTGAAGGTAAAGCTGAGCTGTTTCAGAAGCTATGAGAGGCTTGGGGCATGGGACAAAATGAGCCATTTTGGTGAACAGGTCAACTATTACCAGAATGGAGGTGTGCCCTTATGACTGTGGGAGGTCAGTGATGAAGTCCAGAGATACTGTGTCCCAAGGGCCGGCTGATATGGGTAGTGGATGTAGCAGCCCTGGAGGTTTGGCTGGTACGTCCTTGGCTCAATGACAAACCTCACAGGAATCAACATAACAAGCAACATCAGCACGAACCAGGGAGCACCAGAACTCCTGTGTGTAAGAAGTCTTATACTGACCAAAGTGTCCTTCAGGAGGGGAATCATGGGTCAAGTAGAGCACGTTGGCTCAGAGGGGCCCTGGAGGGACATATAGGTGCCCTCAGTGCAATAGGAGACCCTGATCATTAGCAAAGTCTCCAGCAGAGCCCTCTTGGAGTTTGTGCAAGGGTTGCTTTGCCCAGGGATCTTGGGCTTGGCTGGCCCAAATTTCCTCAGCCAGGGACAAGTGGGTTGTTGTGGCTGCAAAGACTGAGCGTGATAAGACAGATGCGATCAGAGTCTCTTCAGAGGGTGATACAGCATATTTTGGTTTGCAGGAGATGGCGTCGGCTTTCAGATTCTGGGTCTGCAGGATATAGATAATGCGGAAGCCGAACCGGGAGAAGAAGAGGCACCACCTGATCTGGCATTGATTGAGGCGTTGGGCTGTCTGCAAGTGTTCCAGATTCCGGTGGTCAGTCAAAACTTGGACAGCATGACGGGCCTCTTCAAGGTAATGCCTCCAGACCTCGAAAGTGGTTTTGATGGCCAGGAGTTCCCACTCCCAGATAGTTGCATTCTGAAGGTGTGATCTGCCGGGAGTAAAAAGCGCAGGGCTGCAGTGTGAGGGGTCTTCCCTCTGGGACAGCACTGCATCCAGGGCCACACTGGAGGCATCTGTCTCCACAGTAAATGGTAGTTGGACATCTGGATAACGCAGGATTGGCTTGGTTGTAAAGCAAGTTTTCAGGTTGGTGAAGGCATGGTCTGCCTCCGTAGACCAAAGAAATAGCTCTTTGGGCCAGAGAATACAGGTCAGAGGCGTGGTGATGTCCGCATAGGCTGGTATAACTGGTGGTAATAGTTCGCAAAGCCGAGACACCGCTGCACATCTTTACAGTTCCAGGGCTTCTGCCAGGTGAGAACTGCTTCCATTTTCCTTGGGTCCATCTGGATCCCTTGGGATGACACAATGTGACCTAGGAACTCGACTTCCTGCTGGTTGAACTAACATTTCTCCAGCTTGGCGTAGAGTCAGTGATCTCATAGTCACTGTAAGACTGGGCAAACATCTTCTGTGTGCCGAGCGGGCTTTCGGGAGTAAATCAAAATGTCATCCAAATAGATGATCACAAAGTAATCAAGCAGTTCTCAGAAGATGACATTCATGAACCACTGGAATACAGTCAGAGCATTGGTCAAGCCAAAAGGCATGACCAAGTATTTATGCTGGCCATAACGAGTCCTGAAAGTCGTCTTCCACTTGTCGCCTGCATGGATTTTCACCAAATTGTAGGCACCATGGAGGTCCAGTTTAGTATAGACCTGGGCCCCTTTAAGGTGATCCAGGAGTTTGGCGATCAATGGCAGAGGGTAGCGGTCCCAAATGGTTATTTTATTCAAGGCCTAGTAATCATTGCAGGGACGGAGGTCTCCATGCTTTTTTTGACAAAGGTAACAGGTGCAGACAGGGGTGACATGGACAGCCGTATGAATCCCGTTTCAGGTTTTTCTCAAGAAAGGCCCGCAAGGCCATGAATTCTGGTTCGAACATAGGGTAGATCCACGCTACAGGGAGGGGTGCTCCAGGCACCAAATTGATGGCACAATCATAGGGTCGATGCAGAGGTAGCTGGTCGGCCCCCTTTTCCTCGAAAATTATAAGCAAAGTCCCTGTATGCCGAGGGTATCATGGAACTAACTGTCAAACCTGTTGTCAAGCCAAGGTGGCCGGTTGAACAAGATGTGGATATGGATCCCTGAAGTGCAACTCCCCTTGTGCCCAGTCCACTGGGGGGTTATGTGTCTTAAGCCAGGAAAGTCCCAGAATGAGAGGAAAACGAGGCATACATGCAACACTGAATTGTAGTTGCTCCTGATGGTGCTGAATCTGGAGAATAACCGGAGAGGTCTCTTGGGTCACTGGGCCAGAGCAGAGGAAACACCCGTCTATGGACTCAGTTAGGGTTGGGGTCTCTTTGTCCTGTACAGGAATCTGGTGTTGTTTCACGAAGGCCATGCCAATGAAACAGCAGTCGGCCCCAGAATCAACCATAGCATAAACAAACAGCCAGCGCCCATCCGGTAAGCAAAGTTTCACTGGCACAAGGAATGGGCCCTGGATATTAACATAGGGTTCAGGGGACCCATCTAAGTGCCCCACATCTGGGGGTCCACTCGGACATGGGGCAAATCTTCTGCTGGCAGCGGTAGCATGGAGCTTGGGACGTGCTGCTTGACGAAGCAGCCAGAGGCGAAGTGTCTTGCTCCTCCACAGTACAGGCAGAGATTCTGTAAACGGAGTCAAGTTTTTTCCTCAGGGTGAGGTGTGGCTGAGCAGCCCCTAACTGCATGGGCTCAAAATCCTCTTGCCCACTGCTAAAGGGCATCAGGAGTGGCTGCAAGCGATGGGAACTGTCCCGTACTAGGCGTCGGTTCTCTAGGCGGCCATTGATGCGAAGGCACAGCGTGATTAGTTCTTGCAGCATATTGGGTCGGTCTACATGTGACAGCTCATCCAGGATATCATCAGCCAGCCCCTCCATATATTGGTCCATGAGGGCCACCTCGTTCCATAGCAAATCTTGAGCCAAGAGTCTGAACTCAGTGGAATAATGGGAAACTGAACTTTTACCCTCTTTCAGGGCCCGAATCTTCCTATTGGCAGTAGCAGTCATCTAATTCCTAGAAAACACTTCATCCTGCTAAAATTCAGGGTTGGTTGACCTGATGTTCCTGTGGGAAGCATCCACACGAGCCTCAGACCTTTGTGTCATGAGTCTTTGCCAAAGCTTATCCCTCACTCTGGCTACTGAGGGAGGAGAATCTGGTGGTAATTCAGTTGGCTATGCTTCTAATTGCCCAGCATTTTCCTCATCTGTAATTAACCCCTCAGATTCCAGATCTTCTTCATCTGAACTCATGACACAGGATCACCAAACTGGGTCAGAAACTGAATCACGAATCAGCCCAGTTTATCACTTTTTCTGATTTGTGGTTCCCTTTGGGCCCATCTCTAATTGTGAGCTCTCATTATTCCTGCTTCAAGCAAAGGTTTAAACAAAACTTTCCATACTTTCCTCAGTGTGTTTCCATACCTATTCCTCCTACACCTAAGACACACTCTGGGGAGAGATTTTTAAATTGCTTAAGAGAATCCAGTGTGTTCTTTGACCCATTTTCTTTTTGAATAAGCAATTTCCATACTATGTTACAAGATGCTTTTGAAATTGCCCATTTCTGGAGCATTTTGGCACAGAATACGGAGGCTAATTGGAAAAACACCACAAATTTAATGCTCTAACACAGTGGTCCCCAACCTTGGGCCTCCAGATATTCTTGGACTTCAACTCCCAGAAATCCTGGCCAGTAGAGATGGTGGTGAAGGCTTCTGGGAATTGTAGTCCAAGAACATCTGGAGGCCCAAGGTTGGGGACCACTGCTCTAACAGACACATACAACTACTACTGTAGTTCTTATTATAGCCTTGATATATTAGTAGTTCAGGGAAGCAGGGTGGCAAAATCATTTTTAGTCCATTTCACTTCCAAGCAGTATACAAGTCTGACTTAGTGTATTCTCAACTGGGGATAGCAGTGTAACTGCGCTTCCTAATGTACATATCCATTTGATGCACAGGTTTACAATCTTATATTAGCATAAAGCCTTAAAACTTTCTATTTAGTGCATTTTTCAGAGTAAGTTTGAAATGAGGGCCTGTGGAGCATAGTGGACAGAATGTCCAACTGGGATTCGAATCCCAGTTGATCATAAAACCATTTCTTAAGTATCTCAAACACACCATAATTTGGAAGCAACTTGAAAGTATATAAAATACACATAGCTTGAAAAACAGTGGGGTAATATCTCCAGGAAACTTCTCAAAACAAGGTGGAAGGAAGTGGTATCCTGATGTAACCCAAGGAATCTCCACCACTTTATTATACACAAACACTATAATTATAATTTTAATGGAAGTGTAGGAAATAATCAATAAAAGTTTTTGTTGCATGAAAGTTTTATATACAAACATATGTTACGTGCACATCAAATAGTAGATTTTCCCATGTATATGAACCAGACAAATCTTAAGATATCAGTTTGTTGAGTATATAGATACCATAAATATAGATATAGATATAGAGCACAGTACATATTAGAGAGCAAAGGTATCTTCTCTTAATCATAAAATAATACGTATTTGCGAAGGCTTTCACAGCCGGGATCTAATGATTGTTGTGGGTTTTTCGGGCTCTTTGGCCGTGTTCTGAAGGTTGTTCTTCCTAATGTTCCGCCAGTCTCTGTTAGGAAGAACAACCTTCAGAACATGGCGAAAGAGCCCGAAAAACCCACAACAACCAATAAAATAATAATTTATTATGATAAGTGACCAGGAAGATAAGAATACATTATTTAGGTAAAAATCACATAATATCAGAGACATTGGTCAAGACATGTCACCGTCAATGAACTGTCTGGCTCTTTTATGACATTAAAGTTAAAAAGAAGTTCTAAGTTAACCAACAGCACTGAAGGATATAAAAACTTTCAAAACATCACAGCAGTCACATAATATAAGATGAAATTAAGAGACACATATAACTATCAATATGCCACTCCAATTCTCATAGAAAGTATGTTAAACAAGAAATTTCTAACAAGGGCGGGGGCACTCAAAGACCTTATATGATCAGGACGCTGTGGCAAGCTATTGTGGCAGTGCAGCATTTAGCTGCTTTACTAGTAATGTAAGAAACCTTATCCGTGAGTGTTTTGCCACAAAGCAAAGGTATACATTATCCACAAAGTCTGAATACACAAAAATATAAATTTCAGTATGATGAAAGCATTTCATATACTTTCAAAAAAAAAGTCAAAACAAAAAAGGAAGATAAACAAGATAAATCCTTGTATGTGATTTCCTCACTGTTACCAGCTAACTGATTTCCTCAGTTAGCTGGTAACAGTGTATGGATTTTTTATTATTATTTTTGGTACATATACTTTGACTAAGACCTATTTAGCAAACCTATAATAAAACATGGAATTTGCTTGTCCATGTCTCTGCAGACTTGCTCTGTGCTATTAAAATAGGTAGTATCTACAGCAATTTTCTCATCTTTGAGTTGACATTGTGACATTATTTCTTCCTGTTCACAGATCATGTCACTAAAACTGTCAAACAGAACGAGTAATCTTTAAATATCACTTAATACAAGATTTTTATGCACAAAAAAGCTGCAATAAAAACCTGACATGCCAGGACAGCTTGTCACCTAATTCACTCAGGGATTTTGATGCTGCCATCACTTGTCAAACAATGTGACAAATGTTTATCTTATTAAAATTCTATCATGGAACAGTAAATCAAGAACCTGTACACTTATAAATTAGGCACTGGTTCACTGCTACACAATGATACTTCATTACTAAATTGGCAGCTCATATTACAGATAATTGAAGAAACTTTACAAGTTTCAGAACTTTTGTTATTTACACATGCACTATATAAATGGATTATTAAAATATACTCAGCATAAGGAATTACATTTTCTCCCAATGCTCTAAAGCTTTACCTCTCCTTTTTTAAAATTTGTGTGAGAAAAATAAGCACTAAAATATACTTTGAAATACTAGCAAGATATTAAGAAATCTTTAACATCTATAAATTTCAGCTCACTTAATTCATTATGAAATTGGCCCCTGAATGTTCAACTATAAAGATCCTACTGAAAGGTACAAGAATATCACATATGACCCAAAGTTTTAAATGTATGTAAAAATGAAGAACAGGAGAGAATCTGGGCTGATTCATCTATGCATCACCACTTGATTTCTGTACACTTGTATACAGTACGTTTGACAATATATAGGAAAATGTGAGGCCAACTACCACCCTATCCAGAATCCTATAAATTAGCTACATCAGCATGTGCAATGATGTGAATGGGCCAGTTGTGTTGGTGCACGACAATTGTGCAATCAGCAACCCATTAACTAAAACTAATTTCCCACTGCAATCTATGCTAGCACAACTAATTAGATTCTAGTATAAGTCCTTATCACCATGCATTTCAACTTGAGTCAATATCAAAATGCTATTGATGATGCCAAATCCCTGATGGCCCATTCAGAAAGAACCACTGTGCTATCCAACATTTAACAAATACTGTTGGATCAGGCCAGATAAATCTTATCTAATATCTTGAAATGTCTAGTTAGTATTTTTGGGAAATGTGCCAGCACCATATAAAAAAATAGCCTCCATCCTTCCTGGTCTGTACAAATTAGTATTCGCCAGAGATTGCTCATGAGTCCTACTTTATAAAGAACAGTGCTTTCTTGGAAGATATTTAGCAATCAACAGGTGCTTGAACTCTTTCATGTTCAGCCAAGTTTGTATTTTTTTTTCTTGCTTATTTACTTATTTTCTAGTGTTACTTTTCTTTTTAAAGAAATTGTATACTGCTGATATTACATGTTCCGTGATATTTTAGAGCTAAACTAGGCAGTGGCTGTCAAGCAGTATAACATGTGTGTCAATCAAGATCTGCGTGATTCGTGACTGATGCCTAATACCAGGTGTTGACAGCAACAGCAGTTTTGGGAAGTGAGCGGGATGATTTTTAGCAAATATAAAAAAAGAGTCTTGGTCATATAACCAGAATGGTGTTATCTGCTGGAAAAGTGTGGATTGATGTTTATTTGTAGCAAATATCTTGTATGAAGGCTCCACAATTTGTCACTGTATAATAAGAGGTTGAGAGGTTTCTCAAGCATCTTGTGCATATGGAGCTGCATCAATAGGATTTCAGTGTATGGACGGTTCCCATGCCACCCTTGCTCAACTTTCATTTATTCAACAGATTACAGTAGTTTATTATCCCAATGGTGTGTTTTTTACTGATCACAACTAGAGATGGGGATATTCATATTGATATATGAATATCCCTGATGCAGCTAGACCTAATGAGGGTCCGGCTTGTTCTGCCAATGGTGCCCAGAGCTCTGCTCTCTTCCTGCTTGGTTGGCCACTCCAGGCAGGGGGCGGGAAGATGAGTCTCCCTGTGTCAGGATCTGGCCCACATCGCCCTGGCACCTGCAGGATCAGGGCCAGCCTGACCCAGGGATGACCTGGTGTTTGCAGGCTCAGGCCCTGGAATGTGTAGCAGCTGCAGGACTACTCATGAGGCTCACCTGGAAACCTGGAGGGAAGGCCTCTTTAAGGAGTGGTTCTCCCTCCCAGAACTTGCCTGAGCAACAAAGGTTTTTGGCCGTGCTGTGCCTTGCTGCTCCTGAGCCCCTGCATTCCAGTGTGCTGGCTCCTATTACTGCCTTGGCTCCTGTTCTTGTCTCTGCTACTCTCCTGCATCTTGGTACCTTGTTCCCGCTCTGTGCTCCCAGCCCTGTGCTCCTGCCTCTGCTTGGCCATGACCAACTGTGCAGTGAGTGCCTTTGGACTTGATACTCTATGTGGTGCATTGGGTTCTAGTGCCCTTGCCTCTGGTGAGAGGCATCACTGGCTGCCTGGGATATCCTGGACTGTGACACCCTGCATGGCTGCTGAGTGGACAGCAGAGTGAGAAGAGAGCAGAGCTATAGGCGCCACTGGAAGGATAAGCAGAACTGGCACCGCAGCAAGATCTGTGAGTGGATAGTCTGGTGCTGGATTAGGTCCAGCTGTGTTGAGGATATTCATCTCTAATCACAACATATTCCTGGAACAGGTATTTTGCCCAGCTCTTGGATCTGGGCACATGGAACCGCAGAGCCTCCATCTTGTTGGGATTTAGCTTCAGTTTATTGAGTTTATTATCCAGCTCATTACAGCCTCCAGAAATTGTTCCAGCACTTGCCAACCCCAACGATAAGGAGATGTAGAGCTAAGTGTCATCAGCATATTGATAGCACCCAATGCCAAAACTCCTAATGAACCCTCCCAGTGGCTTCATATAGATATTAAACAGAATGGGACACAGAATGGAACCCTATGGCACCTCACAACCTAATAACCATGAGGCTGAGCAGAAGTTCCCCAATGCCACTCTTTTAGAACCGATTCCAAAGATAAGAAGACCAACATAATACAATGTCTCACACTCCAATTTCACAGAAACTGTCAAAGAGGATAACATGATCAATGGTACTGAAAGCTGCTGAGAGATCCAGAAGAATCAACAGGACTGCACTCCCCCTATCTTTATCCCAGAGCACACAATCAGCCAGAGCAACTATGTTCATTTTGGTACCAAATCTTGGTTTGAAACCAGACTGAAATGGGTCCTAATAATCAGTTTCCTCCAAGAACATTTGAAGCTGTCCAGCCACTACATGTTCAAGCACCTTGCCCCAAAAGAGGATATTTGCAATGAGGTGGTAGTTGTCACATAGGTCTGCATCCTGTGAAGTCCTCTTCAGAAGAGGGCACACTACCAACTATTTTGAAGCAGAAGTCACCATTCCTTGCTGTAGCAGGGTATTTCCCACCTCCTGGACCCACCCTGTCAATTTACCCCTGCTAGATCTTATCAACCATGATGGGCAAAGGTCAAGTATACATGATTTAACTGTCCTGTCCACATCAACAGGCTGCAACAACTGAAACTGATCCTGCAAAAACTGACTAAATGATGCACTGGGCACTTCCCTAGACACTGTAAATCTGTTCCAAGTAAATATGAGTGTCTTTCTCTTCAAAGTGCCTAGCAAACATCTCACAGCACGTAACAGAGAATCTGCCTTACATTACCCTACAGATGCTGTACATGACAGCTGGAATGGCCATTGTAATGTGTTGATAATGATGTGTTGATGCTTTCTGTGTAAAAATATTTTAAAGGCATTATTGATGCACCAAACTGCAATTGATAGCATGCTGTGGAGTTACCAGGGACACTGCAAAAACGCTTATATGAGTTGCTATATTAACTTCTGTTTCTATAGCTACCTCTATGCTTTGACTTTGCTACCTTAGCTTATGTTACATTAGTACTAGCTTTGGCATAATAGCTGTATAGAATCTAAGGCCATAGGATCATGCTGTTTATTTACAATAGTGATGGTTTTTACTTTCAGTTATTATCTCTAAACTTACCCTCGGTTTCCCAAAATAATCTGAAATATACTTAGGCATCTAGGATACATTTGCTTCCAAGCCCCTCTCAAATATGTAGCTGATAATTGTTCACAATCTTTTGCTGAATAAAAACTAAAGCGTTATACATAACCAAGCCAATTATACATAATGATTGGGTCCAGACTTTACTAGCCAGAATTCTAGTGGGTCTGGCTTACCCTAAGCCTAAACTAAAAGCATTTCTTGCTCTTAAATGTAGTAATGTTAGTTTCAGTCCTATGAGAAAATATTGCTTATCGGACTACCCAGCTTCTACCGATTCGATTATTTTCATAATTAAATATAAACCGGCTTGGCACCTTACGATTATCTAGAGATCTGAAAATGTCTGAGGCAGAGGAAATAACCTTGAGGTAATAAAAGAAGAGACTGTTGTAGATTGTTGTCAAAGTCATATCTGCAGCCAGAAGTGATGGGCAGCTAATGCAATAAAAATCAGAGATCAAATTGATACCAAAAGAGAAAGGGGGAAAAGATCACATGGAATGCTGCAAGAGAATATTCCCTAAGGATAAATGGCATCTGCACTCTGTGTGTATTACAAATTTAAGCTTAGACAGCTGTGCAAAGCATATGCTAATATACAGAGACAAAAAAATGCCAAGTTCTATTTCTCTACAGCAGACTCTGCCAAGGAATCCCATCACACATCCTCAATCCACAGAATCATGCAGCATTCTTGTCTTGGGTCATCTGTTGGTTTTATGTAAATGAATACTGACAACACTTTTCTTCCCAAGACACCATAAAGCAGTCAGAACTGCTGATAATGTCTTATATGCATCAAAATTAATGAAAGGCTTAAACTTTCAGAGCAAAACCCCCCACTTTGTAAATGTGTAGCACCTAATTTAGGATCACTTTCTTTAAATTCACGTACATATCTGCAGCCTAGATCTGGAGCTGATGCTAGTCGGGCAGGAGAGGTTTAAATAATCCTCACACCTTTTTATTTCAGATCACATGCCCTCTCCCACACCTAGGAATTAGAAAAGATCTCCATTAATGTACTCAATATAGTAGATCTTCTATGATGGGGAAGGTGAAATCTGGAGAAACATTTAAGCCTCCTCCCTCTCACATACATGGTCCTGATCCTGATTGAAAAAATGCTTCAGAACTACATGACATATATTTTCATGAATAAAAAATTGGTAGCCATGTGATTGACCTCTATGAGTTACACCAACAAACCTTTAACAACAAGAATAATTTCATCAATTTGATTCTGACTTATAGTGACCTTTCCAGGGTTTTCTAGATAAAGGATATTCAGAACTGGTTTACCATTACCGTTTTCTGGGGGGTGCCCTGGGACTATGCAGCTTGCCGAAGGTCACAAAGGCCGAAAGAGTGTAGAATACAACTCTCAATCTATGACCGTAGCTAAACACATAAATTACTGAGATAGCAAACCTTTAGTCACAGCTACAGTGTATCACAGAAGTGAGTACACCCCCTCATATTTCATAAATATTTTAGTATAACTTTTCATGTGAAAACACTGAAGAAATGATACTTGGCTACAATGTAAAGCAGTGAGTATACAGCTTGTATAACAGTGTAAATGTGCTGTCCTCTCAAAATGAAGCAACACACAGCCATTAATGTCTAAAGCGCTGGCAACAAAAGTGAGTACACCCCTAAGTGACAATGTCCTAATTGGACCCAAGTAGCTATTTTCCCTCCCTGGTGTCATGAGACCTCTTAGTGTCACAAGTCTCAGGTGTGAAGGGGGAGCAGGTGTTATCGCTCTCACTCTCTCAGACTCACTCTCTCAGACTGGTCACTGGAAGTTCCACATGGCATCTCATTGTAATGAACTATCTGAGGACCTGAAAAAATGAATTTTTTCTCTACATTAAGATTACCAAAACCCTGAAACTGAGCTGCAGCATGGTGGCCAAGACCATACAGCGATTTAACAGGATAGGTTCCACTCAGAACAGGCCTCACCATGGTCAACCAAAGAAGTTTAGTGCCCGTGCTCAGCATCATATCCAGAGGTTGGCTTTGGGAAATAGACGTATATGTGCCGACAGCATTGCTGCAGAAGCTGAAGGGGTGGGTGGGTCAGTCAGCCTGTCAGTGCTCAGACCATATGCTGCACACTGTATCAAATTGGTCTCAGGGGCTGTCCTCCCAGAAGGAAGCCTCGTCTAAAGATGATGCACAAGAAAGCCCACATACGGTTTGCTGCAGACAAGCAGACTAAGAACATGGATTTCTGGAACTATGTCCTGTGGTCCGATGAGACCAAGATAAACTCATTTGGTTCAGATGGTGTCAAGCTTGTGTGTAGCAACCAGATGAGGAATACAAAGGCAAGTGTGTCTTGCCTACAGTCAAGCATGGTGGTGGGAGTGTCATGGTCTGGGGCTGTGTAAGTGCTGCCAGCACTGGGGAGCTACAGTTCATTGAGGGAACCATGAATGCCAACATGTACTGTAACATACTGAAGCAGAGCACTCACCCTTTGGAGACTGGGCCGCAGGGCAGTATTCCAACATGATAGCGACCCCAAACATACCTCCAAAATGAACACTGCCTTGCTAAAGAAGCTGAGGGTAAAGATGATGGACTGGCCAAGCATGTCTCGAGACCTAAACCCTATTGAACATCTGTGGGGCATCCTGAAACGGAAGGTGGAGGTGCCCAAGGTCTCTAACATCCACCAGCTCTGTGATGTCATCATGGAGGAGTGAAAGAGGACTCCAGTGGCAACCTGTGAAGCTCTGGTGAACTCTATGCTCAAGAGGGTTAAGGCAGTGGCGGAAAATAATGCTGGCCACACAGAATATTTTGTGCCCAATTGTCACTTAGGGGTGTACTCACTTTTGTTGCCAGCGCTTTAGACATTAATGGCTATGTGTTGTGTTATTTTGAGGGGACAGCATATTTACACTGTTATACAAGCTGTATACTCACTGCTTTACATTGTAGCCAAGTGTCATTTCTTCAGTGTTGTCACATGAAAAGATATACCATAATATTTATGAAATGTGAGAGGGTGTACTCACTTCTGTGATATACTGTAATTGCAAAAGGGCCAAATATAAAGCTACATAAAAGGAAAAAAAATCCCAATCTATTTTGAAGAAACCATCAAGGGAAATGTTCAGTGCTTGGTGATAATTTTATAATATTGGGACATCACACCTACCACTATCTCACCTCAACAGCATTGTTCAAGATAAAATGGTAAATATGTTGTTGTTAAATGACTTTCTTGAGTAAAATTAAAATAAGATACAAACTCAGACTTTTTTAGTTTAGAGAAAAGGTGACAGTGGGAAGAAAGAAAAATTATATATGATGTGAAGAAAGTGAACAGAGGTAAGATTTTCCCCTCATAATTGTACGATGGAGATGATCTATTGAAATGTATTGTCTATTATCTATTGAAACTAAGCTTCGGGATGGGGGAGCGATGAAGAGGTATTTTTTCACACAGCAAGAAACCAATTTCTTGAATTTACTGCCAGAATATACAATAAAGTCACCATAAAGACACATGGGGTGCTTCAAAAGGCAAATCAGAAAAAATCACAGTCTGTCACGCAATGGACTTTAGTCATGCTTGGTTATATGGAACCTTCAGGTTCAGAGGAAAAAAATACCTCTGACTGCAGTGTGGGGAGGCAGGGACTCTGTAGAAATAAAAACAATAAAGAATCTTGTGGTACTGTAAGGACTAGCAGTTCTTTGGCATGAGATTTTTCAGGCTAAAGCCCATTAAATACCTGTCTCTGAGAAAAAATAGGGGCTGCTTTCAAGCCCTGCCTATGGTCTTCTCAGAGGCAACTGAGTGGTCACTGTAAGAAACAGGACCACAAGCTAAATGGGCCTTATGCTAATTTAGCAGAACTCTCCTTCCTATATACTCTGGGGAAATGTTACAGTTTTGTACAGGGGTTTTTAAGTGAGATCACTTGAGTACTGCTGCAATTTTAAACATTTATAAAAACATACTGGGTGTTTTTTTTCCTTAAGCAGGTGAATGAACTAGTAGCCAAGGATTTATGGTAATACAGCTGGAGCCAGTTACAGTGACACATTATTTGGCCGCATTCTGATATTCAAAGCATAAAATGTAGTGGAAATAATAAATTAACTGCCAAGTCAAATGTAAATTTGCTACATGATTGCAAATCAATATGTAGGAACAAAAAGTCCATTTAAAAATGGATTGCAGTTGGCCTTGCTCGAGTAAGGAGATTAATCATCAAAGGGTGTCTGAGGGCATATGCTGTAAATTTAAAAGACTGATGCATTAACAGAGAAGGAGGGGGAAAGCAGTGACAGAAATGATGAATTCTGCTTATTACAAGAAGGTCCACTTTTTCATTCAAAAGAAAACAGATTTAATGTGGGAGAGATAGGAAGAAATCAAATATTTTGTTTTGATTAAGCAGCTGATTCATTATATTACACAAACAGAAAGATCTAATCCTTATGTTGAACATGTTGGGCAGCATGAGATCATTGTTAAACCTTGTTGGCCAGCAGTGGACTAAACACGAGAAGAAGAGAGGGGGACACACAACAGGTGGCATTTTCTGGCTTCTTCACATAGCAAACAGATCTCAGTCCTGATTAGGACTGAGGCAGAGATGGGCTGGCAGAAAAGCCAGGAATACTTGTGTTCTTCACAAGGGTGGGAGCAGATATGAACTTTGCATAGGCATGCATATTCAGACATGCTGGGGCATGGCCACACTCAACAGCTGCTCCAGAATACAATGAACACAGCAGAACAGAACAATGAGCTTATGTGGTGAAGTCAAAGTGACAGGCAATGTACTAGTATTTGGTGAAAGACTCTGGGAGATTATACTTATAGCCTATTGTTAGAAGCTGAAAGCATATTGGTAACAACACATGCTATAACTATCAGTTTTACAACACTTATAAATCCCTGCTTCTAATATTATGCTACCAGTATTTAGTTTGAGCTATTTGAAAAATGCACAAGGAGCAAGGAGAAATGGAAGAATTTGGAACTTTGTGTGGGACAAGTCACCATACTACGATCACTTGAGGCTCTGCCAACAAGAGATAATATTTTCATTTCAATTGGTTTGAGTGAAACCACTGCAAACTTGCCTCCACTTGTGTCAGAGCAAAGGAATTTAAACAGTACCTTACAGATAACCCATCACTAGTAGACGGAATACTGTTGACAGTATGGTTATCCAGTAGAAGGCTTTTCTTACCCTTCAGCGTTTGTAAATTACCCGTATTTTTCACTCCATAAAACGCACCTTTCCATAAGATGCACCAAATTTTTAGGAGAAGAAAACAGGAAAAAAATAATCTGCTTTCTTCTCCTAAAATTTGGTGAGCCTTATGGAGAGGTCCATCTTATGGAACACACCCTAGGGTTCTAGGGTCCTAGGGTGTGTTCCAGGATGCTTTGGAGACTCCACCTGCCCCCCGGGGGCCAGAAGGGGTGAAATCGCCACCTTCTGGGACTCTTCTGAAGCTTCCCAAGCCTCAGAAGAGCCCCCAAAGGTGGCGATTTTGCCCCCTCTGGCCCCCAGGGGAGGCAGGGTCAGTCTCCAAAGGGTCCTAGGGTGTGTTCCAGGACCCTTTGGAGACTCACCCTGCCTCCCCCGGGGGCCAGAGGGCACGAAATCGTCACCTTTTGGGGCTCTTCTGAAGCTTCCCAAGCCTCAGAAGAGCCCCCAAAGGTGGCGATTTCGCCCCCTCTGGCCCCCAGGGAAGGCAGGGTCAGTCTCCAAAGGCTCCTAGGCTGTGTTCCAGGACCCTTTGGAGACTGACCCTGCCTCCCCCGGGGGCCAGAGGAGGCAAAATCGCCACCTTTTGGGGCTCTTCTGAAGCTTCCCAAGCCTCAAAAGAGCCCCAGAAGGTGGCGATTTCGTGCCCTCTGGCCCCCGGGGGAGGCAGGGTGAGTCTCCAAAGGGTCCTAGGGTGCATTCTAGGACCCTTTGGAGACTCACCCTGCCTCTCCCGGGGGGGGAGAGGGGGCAAAATTGCCACTTTTTGGGGCTCTTTTGAGGCTTGGGAAGCTTCAGAAGAGCCCCAAAAGGTGGCAATTTCGCCCCCACTGGCCCCGTGGGGGTGGGGGGAGCATCGTAAGGGTCCTGGAAGGCTCACTCGGAACCTTCCAACGCTCCCCCCACCCCCCCACGGGTGCAGGGGGGTTAAAATCGCCAGCTTCTGGCAGTGTTTTGAGGCTTGGGAAGCCTCAAAACACTCCCAGAAACGGCTAATTTAACCCCCCCCTGCACCCATGGGGGTGTGTGGCAGCGTGGCAAGGGTCCTGGAAGGCTCCCTCGGACCCTTGTCACGCTGCCCCCACCCCCCCACGGGTGCAGAGGGGGTAAAATCGCCACCTTCCAGGACCTTTTGAGAGGCTTTCAAGCCTCTCAAAGGTCCTGGAAGGTCTCTATTTCGCCAGAAGCTGGCGATTTTAACCCCCCCCTGCACCCGTGGTGGGGGATGGGGCAGTGTGGCAAGGATCCTGGAAGGCTCCCTCGGACCCTTGCCACGCTGCCCCCACCTCCCACGGGTGCAGGGGGGTAAAATCGCCACCTTCCAGGACCTTTTGAGAGGCTTGAAAGGTCCTGGAAGGTCGCTATTTCGCCAGAAGCTGGTGATTTCCCCCCCCTGCGCCCATGGGGGGGTGGGGACAGCGTGGCAAGGGTCCGAGGGAGCCTTCCAGGAGCCTTGCCATGCTGCCCTCACTCCCCCACGGGTGCAGGGGAGGAATCGGCAGCTTCCAGGACCTTTTGAGAGGCTTTCAAGCCTCTCAAAAGGTCTTGGAAGGTCGCTATTTTGCCCCCACTGGCCCTGTCGGGGGTGGGGGAGTGTCGCAAGGGTCCTGGAAGGCTCCCACGAACCCTTGCTACGCTGCCCCCCACGGGGCCAGTGGGGGCGAAGTCACCACCTTCGCTCCATAAGATGCACAGACTTTCTACCCCTCTTTTTTTGGGGGGGAGTGAGTCTTATGGTGCAAAAAATACGGCAGCTTGCTTTGTTTTGTGCCTGGTCTTCAGGATAGAATGATGTTCATAATTCATAATTCTGATGTTCAGAAAAGTTTGTTTAAATCATATTTCTGGAAAATTAACACATTTTCACTTTTAAGGACAGGGGATCTGTAATACCATATGTGGCCCCAGGTCTCTGTAAAAGAATATAGTTCCATAGCTTAGAAGCAACTACTTAAAAGTTATCTGCAACTTAATATTTGGACAACTAGTAATATAATGAACAGTTACAAGTTACAGTAAAAATAATGAAACAAGTTGTGATAAAGTTACCTAATGCTTGTTTAAAAATCACAGATTAAAAATGGCTTTAAAGGATTTGAAAAGCCTGAGTGGTCTTTCACAGGCACCAAAATGATATCAACATAGGCAAACAGACAGGCCTGCCACAGATAATGGGGTTCCACTATCATCAGCCATCCAATCCATTGTACTTCCCCAGGCAGGATCACCAGCAGGAGACCCTCTGAGAGTTATGTCACAAATCATTGAGCAGACTGGTAAGGGAAAAGGCCATCCAACAGGTTTTGTGAAAGGAAGCATCAAGATACAAATGCCCCACAGCCGAGAATAAGAAAAGTAAAATAAGGGCAGGTAGATACACCAGTAATTGTAGGAATTTACCCATTTTCTCCCTAAGGACTATACTTACACTCAGCCACCTATCTGAATCCTAGCACTGCAATTAAGATTGCAAGAACAAGGCAGAGGTCCTAAAGAGAGAGGCAGAGGAGATGGGCCCACATGGGGGAGAGAGGCCTCCAGTACACTTACTCCATCTGACCACACATCTAAAGATCTCACTATGTACAGACCACAGGAACAGGAAGGAAGTAACAATTTTGGCTTAATAATCTTTCCCATCTAATTTGTATTAGAAGTCCGTCCCATAAAACAGACACAGTTCATTATTGTCTAGGATTCAGGAGAACCAAATAAAGATGAGCTTCTACCTGGGACTTGGGGAGGCAATTTGGAGCTAGTATATTTCTTTTGTTAAACATGAAATACTCTTCTTTATTTATTGGTAAAACTAGCCAAACATTGCTGGAATCCTTTCTTACAAGGTCAAAGTCAAGAAGCAATTGTCAACTTGAGACAGAATTGTATTGCAATTTCTTACATGGCCTCTGAACTGCTTACATGTTAATTTAAAGACTTTAAAGAGATTATGTGACCACACTCTGGAAGGCAAAAATGATGAAACTGAGGCTGTCATGATTTGGGAACATCATGGAATGAAAGATTCTCTGGAAGAGGCAATAATGCTCGGAAAGGTTGAAGGCAGCAGGAAAAAAAAGAACAGTGAATATGAAAGGGATTGACCCCATAAAGGAAGCTAGAGGCTTCAGATTACAAGAATTTAGCAGAGCTGTTGAAGACATGCTGGAGAACTCTCATTCATAAGGTTGCCATGAGTCAGTGGCATCCTGACTACATGCAACAACAATGACAACACATGCAACAGTATGCCAAGGAGCTGAGGTGGAATATATAGCAAGGCAAACATTTAGGCAAAGATACCTATATTTGCCTTTTCTGATGCATGCTTGTCGGTTGCAGCTCCTACTAATTATTCATCATTACCCCAATGTTTATTTTGTCTCCACAGCCTAAAGCAAACTTGACTCTTGCCTTGTGGCAGCTACGTTTAGTTCTCCAATAGTGAAAGTCAACACCTATGTCCAGCTTCCATTACAGTGGTGCCACGATTTACGACCATAATCCATTCCAGAAGATGGACGTAACTCGAAATGGTTGTAAATCGAAGCACCATTATCCATTGGAATGCATTGAAATGCAATTAATCCGTTCCGGCCGAAGAAAAAAATTACCAAAAATAAATAAATAAAAGCACTGCAAGACTCATTGGAAACGCGATTGGAGGGGGAGAAAAGCAATCAAGCGTGCAAGACCCATTGAAAATGGACAGAAAACAAATGGAGCAGATCGGAAATACACAGAGAACAAAGGGAGCAGGTAGGAAATGTAAAGAAAACAAAGGAAAAAGCAAGGAAAGCATGCAGGACCCATCGGAAATGGAGGGAAAAAACCCAAAAAGCAACCAACCCCCCCCAAGACCCACTGGAAATGGGAGGAAGCCAAAAAAACAAACAAACCCCCCAAGACCCATCGGAAATGGGGGGGGGAGCCAAAAAGAGAAAAAAACCCAAGACCCATTAGAAATGGGCGGAAAACCCCCAAAAGCAACCAAATCCCCCAAGACCCATAGGAGAAGGGGGGGACAAAAAACAAACAACCCCCCCAAGACCCATCACAACACAGAAACATAACCCCCCAGCTGAAAACCATGCTGCAAAAACACCCAGAACAGTTTTTAAAAAGCAGAAAACAGCACCTTACCTTACAAGGCAGCCCGAGGCCTCCCTGAAAACACACACGCTCACTCAGAAGCAGAAGGAGGCAGTCCCAAGCCTCCTCCAATGCACACTCTTTAACTGTTGGGGCAAAAGAGCTACAAAGAAGCAGCCTTGTTGCCACCTACAGTTCGAAAATTGAATTTCCCGTCTTTTTCTGTTCATAAGTGGAAGCTCCGGTTACAAGTAGAAGCAAAATTTTGCCACTGGAGCTGGTCGTAATTCAAAATGGTCGTTAGTAGGGATGTTCGTAAATTGAGGCACCACTGCACTTGCTCTTTTCATGAGTTACCAAACAGGTTATAGCGTCGCTTCCGATTACCTCATTGCTTAAATGCATGTCTCCCTTATCCTAATTGCTCCCTTCATACACCGCTTCATAAACTACTTATTGCATACCTGCTGCATATAGTATTCTAAACTTTTTGTGAACAGACACCTTGATGATGCAGACAGATTCAAGGCTTTCTCTGAATGAGTGGGTGAGCTGTCTTCTATTTAGGCTTCCTGCCTCTTAGACCAATGAAAGATTTGGACTTCTGTGGTTGTAGCTGTGAATTTATGCATTGTCAGCTTTGCTTCAGCAGTATGGGTGACATGATACCTTCATGGAACACCTATCATTGGCACATATTGAGAGCTGCCATCTATACAAGCATAATTATTGGGGCATTATGGCACAAGCATCACTACGATGGATAAGTTGACTATGAAGTTTCCAGGAACACTGAAGAAGTGATTTTCAAAATTGCTAATTGAACTCTCTTTTTCTGACATTACTCTTATGCTGCTGCATAGCTGAAGCAGCACAGAATCATAATGGCAGGACAATAGTATCCACCTCAAACTGCTTCATAGTTTTATAATTTTTATGGATAAATTTAGGCTTCCATAATAAAAATATGATTAATTCTCATCTATGAGTACAGAAAAAACCTTGACCACATAGGTTGACCCCATGAAAATTGCAATATATTTTCAGTCAGGTTATGATTTAATTTCGTAAATACACTGAGATTTCCAATGTCCACCCTGAATAGAGCCAATCCACTGACAAGTACAGTATGCCACTTTTGATTTTCAGCATCACAGGTCACACACAAAAAATTAAGTGACACTCTGCCCCTTAATGTCCCAACACAGTACAGTAGGTGGGGGAGGGGGCGGAATACTGCAAAGGCAATGTTTCAGAGGTTTTTTTGTCTACTAAAAAAAACTGTACATGGCCCACAGTCAAAACTCTGGGACATTTTTTTACAGTTCTTCAGGTGACTGTCACAGGAATTTTTTCTCCTTGTTTCATTAGCTTTTTGGAGAAATTCTCAAGTCTGTTACACTCCTTTCAAGATTCATTTTGATTTAGTGTGCAGTAGAATGAACTATTTTTAACATTGTATAGATTATTGTTTTTTGGAGGGGGTTGGGGGGGGGAATGTCTCTTATTCCATTTAGTTGTGGTTAACCAGCTATGTAAACTGCATTTCTGGGCCCATATGTATTACATTAATATCCTTAAGTGAAGAAATTGCATGGAAGCTATACTGCAGATCTAGTTCAATACAGATTCTGCAATCAAATGTGACTCTGGACTAGAGATGGGAATATTTGTATATGACTACGAATATGCCCGCACAGGTGGAAATAACTGTCCACTCACAATTTCACCGCTAATGCAAGCTCATCGGACCTTCCTATCATGCCATTGTCCGCAACTGATTACCTAGTTCTGGCAGGAGGTGGGATGACAAGCCTCTCTGCTAGGTCAGAGAGTGGCTAATTCACTGCGGAGAACAGCATGATAGGAAGCCTCTGTGGAGCCAACTGCAGCGGCAAAATCGTGAGTGGACAGTCTGGCCCCATGGCACTCGATCCTTGTTATTTCCACCTGTGCGGGGATATTCGTATTCGTATACCCCCATCTCTACTCTGGACCTTAAAAAGTCTCATCCTTCTTCATGAGATCGAAACATTAACTTCTTCCAGTCAGGAAGTTGTTTGTTTATTTGTTTTCACTTCTATATTGTCCTATTAGTGTGAACACTCTCTGGGTGATTCAAAACATACAATAAAATCATACACTTAAAAACACAGTATACAGTAAATACAGTGGTGCCTCGTACAGCGAGGTTAATCCATTCCGGATTAACCCTCGCTGTGTGAAACATCGCTCTACGGAAAGAAAAAAAGCCATTGGAATGCATTAAACTTAGTTTAATGTGTTCCAATCGGCTGATTTACTCACCGTACAGCGATGTTCCTCTATGGCCGGCAGCCATTTTCGCGCCCTCCCCTTGCTTAATGAGGGCACGAAAACGCTGCACGTGGCCATTTTGGGGCTTCTGGTGGCCATTTTGTAGCCGCGGAACAGCTGATCGGCGGGTCGCAAAGCGAAGGTCGGTAAGCGAACCGCTTACCGACCTTCGCTCTGCGATTTTCGCCCATTGGGGCCGTCGCTCTGCGATTGCATTAGCGATTGAAAAAACGGCCCCGTAGAGCGAATTCATCGCTCTATGGGGCACCCGTTGTGCGAGGCACCACTGTACAATAAAAACCCTGTCACCAGCTAAACCAACAAATCTACTTTTCAATAGAATTACACAAACTAAAACACATTTAAATATCTCAGGCCAATAGTCCAATTCCATTTTTATTAGCTTCCTAGAAATTGAGAGGAGTGGTGCCTAGCAAACCACTGTAGAAAGCTTATTTCAGAGAGAAGGAGGCCATGATGCAAAGAGCTCTTTCAGCCTCCTTGAGTGTCACAATTTCTAACATCAAGGATTGCAAGCAGTGGGTGGGATGGATAGCTATTTTCTCTCAAGTATCGAGGTCCTAAACTGTTAGGCACTTTATAGGTCATGATTAGCACCTTGATTAGGTGTGGAAACTGACATGGAGCCAATGAAGTTGTTTCAAGACTGGGGATTAGAGATTAGAGTTTACGACTCACGAAGCACAAACTTGCCCCCATTAAGTGATGAATAACGAAGTTATGTGTCGATTTGTGCGGGGTTATTAAAAAACACACTCCTGCTCCACCCCCCCTGCTGCCACTGCCACCCCCTGCTGCCACCCCCCTGACCACCACACCACCTCCCTTAAGGCAGGCTAAGGGAATCCAGGCTGCCCTTTGCAAAGATGGCAGCTACAGCTTCCCTACCCTAAATGAAGCCACAGCTGCCACCTTTGCAAAAGGCAGCCAGTTTCCCTTTCTACAGGCTGTGGCTGCAGACGCCTGATGGAGACCTTGGCGGCAGCAGCAACGATTATGGTAAGGGGGTGTAAGCAGGGGGGATAAGGTAGGGAGAGGAAGGGAGTGGGGGTAGGCTGTGGGGGTGGGTGGGTGCTATCAGTTGATCGGCGGCTGGTAGGCAGAATCGTGGTTTGTTGTTGTTTTTAAAATGTATTACGAAGGATGAATAAAAACGGGAAAATATTTGTTGATCCGTATTTGTCAGGACTTAAAATTTGATGAATACGGATCAACACGGATCAACAAATATTTAACAAAACGTCTATTGTCGTTGAAAAAGCCAATCCATTTTTATGTTCATCCCCATCTCTACTGGGGATATCTGTTCATATCTGCTGGTATCTGTCATCAATCTGGAAGCTGCATTTTGAACCTACTGAAATTCCATTCTGACTTGAAGGTTAGTCCTACACAGAGAGTGTTATACTAATCTGTTTTAGAGATTACCAATGCATGAATTACTGCTGTTAGGCATCCATGCAAATGTGCAGCTGGGCAAGCAAGCAAAGATGATAAAAGGTATTCATGACCACAACAGATATTTGCACCTCCATAGAGAGAGCAGGACCCAAGAGTACCTCCAAGCTGCAAACCTGATCCTTCAGGAAGAGTGTAACTCCATCAAGGCCAGGCAAATATTCCTCTAGATCCCAACAGTAGGATCTTCATCTTATTTGGATTCAGTTTCAGTTTAGCGGCCCTCGTTCAGTCCATTATTGGCAGCATTCAAGGACCTGTACACAGCATTGCAAAGGGTCATTTTCTTGCTAACTACATTTTAATTCATTAGGCTTAACGCTAAAAGCCTCAGCAATCCCCAGGGCAACTGAAAGAGTATTTCATGTCGAGAAACAACATATCCCATACTTGTTTACAGTTGGGAGATTGGTGGTAATTTATTTTTATTAGCATGAATTGTAACTGCCTTGTCACAATTCTGTCATTTTACCACTAATGTTAAGTTGTTTATTCTCCCATGCAAAACACTATTTAGACAAACAATGTCATTATGCACGTGCGTGTACACACACACAAACCCCACACTATTTTACAGTTTATAAACTGAGTGTTTTACTTATTGACATTCTGTGCCAAGGAGCTGCTGCATCTTGTTCCTGGACATTTATTAAGAGAGAAAGCAACAAACCTTAATATAGGACAGGCCTTTACACATCATCGAAAAAGAAGGTATTTAGCACCAAAATTAATGAAGAAAGGGGCACTAAATTGCATTAAATTGCCTGTGTTAATGTATATATCCAGATGCAAAATCAGAAATAATTTGCATGATTTAAGTGCATGATTTAAGTGGCGCTGTGGGCTAAACCGCAGAAGCCTGTGCTGCAGGGTCAGAAGACCAAGCAGTCGTAAGATCGAATCCACGTGACGGAGTGAGCGCTCGTTGCTTGTCCCAGCTCCCGCCAACCTAGCGGTTCGAAAGCATGCAAATGCGAGTAGATAAATAGGTACCATCTCGGTGGGAAGGTAAACAGCGTTCCGTGTCTAAATCACACTGGCCATGTGACCACGGAAAGATTGTCTTCGGACAAATGCTGGCTCTATGGCTTGAAGAGCGGGATGAGCGCCGCCCCCTAGAGTCGGACACGACTGGACAAAAATTGTCAAGGGGAACCTTTACCTTTAAAATACATCTCACTTGAGTGGGGAAAACAGTGATGACCAGACTTGTCTGTTGTTGAGTGCATTGTCCATTTGTTACAATTACATGCCCAACTTCAAGGTTGCTGATTTTCTCCTTCTAGCTCTTTGTTATATATTACATTTGGATTTGACGGCTCTTCACACAGAGGACATTTTCCTAAGGAGAATTGTTTTCTCCAGTCCCTTCAAATGGAAACCATGTCTTCCATAAAAGAACACACCTAGAGTGGTCATATTGACCAGATAGGCGGGGTACAAATAGAATGAATGAATGAATGAATGAATGAATGAATGAATGAATGAATGAATAAATAAATAAATAAATAAATAAATAAATAAATGTGGCTGCTCTAGCGGAGAGCGTGTGATTCACATGCATTCCCAATCTATTTACTTTATGACCCTCTATGAAAAACTTGATGTTTGCTGCTCCAGATCCTCTTGATGTTGCCTGCTACTGGGCAAAAAAAATCTTATATATTTATTAATTCTACGATGGTACTTCTGACATGAACAAGGAAAAACGTCACTAATATTGGTGGTACTGTACAGCAGTAGTAGAAAATAAATTTTCCAAAATCTGTTGTGTAGCTGTGCTGATGGAAGCGAAATGGTGAAGCCTGCAGTGGCAAACTCCTGCTAATTAGGGAGTCCCCACTTGGATTCTTGGTTGTATACCAAGCCACCCTGCTTGCACACAATAAGGAATCAAGGAGGGATTCATTATTTAACAGCAATTTACCACTGCAAGTTATGCCATTTTCCTACCATCAGCATAACTGCACAACAGATTTGGACCACTGCTTTTCTGCACTGAAACAAAGTACATGGGGCATGCAATTTGACTCTAAAACATGACATGGGGCAGGTTCTAGATTCTGAAATAGCTCTTGGATCTATTAGAGTTGCCCAATATTGCTTAAATGCATCGGTTATGTCATATTGGCAACTGCACCATTGTTTTTCATGATCAATTCTTTGATTGGTTTTTGTTCCATTTAAGTCAGATAGAGCTATGTATCTGTCTGTCTACACACATATTTATATATTTAATATAACGGAAAAGCTAGCACCAGTCTACCCACAAAATTCACTGCAAAGCCCATTGATATGTCTTTAATATTATTATTAAATAATACAATGCAGCTCCTGGCCCAATGGATTTTTAATAATACGTTAGACCTGGGTGTCTATGTTTGCACTGGCTTCCTCATGTTTCTCCCAAGTATGAGTCAAGGTACTAGCATACAGTCCTAAAACACTAGTACAGGGGTCAGGGAACTTTTTTACCTTTTACCCCCCCCCCCCAATTTTTTTTTTATATATGCCAACATTATCCCCTTGATTTGAAAGGAAGGAAATCATACATTCTGTATTTGAATTCAAAATATTATTGAATCTACACAGACTGTGTACCAAACTAGCAGGATAGATCATCAGCATCAATGGCTGCCAGGCTATGTACCGAACTAGCAGGATGCACCAAATTTAATAAAGATGTGCACTATTTTTGCTGGAACACATTGCACTCCAGCCATGGGGTGGTATAGGGAGTAGTAAGATGTCCAACGTGCCTAGCAAGTTGCATTAAATTTTTGCTAGCTCGCAGAGGATTTAATCATCATCAATGGCTGCCAGAGTTGGCTAGCAATGACATGCTTGCTAGAGACAGCCAACACAGAGTTGGGGGGAGGCTTCCTAGCACTTTAATTATTATGTGTGTTGTGCAAAAAGGAACAAACCAGGCTAAAGGTCATGTCACCCACCCTGGTGCCACAGCCCAATATCAAAGACCAGTACGTTATTTTTTTTTATCATCATCAATGGAGAACTCAGCAGTAGTCAGAGGATTGGAAAAGATCAGTCTACATCCCCATCCCAAAGACGGCCAGTGCCAAAGAATGCTCCAACTTCTGTACAATTGCACTCATTTCACACGCTAGCAAGGTTATGCTTAAAATCCTACAAGGTAGGCTCTGCTCATTACCCCCAGGATTTTCATTTTTACCCAATTTGGGGTAATTTACCCCTGTTCCCAGACCACTGCACTAATATAATTGCCTCCCCTTCTATATTGTACTTTGATTTTTTTCTACTATTAACTGAGAATACCCCTTAACTGTACCATATATTTGAATTATAATTAGAAAAACACTGAAAGAAGGCATAGCAGTGAAGAGTCCTCTACTTTAGAACTGTCTTCCTCCTGAAGTTAACCAAAGTTCAAGCCTGAGCATCATTCTGTGGGAAATGAAATTGTTGTGAACCTTTGCAGGAAAGGTTATTTTCAATTGTTTTAACTATCTGGATTTTTAAAACCAAATTATTGCTCACTTGATCCTCACAATAACCCTGAAGCTGAGAAAATATAATGCCACCAAGTACTGTATGTTTCATGACCAAACAGTGATTTGAACCCAGCTCTCCTGGGTGAAACACTTTGACTACTACACCACATCCTTGCTAGGACACTGAAAATAATCAATCTATGTGAAGTTGATTTTACTTTAGAATTTTATTTTGCCCAGTAAGCAAGCTTTTCAAGAAGTGGGAAGTTCTCATTTCAGCACAGGAAACTGATCTCAGGAAAGAAAGTGCTTAGGACAGACTGGCAGGAAGAAATTGACACTAAATTATTTTTTAAAGGATGAGTAAGAAATCTAAACATATTTCTGTTAAAGTGAATCCTTTAAGTCCTTTCAAAGTTTTTACCAAGAAAAGTTATAAATAATTTGATTATCTTTTAAAAGCTCTTTTCCCCTTTTAAAGTGGAACTTAAATATTTATAGTATAATTAAAATAAAAAATTCCTGCAGATTCAGAAAATTGTGAGTATGCTACACCACTTATTGGTAGCCACTACAGTGTTACATGTGTTACAGTGTTACATTACTGCCATCTACTGTTCGGAACTATGCTAGGAGCTACTATCTTGGTCTTCAAATAGTTTTGCTTCAATGCCACATACATTAGTCATTGCTAATTTCAATAGAAAACAGATTTTCTCTGGAGGTTCTATGGCAAGGACTAAATAATGTGTCCACAATATTTCTTTTTGAAGAATGTATTTATTTATTTATTTATTTATTCATTCATGAAATGTAGTTTCACAGAAATCAGAAATAGTTTGGAGAGTGGGAATTACCAAGTTCCAGGTAACCTTCTGGAGAAGAGTGCAAATTCACGCTTCTCCTATAGGATTTTCTGTAATTATAATCTAGCATTTTGCCCACTATGTTACTGTATTTCTTTAAAATTGATATCTCTAGCCACAGTTAGACACAAATCTAATATTATATCAAATTATTAGCACATGAGCTATGGAGGAGGAGCGAGTAAGAAAGCAAGCCCATGGCACATTCCCACTCATTCATATAATATGAAAGGATAGCTTGGACCACTTACTATTCAGCTTAAATCAGATAAAATGTATGCATTGACAATGTCAGAAACAGACAAAATATCAATAGTACAATTAGAAGTGGAGCTGTCTTAAAGAATAAAATGCATTTGATTATCTTCCAGTCTACTTATAAAGTAAAAACAATTGTAATTTTTATTATATTTTATAATGGTTATAAGCTGCACTTGATCTTAGCCAAAAGGCTTTAGGGGCTTTAGATATTGGTCCCTCAGATCTGCGTACACATAACACTCTAACAGACCAATATCTAAAGCCCCTAACTGCTGGGATCAAGAACACATAATAATAATAATAATAATAATAATAATAATAATAATAATAATAATAATAATAATAATAATAATAATAATAATAATAATAATAATAATAATAATAATAATAATAATAATAATAATAATAATAATAATAATAATAATAATAATAATAATAATAATAATAATAATAATGCATCTTGAGAGTTCTGACACTCGTCGAGTATGGCATGGCCTAAGACAAATCACGGGGCAGAGTAACAAAAACAGTCTGTGTAGCAGCAGTGATTTTTTGGCTGAGCAGTTAAATCAATTTTTCAGCCGTTTTGAGGTGGTAACAGGAACAACCATTATTCCAGCACCTACTGTCTATAATACATCACTAGAATCTACCATCGACAGACAACCACTAGTACTGCAGATCTCAGATGTGAGACGCGCTTTCCAGAATATTAACGTTCGAAAGGCAGCTGGACCAGATGGAATCATGGGACGAGTTATTAGGGGCTGTGCTGCAGAATTAGCTGGAGTTTTTACGGATATTTTCAATCTATCCTTGTTGCAGTGTTCAGTCCCCACTTGCCTGAAGACATCTATTATAGTGCCAGTCCCCAAGCAGTCAGCTGTGGTATCTCTCAATGATTATAGACCAGTAGCTTTAACATCTGTTGTTATGAAATGTTTTGAGAGATTGGTGCTGGATTACATTAAGGCTAGTCTTCCACCTTCTTTGGACCCATGGCAATTTGCATACACAAAAAATAGATCTACTGATGATGCTGTGTCCATTGTACTCCATACTGTATTGAGCCACTTAGAACATCAGGGAACTTACGCGAGGCTGTTGTCTGTGGATTATAGCTCTGCTTTTAATACCATTCTACCAAATAGGTTGTTTTTTAAAATGATCAACCTGGGATTACCTCAGGAGATCTGCATGTGGATAAAGGATTTTCTGACAGATAGGCCACAGTCAGTAAGGATGGGATCTCACCATTCTTCTACCCTGGTACTAAGTACAGGAGCTCCCCAGGGCTGTGTGCTAAGTCCCTTCCTCTATTCCCTGTACACACATGATTGCACCCCACTGTATAACACCAATGCAATTATTAAATTTGCGGATGATACGACAGTGGTGGGGCTCATAAATAAGAACAATGAGTCTGCTTATAGAAAGGAAGTACAAAGGTTGATACTTTGGTGTAAAGAAAATCATCTCACACTTAACATCAAAAAAACTAAAGAACTCATAATTGATTTTAGGAGGAAGAGAAATGTACATTTACCACTGTACATAAACGGTGAGGAAGTGGAGAGAGTTGGTAGTTTTAAATTTCTGGGTACTTACATCTCAGAGGACCTCTCATGGACTATAAATGCCAACATGCTAATGAAGAAGGCACAGAAGAGGCTGTATTTCCTGAGAATGCTTGGCAAGTTAAATTTATCTCAGCATTTACTTCTGTCATACTATCGTAGCACCATTGAGAGTGTCCTAACCTATGGCATTCTGGCATGGTTTGGGAGTAGCTCTGTAGTGGACAAAAAAGCTCTACAGAGAACCATTAAAATTGCCCAGAATATCATCGGGCTCCAGCTACCAACCCTGGATGACATCTTCACATCCCGCTGTCTAAGGAAATCACATAGCATCCTGAGAGACTCTTCCCATCCTGCTTATAACTTTTTTGAACTGTTGCCATCTGGCAGAAGATATAGAACAATTAAGACTTGGACCACACGTTTTCTCCATAGTTTTATCCCAGAGCTATAATTGCAATTAATAATGAGCTTAAAGACCACCAGTAGTGAATAATTAGTTGGACTGTGTTACTTGGCCTGCGGTGTAGATGTTTGTATTTTTAGTGGGGGACTTTTAGTGGGTGGGGAGTGTTTGGGGAATGTTATGTGTGTGCATGTGTCTGGTCTCTGGGTGTCTGTGAATTTCGTTGTATGTGTATATACTTACAATGACAATAAATTATTATTATTATTATTATTATTATTATTATTATTATTATTATTATTATTATTATTATTATTATTATTATTATTATTATTATTATTAATAATAATAATAATAATAATAATAATACATAAATAAATAAATAAATAAATAAATAAAAATAAATAAATAAATAAATAAATAAATAAATAAATAAATAAATAAATAAATAAATAAATAAATAAATAAATAAATAAAATCTATCATGTGCAGAATCCAGGTTCCAAGACCTATTGAAACTCTAGTTTCTGGCAGGAACAAATGAAGGGGCCTGTTTAATGGACAAATATTTTAAGTGCAGGTAGAGAATGGGATGTTTCAGTTCTTAATAATGTTTGGCAATCAGTATTTCCTAAAGGCTATGAAAAGCAAAGCGTGCTGCTTATATACCACCCTATAGTGCTTAAAGAACTCTCTAGGTGGTTTACAATTCAATCATGCAGGCTACACATTGTCCCCACAAGCTGGGCACTCAATTTACTGACCTTGGAAGGAGGGAAAGCTGAGGTAGCCTTGAGCCACTTATCTGAGCCCATAGGGACTGAACTCAGGTCATGAGCATAGTCTTGACTGCAGTGCTGCAGTTTAACCACTGCACCACAAGGCTCATGCATTTTTTGCTGTCGTCTGTAGTCTTCATAATGAAAATTATTATAACACATTTTAGTAGTAGCATTTAATACTTCATTCATCAGGAAAGAAGTACAAAAATAGGAAGATGTTGGTATGACTGAACAAGAGGGAACCATCTGTACATGAGATGGAACTAAGGTTGCCAGGTCAGGAGCATCCCATTTGTTGAGGCTAAAACCTCACACCAATGGTGTGGCTCCTGACAAAGTGAGCAACTATCTGGGGGACTCAAATTGCTTCAAGACCAGGGAATTATAAAAATGAGCACATGATGATCTGGGCAAGCAGACTACGAATCCAGGAAAAACTGAACAAAACAGGTAATGCAGTGGTTCCCAACCTAGGGTCCACAGATAATCTTGGACTACAGTACCCAAAAGTCCTGGACAGCACAGCTAGTGGTGAAGGTTTCTGGGAGTTTTAGCTAAAGAATATCTGGGGACCCAAGGATGGGAACTAATGAGGTAGATGACATAGCACAGTGAGAAACAGGAAAGATGTCAAGCAGCCAGGCAAGCAGCAAAACATGCCCATGCAGCTGCAAGGGGTTGCTATCATTCTTGCTGGGCCTCATATCTCCCATGGCCTTACTTGCCATACACATGACACATGCATGGCAGAGAAGCATAGAAATTCCCTACACATGTCAGTCAACAGCTTCTGTGGAAATACATAATTGGCTCCAAAATGTTACCTGTGGAGAAGTGGCACGAGCCTGCTTCTTCTGCACTAAACAAATAGCTAGCGAAATAGAGCCAAAATGTTAACACTGGTGAATTTGTCTGCTTGAAAGATGGCAAACCTTATACACAGAATTTTAGACTAGTTTTCTCTCCTTTCATTGATTTTATGGAGGACATACTACATTTAGATAGGAATAGATGCAGAAGTTTTGCTTTAACGCAAACATTATTTATACTTAAGATTTTGTAATTTACACATTATGAATATAAAGTTTTAAAAAACAAACCATACAGGAACTCTGGGAAGGAAGTTGTGGGAAACCCACCACCACCAAATGTGGTTTGATAAGGTAACTCTGGAGTGCATGTGGAACTTTTTTATTCAATTCCTTCACCAACCATGTAACCATGAACTGAGAAAGTTATCAGGTGGTATGCATTGCATATTCTTCGGCATTCCTTGATACGTAGAGGATGATTTTCCAAAGTTGCCACTGCCACCTTTTCAGCTTCCTGAGCCACACCCTAATTCTGCTCAAGAACCTGTGGGGGGACTCCCTGGAACATATAGAAGCTGACATGCTGCAGTGGGGAGAAGGAACAGCCAACAAATCACCTCCCTGTTCCATAGAGGGAGGTCTTCAACCAGGATGTCAACTGGATATCACCCTACATGTGCATATTTCAGAAGTGAAATATGTGTGTTGTGCAAGAGTCATCCTTATCATAATAATTCTTCAGGAAACTGGATGAATTTTCTCTTGATGTCAGTGGTATAATGCCGTTCTCCCCAACCCCAACAAACCCCACCCTAGAAAGATAAGAACAATAAGATAAGAACAATAAGATAAGAGAAACAACACATGTTCACACTTTGAAGAAAAGTCTATCCAAAGGTTGCCTTTCCCCACCCTCTAGCAAGGAGTGTTACATACTCTATGACCTGAAAAGAGCTTTTATTTTCCTATTCCTTTCCTGATTTTTTTGCCCTCTCTTTCTACAGCACATATAATTTTATTTTCAGACCTTGGTGGTGCCAAAGAAAAGGCAACCCAGCATGATTAGATGAACAAATGCAGTGCAACCAGTGGAGAGCCATTTGTTATTGTATTAATCGATTCAGTTTCAGCAGAATGTTCTCTTTGGAATACCTTCAGAGAAACAAACAGGCTGCAAACACAGGGATTTAACTACACAGCAATCTGCTGATTGTCTCTTGGATATTCATAAGTTACAGAGCTCCTTCCACCTTTTAGATTTCATTTCAGTTGTAATAAGAAGGCATAAATAATTGAGAGACATGCAATAAATTATTCAGCTAAGTGCACAGTTTCCAAGGAATCCTAGCATGAGTCGGGATTAATGGTATAATGCAAGTCAGAGCCAGAAGTTGTGCTGACACCCCACCATTACCACATGCAGGAACAGGGCTGGGTGCTTGGCGCTTCTCAGCATGTGCCTTCCACCAAGGGGACATATTAACACCTCTTGAATATTGATGGAGTTGAAGTCCCTGCTGCCTGCTGTGTACTTCTGTTGCTTGGTCATGCATGCTTATGGAACAGTAAGACTTAACTCAAAGCTTTCTTTATATGCAGCTGATGGGGACTTTCGTTCTCCAGAAATGACTGCAGTGTCTTCCCAGTGACCATTCAAGAGCACAAGAATGCTTAACCATTATCAGTGATAAATAATAAAGATGTGGACTAATTGGAGAAGTGGCCTTTAAGGGAAAAAAGGGGGGAGGAGAACTCCGAGGAGTTATAGGAAATTGGGATGAGAGGATCCATATTGAAACCCTAAATTTGTTTTAAAAGACAAGCAACAAAACAGATGGAGGATCTGTCCTTGAATGACCTTCATGGTAGCATAATAAAGACAACAGAAGATGGAAAATGCAGTGCATTTAGAAAACCTATCAATTTAAGGAGGATGATTAGCCATCCATTAGTTTTCCACACTGGCACTTTAAAATAGAACTGTTTCTACCCCCAACTTTCTCTCCTCCCCACGCTCCTCTCTACTTCCTTCCCAATACTCATCCTCTCTTCTGATTTAGTTAGTGTTATAGTAATGGCACATAATTATAAAATGAAAGAAGCAATTAATATTTGGGAGTCCAGTCCAGAAGACAGTAGTATAATACAGAGCACAGTGGCAAATATGTTGTTTTTAGTGGCACAGAGCCATTACAAACCGTATGTTATTTTTAATGGCTTCAGAGTTTCTTCTTTTTCAGACTTTAGCTTGAAGCTGGACTACTTCAGGATGACCTGACAATATATTTTTTTTCGTAATCAGTTCTGGCAGTTAAGAGATATCCCGAGACTTCTTGGTGAGCTATTGATAAAGAGCTGGGGTTAGGGCTGAAAGCCAATTTTCAGATTGGTCAGCTTTTCAAGGGCCATGCTTCTGAGGGGCAATGGCCAAAATGGTAATTAGCTATGTTCCTTTTTTAATGTCTTAATTTTTAAAACAGGTAACAGTCTTTCAGCACTCAATAAACAATAGATTTTTAAAATTTAGAAGCATAAAGAGTAGACTTCAGTCTAGATGGGCAGGATATTAAATAAATAAATAAATAAATAAATAAATAAATAAATAAATAAATAAATAAATAAATAAATAAATAAATAAATATTTTATAAATGCGTTATTCAGTCATTCTGCAAAGGCGGATATATTCCTTAATAATAATTCATTTGCGTAAGTTCACTGTATACATAAATACGTTATTTATGTATTTATTCTCACTTATTTTAGTAAGACTGCACTTGTGGCACTACAAGTGGATACAGTAATAGTCCCCCAGACCTAAGCCTAATGGGCAGTATAGCCAGATGGACACTATAGAAACTGAATAAATAAATAAGCCTCCTAATTAATACTTAACAGTATCCACACTTGAAAAGTAAAAAGCTTAATTCTCTATAATCAATCAACAACTGTGTTTTAGGGAAGCTACATCCTGGGGAAACAACTGGGAAGATGGTGGTAAATGAAGGTTTCTTGCTTAAATTCACATGGAAAAGAAGAGGCTTGCTTACTGTTTTATCAATGTTCTTCTGCAGATGCAGCTATTTGCCATAGAATTTTAGAGGCTAACTCAGTCTCTAAAAATGTTTTCCCCCCTCGGAAGTGCTGGGAGATACTGGGAGGTGCTGGTGGCCACAAAAAATGGCCTGGGAGCTCATATGTCCACAGGCCGCACTTTGCCAACCTCTAGTCTTGGGATCATATATGCTTTTTCTTATTTTATTTATTTCATCTAAATCCCACCTTTGCCCCCAAACAAACTCAACTGCTTCTTCAGAAAGCTATATTGTTCCCCTGATTTTTTTCAATCCTTACAATAAGTATGTGAGATAAGCTATGTTGAAAGAAAATGAGTGGTCCAAGGTCACTTGGAAAGAATCGTGGCTTAGTGGGAAGCAAACATGAATCTCCCTTGTTCTTGTCTAAGAAGGCATTATATACTGCATTGGTTCTGAGGTAGTTTTTCTGCTGGATGTAACAGTGATACAGGAAGCAGCAGCTGGCAAGAGCTTTTACCTTTCTTCTCTTTCTGTCTCTGCTGGGGAGGAGGAAGGAGGGGGGGAGAAATGGATGAATGTGAACAGCTGTACCACCAAACATCTTATAATTGGTACAGAACTCTCCACTTCAGCACCTCTATTTAAGTGATGCAAATAAAATGCAAGTTTCTACATGGAAAATAGAGCATCAGCTTGAAGAAACCAAGGGCTCTTGAGCTGGGCTTCAAGTGGTCAGGATATAAAACTTCATTATTCTGTCACTAGTTCCAAATCTCTCTTTCATGGCTAGCTAAGGCAGAATAAATTATCCACAACAGCCATATCTGTACATGTGCACACATGTGCATGCATCTCACATTACAGTAGCACTATTCAGTGCCATTTAAAATCACATCAGATATTTGCTGTAGTTGCTTAGAGCAGAACAAATCCAGCAACTTCTCAGACCTGTCACAACTAGTTGTCTTGTTTTCCAGTGCGAGAGGGAAACCTCATTGAGGAGAGAGTGAAGTTAAACATGCATGCATGCAGTTTTGCAAATTCAGCATACGTGAACAACAGCCTATTTGGCTGGGAGAAGAAATGTGTGAAAATGAGTAGTGGACAATGAGAAAGTGAAAATGAAAGGTAAGGAAAATTGATTTGGGCAGCTATCTACTGTTTGCAAAATGCCACAGATGTTTTATTCCACAATTCATATACAGAACATTGCAAAGATTTCAAAAATCCTTCTTCAACTATTGCACTTTTTGAACCTCAGAATATTAAGCAAAATACAGCATACACAATTCAGCCCATCTCGATTGGAGAGAAAAAGATGAGGTTTTGCTTCATGGCTATTCAGGAACTATGAACCACGAACTTTCACAAGCTTTTTGACAAAACAAATCATTTTGTGGTTTGTGCAATTCGGGACTTCAAGGAGTGAGAGAATGGCCCCCACATGAGTAAGAGATGCCAAATACACAGTGAGTCTTCAACTAACTCTCCTCCCAACCGCTGACAGATTTGGTGAAGACTGGACTTGGGATGTCTGAGTTATATTCCCCTCAAAGCAGGTGGCTAACGAGCACTTTCCTCAGCAACATCCCAAAGCATAGCATACATGGAATTCTTCAGCATTAAAAAAAAAAAAACTAAAATGGGGGGGGGAGGATGTGGCAACTCTAGAGGCCCCAAGAATATTGGGAACCACATTTGAGCCCTTGGGGGGACATTTAGCCCATTCCTATATTAGGCAGTGATTCAAAGGTTTCAAGCAGAAGATACTGGGTAACATGAAGGGGCAACAAATTCTTCTTTAATCTGCTGTTATTGGATTTCCACTTCCAGACACAAGGAAATGAGTTTGTGAGATTTTCTATCTCATGTGCCAAAATAACTTGGGACTTATGCATCTTGAATTAGGTAGGAAGGAACACCATTTGCTGCTCCGTGTCCAGCACCAAAGTGCCCTGGGCCATCTCTGGCAATGTGCCACTGCTGCAGTTCCTTACTGGCTATGTCCCTGTATTGTAACACAGGAAAGGAGACTCAGCAGCACAGCTTCTGATTGTGATGATTACATAACCAGGAGATGCAGTGCTGCAACAAGCACCACCTGTCACAATTTGCACACAAGAGATTCTGAACTGGATGAATCTATTTGGCGGTGAAAACCTAGAATTTCAGCAGTCCACAATCCTCCTTAATTCGTTAGTACCATTTGGACAACAGTTTTTTTTTCCAGTTGCTTGATGAGACATTCTTTTCTATAAACAGTGGATTCAATATTGGTGCATAAGTAGAAACATGAATGCTGTTTCCATGTGGAAAATGCTCTCTTTGTGCTTTCTGCCATATCCATATTTTTTCTTTTTCCAATATTCCTCTAATACACATAAAGAGAGGATTGGCTGTCATAACATGTAGCTAAATAACACTTCCCACGAGAGCTGCTCTGGCACCTTAAAAAGAAAACCCACTAGCATCCTGTGGCATGAGTTATGCACTGGCTCCCTCAAGTGGGACAATGCTAAATTGCAGAGTTCTTTTAGGCAGAAAGGTAACTATTTCACTGAAGAAAAGGAAGAATCCTCACAGTAGACTAAAGGATTTCAATCTACACCAAGCTGACTACAGTGAGATGTTGTGTGGGAGTGAACACCTTTGCTTCGTCCCTCCTGCTGGTTGGCATTACCACTAAAATGACAGTTTTTTTTAAAAGAACCTAGTTATTCTAGAACTAAATCAGATGACAGTTTAAACAAGTGTGTGTGACGGACAGGTCAGGAACCACTCCTGTCCATCACAATGGAACCCTGATTCAGGAGCCAATGGTTGTACAGAAGAGGCTGAACTAAAGATATATAAGAAGAATGGTAGACAGTTAAAGATCAGTTAGAGTTTGAGTTACGGATGAGCTAGGGATATGAGCTAGAGTTAAGGACTTCAGTTAGAGAGAAGCAGTTTAGGCAGTTAGGACCAGCCTTGTGTTAGAGAAGGGTAATAGAGAGATAGGGAATAAGACAAGGAAAGTACAGATCTTGTACGGTTTTTATGGTTATGTTTGGAATGAATTAGAAATGAAAAGAAATGAATAAATACCTTGATTAAAATGATTCTACCTAAGCAAATATGAATGTTACCAAAGCACAATTTCTTGAATGAATAAAATAAGACCATCCATGATTCACTTTACATGATTTACTGATAAACACATAAACAAATATTGTTATATTGGAGAACAGTGATTTAAGAGTCATATGTAATAGAGTGAGGAATATATCCTCTGGTGGCAAGGGTAGGAAAATAAATGTCATACCTGAAAGTGAAGCTTGGTTGTGTGGAAGAACAAACAGGGGAACTGGGGTGTGTGTGTGTGTGACAATGTGTTATATTGATGACCTTTCAGTGCTACTTTACTTGTTAATTTTTTTACAATGGTTTTGGATCAAGAGCTATATGCAGTAAAGCATGAAATACATGGAAAACAAAAACATGTCTCCAAAAACTGGTTTTAAGCAAAATGATTACTTTGGCTCAAGTATTGCACTATGCTGCTACAGAGCTAAAGCACCTCAAAAATGATTATTAAAAATTCTGAACCAAGAGCTATATATACAAATGGATTTATTCACCTGGAAACATGAAATACATGTACAGTGGTGCCTCGCTTAACAGGCGCTCTGTTTAGTGATGAAATCGCTTAGTGATGACTTTTTTGGAGCGTTTTTGCACTTTGTTTAGCGATGGTCCCTATGGGCAATTTTTGCTTAGCGATGGTTGGGACCATGCTTCGCATAGCGATTAAATTTTGGGTCCCCTGTTTCGCTTAAACAGCCTCATGTTTGCTGTTTTTTAAATGTTTTTCTGTTATTTATAAAGTTAAAGTTTACTGTTTAAAATGTTTGAAATCATAAAGTGCACTTAATAAACCCTTTGTTAACCAAATTTGACTTTCTTCTGACTCTTTTTTAATTTGTTGTTGTATTTTTCCCCCCACTGAGATGCATTGAATAGGTTTCAATGCATTTCAATTGGGGAACCGTGTTTCGCTTAGCAATGTTTCCTATGGCAATTTTCGCTTAAGGACGGCAATTCGTTCCTATTGGAACGGATTATCCGGTTTTCAATGCATTTCAATGGGAAACCGTGTTTAGCTTAGCGATGAAATTGCTTAGCAGCAATTTTTTCGGAATGAATTAACATCGCTAAGCGAAGCGCCACTGTACGTAAAAAACCACTTCTGCCTGTCATCTGTTTTTTTTTAAAGAATGTTGAATCAAGAACAGTATGTTGAGGAAACACGGGATACACATACAACAAATAAATTGTTAAAGCAATATGTTAAAAAAAAAACACCCTGTGGCTTAAAAGTGCAATGGTTGTTCCTGTTCAGGTTTTATACTAAACTAATATGCTGCTAAACCACTTTGGCATTATATTGGCAGTTGATTTAAAAAAAACAACAACAGGACTTTGAATCTACAGCTATCTATATGAGATACATGGAATACACTTGCAACAGCATTTTGGGGGGAATCCTTGTCTCCAAAATCTGTAGTTTATTCACTTTTGAATCAGGGCATAGAAGACAGTGAGTAGGAACAAGATATAGAAAGGAGCATAAAGGGGGGGGGAGGAAAAGGTGGAGATATTAACAGAAGAGGATGACAGACAAGTTGGGAAAAGCTAGAGAGAAAATCATGCTAATATCACTCACTGTGTGGATAGTTGAAATGCAACAATCCAACGACAACAAACATGGACATGTGAAGCATACAAATGTTACAATCTGTGACAATGGGGTGCAGGGAGTGTTAATCAATTTGGAACAATCACTCGGTCAACAGGCCAAACTATTGTTATCTTTCCAGACAGACACCAACCTACTGATCATTCTTCTTATGCCTCTTCTTATGCCTTTTCTTATGCCTTTCCAGCTCTACAATGCCCTTTCTGAGATATGGCAATCAAAACTATACACAACATTTCAAAAATAAGCATATTGCCTATTACAATAGGACCCCTGTGTCCACGGGGTAGTAGATTCCATGATCTAGCTTGGATGCTTGAAACTGTGGATACGAGAGAACCCTATATACAGCATATAAGGGGATGGGACAAAGCCCACAAGGTACCCTTGTATGTTGTATATAGGGGTTGTGGCAAACCATAGATAATTTAAACTGTAGATAACAATTCCATGGATACTGGGGTTCTACTGCATATAAAGATTTTATGGTATTGACTTCTCTTTCCTAAAGATTTCTAGCATGGGCTTTGCCCTTTTTACAGCTGCCACACTACGTATCAACATACAGTGGTGCCTCAACTTACGAATGCCCCTTCGTTCGTTCGTTTAGTCGTGTCCGACTCTTCATGATCCCATGGACCAGAGCACGCCAGGCCCTCCTGTCTTCCGCTGCCTCCCGGAATTGGGTCAGATTCATGTTGGTTGCTTCGGTGACACTGTCCAACCATCTCACCCTCTGTCATCCCCTTCTCCTCTTGCCTTCACACTTTCCCAACATTAAGGTCTTTTCCAGGGAGTCCTCTCTTCTCATGAGATGGCCAAAGTATTGGAGCCTCAGCTTCAGGATCTGTCCTTCCAGTGAGCACTCAGGGTTGATTTCCTTTAGAATTGATAGGTTTGTTCTCCTTGCAGTCCAGGGGACTCTCAAGAGCCTCCTCCAGCACCACAATTCAAAGGCATCGATTCTTCGGCGGTCAGCTTTCTTTACGGTCCAGCTCTCACTTCCATACATCACTACAGGAAAAACCATAGCTTTGACTATTCGGACTTTTGTTGGCAAGGTGATATCTCTGCTTTTTAAGATACTGTAAAGATTTGTCATCGCTTTCCTCCCAAGAAGCAGGTGTCTTTTAATTTCGTGGCTGCTGTCTCCATCTGCAGTGATTGTGGAGCCCAAGAAAGTAAAATCCGTCACTGCCTCCATAACTTCCCCTTCTATTTGCCAGGACGTGATGGGGCCAGTGGCCATGATCATAGTTTTTTTTATGTTGAGTTTCAGACCGTTTTTTGCACTCTCCTCTTTCACCCTCATTACAAGGTTCTTTAGTTCCTCCTCACTTTCTGCCATCAGAGTGGTATCATCTGCATATCTGAGGTTGTTGATATTTCTTCCGGCAATCTTAATTCCAGTTTGGGATTCCTCCAGTCCAGCCTTTTGCATGCTGTTTTCTGCATATAAATTAAATAAGCAGGGGGACAATATACAGCCTTGTCGTACTCCTTTCCCAATTTTGAACCAATCAGTTGTTCCATATCCAGTTCTAACTGTTGCTTCCTGTCCCACATATAGGTTTCTCAGGAGATGGATAAGGTGGTCAAGCACTCCCATTTCTTTAAGGACTTGCCATAGTTTGCTGTGGTCCACACAGTCAAAGGCTTTTGCATAATCAATGAAGCAGAAGTAGATGTTTTTCTGGAACTCTCTGGCTTTCTCCATAATCCAGCGCATTTTAGCAATTTGGTCTCGAGTTCCTCTGCCTCTTCGGAATCCAGCTTGTACTTCTGGGAGTTCTCAGTCCACATATTGCTGAAGCCTACCTTGTAGGATTTTGAGCATAACCTTGCTAGCGTGTGAAATGAGTGCAATTGTGCGGTAGTTGGAGCATTCTTTGGCACTTCCCTTCTTTGGGATTGGGATGTAAACTGATCTTTTCCAGTCCTCTGGCCACTGTTGAGTTTTCCAAACTTGCTGGCATATTGAATGTAGCACCTTAACAGCATCATCTTTCAAGATTTTAAATAGTTCAGCTGGAATGCCATCACCTCCACTGGCCTTGTTGTTAGCCAGGCTTTCTAAGGCCCACTTGACTTCACTCTCCAGGATGTCTGGTTCTAGGTCAGCAACTACATTGTCTGGGTTGTCCGGGATATCCAAATCTTTCTGATATAATTCCTCTGTGTATTCTTGCCACCTCTTCTTGATGTCTTCTGCTTCTGTGAGGTCCCTTCCATTTTTGTCCTTTATCATGTCCATCCTTGCACAAAAGGTTCCTCTGATATCTCCAATTTTCCTGAACAGATCTCTGGTTTCTCCTTTTCTGTTATTTTCCTCTATTTCTTTGCATTGTTCATTTAAGAAGGCTTTCTTTTCTCTCCTTGCTATTCTTTGGAAGTCAGAATTCAATTTTCTGTAACTTTCCCTATCTCCCCTGCATTTTGTTTCCCTTCTCCTCTCTGCTATTTGTAAGGCTTCCTTGGACAGCCACTTTGCGTTCTTGCATTTCCTTTTCTTTGGGATGGTTTTTGTTGCTTCCTCCTGTACAATGTTACGAGCCTCTATCCAAAGTTCTTCAGGCACTCTGTCCACCAAATCGAGTTCCTTAAATCTGTTCTTCACTTCCACTGTGTATTCATAAAGGATTTGATTTAGATTATACCTGAGTAGCCCAGTGGTTTTTCCTACTCTCTTCAGTTTAAGCTTGAATTTTGCTATGAGAAGCTGATGATCAGAGCCACAATCAGCTCCAGGTCTTGTTTTTGCTGACTGTACAGAGCTTCTCCATCTTTGGCTGCAGAGAATATAATCAATCTGATTTCGATATTGCCCATCTGGTGATTTCCATGTGTAGTCGCCTCTTGTGTTGTTGGAAAAAAGTGTTTGTGATGACCAGCCTGTTCTCTTGGCAAAACTCTATTAGCCTTTGCCCTGCTTCATTTTGAACTCCAAGGCCAAACTTCCCTGTTATTCCTTTTATCTTTTGACTCCCTACTTTGGCATTCCAGTCCCCTAGAATGAGAAGAACATCTTTCTTTGGTGCCAGTTCTAGAAGGTTCAATTTCAGTCTCCTCAGCAATGGGGGTTGGTGCATAAACTTGGATTATTGTGATGTTGAAAGGTCTGCCTTGGATTCGTATTGACATCATTCTATCATTTTTGAGATTGTATCCCATTACAACTTTACCCACTCTTTTGTTGACTATGAGGGCTACTCCATTCTTTCTACATTCTTTCTACGGGATTCTTGCTCACAATAGTAGACATGATAATCATCTGAGTTGAAGTCACCCATTCCTGTCCATTTTAGTTCACTGACGCCCAGGATGTCAACGTTTATTCTTGCCATCTCCTGTTTGACCACCTCCAGCTTCCCAAGGTTCATAGATCTTACATTCCAGGTTCCTGTGCAATATTTTTCTTTGCAGCATCGGACTTTCCTTTCACTTCCAGGCACGTCCACAGCTGAGTGTCCTTTCGGCTTTGGCCCAACCACTTCATTAGCTCTGGAGCTACTTGTCCTCCACTCTTCCTCAGTAGCATGTTGGACGCCTTCCAACCTGAGGGGCCCATCTTCCAGCGCCATATCTTTTAGCCTTTTGTTTCTGATCATGAGGTTTTCTTGGCAAAGATACTGGAGTGGAATTGCCGGTTCCTACTCCAGGTGGATTGCGTTTAGTCAGAACTCTCCACTATGACCTGTCCGTCTTGGGTGGCCCTGCACAGCATAGCCCATAGCTTCTCTCAGTTGCTCAAGCCCCTTCGCCACGACAAGGCCACAATCCATGAAGGGGACGAATGCCCCTACTTACAACCATTTCGAGTTACGACCTGCTCCGCTCACAAAATTTTGCTTCTAGTTGCGACTGGAGCTTTCACTTACAAACAGAAAAAGGCAGGGGAAAAGATGAGAAATTCAAATTTCTAACTGTAAGTGGTGACGAGGCTGCTTCTTTGTAGCTCTTTCACCCCAGCTATTAGAGAGTGATTGTTGTTGTTGGAGGCTTTGGAACTGCCTCCTGCTTCTGAGTGAGCGTGTGTGTGTTTGCAGGGAGGTAAGGTACTGTTTTCTGCTTTTAAAAAACTGTTCTGGGTGTTTTTGCAGCATGGCTTTGAGTTTTGGGGGTTATGTTTCTGTGCTCTGATGGGTCTTGCAGTGTTTATTTAAAATGTGAAAAGTAGACTGTAATATTAAATTAAAATTAAATGTGAAAATTAGACTATAATTTTAAAATGTAAAATTTATTTATTTATTTTTGCATTCCGTGGCTCCTTGGGTTTGTGTACTGTGACCTCCTTTCAGTCGGAGTGGAAGAAGCATATAACTGAAGAGATATCAAAAATTGGCTTTCTCCCCAGTATACTTATAGCAATGGGTCTCAAGGATGCCATCAAAGCAGTGAAGTTAATGGTATGGGACATTGAACTACAAGACCATGTTGGCCAGTTAGGGAAATATAACTTTCTTAAGAAATCTGCTTTTATCACCTCGTATTTAGCCAGCACTATGTCACCTAAAGCAGTGGTCCCCAACCTTGGGCCTCCAGGTGTTCTTGGACTACAACTCCCAGAAGCCTTCACCACCATATCTGCTGGCCAGGATTTCTGGGAGTTGAAGTCCAAGAACATCTGGAGGCCCAAGGTTGGGGACCACTGACCTAAAGCCATAAAGGCTTTTACACTAGCTAGGCTCAATGTATTTCCTTCTAAGCTTCTGAAGGGAAGATTTCGAGATTTGCCTACATCAGATTGTCTCTGCCCTTGTAATAGTGATAAAGTTTAAGTTGGTCATGTTCTCCTTTTCTGTACTTGCTATTGGGATCTTCGTATGGAGCTTTTATCACCTATTATCTGTAAATCTCCTGGGAGATCAGAGGAGGATTATGTCCAGTTGATACTCTCTGACAATACCCATTATATTACGAGACTAGTGGCCAAATTCTGTGCGGCAGCAATGGTTATTCGTAATCAAATGTTTGGGTAGGTGATTTTAGATGGATATGTTTTTAATATAACACTGGCTGAGGTTTTACTTATATTAAGGACATATGATGTTATTAACTAGAAAGAAGGGGTTGTTTTATCATGTTTAATGGAATTTTATTACCCTGACTGATTTTATGAAACTATAGTATCTATTTTATATTGATTTGGTTTTACTAGTCTTTGACTGTAATAAAGTATTCATTCATTCATTCATTCATTCATTCATTCATTCATTCATTCATTCATTCATTCATTCACAGTTAAGGACAGTTTAGGCAGTTAGGGCCGTGGTTGTGCTAGAGAGAAGAGTAATAGAGAGATAGAGAAAGAGATAGGAATAGGACAAGTCTTGCAAAGTTTATGTGGTTAAGACTGGAACGAGTTAAAAGTGCTAAGAAATAAAGAGCTGAATATATAAATACCTTGATTAAAGTGAATCTACATAAACAAACATCAATGTAATCAAAGCAACGTTTAATGAATGAATAATAAAAGACCATTCATGATTTTCTTTATATGATTTACCTACAAACCCATAAATAAACATTGTTATATTGGACAACACTGATCTAATAGTCACATTTGGTACAGAGAGGAACATATCCTCTGGTGGCAGCGAAAAAGGGTGAAAAGTACATGTCATGCCCGAAAGGGAACCTGGGTGTGTAGAAAAACAAACAGGGCAACTGGGGGTGTGTGACAGTCATGTTGGCCATTTTTTCCATGTTTATAGTGTCCATGTACCTTCATGCCCAAAACATTTTTAATTTTTTTCAAAAATTTGCCCACAAGAAGTGTTGCTAAGATAAAGACAATCAAAATTAAATTCAGGTTTCAGTTAATAAAAATGCATTGTAGCAACAACTATTGTACATAACCACTGCATTAATTAAACAAACAAACATGTACATTAACTTCTTTAGTCTTGCTCCATCAGGAGTATGGCCTTCACAGAGCCAAAATGGTCTCAAAAATGATCCATGGTTCCCTGGGATTATCCATCTTTGGTAAACCCAGATATAACACTCTACCTACCTGTATCATGGTAAAGTATTCACCAAGCAAGAAACAAAAATTCCAAGAGCACAGTTCTCTTGTAAACAACCCAGGACACCTATGTCAGTTGTAAATTATGGGTCCAAGGGAGATGGTCAAGGAATGAGGTGGAACTATATGGAAGTAGACACCAGCAAAAGCTTATACAGTATTTGATCAGAGATTCAAAGGGAAGCCCCACTGAAAAGGGTTGCTGTCCATATGCAAAACCTGCCAGCCCACCCAAAACTATACAATTTCTTTTTTTTTTTTAAATGGTTCAGAAAGCCTCCTTGTCCCCTCTAGAGAAGGCATGGAAGGCAAGTCTGCCATGTTTTCAGGGAAGTACCACACTACCCTTAAACAAGAAAATATAGGTTCTAGAGGCCATGAGGAGGCTTTTTCAGTATTTAAAATAGCCTTTTCCAAAAGAAGTATTTTAGGGTGGTGGAGCATTCATACTTCATATGAAGTATGAAAAATTATACTTTCACCCACATGTGACCCTATGGACCTATGAGTACTGTAAGGACAAATAGAAAGATGAGCATCTGAAGACAAAATCTGTGCCTTGCCTTCCTCTCCTGAACAGTTCAAAGAAGCAGCTGGCAGTCTTATGTTATTTTTTATCAGAAGATACTTCAAAGTGGATTAAGATAACACTTTCATGTTTCCTACATTTCAAAGTATTCTCTCTCGTGCATATTGGGCATTGGGAAGGAGTTCTCCTTTGTGCCTCAGAGGATGTAAATGCTGGCCTATGAGAAGGAAAGCAATGGAGGAAACTATCCATTGTCCTGATAACAAATAAAAGGAGATTATAATGGATGAAAGGTAATTACATTTTGGTGGCAGTACACCTCTCAAAATGGAGAAATCAGCAGCATTAGTTTCTTTGAGTTTCAGTATCCTCTTAAGGAGGAAACTTTGTCTCCTTGTGACTTGGTCTTTCGCATGAGTAGACCACATCCACAATATCCTACTTTGTTTAGGTGTGAGTACGGAATAGGTAATAGAATTTCTTGCTTTGTAGTACAAATGCAGGAACAGGTGGTACCTTTAATCAATCATTACGAATATAAAACAAAAACAAAATAAAAAAGCAAGCTTTTCAAGGCTGTGCATCAAGTTCTTGTGGACAGTTGCAAACTTATGTGCTGTTTTTAATGTTCCAAATTCACATGGCCAGGTAAATTTCTTAGATGGAAATAACTGCAGCATGCATGTTGGTTTCAAGCTCTTCTTCAGCTAGCAATGTGGAATGTATGGCCCATCTCTTAAAGCAGAGAACAGTCACAGGCAATCTGCCCCCCCCGCCTTCTTCCTTTCTGCCTTTTTGAAAATCCATTCTATTGAGAAATCAATTTTAGTAACTATGTAGAACTTTTTGTAATTGTTTTATTACTTTATTCTTTTCTTATTTTAATCATTTCCAGTTGTGGGTGAGATTTTGAGCACAGAGCAACTGTGAGTACTGAATGCAGTGTCTTCTCTCGTTTCGCAACTGGATTCTTGGTAAATACAGTGGTGCCTCACAAGACTATTTTAATTTGTTCCGCAAAAATCATCATCTTGTGAAGTTCCCCATGCATCGCTCTAAAAAATGTCTTGCGAAGCATCGGTCTAAAAAAACTCTTCCGAAGCATCACTCTAAAAAAAAAGTTTTGCGAAGCACGGTCATAGAAAAAACATCTTGCGAGGCACCATAGTGATCGCAAAAACCAATCGTCTTGTCAGTTTTTCATCCCGCAAGGCAATCGTCTAGCGAGGCACCACTGTAGGTTAGTGGCAATGTACCTTTTTGAGTTAAACTCCCTGGAGGAACTGCCAGGTTAGAGATGGCTAGAATGTTTGGAAATGCAAAAGCAGTTTCCATTAAGCCCGATAGACCCTTAACTCTTACCATTTCCTTGAGTCTCCCCATCTCAAGGCAAAGAAGGGCAGAATGACTATCCAGGAGCTGACCCAGTACGATGATACTGTAGGTGAGGCATAAGGTCCAAGAGTGGGTATATGAAGCCCTTGAATATCCAGAAATTGCCCACTTCTGCTCCACACACCTATTTTGGGGTCATTACTGAGCAAGCATGTTTTAGAACTACATTTTATAAGACTACGTGCCATAAATCAGTGTTAGATCTCCACCCACTTAAGATTAGGGGGGAGGCAAAACGTGGCATGCAGACAAAGATTATTCTGTTGTTTATCCTAGTATACATCTCATTACCGTATTTTTCGCTCCATAAGACGCACCTCTCCATAAGACACACCAAATTTTTAGGAGAAGAAAACAGGAAAAAAATAATCTGTTTTCTTCTCCTAAAAATTGGTGAGCCTTATGGAGAGGTCCGTCTTATGGAACACACCCTAGGACCCTTTGGAGGCTCACCCAGCCCCCCCCGGAGGCCAGAGGGGGCGAAATCACCACCTTCTGGGACTCTTTTGAGGCTTGGGAAGCGTCAGAAGAGTCCCAGAAGGTGGTGATTTTGCCCCCTCTGACCCCCGGGGGGGCAGGGTGAGTCTCTAAAGGGTCCTAGGGTGTGTTCCAGGACCCTTTAGAGACTCACCCTCCCCCCCAGGGTTCAAAGGGGGTGAAATCGCCACCTTCTGAGACTCTTTTGAGGCGTGGGAAGCGTCAGAAGAGTCCCAGAAGGTGGTGATTTTGCCCCCTCTGACCCCCGGGGGGGCAGGGTGAGTCTCTAAAGGGTCCTAGGGTGTGTTCCAGGACCCTTTAGAGACTCACCCTCCCCCCCAGGGTTCAAAGGGGGTGAAATCGCCACCTTCTGAGACTCTTTTGAGGCTTGGGAAGCTTCAGAAGAGTCCCAGAAGGTGGTGATTTCGCCCCCTCTGACCTCCGGGGGGGGGCAGGATGAGTCTCTAAAGGGTCCTAGGGTGTGTTCCAGGACCCTTTAGAGACTCACCCTGCCCCCCCGGGGGTCAGAGGGGGCAAAATCGCTACCTTCTGGGACTCTTCTGAGGCTTCCCAAGCCTCAGAAGACTCCCAGAAGGTGGGGATTTCGCCCCTGCTGGCCCCGTGGGGGTGGGGGAAGCCTCCCAAGGGTCCTGGAAGGCAGACTCGGACCCTTGGGAGGTTGCCCCCACCCCACCCCCGCGGGGCCAGAGGGAGCAAAATTGCCAGCTTCTGGGAGTCTTCTGAAGCTTCCCAAGTCTCAAAAGACTCCCAGAAGGTGGCGATTTCACCTGTGCTGGCCCCATTGGGGGGTGGGGGAAGCCTCCCAAGGGTCCTGGAAGGCAGACTGGACCCTTGGGAGGCTTGCCCCACCCCACCCCCACTGGGTCAGAGGGAGAAAAATCGCCAGCTTCTGGGAGTCTTCTGAAGCTTCCCAAGCCTCAAAAGACTCCCAGAAGATGGCGATTTTGCCCAAGCTGACCCCGTGGGAGGGAGCCTCCCAAGGGTCCTGGAAGGCAGACTCAGACTCTTGGGAGGCTCCCCCCACCCCCACCCCCCCACGGGGCAAGAGGGAGCAAAATCGCCAGCTTCTGGGAGTCTTCTTAAGCTTCCCAAGCCTCAAAAGAGTCCCAGAAGCTGGCGATTTCGCCCGCGCTGGCCCCGTGGGGGGTGGGGGGAGCAGTGCAAGGGTCCGGGAAGGCTCACTCCCGGACCCTTGCGATGCTCCCCCCACCTGGAAGCTGGCAATTTCGCCCGCGCTGGCCCTGTGGGGGGCGGGGGAGCGGCGCAAGTGTCTGGGAAGGCTCACTCAGACCCTTGCGAAGCTCCCCCCCACGGGGCCAGCGGGGATGAAATCACCGCCTTCACTCCATAAGACGCACAGACTTCCCACACACACACACACATTTTGGGGGGGTAAAAATGCATCTTATGGAGCAAAAAATACGGTATTTCTCCTTAAAGGCAACGTTTAAAAATCTAAGCAAATTGGATATATAAACTGTTTAAAAAACAAACTCAGTGAATTAATGTCATATAATACTTACAATTGTTCTTCTTCTCCTTTTGCTCTTTTGTCAAAAACCAAATAGACAGTTCCAAAGCTTCCACGTCCGAGTTTTTGTTGAATAGTATATCGTCCTGAAATCAATGTCTTTGTACAGGTAGAAACAGGTGTTAGAGGAGTACCCGGCTTAACTACTTCTTGGAATCTCAACATTGCTCCATACAGCAGAGGCAACTCAGGATTTATACTGAATCAATAGAATAAAAGTCTTTTTTGTCATGAAGCAACATTCACAATTGTCACCTACAGGAAAAGAAAAAGAAAATATCCCAAGATGAACTAGTGCTTTCTGTGCCGAATGCTTGTTCTTCTGTTCTGATTTTATTTATTACATTGTTTTGAATTCTATATTGTTTGTGGTAGTAGTAGGGGGAAGCAATTTATAAATAGGTGTAATTAAGCAATAACAATAACTTAAAAACAGTACAGGATTCAGAGAATTGAAAAAAATAACAAGAAGGCCAGGTGGTCAGCTGAAATGTCTATAAATTGCACAGGTGTCATGTCATATTCATATCAGCCTCAAAATATTTTTTACATTTCCGATGAATACAAAGCAAGAGAAGCAGAACATTTAATCATAATGTAATTGTTCTCTTTCTCTGAATCCTTTTAATTGATAGAGTAAAAACAAGATATGGGAAATTGTGGACCCCATGGCTTTTACACTATGCAAGAGTCATTGCAAGGAGAACGAATACAGTGGGGTCTTGACTTGAGAACTTAATCCGTATTGGAAGGCGGTTCTCAAGTCAAAAGTCTGTAGGTCAAGTCTCCATTGACCTACAGTGCATGGAAAACCGATTAATCCCGTAACAGGCCGTTTTTGTTCCATTTTGGTTTTTTTCTGGTTTGTAAGTCAATTCTCAGGCTGCAAGTCAAACCTAAATTTTGCGGCCAGAGAAGTCTGTAACTCAAAAAGTCTGTAAATCAAGCCATCTGTAAGTCAAGGGTCCACTGTAACTGCATTTTGCATTTCTGTCTTTCACTAGCTGATTGAATAGGTTTCATTCCTTATCTTCCTAAAATCTTCCTAAAGTGCTACCCATTTACTCCACTCATTGAAGAAATTAATTTATCCATGAACAATGTTTGAAAGCATTAATCCTAGTATATCATGCGATCTCATGCCTACCCATCTTGTATGCAGTATATGTACACTCTTCCTTTTGATCCTGTTTGGATCGCATTAATTTCCTAGCCATTCATTTCCTTCATTTTTTCTTCTATTGATAGTTTAATAACTTTTTGCATATTGCATATGGGGAACCTATTATATCTTACACAATAAGCTTGTATTAGTATTCATTTTATGATCAGACACTATGCCACAGTTTTCTTCTACTCACCACCAATACACCAGATTCTTCTTTTCAAACAATGAATCAGACTCTTATACACAATCTGAACTGAAATGCTGTTACTTATACAAGTGAAAAATCTCAGCAGGTAGATAAATATATACATTTACCATTGCCCTCTTCTTCTATCTGTTCAACCATATGTCACTAATATCTGTGTGGGGTGGATTGATTTTTGCCTACTTGCAGTCTTCTGTTTAACTAGGCTTCTGTAAATCTGAGTTGATTGATTTATTTTGAATTTTTCCAAGCTTTTGTTGCATCGTGAATTTCATTTGAGAAATGCCAACAGAATTTTCATGGCATAAATCCTTATTATAGTATTTCAGCATTATTTATACAGGATCACATTGCCATTTTGTTATTCACACTTTGTGGACTGATATTCACACTTGAAGGTCGTAGCAGTTTTGGTGCTGCTGTGCTTTTTTCCCTAAAAAATAAACTGAAGTGAAAATTATTTGTAAAATTATTCTGTTTGTTAAACAAACAAGTCTCATTGTAAAACTGCAGAATGTTTGCACTTAAACAGCAGCTTTCTTCTCCAAACCATTAATCAAACTTTTATGAGGCCTATGAAACTGTAATTTGTAACAATAACACCATGTATGTGCAAAACTGTTCCGACATCCTGCTGCTGAGATACTGACATATCCTGTGCCAAGGATTTGTACTTGGCAGTGCAATTTCCTAATGAAGTGCAGCCAAACTTCTAATTACTGAAAGTGACGTTCAAAATAGAGCAAATTAAACATAATCTTGGCTTCCAAAAATATGTCAAAGTTTGATATTCTGTATGTTTAAGAGTGTTAAAATGAGTATGTGGATTGCAAGAAAATTTGTCCTAACATGAAAGTATTTTTTAAATATACAGTTTGAACAAATAGTTTATATAGGTTTTTCAAAACAATGAACCAGCTCTGGCAGAGCTAGGTCAATAATTCATAAACATCTTGGCAACTGTCTGTTTTGCATTTCAATGACTGTTTTCGTTAGAATGTGTAAACATAAATATGAGATATAGTAAAGAAAACATATCAGAGTTGAATGAACAATAATTAATAAATACATAAATATTTTGTAACCTTTCGTAATCTTTTGAAAAAACAAATGCATGAATATTTTTCACGTTACCACATTATTGCTAGATTAACAGAAATGTCAAATAGCAGTCTCATAAAGTAGCAAACTTAGTCAAAATACAGATGTTTGTAAACAAAAATGTTGCTCTCCCAGTAAATTGAGCAGGAGCAAAGTATTTGAGGGTTTCTATTAAGGTAGCAAACATAGTAATTTATTTCTGTTTTAAAACCTGAATAAGCAGAGAAAATTCTTCATCATTGCTGAAGATACAAGAAAAAGAGAGAACAAATAGTCAAATATTCCTTTCAAGAGGGAGCAAAAATGTTTGCAGGGGAATATTATTAAAGGAGCAGAGAAGATATCCTGTTTTCCCAAAAATAAGTCAAGGTCTTATATTAATTTTTGCTCCAAAAATGAATTAGGGCTTAATTTCAGGGGATGTTTTATTTTTTACACGTACAACAATCTACCTTTATTCAAATACAGTCATGTCATCTTCTGGTTGCCATGCAATGCTGCACAATGGTGGAGAATGAGGTTTCACTTAAATAGGGCTTATTTTGGGGGTAGAGCTTATACAGTGGACCCTCTACTTACGGAATTAATCCGTATTAGAATGGTGGCTGCAAGTCGAAAAGTCTGTAGGTTGAATCTCCATTGACTTACAATGCATTGAAAACCGATTAATCCCAGTTTTTATTCTATTTTTGTTCCATTTTGGTTTTTTTCTGGTCTGTAAGTCGATTCTCCAGCTGCAAGTTGAATCTAAATTTTGCGGCCAGAGAAGTCTGTAACTCGAAAAGTCTGTAAGTCGAGCCGTCTGTAAGTCGAGGGTCCACTGTATTATGAGCATCCTGAAAAATCGTACTAGACTTTATTTTCAGGTTAGGTCTTATTTTGGGGAAAACAGTGTAAATGAAGTGGTATCAGAAGAGCAGCACCAATGGATTTTACATAGATTTTTACATGGTTTGGCTGGGTGAGCTTTTTTCAAAATATTTTTCTCTCTGTGTGTCTAATATGCTTAGAAGCTAGGTAATGCATTTTACTTTGTATGTTTTTACTGTTAACAACCTGATAGAATCATAGAACAATAGAGTTGGAAGGGGCCAACTCAGGGCAGGAATCCAGATCAAAGTAAATCTGACAGATGGTTATCCAATTTTTCTCTTGAATCCAGTCCCCTGATATATTTTTTTCATGCTTGTTAAGTAAAGCTAAAGATTTCTGAACGTTATAATGCTTTTACTAGGAGATGTATTTTCTGTCTTTTGTTTCATATGTGTCTTATTAAGCTATAAGCACATCTTTTTAGAATTATTTGAACCATTCTCATTGTACTTTTAAAAGAATCTTTACTGGTTAAATAAATGCTCCTGTATTTTACATTCAAATATGATTTAAGTTCTTTCTATAAGTTTTAATACTTGTAATTTTTCATAAGTTGCAAGGACACATTTTCAAGTACAGTGGTGTCTCGCTTAATGATGATAATCCGTTCCAGGCAAATCGCCGTTAAGCGAAAACATCGTAAAGTGAAAATAAAAACCCCAATGAAACGCACTGAAACCCATTCAATGCGTTCCAATGAGGTAAAAACCCACCATCCAGTGAAGATCTTCCATACGGTGGCCATTTTTGCTGACTGTATAGTGAAGAATCCATCCCTAAACACAGCGGGGAGCAATTTTAATCACCCGGTGGCCATTTTGAAACTGCCGATCAGCTGTTCAAAAAACGTCGTTTTGTGAAGGATTGGTTCCCGAAGCAGGGAACCGATCATCGCAAAGCGAAATTCCCCCATTCAGACTATCGTTTTGCAAAAAGACCATCATTAAGCAGATTCGTCGTAATGCGGGGCAATCGTAAAGCGAGGCACCACTGTATATGCGACCAGAATTTTCTTCCCAGCTATAGGATGCTTGCATGTTACAACAACTCTGAAGTATTCTTGTAGATATGGAATACGGAAGCAATGCAGAGGAATAAAGCTTGTAGAACTAGACAAGCTGAAGTTGCCTGGAATTATTACAATAATGAAAATACTTGCTATTCAGATAAATGTTAATATGGTTGTCTGATATTGTTCCTTTTCATTCTGGAACCAATCCTTAATTGGAATAAATACAGGCTGTGACAAACACATGCTTCTGATTTTCTCCCCAGGTCTATAAATTTCTGTAGGAGTCCTAGGGAGAGTAAAGCACCTAATTTCTATGTTTGACATTTAAATGAGAAAAAATATGAGCATCTTTCTAACCCTATAATCTCCTAAAAGAAAAGGGATAACAGAAACAATTGAAAAATGCATGTACAGTACAACCCCCGTATCCACAGGAGATCCATTCCACAATATATTGCAAAAGCTGTGGATAGTAGTGAAACCTATATACTGTACAACATATAAGGAGGCAGGACAAAGACCACAAGGCCCACCCCCTTATATGTTTTAAATAGGGCTGCAGTAAAACATGGATAATTAAAATGCCAGTTCCGCAGATATGGAGGTCCTACTGTATATGACGAGCAAAGACAAGTCCTATGTCTATAACACTCTGTTTGGGCCTGTCCACACTGGCATATAAATACTGTATATGGATCGCTAAGGAAACAGTTTGGATTGGGGGGAAAAGACCACACCCCCTTGTGTAGATTGAGCCATCTTTCTGGCCCAATGATAAGGCATGCATTCTTTTTAACATGCAGATGATCAGGGGAAATGCCCAGGTCTGCTCCCTGCCAGTTCCAGTGACCCCAGCCAGTGCTGCCATCACCAAGGGCTCCCCCTTTGCAGAGACAGATGCTGTGGATAATGTGCTGCAAGTGGGTGAGTGAGTGAGAGAGAGACAGCAGGTGAAAGAGTGACTGAGCGAGTGCCAGTGGCCGCAGTGGCAAGGGGCCACCCCATCTGCCCTTCTCCTGTGCATCCCACAGCTTTGCTTCTTGCACTCTGTCTTCCTGTTCCCCTCCCCCTTTCTCTTCATCTGTTTTCTCTTTCCTCCTTTTATTCCCAATTTCTCCTATCTTTTTTATTTTCCCTCCCATCCATTTTCCTTCTCTCCCGGAAGTTTCACCTGCTGTTTCTATGCTTTTTGCCTTCTCCTGACTGTTCTTCCATTCTTTTCGCTCTTGTCAGATTCCATTTCAATTTCCTTCCCTATCTGAACAACATCCTCTTCCCATCTTGCTTCTTTCCTTCCCATTCCCATCTTCTCTTTTCTCTTCCCCTCCTTATTTGCTGATTCTCCTTTGACAGCTGATCAGACTACAAGGGGTACAGTAATTTGCTTTTCAGAAGGGAGGAGCAAGTCAACTGACACATTGATTTTCTGCCCACTTCACCAGACTCTTTGTAGCCCAATCCACTCCACATCCAAAATGGCCAATCTAGACAGACACTTTGTCTCATAAAGCCAAGCAGACCATATTAAAGTCTACACAGCAAAAGGATCTGCTGATATATACTTTTTAATGTAAACACAAAAGAGGGTTCTCTAACCACTGTTTTCTAAAATGTGGGCAATGACACTACCGTGTTTCTCCAAAAATAAGGCAGGGTCTTGTATTAAAACCACATTAGGGTGTATTTTCAAGGATGTTTTATTATTTTCATGTACAACAACCTACATTGATTCAAATACAGTGGTGCCTTGACTTATGAACTTAATTGGTTCCGGAACTCTGGTCGTAACTCGAAATGGTCATAAGTAGAAGCACCATTTCCCATAGGAATGCACTGAAATGCAAGTAATCCATTCCGGCTGAAGAAAAAAAAATCACCAAAACAAAACAAACAAACAAACAAAAAAATACTGCAAGACCCATCGGAAACGCCATTAATCCATTCTGGCCGAAGGGGGGTAAAAAAATAAAAAGCAAACAAACTGTGCAAGACCCATCAGAAATGCAAAATAAGCAAAGCAGAAAGCAAACAAACCATGCAAGACCCATCGGAAATGCAAAAAAAGCAAAGCAAAAAGCAAGCAAACTGTGCAAGACCCATCAGAAATGCAAAAAAAGCAAAGCAGAAAGCAAGCAAACCCCACAAGACCCATCGGAAATGGGGGGGCGGGAACCAAAAAGCAAACAAACTCTGCAAGACCTGTCAGAAATGGGGGGGAACCAAAAAGCAAACAAACCTCCCAAGACCCATCAGAAATGGGGAAAAACCCCAAAAAAACACCCCCAAGACCCATCACAGCATAGAAACATAATCTCACCACCCAGCCCAAAACCATACTGCAAAACCCACCCAGAACAGTTTTTAAAAAGCAGAAAGCAGCAACTTACCAGGCAGTCTGAAGCCTCTTCCGATTGCACTCACTCTAACTGTTGGGGCGAAAGAGCTACAAAGAAGCAGCCTCTTCGCCTACCAACAGTTAGCAATTTGAATTTCCTGCTTTTTTCCCCTGTCTCTTTTTGGTTGTAACTCAAAGCTCCAGCCGCAAGTGGAAGCAAAATTTTGCAGCCGCAGCTGGTCGTAACTCAAAATGGTCATAAGTCAGGACATTCGTAAGTCGAGGCATCACTGTACAGTCATGTCATCTTCTTCTGGCTGATGCACAATGGTGGAGGGCGGGTTTTTACTTAACTAGGGCTTATTTTGGGGGTAGGGCTTATATTATGAGCATCCTGAAGAATCATGTTGTTGTTGCTGTTTAGTTGTTAAGTCGTGTCCGACTCTTCATGACCCCATGAACCAGAGCACACCAAGCTCTCCTGTCCTCCACCGCCTCCTGGAGCATGGCCAAATTCATGTTGGTTGCCTTGATGAAACCGTCCAACCATCTCATACTAGGGCTTATTTTCAGGTTAGGTCTTATTTTTGGGGAAACGGTACTGAACTACTTTTTATGTAGTGGAGGCCCATGGACTGTACAGAATGTAGTCATCCATGAGGGGTCAGGTGACCTGGTTTTTGGAAGGTTTGTGAAAGGCTTTGATTATTGTATAGAAACACTATTAGTACTGTTGTCACATAGAGAACGGCTGATCTACATGGCTATGCAATATCTGCATCCCTAGCACAAGGGCTAAACATCACATTGATACATTCATTTTATTTGTTTTATTTATAGGCCACCTTTCTCCCAAAAGAATTAAAAACATATTAAGTTAAACATTAGAAAAACAATTAAACTAGATACTAATTAAAATGTTTGTTTGTTTGTTTGTTTGTTTGTTTGTTTGTTTGTTTGTTTGTTTGTTTGTTTGTTTGTTTGCATCCCGCCCATCTGGTCTTGCGACCACTCCAGGCGGCTTCCAATACATTGTAAACAACTAATAAAAATAACACAAAAAGTATTACATAAATCTTCCAATAACAGTTTACAATAAAGTAAAGAATAAATAAAGAAAAAAGAAAAAAAGAAAAGATCAAGTATTGACTGGAGGGAAGGCCTGAATAAACATCCATGTTTTTCATTGGTTTTTAAAGATACACAGCGTGGGGGGCCGCACGAATCTCCAGAGGGTGATTGTTCCAGAGGCGAGGAGCCACTGCCGAGAAGACCCGATTTCGTGTCTTTTCCTTCCAGGCCTCTCTAGGCGTCAAGCTCCTCAGCCTCACCTCCTGACTCACTTGGGTGGTCCAGGTAGACCTTGGTGGGAGTAGGCGTTCCACCAAATATTGAGGTCCTAAACCGTTTAGGGCCTTTTAAGTAAGCATTAAAACTTTGAAGTAGATGCGGAACTGAATGGGCAGCCAATGCAGTGCAGCCAGAATAGGAGAAATATGCTGGTATTTTCGCTAAGGAGTCTGGCCACCGTATTCTGCAACACCTGGAGTTTCCGCATCAGCCTCAAAGGCAGCCCCACGTAGAGCACGTTACAGTGGTCTAATCTTGAGATTACGAGCGCATGCACCAAGGTAGTGAGCGCCCCGTGTCGAGATAGGGCCACAGCCGGGCTGTCCGCCAGAGAGGGAAAAAGGCGGTGAGGACTACCGACGCCACCTGCGTTTCCATGGTGAGTGTTGGGTCCAGATGTAGCTCCAGGCTGCGAAACCCACTCTTTGAGGCCAGGGTCACCCCTCCAAACAAGAGAGAGTCACCCAAGCCGCCAGGCGCAGGGGCACCCACCCTCAGAACCTCCGTCTTGTCCGGGTTCAGCCTCAGCCCATTTTCCTGCATCCATTGCAGTACGGTACCCAGGCAGCGCTGGAGGGACAGGACAGCATCACCTGCAGTTAGTGAAAAGGAGATGTAGAGCTGGGTGTCATCAGCATATTGATGACAGGATGCCCCACACCCCCTGATGACCCCACCCAGTGGCCTCATGTAGATATTAAACAGCATTGGGGAGATAATCGACCCCTGTGGGACCCCACAATTGAGACTCCACGGGGCCGAAACCCTCTCCCCAAGCTGTACTCTCTGGGGACGGTCCTCCAAGAAGGAACGGAGCCAGGCAAACGCGAAGCCACCAATTTCCAATTCAGAGAGCCTCCCCAGGAAGATACCGTGGTCAACAATTGAATAATTAAAAACAGTAAACATTAAAAACTATCTTAATTTTAAAGAGTCATTTAGAGATTCAGTCATGATTGTTAAAAGTGCCCCTGAAAAGATGGGCATTCAGCTGCAGGCAGAAGGATAGAAGGGAAGGGGCAGCCCGATCTCCGGAGGGAGAGCATTCCATAACCTGGGAGCTGCCACAAAGAAGGCCCTCTCTTGTGTCCCCATCAGCAGCAGCTGTGGAGGCAATGGGACCAGGAAAATGGCCTCCTCTGATTATCTTAAACATTTGTGCGGTCAGAGCAGAGAGTGAGCCGTCCCCTTGCGAACAGGACACAGAACATTCAAAAGGAATAATAACAGCAGGAAAGAGACAGAAGTAGAACAGGGAAAAGATCAAGCGAGTGATGCATGCGAGGAGGAAGAAAAGGAGAGAAGTTGCGCGGAGGAACAAGAGACAGAAAGAGAGAGAGAAAGGTGCGATGAAAGGCAGGAGAAAAGGCACGCGGAAGAACGAGAGATAGAGAGAGAGATAGGGAGGCACGAGGAAAGCAAACCGCTGGAGCAGTTAGGAGGGAGAGAGAGAGGGAGAAGGGTGAACCGAAGGGATAACAGAGAGAGAGTAGATGTGTTTTTAACAACCGAGGAAGGAAACACATCTACAGATACAGAAAAGGTCTCTGTATTTGAGGAAACAAGAGATGACTTAGTTAAAGAAGGTGTATTTGGTTATAAGGTACTGTGGCGATCCCCCTTTGTGCCCTTTATACCTCTGGGCTCCACAAAGGTAAATACGCCCTTTTTGCTGCCACCAGGTATTTTCCTAATACCAAATCAAGTCCCACACACAGGAGCTGTCACCCCAAAGGGTCATACAATTTCAGGAGGCAAGGGTTTTAAATAAATTTTCTTTTATTATTGAACAAAATCATAAGGAGAATCAAATATAACTGTTTCATATGTTCATGGATATTAAATCAGGTGTTTTTTTTCCAAAAAAGAATTTAATTAATTAATAATCTCTAACATACAAGCAGCCATAAAACACTAAAAGAAAAAAAAGGCAAATAGAAAAAAGACAAAAGCGGAGAGACAAGAAGAAGAAAAAAAAACCATACTACATATATAGGAAAGAAAAACCTAACTAACCCCTCTATTTGAAGTGCCCCCACCCCCCTTTGGAATCAAAGATTCCAGCCTCATTAGCCCCTCTATTCTCCCTATATCTATTTACAGTATACAGTGGTGCCCCGCTTAGCGAGTGCTTCGCTATGCGATGAATTCGCATAGCGAGGGGGTCCGGGCCATTGCTGGAGTGTTCGCTCAGCGATGGCCCCTATAGCGTTTTTTCGCTTTGCGATGTTCGCTAAGCGAATCGCAGAGCGAAGCGGGGAGAACAGCTGATCGGCGGTTCCAAAATGGCCACCAGAAGGTCCGCGCCGCATTTTCGCGCCCTGCCCTCGCTTACCGAGGGTGCGAAAATGGCGGTGCTATGGAAAAACATCGCTTAACGGTGAGTTTTAAAGCCATAGGAACGCATTGAACGAAGTTCAATGCGTTTCTATGGCTTTTTTATTCCCGTTTAGCGATGTTTTCGCATAGCGAAGGTTAATCCGGAACGGATTAACCTCGCTATGTGAGGCACCACTGTATATTAAATTAATTCATACATATATCATAGATTTCACCCTAAACTCCTGTCTTCTTCTGGACCCAAGAATATATTAGTCCCCAGCTTTGTTTAACATAGTCTCTTGGCTGTTCCCGTAGTGCTTCTGATAGAGTGTCCAACTCTGCCATGTCCCATAGCTTCTCTAGCAGCTCTTCCATCGTCGGAACCTCTTCTGTTTTCCATTTCTGGGCCCAGAGTAATCTAGCTGCTGTGAGTATATACATAAGACAATGCTTCAATTTATTATCATTTACTCCTGAAATGACATTTAATAATGCCATTTCAGGTTTTAGCTCTAACTTCTGCTGTGTAATTTCTTTTGCTAGATCCCATACCTGTGTCCAATAAATTTTGACCTTTTCACATGTCCACCACATATGATAGTAACTTCCTACATTTTTTCTGCATTTCCAACATATGTTACTGTTACCCTCTGACATTTTTGCTAATCTTAGAGGTGTATAGTGCCATCGGTAAAACATTTTGAGTATGTTTTCTCTTAGATTTGCTGGTTTCAAAATCTTATAGCTTTCTTTCCACATCTTAGTCCAGTTATCAAGGTCTACATTGTACCCGAATTTTTTTCCCATTTTATCATTGTTTCTTTCACCCTCTCATCCTCTAATTCATATTCTAGTAAATAGGTATACATTTTCTTAATTATTGCTTCATCCGTATACAACCACAATCTGTCTACCTGGACTTTGCCCTTGAAAAAACCCACAGCCCTATCTTTTTTATATCTTGATTCTAATTTTGCCATTGACCACCAGTCCACCGCTATACCCATTTTTTCGAGCTCTTGTTTATCCCTTATCTCCAACTCTTTTGTTAACAGATTTTCATATGTGGTTAACCTTCCTTTCTGGTTCAGGGTTTTTAATGAAAATGCTTCCATTGGTGCTACCAACATTGGAATTTTCTCGCAGGTTTGTGCTTGAAATTTCTGCCATACCATCCCTATAGCCTTTCTAATAATATGCTGTTCAAAATGAGAGTGTTCTTTGAGTCTTCCATACCATACATATGCATGCCATCCCATCTTTAAGTCGTGTCCTTCTAATTTCAACAGTCTTTGATTTTCTAGAGTTATCCATTCCTTAATCCAAGTCATTGCACAAGCCTTGTAATATAGTAACCAGTTCGGTACGCCCACTCCCCCTCTTTCTTTCAAATCTTGCAACAGTTTAAGCTTTATTCTTGACCTCTTGTGATTCCAAAGGAAGTTTGCTGTTAGTCTGTCCAAGTCCTTGAAATATTTAAAGTTCAATAGTATTGGGAGATTTGAAAATAGAAATAAAAGTTTAGGTAGGATCATCATTTTTATTGTTGATACTCTTCCCATAAATGAGATTTGTAGTTTGCTCCATTCCTCCAGATTTTTCTGAATTTCTTTCTGAATTGCCAAGTAGTTTTCTTTCATTAAATTGCTTGGTTTTCTGGTGATGATCACCCCTAAATATTTGATTTTTTTCACCGCCTCAAAATTGGAGTTCTGTGCTAATTTCTCCACATCTTCTTGCTTTACATTTTTGTCATAAATTTTGTTTTTTGATAGTTTATTTTAAAGCCTGCCACCTGCCCGAACTCTCCCATAACTTCCATCAATGCTTCAAGATTTTCCATAGGATTCTCTAATATTATCACTAAGTCGTCCGCATATGCTTGTAACTTGAATTCTTCTCCCTCAATTTTAAGTCCTTTAATAGCTTCATTATTCCTGATTTGTCTGTTGAGTATTTCCAATATTAAGATGAATAATAGGGGAGATAATGGGCAGCCCTGCCTTGTTCCTTGTTCGATCTGTATATTTCCAGTTAAGTTACCTTAAATCAGGTATTAAAGTGTATCAGATCATGTCATTATCTCTCATATTATACTGATGCGCTCATTCCTGCTTGTTCAATATATTTTACTCTTTCAATTTCCTTTCTTAACCCTTTTTGCTACTCCTAAGCCCTAGCACTCTCTCAATAACTTCTGGTCCCTAACTCTGCCTGCACCTCTCTCTCTATCTGATTCCAACTCCTAACTGTCTCACCCAGCTGTTCCAACTGTCATTCTGACTCCGCCCCTCCTGGTCCATCCCTTGATTGACATGCAGGAATGACGTCATACTTTGGGTTCCGTTACATACCTCCCTCCTTTGCAAGTTTGTTCCATGGAGTAAACCTATAGTGGTTTGCTCCATGAACAACATAGAAGCAATTTAATATTTCCACCACTTATTAACATTACCTGTTTTAAATTCACATTAATACTTACTCCACATTTTTACCTTCAATTACTTATCATTTGCAATTACCATTTTCAATTCCTTTGTTATTACATTTTTTCATTGCTTATCAATTTTTCATTTACAGTACTTTTATCAATTAACATCTTCAATCAATACTTTCAATTTCTTTGTTAATACACTTTTCCGTTGCCTTCCTTTAAAAATACAGTTACTTTTGCAATTACTTACTTTTAGTTGTACATAACAGGAATGGCTTATTACTTTCTACATCACTTACCATTCTCTCATTTTCAATGCAATTACATTTATAGTTACTTATTTTTACTTATACATAACTAAAACAGTTTATTACATTCTACATTTCTTACTAATTTTTCTTTTTAAGACATTTACTTTTACAATTACTTATTTTACTTTATACATAACTGGAAGTCCATTACATTCTACATTTATTTTTCAGTGGACTATCTGTTCTTCATTAGGTCTTCGAGCCCAAGCTTCAGTAGCTATCTTTTGAGTCTTTCTTTTCTTGCGGAATTTAAAGTCCATACCTTGCAAGTCTCTCTTCCAGTTTGCAAGCTTGTTCTTGTAAGCTTTCCCAGTTCGTAAGTCCATTAACGGTATTGAGTCTGTGCATAGTCCAAATTGTCCTTTTCCTTTGCACGGTTGGATTTCTTGCAACAACCACCCTCTTTTGTCCCACTTACGTTTCCTCGAAGCACGATGTCTCCACCTGGGCTGCAACTTTCCACTCAGGAACTCAGCTGGCTGATGATCTTTCTCGTCGTCTGCTTGGCTCAGCACAGCTCTGGATTCGAATCCTGCTACAGCGATGATGTTGAAGACACTCTGGAACTCTGCACCTCTCACGACATGAAGATGTCTCTTGACACGACCTCTCTGGATACGATGATGTCTCTGGACACGACCTCTCTGGATACAATAACGTCTCTGAACACAACCTCTCTGGATTCGATGACCTCTCTGGAGACTATGCTGACTTTTCTTTAATGTAGTCTGCAACTTTTCCAGGGTCTTTTTACATCTGCTCAACCCCTGGATCTTCTTGTCTTTTCTTATAACTTTTATAATTTTTAAAGGAGAGGCTATACATCTGACATTTCTTTCCTCATGCTGGGTATAGCCTGCTGTCCTTATCATAGATTTCCCTCTAGCTTCTTTCCTTTTTTCTATGACTAGAGTAAATTTCTTTAGTACTCCTTGCATTTCTCTTTTATTTACTTGCTTAATTTTAGATTCACATTTAATTTTTTCTAGTTCTAATTCTTTATTCTCCAATTTCTTGGCTAGGCTTTCTTGTTGCTTGGTTTTAGCTATGGGTGCAGACACAGAATTATCAGCCTTTTTTTTTCATGTGTCAGGTTAAATGTAGGAACAGCTATTTCTCTAAACTCTGGTGTACCTTTTAGGGTTACACCTCTATCATCAATCTGGTGCACTGCTCTCTGTGCTACCCCTTTGGCTTTTCTGTCGGCCTCTAGCTCTTGTTTCTGTTGTTGTCCCTGCAAATTTTCTGCTGCAATTTCTAGGGGTCTCTGCAAGGTGTTCCCTAGGTTATCTATACTTTGACTTGCTGTTGTAGGACCTGGCTTCCCCTCTAATTTTGAATTTATAGTTTCCTGTTTTCCTTTTGGCTTTGTATACACTAAATTGACCTGTTTCACCTCATCCTCACTTTTTCTAAGTCCTGACACCTCTCTGTGTTTCTGTTTCTGTTGTTCAGTATGTTCCTGTTTCAGTTGATTAAAAATCTTATCAATGTCCTCCATATAATTATTATAATCATCCCTACTTCTGTCCTCCATATTGGCTTTATTTTCCCTATTTCTCTTCTTTTGACATGGGTCACAAGCTTGACAGAATTCTTTTATCTCTTTTCCCATTTTTGGCCAATAATACTTCTGAGATATTCTTTGCTTAGTTTCTGCAATACCTAAATGCCCAGATAAGGTGTCTGTGTGTCTTTTTTCTATTATTTTATTTCTGTATTTGGAAGGAACCACTAAGAGTTTGTGAAGGCTCTCCCCTTTTCTCCTGGGGTTTATTAAAATCTTCTTATATAAAAGGCCTTTTTCCTCAAAGTACCTCTCAGGGTTCTCCGGTGATACTGGATCTTTACTGATCAATTTAAAGCACTGTTCTAACGTTGGATCAGTTTCTTGCTCCTGTTTAAATATACTTTCATTTGGGTTTCTCATTGGCACCAAGTCAGCTATTTCATCATTCCCTCCTATTATTACATTAGGAGAGTCTGCTTTTTCCTCAGATATTTCCTTGTTTTCTTTCTGGGCACAAGAATTCACTAAAGCACTTTTGACATGCTCAGAGAGGTCTATACCTATCATTGGCAGTTCGCTGCTAATTCCAATTCTCCACCAACCAGTCCACCCTTGATATTTTATTGGTATGTTTGATACTGGTAGTGTAATTACCTCTGTCCCTATTCCTTTGACTCTTATGCTTTCTCCTTTCACTATAAATTCTGAAGGGATTATTTCTGGATGGCATAATGTCACTTGCGAACACGAGTCTTTTAGAGCTTGGTATTATTTATTTATATAAATGGTATCCCCAGAATATTTCATAAGTTCCAAATTTTCTCCAACCAAGTAACAATGAAGAATTTGAGCTACTGGGATTTGTTCTTGTTGCTCTAAGCTCTCTGCTCTGCCACTAACTGTGGTTGCTACGGCGCCCACTTCAGCTGCCCTTATGGGTGCCTCCTTCTGCCTTACCCGATTTACCTCGTTAGGCAAATTCAAATTCTCTTTTTGTTGCCCAAAATCTCTATTTTTAACACATTGTGCTTTAAAGTGGCCTTGGTCTCCACCACCACAACATATAGAAGTTTTTCTTTCAAAACTAGGAGATTTCTCTCCTTTCCCTTCCCAGTTTTTAAATTTCTGCTGGCTCTGATTGCCCTTAAAATGGCTTCCAACTGTCGGTTGGTCTCTGAGGTACATTCTAGGTTCTCTCTTTCTGTCCTCCCATTCAAATTTTACCTCAGAATAATTTGAGTTCTTTACTTCTTTAATATATACAACTGGTTTTGATAAGTTCCCCTCAGGATTTGAATCATTATTAGTATTTTTATTTTGGGCTGATAATTTCATTAGTTTCTTTTCTAGCTGCAATTTCTTCTCTTTTATTCTCAAATCCAGTTCCTTTTGCTTAGCCTCAAACTCAGCCCTGATCTGTAAAATTTCTTCCTCAGCCCTAGCTTTTATTTCTTTTAATTTTTCTTCAGTCTTAGCTCTGATTTCTTTTAATTTAATGTCTTTTTGCTGATTCCATTTTTCAAGATCTTGCTCACTTTGTCTGGCCTGAGCCTCATACTTTTCTCTTTTTGAAATTTCTTCAACTGATAAATTGTTATTATTCTGATTTAGTAATGTTAATTCTAATTGTGCCATTCTCATTTGGTGTTTCAGTTCCATCTCTTTTAACCTCATGGCCATTTCCCTTTTTCTGGCATCTGCCTCTGCCCTCATCTTTTCTCTTTCTTGCTCCATGGCCAATTTTCTGGCTTCAGCTTCACTTTTGAGCTGTAATTCTCTTAATTGAAACTGTTTCTCCAGTTTCCATTTTTGAAATTCTTGAGAGGTTAAAGTAGTTTCTCCTCCCCTTGAGGCATCCTCCTCCTGAGCAGTCACCTCTTGAGCATCATCATCTTCTTGCTCAGCTACCTCAAGAGTACTTTCCACTTCGTGAGGTAACCCTTCTCCTTCAGGTACCTCCATTATTAGCTTCTTCCCTCTCTTGGGAGGCATGGCTTCTCTGTGTTCTCAGATTTAAAACACAAGCCTTATTTTAAAAGGGGACCCTTTTTTTCCCCTCTGTGCTAGGGAAATACTAAGTAGCGTAGACAACCTATCCTCGGCTTGCTTTGCTACTTTGTTATTATTCCAGGCACCCTGCCTGAGCTCCTTGTGGGATACACTGTTTCTTTTGGCTTCCAGCCACACACTTATTACTGTTTATTTTTCAGTTTTTCCAAGCCCCTCTGCTTGCTCTGTTCCCCTCAGATTTGTGTTTGACCCTGGCTTCCGCTTCTTGTCCCCTCAGCCCTCTCTTCTCAGAGCTTAGGACCCCAAAGCTAGCCCCCCCCCCCCGGTCTTTCACTATCTTGAGGTAAACCTTAAAATGTTGTATTTTCCCTTAGAGCTTTCCCTTTCTGTAGTCTTTCTCTGGTCTGCCTCAGGAGTCCCTTTTAGCTTTTCACCAAGCCACTTCCAAGGTTCCAACTCCTGCCCTGACAGCACCAGACTACTGGGTTCCCTAAGCTCAGGAAATTCAATTTTTTTTCCTTCGGTTTACTGGATTCTTTCTGGCTCTCTGGATTATCTTTCGATCCCACTTCCGCTGCCACCACTTGTGGTGATCCCCCTTTGTGCCCTTTATACCTCTGGGCTCCACAAAGGTAAATACACCCTTTTCGCTGCCACCAGGTATTTTCCTAATACCAAATCAAGTCCCACACACAGGAGCTGTCACCCCAAAGGGTCATACAATTTCAGGAGGCAAGGGTTTTAAAGAAATTTTCTTTTATTATAGAACAAAATCATAAGGAGAATCAAATATAACTGTTTCATATGTTCATGGATATTAAATCAGGTGTTAAAGTGTATCAGATCATGTCATTATCTCTCATATTATACTGATGCGCTCATTTCTGCTTGTTCAATATATTTTTCAATTTCCTTTCTTAACCCTTTTTGCTACTCCTAAGCCCTAGCACTCTCTCAATAACTTCTGGTCCCTAACTCTGCCTGCACCTCTCTCTCTATCTGATTCCAACTCCTAACTGTCTCACCCAGCTGTTCCAACTGTCATTCTGACTCCGCCCCTCCTGCTCCATCCCCTGATTGACATGCAGGAATGACATCATACTTTGGGTTCCGTTACAGGTACCAAGAAAGAGATTAGCCGGGAGTATCAGAGAAGGAAGAGACGAGTGGTCTTCTGAAGAGAAAATCCATCCAATTATAGCAGGACTAAGTCTGTTGGAATGGACAGTTTTAGTCTTTCCAAGAGATCAAGGTCCAGAGCAACAAGTCTATCCAGCAGACCCGAGCTACATGAGGTAGAAACAGGCAGAGGGGCAGTGGGCTCGCCACCCTTGCTGCGGGACCATATGTACCGGGCGCAAGAAACAACCGAGAGAACCAACCGACAAAGAGAAACCGAGCAGAATTTGTTACTAAAGGACATTAACCAAGAAAAGTCATTGTTATGGATGTGGGACAATTCCCCACCTCAGTTATCTGTTTGCTGTTCTAACGAGTTGAACAAAGCTGAAGCAATTGGTTCTGTCAATAAAAGTTTTTTTTTCAAAATAATGACTCATCTTTTACAGTTCAAGAAGGGGAACAGCCACAGGGAAAGAACGAACCTTCTTACAACATTATTTTGATCCTAATATATAAACAAGTTTAGAGCCCCACAGTCTTCCCCCCAGCTTCCAACTTGTTCGTGGAAACTGACATGAAATTGGCATGTACGTAATCACTCTAACATCACACTATTAGAGCAATAACCAAAAAATACAGCAACAGCCAAGGGTATCTTTCTTACTACATTACTAGTTAAGTTTGCTTAAAATCTCTGGGCTATACAGAAATTTAAAAAGGACAAGTCTTGCCTGAGAATTTACAATACAGTGGTACCTTGACGAAAAAAAGGGCAGGAAAAGGGTTTTTTTGGTTCTTAAGTTGAGGCTCTGTTCTCAAGTCGAAGCATCTTTTTGCAATTGGAGCCATTCTTAACTCAAATCGTTCTTATGTAGGGATGTTCTCAAGATGAGGTACCACTGTATAAAGATAAAGGCAAGACTCATTAGGTAAGGTGGTTTTTTCCAAATTGTTCCCTATAAACTGCTGGCACAAAATCGTAGACATTTTCTATTATTTACTACTACTACAGATATTTTACCAAACACCTGGTCAGTTTATTAGGCTGATGTGATAAGTTTATTGAATATGTATATATTCATATAGAAACATTGTGGACAGTGAAAGTTTCCAGGAAGTATCTGTTAAGATGCAAGCAGTGATTTCCAACCTTGTGTCCACAGATGTTCTTGGATGAAAACTCCCAGAAGTCTTCCTCACTAGCGGTGCTGGCCAGGATTTCTGGGAGTTGTAGTCCAAGAACATCTGGGGACCACTGATAGAGGCTTCCTCAGTCCATCTACAAAATCACCGGCTTGGCTAAGAATTTAACCACATTCTGAACTACATCCTTCTCAGTTCATAGGAACACGCCCTCCCCCATAACAGGGTGGGACAACTTTGAACGGCCCTCTATTTTTCGACTACAACTTCCAGTATCTTACCGTTGATCGTGCTGGCTGGGCCGGATGGGTGTTGTAGTCCAAAACACCCAGAGGGCTAAAAGTCTTCCTAAGCCTGGTATTTATGCCATAAACTAGGATAAAACATTCCGGAGAGCTTAGCCAGCACTCTTCCCCATTCTGGCGCATTAGAATCCACCCCAAGAAACTCGTGGACTAAAGGGCGAGGGAAAAAAGACCCCCTCCCCCCCGCGCGCGCATTTTTTCCGACTAGCAGGGCGGGATGTGGAAAAAGTGGGGCAGGGGGACTGAGCTTACCTTGTCCATCTACCCGACCACAGTACAAGGGGGAAGGGACAGAAAAGGCCACTTTTCAGTTCGCCTCCCTCAACCTCCTCGAGGCTCCTGTAAAACTTCGCGGCTCGAAACTCTTCCCCCTCCCACTTCCCCAATGTTTGGCGTTGCTAGGAGACGGCGCTTTAGACGACGGGAATGCAAGAGGTGGGCCTAGAGAGGCAGGAAGAGGGCTGAAAAGACATCTTCCTGCCTCTCTAGGCCTCTCTATCTTCCTGACACGGTGGTTTCGGGAAGGCTCAAGTTGGTGGCATTGGAGGAGCGAATGGCGGGCAGAAATGTTGCGGCCTCCGAGCGCAGGGCTGCCTCTGACCTGAGCTGAGGGGAACCTTAAGCGACAAGGCGGATGCATCTGTTCCTTATCCTCAGGCAACGACAGTCGCGAGCCGGGAAGCGAAGGACAAGGTTAGTCGTCCCTGCTGGCTGTGGGAATTGAACAGGCAAGGCTTTCTGTGCTTTCAGAGTTGCTTGGCAGGCGGGAATCCAACAGATACAGCTTCCTGTCTCCTCTCCCCGCATCTTAGTGCAAGAAAAGCATGGACCTGTTGAGTTTCTGTCCGCAACAGAAAAAGACCTGTTGAGTTTCTGTCCGCAACAGAAAGAGACCTATCAGAAAGGGGTGACCGCCCAGCTGAGTGGTCGATCACCTGGAGGAAAAGGGGTTCGTTTCTAAGACGAAGAGGTACGTAGCTTTCTTAGACTCGTGCGCATTCAGTTGCCAAGACTGGCCCAAGATGTTTTGTTGCCTAAGGCAAAGTAGTTAGCACTCGTCTCCCTATACAAACGTTGACTGTCTAGCAACGGACTCTTCCTTTGACACTGATGATGCCACAGTGTCTTCCACTGCACTGAAAGGTGGGAGGTTAGTTTTCAAGGAGGGGGGGGGGAGAGATACCCACAACTCCCTCCTTCAGTACCTTGCTTATATCTCCCCGTTGATGTGAACAATTTCACAGTGTCCAGCATACAGTAGGTTGTTATTTTTGTTCTGGCAATCTCAGTTTTGGACTTACACAAGGGGCAGAAATTCGAAAGGCACAGTTCTTCCCATCACAGCATTATGTCCCCACATAGTCTACCTGTGGCTCTTCTGACTATTTTCATCAGATGTTCAACCTAGCACATCTCGCACATAGGATGTGTAGTACAATTATTAAAGTCCAGGACATGGCATGACCTTTAACCATTTAGAAAACATGGGGTGGTTTACACTAATTTTAAGCAACTATGAAGAACAATAAATTAATTGAATTTAATGGTGTTCCAGATTATGAGGAACAGTTCTGACAGTCATATCTGAAGCCCCCATGTATTTGTTTTACTGATGTTTTACACAAGCCATTTGTTTGAAACGGCATCTGAACATTATTAACATAGGCACTTCAGTTGGGAAAATGGTCTTCAGGTAGAATTGAATTGCTAAAGTGATCTTTTAATCAGCTAGCTGGCTGAATAGTTCAGTCATTTAGATATTTGGCTGTGGAAGCAGAGGTTGCAATTCCGCATTGTGCCTCCTATGAATAGATCCAACCTGTGTGGGTTGGGTAAGCTGCATTCATATTGATGACACTGGCCGCATCCCTAAATCATGGGAATTGGCCACAGTAGTTCCATTTTATAAAAAAGGTTAAAGAGAGGATCCATCAAATTATAGGCTGATTAGTTTGCTAAATATTATAAGAAAGCTGTATGCAAGGCACCTCCTGGACAAACTCTTGGACTGGTCTGAACATTATTGGGGCGGAACAGGCGGGTTTTAGGCCAGGGAGATCTACAATAGATCAATGCCTTATTGTTCAACATCTTATTGAGAAATATTCCTCTAAGGAAACAACTTCACTCTATGCAGCCTTTGTTGACTTCAAATGACATTTGACTTTATATCTAGAATGTGATTCTAGGACAAGCTAAGAAATTCATCTATTGAAAGAAGACTTCTAAAGCTGATAAGGGCCCTACATGAGCAAACATATATGAGAGTCAGATGCAGTAGACAAGGGCATCTTAGTGAACCCATTCAAACATAAAGCATTAGGCAAGGTTGCCACTAATACCAGCACTATTCATTTTTATATAAATAATCTGTCCAGCTGGCTTAATACCCCTGATCTCCACCCTACCAAATTTGATAACAGGATAGTACCAGTGCTACTGTATGCAGATGATACAGTGATACTCCCCAGGACCCCTGCTGGGTTGAGGAGGGCCCTTGGGAAGCACTCCTCATACTGTGAAGATGAGTCCATAACAGTCCACTACCAGAAAACCAAGATAGTTGCCTTGGGGTGCAGACCAAGCAAATCAACAACTTCAGATATCTTGGGGTAGTTCTCCAGGCCTTGGGCTGTGGGGTTGAACACAGTAAATATGTGACAGATCAAGGAGAAAGATCTGCAAATAGCATAGGAAATCTCCATCATTCTCAAGAAGGGTTCTTTGTTCCAGCAGCTCTCAAACTTCATAAGGCTAAGATGTTATCCCAACTGTTATATAGTTCATTTCTGGAGCCACTTAGCTCCCACTCTGCACCACAGGAAAGAGTCCAGTCTAAATTTTTAAGATCGTACAGGTCCCTAGATGTGTGTCAAATGCCTGGGTGAGATTGGAGACAGGTTGCCTAAAAGTTGCAGTCTGGGTTATATATATGCGACTAAAGGTACATCTAAATCCACAAGGTTTATTTCCTGTAATATTTTATGATAATTTCCCATCCAACTGGGTCAAGTCTGTGCAGAGCTACTTGTTCAAAATTGGCCTTTCCCCTGATATACTCTTATCTTATGGAATAGATCGGGCAAAAACAAAACACTAGTAAAGTGCAGAATTGAGGATATAGACCATCAAACTGACCTTCCTAGCATACAAAATACTACAGTGAGGGCCTACATAAAAAACTTCGGGGAACCAGCAAATTATTTAACATCTCTGGAAGTGAAAGGGTTTCGAAGCTTCACCTTGGCAAGTTGCTTGGCCCACCCACTGTTATTGAAGGGAAGTACAAGAATATTGCTTTTGCTGAAAATCTTTTGTACCTGTCCCCTAAGGGAGGTTGAGACTATCAAACATATCTTGTTCACCTGCCCTGCATTACGAGGTGGCCTGTTAGATCATCATCCAAAAAAAAAAATTGTTGGCTATGCAGAAAAAAAAGTGACTTGAGTTTCTTCTTTCTTAGACTCCAGGTTCACTTATCAAGTAGCCAGATTTTGTATGGTGATAGTCAGGTCTCAGAAATTCCATGGTACCTAGGTACTAGATTTTAAGTTGTCTTTTAAATGGCAAATTTTTTTTACAAAGTAACTGAAATTCTGAAATTTTAAGTTAACTAGATACTAGATTTTAAATCGTCTTTTAATGCCAAATGTGTTTACAAAGTACAGTACTGTATATGAAATTTTGGAAACTGTTAAGATTTGTCCCCCCCCCCGTGTGATTGGTCTAAGGACCGCAACAATAAACTGTACTGTACTGATTGCACTTTTAAGCTTGAACCGGAAGTACAGTAGCACAAAAAACAGCCCTTGCTATAGAGTGCATTAGGAAGGTTGTTTTGTGGGGTAGGGGAGTGAGCTTCAGACTGAGAAGGTAAGTGCAGTGAAAACCAAGGAATTTGGGAGGTACCAAAATTGGTGGAAAATCAAGCCAAAAGCCCTGCCCCCCCCCCCATAAGGGACAATGTTGCCTGGACAATAGGACGAATCTTGGTAAGGGCTCTGCTTCAGCTGGAATTTAAAAAGCTACACTCTGTTTGGAAGAGCTCTAGGCACGGAATAATATGTGAAGGTGAGAATGTATCATAGTATTGCAACTGCTTGACCCCTATGGGACAAAGCTCTATTGAGCTCTGCTGTATTTTCTTTTGAGTACAGAGATTTGTAAATACAAGAATGTGTTCCTTGTAAAATATCAAAGTTTAAATCTTTTCGAATGTATTTGTTATCTCCTATCCCAGGAGGGGTCAGCCCTGTCTAGTTTTGAAGCATAGCTTTGAAATTTGACAAAATGTGTTTTGGGGTTGTAAGATAGTTCAGAGAATTTGTGTTTCCTCTTGGGTACCTTTTCTTGTCATAGTTTTACTTGGTTCATCCATTGAGGATGAGCCTGATCATTCCAAATCTGACAAGGATAAGGAACCACTGGCCTTTTGGACCCATCTTCTGTCACTGCTTGTTTGCTGCTGCTACTGGTCTTCAGGTTGCTGCTGGATTTTTGTCTTGTCTCTCCTACACCTGGTTTATCTGACTCCCAAGCAGGACTCTGGATCTCTGCTTTGTCTCTTGACTCTGATTTAGGATTCTCCTGTCTGCCTGGGCCTGTCCACTGCTACACTTGCTGCAGCTTGCCAAGACCTTGTGCTTCGGATTAGCCCACCAGGGAGCAAGACGGCCGTGCATGCTTGCCAGTGTCCATGTCACCATTTATCCAGATGTTGCTGGACTTCAGCCCACAGCATTCCAGACCATTTATCATGCTGGCTAGGGCTGAAAGGGCTGAATCCAGTGACATTTGGGGGACATGATAGGTGTAGAGGCTTTGCAATAAGAATAGATGGTAAAGGGGCTTCCGGTTGTTCCTCTATACTCCTGCTTGTTTTTCTGGGAGTCTGATGCACCTTGTTTTAAGATGGGCTCAACATTAATATGTATTTACTTTGAATGCTCATCAGTTATTATTCAACAAAATAGGACTGATGGACAGCTCAGTGGTTAGATGTTGGGAGTTCAGTTCCTCACTATGCCTCCTTGGCAGAGGTTGGACTCAATGATCCATAGGGTCCCTTCTAGCTCTGCAGTCTATGATTATGATTATTTCATCTGTCTGTTGGAAACTGCCAACTGCCTTACTTTCCCATAGGGAGTAAATTATTTTAACTCCAAATATATGGCATGGACTGGTTAAAAATAAAGAGGGATAAATACTGTAGCTGCTGCCATGTTGATTGAGCTCTTTGTGCATTTGCATTCAAAAAGCTATTTTGTCTTTCTTTTTAACAGAGGCATTTCAACCCAGCAGTATGGGCATCCAAGGATTAACAAGCTATATTGGAGAACACAATGAGTTCTTCACCGATCTGCAGTTGAGAAATACTGATGTAGTAATTGATGGAAACAACCTGTACCATCGTCTTTATTTTGACTCAAATCTGGACATGCGGCATGGTGGAGATTATGATTCTTTCACCAATATTGTACATAAGTTCTTTGAAACATTAGCTGCATGCAACATACAGCCCTATGTTGTACTGGATGGAGGATGTGATGCATCGGACAAAAAGCTTACAACATTAAAGGAGAGAGCTCGGGAGAAGATCCAGGCAGCTTATTCTCTCTCCTGTGGTGGTGGTGGAAACGTGTTGCCTTTGCTCATTAGAGAGGTCTTTAAGCAGATCTTGGTGAAATTACAAGTGCCTTTTGTTCAGTCTTTTTCTGAGGCAGACAGGGAAATTGTATCATTGGCCAATCATTTGAGCTGCCCAGTGCTAACATTAGATAGTGACTTTTGCATTTTTGACCTCAAAGCTGGCTACTGTCCTCTGAATTACTTCCAGTGGCACAACCTTTGCAAATGTAAAGACTCACAAGATTGCTACATCCCAGCAAAGCGCTTCTCATTAGAAAGATTTTGTAACCATTTTAACAACATGAACAAAAGCCTCTTGCCTCTTTTTGCAGTGATGAATGGCAATGATTACATTAATCTGCTGGCTATAGAAATGTTCTTTAGCAAGGTGCACCTTCCTGTCGGAAGCTCCGGGCAGAAAAGTAGAAAGCACATCCGTATTCAAGGGCTACTGAACTGGCTGTCCCGTTTTGCTGATCCTGCTGAGGCAATAGAAAATGTACTGAATTATGTAAAAAACCATGAGAAGGAGGAAACAAGACAGCTTCTTTCCTCCTTTATGGAAGAGTATGAACCATCCAGTGTCAATCTCCAAGACTTTTTTCAGAATGGAGTTTATGAACCTGAGGAGGCAAAGAACTTAGGATTACCTCAGTGGGTTCTTGCTGGTTTAGCTAAAGGCCTTCTAGCACCATTTGTTAGTGATGCTCTGGTGTTAAGAAGAAGCATTCTTCATGTTCAGGTAGAGAATATGCAAAGGTGTAGTGCTCATGCTACTGCTCTGCCAGTTCGGCAGGTTATCTATGGGTTACTGCTAAACACTTCACAGAGCTTACCTAATACCTTCCTGAGGAAACAGCCCGTTTCAACTCCCGTTTTCCAAGAATTTGACAGAATCCAGAAAGCACTCAAGAAATCATTTCTCCAAGCAGCAGTATTGTCTGGCAATTTTTGTGGCAACCAGTATTCCCTGGCTATATTAAATAAGGTAAATGGTCAAAATAGTATGTCTAATAAAAGTATATCTGTAGGGTTGTCAGTGTACAGCAATTCTATACCCCAAAAAAGTGGCACTAAACCCTAATCAGTCACCCTTTTTTATTAAAATCGCTGTGGAAACCACTGCAGCCATTGTCTCTCCTATGTGATCCCAGACAAACCCTAACAGAAGATAAAGGTACTCCACCCTGGGAACTGATATATAACTTGTCCCTCATGGATTGTAATGGGAGTACATGTGAATAGTTCAAATACTACTATTATAAAATGAGATGAGAGGCACATGCTGCTCCTTTCTTCTCGCATCAGCCTTTAGCTGAGATGGTTTGTCTGGCTTTGGGTCTTCACACAACAGCAAGTAGATTCATTGACCAATTGATAGTAGCCACATATTGTCTCCATTATTGCTTTTCTCCTTGCAGGCAATATAACTCACCTTAGAGCCACATTGCACAGCATGGCTAATATCTGTTTGATATGCCTACCAGAGTCACTTTCTTTGACAATGCTGTGCAATTTCTTTATTTTTAGATTTCTTTAGCAGACCGTATTCAACTTTTGTTCAACACATTAGGAGTGACAGCCAACATCCTTGAACCAATTCCTTGCCTCCTGCAGCTCCCTATAGCTGTAACCTGTTACTGGATAAGATATTCAGAACCCAGAGTGAAGTTACAGCACATGAAGGCTTTGCTTCTTGGAGTAGTATTTGGTGAATTAGAGAAGATATTACATAATCCAGGTAAGTCCAGAGAGTCAAATTTGACCCTTTTCAATGTTGCCAGTGGCTGTCCCCTCATATCTGAAGAGCTAAAGGTTTTCCACCTCTGTGTTGAAGGTGTTTTTTGTTCAGTATTATATACATTTCTTATGTGCCTGGCAATGAAATCAAAGCATTCTTTTTGCATTATATCTGTTGTATCAGTGATAATAAACTAAATAATGCTTAATGCCGCTTGTGAATGGAGCACAATTAGACACCAACTTTAATGCAAGACTGTAGAGAAATACATTACTAATTTGTACAACAGTCTGTGCATAATATTGTTTATAAGGGGAATTTGTGGTCATTTAGATGTGGCTGGAGTAACACTCATCATCCTTCATCATTGCCTGTGCTGTGGTTAGACCTGATGGCAGATGCTGCTGAACAACATCTGGAGACATAGGTTCCCAATTCTTGTTCCCTGGGGCCTAAACTAAAGATTATAGTGGACAATGGGAAGAGGCCAATATGAGGAGGGAATTGCAGGCAGGAAGCCAGATGACTGAAGAAGCGCTGCAGCTTCCATCCCCATCTCCAGTGCTGCGCTGACACTAGATTGGCCCTGTCAAAGAGATGGGAGGCTTGATTCAGGGGAGGGGGGGGAGATACTAAGTTAACCAAGAAACTTGCCTCTTATAAGGAATATTCTGATTCTAGGTAAGATCTGTACATCCTTTTGTGAGCCGTTATGCTCTAAAGGTTTGTTGATCACACTGTAGCTAAGTTTCAAATCAACAAATGGATTGTGAAAGCATATAGCAGAAGGACTATAAAGGTATTCCCAGATAGAGGTATGAAATTCCCCATAGGTAATTTAATCTTAATATTTGGGATTAGGGTGGATCTGTTAAGTCTGTTGAAACAATAAACAAGAGAAAGTCTTCTGGCACCTTAAAGACTGCAGCCCATTTGTCAAATGCAGGTGGGTCCATCAAAGTTTATACCAAGTAAATCAAGTTAGCCTTTAAAGTGCAGTTTTAAAGTTTTTAACTTTAATATCATGAGAAGATTGGGGGCTTTAAAATTTGCATCATGTTTACTATTGTTTTACTCCTGTAGCAGATACAGCATTTTATAAAGTGAAACAGGAAGGAGAGGAAACGGAGGTAGGAGTAAGAAGAGGAATTATTTCAGAGGACGAATGCAGCTATTTCTATTACACCTACTTTGGCTTAGATACAATCAGGTTTTTGGGATTCATGTGAGTTTATGGGCAGGGGGTTGCGTGCTGGCAATACAAGTTGGCAGTAAAAGCTGTTCCTAGTTTTGCCATTGGGGGAAGCAGATTCAGCTTGATCAGAACATTGAATTCCTCCCTACAGCCAATCAACAACCAAGTACTGCAATATTCTCACAAAAATACTTTTTATAAGAATATCTAAGCCTACTAAATTACTAAATAGGCAATAGCTGCTATTAGAGGGAACTGTATATGCTCCAAAGATTTAGGCCAGTATCTTTCTATCCCACACCACACACAATGAGACTTTCCCATATTTTGTGCAAGAAAGTATTCGGTACAGACATCTAGAAGCACGCCAGCTGAAGCTTCTGTAACGATATATATGTATTTACACACATTCTTGCTTAGAATGTTTCAAAATGCTCAGAAAAGGCTTTTTGTTACCATTTATATCTAGATTCTGAAGTTTTACATGCTGAGGTCAATAAAATTGTGCATGAACAGTTCTGCAAATGGAAAGAAAAGAAATCGCCAAAGGCATCACTGGAATTAGATACTGCTCACATTTTTTGCCAGTGGCAGTGCTGCCTTCAAATGGGATTGTATCTCAACCAGCTGCTTTGTAATCCTCTCCCCGAGCCTGAGCTTTCATGGTAAGTACTTCCAAGGCTGGAAACATAGTTGTGAGTAACTGAGTGCAGTATCAGTCTGATAAAAGTCTTTTGTATTACAGTCAGACTGAAGTATATTCATCTCTTTTGCATATAGACTTCTGAATACGTTGCACTTTCTACAGATTTTAAAATTATCGGATAGAAAACATCCTGCTGTTACACTTTTTTGGCATATTGTTATAACAAACTATTTCTAGGACCTAAATATTTTCAGGTTAATAGAGGCAAATATTTGAAATGGTTGAATCAGGCATGGCAATGCACTAGTAGCTTTACAGACCAGTAGCTTTAACATCTGTTGTTATGAAATGTTTTGAGAGATTGGTGCTGGATTACATTAAGGCTAGTCTTCCACCTTCTTTGGACCCATGGCAATTTGCATACACAAAAAATAGATCTACTGATGATGCTGTGTCCATTGTACTCCATACTGTATTGAGCCACTTAGAACATCAGGGAACTTATGCGAGGCTGTTGTTTGTGGATTATAGCTCTGCTTTTAATACCATTCTACCAAATAGGTTGTTTTTTAAAATGATCAACCTGGGATTACCTCAGGAGATCTGCATGTGGATAAAGGATTTTCTGACAGATAGGCCACAGTCAGTAAGGATGGGATCTCACCATTCTTCTACCCTGGTACTAAGTAGAGGAGCTCCCCAGGGCTGTGTGCTAAGTCCCTTCCTCTATTCCCTCTACACACATGATTGCACCCCACTGTATAACACCAATGCAATTATTAAATTTGCGGATGATACGACAGTGGTGGGGCTCATAAATAAGAACAATGAGTCTGCTTATAGAAAGGAAGTACAAAGGTTGATACTTTGGTGTAAAGAAAATCATCTCACACTTAACATCAAAAAAACTAAAGAACTCATAATTGATTTTAGGAGGAAGAGAAATGTACATTTACCACTGTACATAAACGGTAAGGAAGTGGAGAGAGTTGGTAGTTTTAAATTTCTGGGCACTTACATCTCAGAGGACCTCTCATGGACTATAAATGGCAACATGCTAATGAAGAAGGCACAGAAGAGGCTGTATTTCCTGAGAATGCTTGGCAAGTTAAATTTATCTCAGCATTTACTTCTGTCATACTATCGTAGCACCATTGAGAGTGTCCTAACCTATGGCATTCTGGCATGGTTTTGGAGTAGCTCTGTAGCAGACAAAAAAGCTCTACAGAGAACCATTAAAATTGCCCAGAACATCATCAGGCTCCAGCTACCAACCCTGGATGACATCTTCACATCCCGCTGTCTAAGGAAATCACATAGCATCCTGAGAGACTCTTCCCATCCTGCTTATAACTTTTTTGAACTGTTACCATCTGGCAGAAGATATAGAACAATTAAGACTCGGACCACACGTTTTCTCCATAGTTTTTATCCCAGAGCTATAATTGCAATTAATAATGAGCTTAAAGACCACCAGTAGTGAATAATTAGTTGGACTGTGTTACTTGGTCTGCGGTGTAGATGTTTGTATTTTTAGCGGGGGACTTTTAGTGGGTGGGGAGTGTTTGGGGAATTTTATGTGTGTGCATGTGTCTGGTCTCTGGGTGTCTGTGAATTTCGTTGTATGTGTATATACTTACAATGACAATAAATTATTATTATTATTATTATTATTATTATGATTATGATTATGATTATTATTATTATTATTATTATTATTAAATACATAAATACATAAATAAATAAATAAATAAATAAATAAATAAATAAATAAAATCTATCATGTGCAGAATCCAGGTTCCAAGACCTATTGAAACTCTACTACTACTACTACTACTACTACTACTACTACTACTACTACTACTACTACTACTACTACTACTACTACTAGGGACAGATACTGGCTGAAGTCCTGTTGCTTAGCATAGTAAGTCACAATTAGAATAGGCCCATTTGAATCAGTGGAACTTGCAAAGCTGACTCACCAAATCCCCACTAATTCAGTGGGCCTCCTGTTTCATGACTTTCAACACTAAGTAACAGGAATCCAGCTTTCCTTTGGTCTTTCAAGCAAATACAGTGGTGCCTCACACAGCGAGCTTTATCTGTTCCAGATTAACCCTCGCTGTGTGAAACATCGCTGTACGGAAGAAAAAAGCCATTGGAATGCATTAAACTTAGTTTAATGCGTTCCAATCGGCTGATTTACTCACCGTACAGCGATGTTCCTCTATGGCCGGCAGCCATTTTCGCGCCCTTCCCTCGCTTAACGAGGGCGCGAAAACCCTGCGTGCGGCCATTTTGGAGCTTCCGGCGGCCATTTTGTAGCCGCGGAACAGCTGATCGGCGGGTCGCAAAGCGAAGGTCGGTAAGCGAACCGCTTACCGTCCTTCGCTCTGCGATTTTCGCCCATTGGGGCCGTCGCTCTGCGATCGCATTAGCGATCGAAACGTCCCCGTAGTGCGAATTCATCGCTCTACGTGGAGCTCGTTGTGCGAGGCACCACTGTACTGACTTCAGCCAAGTCAACCCTAACTACTGCATGGCACATCAACTCCCACACTATCCTAGCAAGCATCCCCAAGTCAGGTCTCCAAGTTGTGTGGTTTTCTAGGCAAATAGTAAGCAAGTGCACTCCACATTACCTCAGTAATAGGCAGAGGCAGTGCATTCAGGAGGTATGCTGTATCGCACTGCCAAACTTACTTTGGGATCTGACCTCTTGTACAGGAACCAGGTTTTTATTCTCTGAATAGGTGCCCATAACCAAACAATTAAGCCATGGATTATGGTTGGAACACAACTTTGTGAAAAAGAAATGCTACTTGTAAGTGAATAAGCAAGGTGAAGAAACAGTAGAAAGCTGCAGCTCAGTATAAAACAACAGATTTTGGATGTGATTTTCAGAATTTGCTGCCCCTACTTACTCCTGAGTTTAAGTTCTAAAATGATAAATGCTTTCTTACCACCATCACATTTTTGCTAGATGCATAGTAAGTGAACTTTATTTTCCCTCTTTGACAGGCTTTATTGTGGTACCCTGGTGCACAGATTGTACCATGAACTTAAATCAGCATCTACACCAGAGGATCTGCTCAGTGCATCTCCAAAGCTGTACCAGCTTTATTGCAGAATGGTACATGTGGTGAAAGATGCAGCACCAGCGGACTCCTTCCAGAAGAAGTCAAAAAAACATAGGAAAAAGAGCAAGCAAACCTCTGATCATGTGATGCATGAAAAAGAAGGGACTCCATTAGCAGCACTGCCTTCGAGCAGTATTAACAACAGATTTGCAACACTGATGGTGGACAACTAAAAGCACACTATATTAGAAACAAGTTCTGATAGTAATGTATTTCTGTTTGAACCTGCAAAGTTCTTTCTCAGTCTCAGAGGAAATGTAAGGAAGCCTCCAATACTGTTATGCTTAATTGGTTGTTCTTACTGGCACCTGATTTTTGGTAGCTTACATACATAAAACCCCTTCTTGCCTTCCAGCAGTACAATTGTGGCAAGTAGCCTCAGAGTAGAAAGTTATTTATTACTATCCTGTCTTTCTCCCACAGTCCTATGGCCAATACACAAATCCCTATAAAAACAGTAGGCTAAAGCAGTGGTTCTTAACCTTGGGTTACTCAGATGTTTCTGGACTGCAACTCCCAGAAGCCTTCACCACCAGCTGTCCTGGCTGGGGTTTTTGGGAATTGCAGTTCAAAAACACCTGAGTAACCCAAGGTTAAGAACCACTGGGCTAAAGTATACTGCATTCATGCGTTACTCACTGATGTTCACTACATTACTTATGTTTTTGAAATGCTCATGCTCTCAGTCCCCCACTGCCTAAGTTTGTAGGTTTTAATGCAAATAAAATCTAAGAAATTTTGGCAATAATTGCTATAGATATTGAACATGAAAATAGATGCTGGTAGGATTCACTGTCTTACCAACAGAGCTCTTGGCAAACTATCAGCTTCAAATCCTATATCCTTTCCCTTGCAAATGGCATTTGAGTCATTAACCTAACTTTGACGAAAGGTAGAGAACAAAATTAAAGTGTGCAATCGGTCAGTCCACATAATTTAAGTTTATGCAGTTTATAATTCCTAAAAAGATATAGAACCTGGCTATTTCTTAGAGTCCTTAGCCCCTCCATGTTTATTAATTCCATTAAATAGTGGAAGGCACTAATTCTGTCTCTTCAAACTGTTGAACTACTCAGTGTTTTTGTGGCTTTTATTTGAACTGGGTAACTAAACTTGAACCAGCAGTCGTCAAAATGAAGGGACCAACTTTTATTAGACCAGTATCAGAAAATACTGCCTTCAGGCTAATTAACATGCTTCAGTGTGCACTGTCAAATGGCATGTTACACGTATCATAAGAAAATCAGCAAAAATTTATTTTTGTGCAACTGTAAAATGCCAATATCCTCTGATCATGACTAAGACAAAATAAAACCTATAGTTCTTAAACATGAAATAGGGTAGCATCTAAATAGCACTGTGCTTTAGCAGAAAATACAGTCCTGTATAATATGCATACATCGAGAGCCAGTTTCTTCTTCCTGTGGACCATGCTGTTATTGCTGGGAGGACCTCCAGTGATCAGCAACTGGTCTTCCTGGATCCAGGGGGATGTAACAATAAAGGGGAAAACCTTTTGTGCATACAGAGCATAAGCATTCCTTTGCATCAAGTAAAAGGAAACTGGAAGACAGTATCCACAGTTTATAATGAATGCTCAAGATTTCTCATATTGCTTACACCAAAGAATTACTTGAAACTTTGTTTTTCAAGATGTTCATCCATTTCTACCAAATGACACTCCACATATTAGTAACATACAAGCAAATTGTAATAGAAGCACTTTTCCAGAAAAATTAAGCAATATACTTCAAGTGTAGTCAGGCTCTTAAGAGCCCCTCAAAAATGCTATGCTTGATCTTTCCAAAGGCTTATTTTAAAAAGTAGAAAGAAAAGCCAAGGGCCACAATGAACACCATGACTTTAAGCTCAGTTCCTTTTGGCCAAGATTTGATGTTATAATGTAGTTTGTCTGGGACTCCTACTGCTGAATGTAGGAAGACAAACATATTTGGTTTAAAGCTAGTCACTCACTATTAATTGTGAAGTGTTTACAGTTTAGAAAAGCAGAAAGTTAGTTATAATCAAATAAGTCTAGATCACTGCAGAAATGGAAAAAAACATTCACACATAAATTTCCAATTTGTGATCTGCTTCATTTAAAATTATCGACATACACATTCACACGTTTTAGAAAAGCAAACATTTACTTCAAAATTGCAGTATAAGCTTTTCAATCACAAAAAGAAAGAAAAGACAATGATCTGACAGTGGTCACATCCTGTGCAAAGATAGGATATAAAAAAGGTAGCACAAGGTACACATTGCAGGATAATGTAAATAAATACAGAAACTGAAATATGGCACCTCTTGCAACTCCTCTATATCAGATGGAATGCCTCAAATATTTAATAGTAAAGTCCCACCACCACCATAAAAGTTTTTTTAAATAAAAACTAGAATTCTTTTTCTAATACATGTTTCTATACACATATATCTCTTAAGAGCAAAAAGGTGGGCAAGACGTTTGACATTTGTTTCTTGTGAAAGTAACCTCTTACACCTAGAAAGTTCCATTCAGTCTGAAAAGTAAGTTTTCTTTGAAGAATTTTTTTTACCAAAGTTGCATAATTTTGTTTATTACTCCCTCAGATGGAAGTTTAGAATCAAACAGTCTGTAAAATTACCAGTGTTCATCATCCATCAGTGAAAGGAGGACTTGTCAAAAGCCCTTTATCTTCTCATTTTACTTCCTCCTATGTAGGACAACAGTTTCTAGTTTTGCAAACAAAGAATGTAATGTGCATCATACATCAAGAAAAGATGTTAAAGATGATGATCTGCCATGTTTCTGAGTCTTCTCCCTGCTTCTTTCAACCTTCTTTATAATCTCTGCTACTATACACACCAAGGAGGTAAGGCCCAGGAGAAACAGCAAATCTAAAAACAAGACATAGTAAATTTACTATTCTTAACAATAATCATGACAAATACAAGCAATATGATGTTGGCTTTGAGCTAGGAAAAGAGATAAAATTCCAACTTTGTCACTTAGGAATTTGATTTTTTTATTTTTATTTTTATTTTTTATTTTTATTTTTTTTTTGGCAAGCTGATGTTTTAACACCAAAGATTTCATTTTTAGTGAACTATTTTAGAAATGTAGCACTGGACTATTTTTATGTAGATAATTTACAGCTTTCCCATTCTGATGACTCTCGTAGTCTCCCAAATAAATCAATGCTTTTGCATTAATGTGTCTCAGGTGCAATCATCTTTCTGAGACTACTGAGTTCTCAGGAAGCCGAACTTTATACATTATCAGGAGATGGTTAGTGTTGTTGAAAAGAAACTAAAGAGTCATTTTTAAACTGCTTGGCATTTGTAAATAAACAATGAGGACTCTTGAATTTGCATGTTTTCTTCTCCCTGTCTAGATATCAATACATGTTTTTAGCATTTATTTTAGACAAACCATAGTCTGCCATTCTATCTACAGTAGAAAACTATGGTTGGTGCTTGTCATGCAGACCAGGATATTACAGAAATAACTTGTACCAGGAGAATACAGGGCCAGAGAAAGATGAGGAAATGGCTGCAGGGATCAAGTACTGGGAACACGCAAGTCCATATGGTGCAAGGAAAGGGGGCTTCCATAAATTGCCAACTACATAAAGAAACCTACTACAAAATATAGACCAATACACAGAGATGTTTTCATGCTATATGTAAATTTTATGTATTCGTACATGTTCTACTTGCAATCACAATACACCAACAAAACTCCAGCCTACAAAATCAAATAAGAAAATATTCTTTACCTAGTACACGTAGACTCTCTGTCTGAAAAACCTTCTGAAGAGGAGGGAAGTAGATTACCAACAGCTGCCCCATTATAGATCCAAGGACCGCGTAACAGAACATTTTGTTGCTGCAGAGTCCAATCTCAAACACAGATTTCGTCTGTAAGTTTAAAAAAAATGCTATTCTGATTGTTTTCAATGGCTTGAAATTAAAATTTTCACACTAGAGCTGAAAGGATTGATTAAAATGGTATAGTATATAATACTATAGTATATAATATATAATTAATTTTCTTAACTTTTTGGTAGGTTTAGTCACTTCGATTTGAACTATGTTAAATTTTGAGAATTTTTACAGGCTATCTAAATGTTTTTAAGATACATGTTGTATGCCTTTCAAATGCAGGTCACATACCTGAGATCTGGAACTCAAAGCATTGAACATGTCAAAAAACACAAAGCAAGTGAAGGTCATTGTTGTATCTCTGGGTGTTATGACATTGTCTCGTAGCTGTCAAAATAAGGATATGCAATGAATGATATTTTCTGCCACTCTACAATAAAGAACTTTAAATTAATCTAACATATGAAGTCATAATGCTACAGAACCTGTACTTTCCTATCCAAATTTGGAAAAATCTCAAATGGCACATCCAGTCTCCGATGAGTTTTGACAGGAATGTAAGTTCATTCATCACCTCTGTGCAGTTTTAGTGTCTCTGCAGTGCCTACAGCTTTTCCCAGAAATCTAAAAATAACATCCTGGCTTTCTCATAGCATATCTTTGTATCATTTTAAATTCACAATGTACATGTTTCTATCTCAGACCATAATCAGACTGTATATAATCTTTAGTTATATACATACACTAAGCACCAGAATATCTCTATTAATTTTAGTTGAGTTTTAGAGCACTGTCTATGTGGCAAGACAATTCTGCTGGAAAACCTTCTCTTAAGTTTCTCTGAGCTGCAACTTAAAAATGATGCTGCAAATAGTGAATAAATTTCACAGCCTTACAATTTCTACAGTGTCCTGAGGGAAAAGCAATAGCACTTAAAGCTGGTTTAGTATTGTAAAACTGATCTTCTCACATAGTGGGCAAACCCTCTTAGGAACATGAAATTAATTTCATGCTTTATAACACAGTCATATTTGATGCACTTTAAAGTTTGCAGTGACTGGTATGTAAGAAATACACTAAAAACAGACACATTATTGTCATACCTCTCTCCAGAAGACAAACAGCGTTCCACATACAATAATAAGAGATGAAACTAGTATTTTAACAATTAGATTTCTGGTCAAAATGCTGTCCTTGACATTTCTTGGGGGTTTCCGGATAACATCTTTGTCCACAGGCTCAACTCCAAGACTAAAAAAAAGCAGTTTTAAAAAAAGTTTGAATTTATTGATGTAGCATAAAATAAGGAAAACAGTAAATAATATTTATTTATTTATTTATTTAACTTACATGCCGCCCACACTATCCAAAGGTCTCTGGGCGGCTTACAGCATTTAAAATACAATAAAAAGGCAAAATAAAAGGGCAAAATAATTAAAATGCATTTAAAATATATATTCTAAAAATTGCCATCAGACCTATAGGTGATATTATTTCAGTTAAAAGCCATTTGGAACAGCCAAATGTCATCAACGTTGGCGCCAGATGGATTTCAGTCGGAAGGGCATTCCATAGTCTGGGGGCAGCTGCCGAGAAGGCCCTTTGTCTACAAGCTATCCCTCTTACCTCTTTGAGGGATGGCTCTTTCAAAAGGGCCCCCTGGTTAGATCTTAACTGCTGGGTAGGTTCATATGGAAGGAGGCGGTCCTTCAGGTATCCAGGGCCCAAGCTGTTTAGGGCTTTATATGTTAAAACAAGCACTTTGAATTGGGCCCGGGCAGCAACTGGTAACCAATGTAAATTAAACAGAATCGGCTTGATGTGATCTCTAGCAGCTCCACCACTCACCAGCCGCGCAGCTCGATTCTGGACCAGTTGCAGTCGCCAGACCGTCTTCAAAGGCAGCCCCACGTAGAGCGCATTGCAATAATCTATACGAGATGTTACCAGTGTGTGTGTAACTGTCATGAGACTCCGTTCGTCCAGGTAGAGCCGCAGCTGGTATAATTTCCGCAGCTGAAGGAAAGCGCCTCTGGCCACCGAGTCCACCTGGGCTTCCAAAGTTAGACTGGGGTCCAGGAGCACTCCCAGGCTGCGGACCCTGTCCCTTAGGGGGAGTGTAACCCCATTCAGGGCAGGGAAATGGCCCTCCAACCTGTCCGGTGAAGCACCCACTAACAGCACTTCCGTCTTGTCTGGACTGAGTTTCAATTTATTAACCCTCATCCAGTCCATTATCAGGTCCAGACACGAGTTCAGCACAGAAACCGCCTCACCTGGATTGGTGGAAAACGAGAGGTAGAGCTGAGTATCGTCAGCATATTGCTGACTCCTCAGCCCAAACCTCCTGATGACCTCTCCCAGTGGTTTCATGTAGATGTTAAACAGCATGGGGGACAGTATTGAGCCCTGAGGAACCCCATGACATAAATGCCATGGGGCAGAGCAACTGTCCCCCAGCACCACCCTCTGGACACGGTCAGCCAGGAAGGAGCGGAACCACCGTAGAGCAGTGCCCCCAACTCCCAACCCAGCCAGCCTATCCAGAAGAACACCATGGTCGATGGTGTCGAAAGCCGCTAAGAGGTCCAGGAGTATCAACAGGGTCACACTCCCCCCTGTCTCTCTCCCTGCAAAGGTCACCATACAGAGCGACCAAGGCAGTCTCTGTACCAAAACCAGGCCTGAAATCCGATTGAAATGGATCCAGAAAATCCGTTTCATCCAGCAGCGCCTGGAGTTGCCCAGCCACAACCCGCTCCAACACTTTGCCCAAATAAGGGAGGTTTGCTACTGGTCGGTAGTTAACCACCAGCCTTGGGTCCAGGTTAGGCTTACCACCTCTTTCAAGGTGGTAGGGACCACTCCCTCTCTCAAAGAGGCGTTCACGTCCTCCTGGACCCAGGTGCGAACCCCCCTGGCAGATCTTTCAATTAGGATGGGCAAGGGTCAAGTGGAGTGGTAGTAGGACGGGCAGATCCAAGCACCCTGTCCACATCCTCAATACTCAATATAATACTCAATATACAGTTGTGTTCAAAATTATTCAACCCCCACTGAAATGGAATGTTTTGGCCATTTTGACATTGATTTTGATCATTCAGTCATCTTGCTTACATTTACATGAAAGAGGCACTTGTAGGTCAGAGAAATATAACCTTAAGTTTATAATGAAATAACCACAAATGTCTTTTCTGTGCTCACATCATTATTAGTTTTTATTCAACCCCCAAGTGACATTCAATCTTAGTACTTAGTACAACATCCTTTTACAGTTATAACAGCTTTTAAACGTGAAGCATAGCTTGACACAAGTGTCTTGCAGCGATCTACGGGTATCTTCGCCCATTCTTCATGGGCAAAAGCCTCCAGTTCAGTCAAATTCTTAGGCTTGCGCACTGCAACTGCTTTCTTTAAGTCCCACCAGAGGTTCTCAATCGGATTTAAGTCTGGTGACTGCGATGGCCACTCCAAAATGTTCCAGCCTTTCCTCTGCAACCATGCTCTAGTGGACTTGGAGGTATGCTTGGGATCATTGTCCTGTTGAAAGGTCCAACGTCTCCCAAGCCTCAGGTGTGTGACGGACTGCATCACATTTTCATCCAATATCTCCTGGTACTGAAGAGAATTCATGGTACCTTGTACACGCTGAAGCTTCCCTGTACCTGCAGAAGCAAAACAGCCCCAAAGCATTATTGACCCTCCGCCATGCTTCACAGTAGGCAAGGTGTTCTTTTCGTCATATGCCTTGTTCTTCCTCCTCCAAACATAGCGTTGATCCATGGGCCCAAACAGTTCTAATTTTGTTTCATCAGTCCACAGAACACTATCCCACAACTTTTGTGGTTTGCCCACATGACTTTTGGCATACTGCAGTCGACTCTTCTTATTCTTGGGAGACAGCAAGGGGGTGCGCCTGGGGGTTCTGGCATGGAGACCTTCATTACGCAGTGTGCGCCTTATTGTCTGAGCTGAAACCTCTATACCCACATCTGACAAATCTTTTTTCAGTTCCTCAGCAGTCACACGGGGACTTTTCACCACTCTACGCTTTAGGTAGCGCACAGCAGTCGAAGTCAGCATCTTCTTTCTTCCACGACCAGGTAGCATTTCAACAGTGCCCTTTGCCTTGAATTTGCGAATGATGCTTCCTATGGTGTCTCTTGGTATGTTTAACTTCTTTGCAATCTTCTTATAGCCATTGCCCTTCCTATAAAGACAAATCACCTCTTCTCTTGTCTTCCTGGACCATTCTCTTGACTTCACCATGTTTGTAACCACACCAGTAAATGTCTAGAAGGAGCTGAGTATCACAGTCATTTTAAAGCTGCCTAATTGGTGCTTATTATGCTTGATAGGTGCTCGGTGACATCCACAGGTGTTTTCAATACCTGATCGAAAACACCTGAATGAACCTCTCTTCTTCAGAGTGGTAGTCTTTAAGGGGTTGAATAATTGTGGCAATGAAGAAACCACAAAAGAAACATTTACTACTGTATTACATAAACAATTGATGTTATTTTAGTTGCATTTGGTTCTTTAAAACGTCCTTGTAGGATTTCATTCTGAATACAATTCCAAATGTACACTATAGTCCCTAAACCCCTTTACAGCATTGGGGGTTGAATAATTTTGAACACAACTGTAAGTTAAATATTTGCCAGAGCATCCCAAAGATAACTTCATCTCAGAGAACTTGATCCTAAAATAGCTGCCCTTAACTGACTTCAACAGAACCTAAGTGTGACTAACTTAAATCAATATCTGAACTAATTCTTTCCAACCCAACAAAGGTTGTCCTGACCTACACGACAAATTTCAGTGTAAATATTGAAAAGTGCTCTCAACAGTTACTCTCAAAGTCCACTGCACACTACTTGTGATTGCAAATGCCCTCAAAGTATAAGCATAGACATTATCAGTACATCTACTTCTGGTTGTTATTTTGACAATTGAACAAAGGATCCTAACATTATTTTTTTAAAATGCTAGCAAAGTACTGACTTAATATTTGTTGGATTAAACCGAAGGAATGTAGAAAAGAAGATTTCAAAAAACCAACTCTGATTTTTCACAAGGAATATAATTAAACAATTATTTTATAAAATAGAACATTTTCTTTTTCAAGCAGGCAATTTCACACACAATTCTATCAAAATGCTAACCCTTGCATTAAAGTATTAAATGTGAACCATCTGTAAAATCCTATTAATATTTCTGGAAAGTGGTATAATCTCCAACACTGTAAGCAGCAGCTTCTTGAAAATTGTGTTCCTACAGAGCTATCAGGAAGTCTATTCACACAATTTCCAGATTACTTCCTGATTTGAAGGTAAACAGCTGTATTTTAAATTGCATCCAAAGCTGTCTTGAAGAAGACATGTTTAGATCATTTTTAAAATATAGTGATCTACTCTGCTAGAGAAATATCCAACTTCAAAGACCAAAAGTCCCATTATTCTTCTGGGTAATCTTGCCATTGGGACACGTTACAAACCGATTCCACAATGTTGGTGAATTTAAAATGTAAATTGTCTATATAATAAAATGATTAAAATGTTGGACTGAAATCTTCATATAATCATTTTTGTTGGTGCATTTTTATATTTTTATATTTTATATTTTCAAAAGGCCACTCTCTGAATATTTTATGCCAAGAGATTAACCTGTGGCAAGTTTCTTGTGAAACAATTCTCTCAACACTATGTAGTGGTGCAGCTAGTTATGAGAAGATACTATTCACAAGAACGAGGTGGCAAATGTAAATATGGCTGCCAACAAATCATTTTATTGCTATAAAACAGCTATAAATGCAAACCGAAAAATTCTTCTACAGACTACAGTGGTGCCTCGCTTAACGATTGCTCCGCTGAGCGATGAAATTGCTTTGCGGTGGACTTTTGGCCATCGCTGGAGTGATCGCTTAGCAATGTCCCCTATGGCTAAAATTCACTTTGCGATGATTGCGGGGAAGCGATCATGGCAAAGCAAACTTTTTTAAACAGCTTTTTAAATGGCCGCCGCAAAAACAAAATGGCCACCACTGTTTTGCCTCGCTTTAGAGGCACTCAAAATGGCCACCGCTATGGAGGAATTTCGCTTTAAGGTAAGTTTTTAGCCCATAGGAACGTATTAAACGCGTTTTAATACATTCCTATGGGCTTTTTAATATCGCTTAGTGATTAAATCACTTAGCGATGTTTTTTCCGGAACGGATTAATATCGCTAAGTGAGGCACCACTGTATATGTAAATAATGAACAAGCAGAACAACAAATACTGTACTGAATTGCATGCTGCAGAGAAAACAGAGCATGCACAAGAATCTGACAAAAGAAATATTTAGTAAGAAATATCCACACAGATTTAAATATGTTTTCTACAACAAAACAACAAAATGCCATACAATTAGCCAAGATTCTTATGTATTGTGTTCACATCAACTATATCACCTCATTATAGGCTTTTAAAAGAATTATCACCTTTGAGCTGGAGGTCCGTCCATGATAATATTGATCCATAAGATCTGCATGGCATTGAGAGGATTAGGAAAGTTCATTAATGTGGCCAATGAGATTAATGTCAATGCAGCTATACTCCTGTTGAAAAAAGTTGTTTTACACAGTCATCAGCAAAGTTTTTTGTTTTTTCTTTCTGGAAAGTTGCTGGTAAACATTTCAAGCAGTGACAAGTTAAAATCCACAAGCATCTGAGCAGCTTTATCAACCATAGACAAAGTTTTTTTAAAAAAATCATGCACATTCTATAGGATGCTGTACCATACAATATTGAGTTGAATCTTAATATCAAATCTAATTTAGCAAGTCAAGCATCCCAGGAATAATTGCTTTTACAGTAAACTTTGTGACTTCTTTGGTTCCCTGATAAGTGAAATAATATTTATTCATTTCAACAGTTGAGCTTTCTCTACCAGGCACATTTTTTTCAAGGGTTTTATTAAAAATCTATAAATGTTTAGACAATTCAGTACCACAAAAATAATTGTTTACCCAATAACTGATATGATTAGATTCTGTTGTCATTTTGCATATAAGGATCCTAAGTGTATACTAGGAGTTACCCAGATAGAACTCTTGAAGTATCGCCTAACTTCTTTGGCTGATATCATTTGCCTTATTAAAAGAACCTATGGTTTCTTATTAGCTTCATACACTAACTTCTATAATGAAAAAAAAACTTTTTTAAAAAAATACTTATGCAAGCACTGGTTTGTTTGTTTTTTTGCAAAAAAAATTAAATAGATCTGGGGAGACTAACGTGACTACACCACTAGTATAATTCGTAACAGTATATTGATACATCAACACCTGGAGGGTGCATGTGAACCCCTCTGTATATCTATTCACCATCCAAAAGAATTTAATTTTTTTTAAAATTATAATTCTCAGAAACTTTTACAAGCAGCAGGTTTTTTTCAAAAGGAGAAGACAGGGCTTTGCTCTAGTGAGATCATTTGCACCATTTTTTTAAAAACTGAACTATTCCCAGCAGGATGTTTATAATGCCCAGGGGGTTCCATGGAGTCAAAATTGGCTTCCAGTCCCATTGAAGTTGTCTACCCCAATCTAAACAAACAGATAGATGTTTTAAGCACTCACATCTCTGGTTCAAACCAGTTCAACACACAGAGTTCATATTACAACTAATTCAATAAAGGAAATAATTCAATGTGGAAAGAAGAATAGGGTCAGCCAGGTTTGTAAACTGGGCATGGATGCAGCAGCCTTCCCATTTCCCCCCACTCCCCCCTGTTTTTTGTATTCAGCTTCTAAACATAGAGGTTCCATTTAGTTGTCATTAGCTGTCTCCTATGGTCAGATCAAGTTGTGAGTAAAGTTGTACCCCTCTGATTTTCTGAGATACACGCACCATTTCAGCAAACGCAACAAAAAGAAAAAGTATTATCAAAGTTCTAAAGTGTAAGCTTTTATGAGCTAATGCACATTACTAGATGCATGAAAGCTTATGCCCCAAATATATATTTTTGAATTTTTAAGTGATATGAGATGTCAATGTTTTCTCCCTAGGTATTAGCAGCTCGGCAGATAGTAAGTATTTTCATGCCTTTTAGTGTCTTAAGTAATTAAGGAGAGTGTTTCTAAGGTGGTAAATGGAATCAAAATTTAAAAAAATTAAAAATAATGATAGACTTCAGGTATTTTTGGAGTGCCTTCCATGTACTATTAGATCTTTGGGCAATCTACAATACGTAAATCACCAAGGAGTTCTGTTTAAATATAATGACAACAAAATGACTTTCCCCTCCCTTAATTTAAAAAATTGTAATAACCAGAAATAGTATTTTTTTCCCCTCTGTGTGTTTTTGATACCGATTGTGCTTTTGCATTGGGCTCTGATTAATGATGCTCAGTGTTCTGGTTTTAAAAAACAACACAGCAGATCTTCCAATGTGACATCTGTCCACTGCACCATATACCACAACAACTAAAAAAGCAGATCCATCAAGATCCCTATTTCTTATTTAACTCTTCTTGCTACAATGGCTGAAAATGTGTGGCATACTAGGCAGGGAACACTATCACAGATTTATGGACTGAAAAGCCTAAAACCATTTTACTACATTTTCATTCATCTCCTAATGTTTAGTATAAAGAATAACACATAAATGTTCATTTCATGTAGCAAAAGGGGGGCAGATATTTTGCGCCGTTATCTTTGCATAATTATACTTCATTTCTTAGCTGACTATATATTATGCTGAATTTGTTTACTATATTTAGACTTATGCTCAGAGAAGCTTGTGTAGTTATGGCAGAAAGTTAAATATTGTGCCACTTATAAATTTCCAAATTCAATTTATATCAAAATTGGTTAAACAAAATTTGTGTGCAGGTGATCAAATAAAAGTCAATGAGAAGTTGCCGACATTGGGCTGCAAAACTTACGTGCTAAGCTGAAATCTAACAAAATTTTTAATGTTATTATAAATTCCTTTACCCTCTTCAATGGCAGACCTGAAACATAAAAAGCAAGGTTAAAATAATTAGAGAGAAAAGAAATCCTAAAAAGGTGTAATATTTGGATGGCATCCTGAAAATACAACTCTTAGGGCAACTGAATTAAGCATTAAAATTACTGTTTCCCTTTTACCACTCTTTCTAAATGAAAGGCCATAAGATAAAGAATATTATAAGCAGGTTTGATGATTTAAGCTGCAGGAGCTAAAGAATACCAATGTCATATAGCTGTAGTTGAACAAACAATTAACCTGAGTAGATCACAAGGGAAGTAATTGGACATTTGCTTAGTTGGTTGATAAACTGTATTTTCCAACTTTGTATTTGCAATGTACTGCAGCAACATGGATCTACACTGTAACAGCAAGAGATTACCGGATACAATATATTTTTCTGACATATTCCACACAAAATATTTTAGCTTGGATCTTATCAGTACCTACTAATCATACTGAAACAGGTTCTAATGTGGGCATTCACTGAAAACCTATATAGAATGTTCACCATTTACATCCACATGTGACATAATTCCTTGTATTAATTTGAACTGCAGTGCCAGAGATGGTTAGGATATTTAAAGCTCAATAACATGGCATTTATGTATTCTAAACAAACAAAAAACAACTATCTAGATCAGGGGTGTCCAACCTTTCACCTTCCCTGGGCCACATTAGAAGATGAAAATTTGGTTTGGGCCGCACATAAATTTGGTTTGGGCCGCGGGGGGGGCAGCCCTAGCCGTCCTCCGTAGCCCCGCTCCAAGTGTGCTTACCGGCAGCTGTGATCTCAGACAGCAGAGGCTGCCAGCTTCGACTCTAGCGGCTTTACGGGGCCGAGAGGGGGTCCACCTATTGACGGGGATGGCGCAATGCAGTCACGCAGCCCCCCTCCCCTCCCCCTCCTTGCCTCTCTCTCCCCCACCGTTGTGACGTGCCCCTGCCGCATTCCGGCCACAAGTGCCAGCAGTGTAACTTGAAGCTTTGGAATTTCTTTAAAAATAAAAAATTGCCCAGGTCAGCATTACGAGCTGACCTGGGCCGCATGCGGCCAGCAGGCTGCAGGTTGGACAAGGCTGATCTAGATAATATAACTGTTGCATAGTATGCGGCATGGGAATTTAAAGCAAACTTACATTATTGTCTGAAAGTCATCATCTACTAGAATCATATCAGCTGCTTCTTTACAAACATCAGTGCCAGTCTGCCCCATTGCAACTCCAATATCTGCAGCTTTCAGTGCTACAGCATCATTCACTCCATCCCCTGTCATAGCAACTACTGCACCATTATTTTGAAGTGACTAAGGAGGAAAAACACAATTGTTTCATTAACTATCACAAGACTGTGATATTACTGTAATATCTTGGATAATAATAATCACCCATAAAATGATCAGTAATCAGGTATATTAAAAGGACATTTCTGATTTCATAGGTGAGTTCTGTATCACAGGATAACTGCCAAAACCTTTGCAGTAAACAAGAAAAAAGAAGCTGAATACTTATTTGAAGTATGTCTCCATAGATTATGGCTTATGCCAGATAAAACCAGTTAGTCAATACAATGTTATAATACACTTTGTTACTTTTCCTGCAACATGCTAACTCAGCTATTATTCCACTACCACCAAGAAACACAACCAGACAAACCAGGGGCATTTTTAACCTCTCAAGAACAAGAACTCACTGGTTCTACTCTTTTTCCCCTTATACAGCCCAAGCCCTAGAGTTTCTCTTTTCCTAGTTTTACTTCTCCATTTGTCTTCAGTATTTCAAATCAAGTACAGAAATGTTTCATAGTGGCTTGAATCATGTTCCAGGGTTCCATCTGACTAAAGTGCGAAGCATCACTCTATCTGTTCTCGAAGGCTTTCACGGCTGGGATTCAATGGTTGTTGTAGGTTTTTCGGGCTCTTTGGCTGTGTCCTGAAGGTTGTTCTTCCTAACGTTTCACCAGTCTCTGTGGCCGGCCACAGAAACTGGTGAAACGTTAGGAAGAACAACCTTCAGAACATGGCCAAAGAGCCCGAAAAACCTACAACAACCATCACTCTATATTTCAGCTGCCCTTTATATTTTAAATTTAAAGTAATATGTAGGATTCCTATTGAAAAGCCCTAACAGATTTCATCTTAATATTGGATTGCTACTATTAAATATTTATATACCATTTAAAAATTAATAATAACCATTGTGTTCTGTCGAGTCAATTCTAACTTATGGTGACCCTTCTCAGGATTTTCTTGGTAGAGGGTACTCAGAAGTGATTTACTGGTTCCTTCTTCTAGGGGCACCCTGGGACTATGCAGCTTGCCCAAGGCAACACAGGCTGCCTGGCTCTTCTCCTGGGAGACACAGTGGGGAATTGAACAGTCAGCCTGTGGCCCCACAGATACTTTACTCACTGAGCTATCCAGGCAGCCATTTGAAAATTAGATTTTAAATTAGATACAACTTATGTTGGTTTGAAAAAAACTATAATACATACCTTAACAATTTTCAGCTTGTGTCTGGGGCTGGCTCTGTAGAACACTGCTACCTAAAAATGCAGACATGAGGACTTAACAATGTATTCTCAAAACAAAACTATCCTCATTTTTTTTCCACTAAGGATTGTACACCCATGATAGCAACAGAAGCAGAGGACAAGAAAGGGAATACTGAGAAGAGGGTTCTTTCTCAATTTCTAATATTTCTTCATCCTGTATCCTCTTCCATACTGGGGGGATGTGGCTTACTTAAGCTCCCATCTCCTTTCTTTCCTTTCTCCAAATTGTCAATGGAACCATCGAGATAGGCTTCAATGACAAATTCTGTATTTGCTGGAGCCCAGAACCAAAAGATCTACCACCCCTGCACTGCTGCTATTCTCACTTCTCATGGAAGACTTAAGGTCAGAGGCTGCACTAGGATAAATTGTCTTCTTCCAGGTAGTGGCCGCCTTGCCAAAGTGATTCTCCAATTCTAAAACCAACACCAGGTATTTTCCCCACAAGCACAATTCTGCCAAATGTTCAGTTTCTGAACAAAATTTAACATCAAAGCATCAAGACTAAAACCTAAACAAGAACATACAACTCTTTTGAATGTTTAATCTAGCTCATGTTCAATCTATATGCTTGCTTAACCTAAAGTAAGCATACAGAATAAAATGGGGAAACTGTGGCCCTTCAAATATTGCTAGATTATGAATCCCATCTACTCCAGCTAGCATAACCAGTGGTCATGGATGATGAGAGTTGTGCTTTGATGACATCTGGAAGGCCATAGCTTCTTCATCTTGGTATTAATCCTCTTTCATAAATTCCCTCGAAGACTTACACAAATACTTGACTGCCTTTCTAGAATTACAATTCTCCTATACCACCACACATAATTACTGTGAAATTCCTAATTAGATGGTGTTGTGTGTTAATCAAAATAGGGAATTAGATGTATTAGATATTGTCCAGGTTCCTTCAGAACACCTTGACAGGCTTCTTGAAGGAGGACACTTGTGGCGCAGTGATTAAACTGCAGTACTGAAGTCAAAACTCTCCACAACCTGCGTTCGATCCTAATGGATTCAGGTAGCTGGCTCAAGGCTGACTCAGCCATCCATCCTTCTGAGGTTAGAAAACTGAGTATCCAGCTCACTGAGCAGGGCAATGTGGAGCCTGTATCATTCAACTGTAAACCACCCATAGGGTGCTTTAAGTGCTATGGGGTGGTATATAAGAAGCACACTCTGCTTTCTTGGAAAGGAAACCTGTTCCCCAACATTACTGTGGAAGAGTAATTACAGAAGTACTCCCCCAAAAGCACCAGCAGGTTTTCCTTTTTGCAGTCAGTCATGCACTCTTTCCAGAATTGGGACACACAACAGATTGTGCACAGAACATTCCACCATAATGGAAACACTGATGCATGATTGAACTTGAATCTGCAGTTTTTTGTTCAAAGGATTTTTGACTTGGAATAATTAAAAAGAACCAAAGCCTGGTAATTCACTAACCTGAGTTTTCTCTACCCAACCCACCTCCCCCCAGTTCAAACTAACCTTTGGTGCTATTTGTGAAAGCTGTTGTATATCCAGTGTGTCTATTTCTTCACCCGAGATTGACTGAGAATTTTTGGAGTATAACCCCAAGCGACTAGCTAGCAAAGAACAAAGAAAAGTTATTTTGTCAAATGTTGCACACTCAAAAAATATAACAGGGCACATCCAAATGTAAGTATGTAACATTCTATATTATTTCCTTGTTTTATTTTTTCATGTTAACAAAGCTGAAATAAAAATACGTGCTAGACCAGAGCAGCTATACTGTACAGCTACCATAACATTTTCCCATCCCCATACAATGTAGCAAAGCTCATGGCATGTTTAGTTTTTAAAAATTCTTCTTCAGTACAGTTAGTAGCTATATTATATGCTCATGGTCTTAAGCGAATAAGAAGTGTGAGAAGAGTATAAGATGCATATACCCCTTCAAAATCGGAAGATGGAGGTTACCATGAAGGTTCTTTCTATTCTGATAACCTTTGACAACCAAGCTGTGTTGTTACAAATAGAACTCCAAAGGCATTTAGCTTCTGCAGACAATTGCTGCTATCTTGGTTTTGGAGATCAGACTACAGCAAGAGCCACAGGCAGCCCTGATGCTTCAGTAAAGACAATATAATACTTAGAGACCAACCATTCCTAGGAAAAGCTACAAGCTTTTATAAAGCCTGCCTGCAGTAAATGTTCATGGAATAATGAAGGCAACACAAGATTCCTTCCTTCCTGAGTAGAAAATGACATTTTCTATTAGAACAGTAAGAGCTTACATATGGCATCTCACAATATAAATTGCTATTCTATATGCAAGAGGCAAAAGTTTAAAAAAAACTGTTATTATATGCTGTCAAGTCACATTTGACTTATAGTGACCCTAATAGGTTTTCAAGGTATGTGAGATATTTAAGGAGTGGTTTTACCAGTGCCCTCTTCCTCTGATGTGTTTTCATGGCCGAGAAGGGATTTTAACCCAAGTTTTCTGAGTCCTAGTCCATCAACTATGCCACTACATCATCTCTCAGTATAAAAACAGTTCAAATGAATTAACTTTACAATGGTTTCAGTCCAGAAGTACCAAATACAATGCCTTTACTCTATTTCTTCAACTCATGAGCAAGAATGTATTAAAGTGCGGGCGCATGCATACACATACACACAAACTGTTGGCCAAGATCCAATAAACTGCTTAGGATCATGCAGGAACCTGTATTTACCCACTGGGATGTTTGAGTATGAATTGGTGATTCCCATAGTATTATTAGACTTAAAACTGCTCTCAAATTCAAAAGCACCTTGCCATACACCAGGGGTTGCTTTTCCACTAACAAAATTTGAAAAAAAAGAATTATTGGGCACTTGTAATTGTTCTTACATCTCTTTGGATCCCAGCGTGGATTCCAAAACTTGCAGAAAAACTGTGTTTTCCATAAATTACTGGGAAAGCAATTACTAACTCAGTATTTCAGAGAATGAAAATATTCAGTCATACCAATAGCTACAGCAGTTTCTTGTGAATCTCCAGTAATCATTTTTACTGCTACTCCTGACGTGATAAGTGCAGTCACAGCTTCTTTTACACCAGTTCTTGGTGGATCAATAATTCCAACCAGGCCAAGGAAGGAAAGCTGTCCAAGCTCAGGACCAGATGCTATGGCCAAGACTTTCAAAGAAACAACAAGAGTTTAGCTTTAAATCAGAATGCTATAGATAATCCTTGCCAATCCCTGCAAAACTATTTAACTAAATACATTTATAAGAGAGCACCTTTCTTCCAGAAGTAAAGTAACCTTCACAGATACTTCTGTACCAGACTGCACAGAAAGAAAAAAGCTTCCCAAAAAAGAATATCATTTTCACAACTGAATATAATGTAACTGATTATGTGACTGATATGATGCGTTTTTCCACCACAGAAACTGAGGCAAGTGTACACTAGTACAAGATCTTCTTTTCCTCTTATTCTCTAGAAGTTTTGTAATGTTAAGAATTCACTCTGCTCTTTTCATCCTGAGTTAGATCCAGAAAAGGCTACAAATTTGTACCTATTCGTCCAAGAACATCTGGAGGCTCAAGGTTGGGGACCACTGGTCTAGAGGACCACTCCCCTTGAAAGGATGTATAAAACTACTTTCAAAAGCCTGTATATTAGCATACTAATCTCAGCTGGAACTTTCAAAACTTCATGTTGCAATTAAAAATTACATCAAAATATGTGTTCTTATTTTAAAATATGAAAGTTAAGTACCAGTGTCCATATCGTGTGAAAGAAACATGACCCATCCAAATGTGAGAAAATGAAAAGTCTTATTTGCAGCTTTTTTTAAAACTGCTCACATTGAGCACAGCAACTAATTAGTTCTCAAAGCCTAGCTTTTGAATGCAACAACAATACTGGTATATGGTATTACCTCTAAGTCCTGCAGAGCCCATGGATGCTTTCTCTTGTAGATAAAGATCTCTTTGTTGTTGGCTAAGAGGTAAGTTATGTCCTTTGCTATTGTATGTTGTACAATATCGAATCACCTCCTCATAGGCACCTTTCATGAAGCAAATCTCTGGTTTATCCTAAAAGAATAAACTTTTTAGCACATTTTAGCTCTGTCCTCTGCCTCAACTCTCTCATTATATAACTTCAAAGCCTTTATTTAGTTTTCCAGTAATCATTTCTAATCAATATATAGCTTGCTGCTCTTATGGAGCCAAACCTATTTCTCACATAATTCACTATACAGTATAAGCCATATAACAGTCCCATCTGATGGGTTCTCAGATAAGACAGAATTTTATTCCCGATTGTTCATTGTGTATATAAACAAACATATGCATACATCTAGTCTGCAGAAATACTGCTCCACCATCTAAATCAATCACCAGGGTTTGAGAAACCCAAGAATACGTGTTAATGCAATATTTAAAACTATCATTTCCATTCGCTAAAATGTTCAATGATGCTGCCACTGTTTCTGCAAGGAGGCTAAGACCTTTAAAACACCTACTGGATATGCTAACTAGCAAAATGATTTTAAACACAAAGCCAAGATCTATTTTAATCCAGTGCAGCTATGCTGGATGAAGTGGCATACTGTTGCAAGACCAAAGTGGGCTGGCATGATTTTCACAACATTTATTTTGCAGTTTTACAGAAGAACAGAGCTCCGTAACTGCATAATAAAACTCAAGGGATATTGGTGAGTATTTAAAGAAAGACTGCAGAAAACATACCTGTTGTGTTCTATGTACACACTTAACAGCCATCCATTTTTGCTCAGAACTGAAAGGATATTCTGCTTTTCTTATGTAGTCCTGCTGTATTCCATCCAAACCCATCTATAAAAACAAAGAAAACAGTTGATTCAATCCACTCCTTTTGGAGTCAGAGTATCCATACACAATCTTAAATTCTTTTATTCTACTAGACCACAAATATACCTCAACCTACTTGTTCTTAGTTGACATAAGTAGTACTCGACAATCATATTTAGATAGGAATACAGGTACAAAGAACTGTCCGACTGGTTGCATGTACAAAGATATGGCTTCACAATACAAAATTGAATGGAACCCTTCCGGATATACACTTAGCTATCAATCTGCATCATTTTTGTAATTTCTTATGACAGAAAGTACACCCATTTTTCATAACAGCCCTAAGTTAACAATTAAGCTTGATTTATTTAGCTTATCTTACTATCAACTGTGTTTATAGCACTTTTTGTCAATTTTTGAGAACTATAATTAGAATTTTTGTAATGGTCAATGTATCAATTATCCTGGCAAATCCTAGATGCTCAACCACTGCCATAGAGTTAATCCACACAGAATAACCCTTTTGTGAAATAGTGAAAGGGAACTCACATTCTAGCAGAGCTCAGACAAAGCATTCTGAAGGGGTCTAATGAAGAGCTCCCTACAAGTGCCTACCCAAAAGCTGACTTGAAGGCTGCTCTTCTTAATGTCTTGTGAAAAGTAAATATAGTCAACAATTGTTGTCACAGTATTTCAAACTTCCATAGAAAGGATCAGGATTAAACTGCACCTCCAAATTACAATCTGGAAGTTGAGTCATGGCAACTGGACTTCTTTCTTATTAGGTTGAAATGTTTTGCTACTTATCCAAGTAGCTTCTTCAGTCTGAGAAGCTACTTGGATGAGCAACGAAACATTTCAACCTAATAAGAAAGAGGTCCAGTTGCCATGACTCAACTTCCAGATAACCTCATATGGATGACTGAGAATTTTCAGATATCCAATTACAGTATTATATAATTTTAAAGGACACAGAAATACCACTTGAGTAGCCAAACATATGCAGCTTTATTCAAAAGTCCTACCAATGATATTCCCAAGTCAGACTACAGTCCTATACACAATGGCCAAGTTGCTGAAGTGTAGTAAACTGCATTTATTTAGTCACAGTTAAAGTAGGTCCATTTGAATGACTGGAACTTACTGAGCAGCTGACTCACTAAATCCCCTTTGATTTAATGGTTCTACTCTACTGTGATTTACTATGCCAAGCCACAGGTTTTGGCCAAAGAATCCTAAAATTCATTAGAGGAACATTTATTTGATGAAATGCAGCTGAAAGTGCATCAAATGAAAAAAAAATCTGACTCTGGCTAGCTCTTTTCTGATATTAAGAAAGTAAAATGATACCTTCAGAGCCTCACAAATAACCAGAAACAGCACACAATTGTCGGAATTTTTAACAAATCTAAAACTACATAATTTTAGTTCAAATTTCTGTCTCACTAGAAAATGTTACTTTTTTGTGTTACTTGTGTGATTCACCTTCCCATGCCTGTTTACCAACAGCCACTGCTACATCAAAGTATGCCAAACCAATTGGATCTTACTTGGCTGACTGGATTATGTGATTACTTGTGTTCTGCACAGTACTGTTACACACCATTACTGTCTCTTTACAGAGCTTTATCTTATGTTCTAAAACTCCTGTCCATGCCTACTCTTGTACTGGTTCTGAAAAAGAAAGGCTTATGCTTCAATATATTTGTTTGCTTGAGGTGCCCAATACTTTCATTTGTGATGTAAAGACACCTACACGTAACTTTTCAGGATACACAGAAAACATTGCTTGTATATCAATAGTTCTCTTATCTTCTAGGTATACCTTCATAGCAAGTGCAATTAAGGCCCCTTCTGTTGGTTTCCCCATTAAAGTGTTGTTTTGAATTACAGCATCATTGCACACACACCCAGCCTGCAGACAAGAAAATAAATTAATGCTAATGTAATAAACAAGTATCCATATTTCAGAAAAAAGTAGAATTTCTATTCAAGAATTTACCTCAACAATTCTGCTAATAGATGGCTTATTAAATCCACGAACAACATCACCATTAACCATAACTTCTCCAAACCTATTATAGCCCACTCCAGTAACCTGAGACAAAACAGATATAAATATGAATTTTACAATGCAACATTTGGTCACTTTTTTCCCATATGCTCTTACAAACAACAGAAAATATGAATTGTAAAATTTTAATCCTCAGAGCTACCTTAACCTGTGTTTGCAGGTTTGTATGATTTGGTGATCAAAACAGACAGGAGTGCTGAGGAAATACCTGACCACTGAGCCTGATGGACTGTAAATGACATTTCCTTCATATGGATAATTTTCTTACAAAAAGATACTAGAGAATCTTTCATTCTGTGAGATATATTCCTGCCATAACTTTCTTTTCCTTTCACACATATGAACTGCCAATGCAACTATTTGCATACCAAAATTTTCAAAACAGTTTCCACATTTAGGACACCACAACCTGAAAAACCCTCTAGCATTTCCCTTGTTGGATACCAGCAACACATATATGGTTCAGAAGAAGTCTTCAAATGGGCATTAAATTTGAACAGTTTTCTCTTAGCAACATCAATCATACAGAAATAGGTCTTGGATTCAGAAGTTCTCAGAACCATCCCATGTGTTGTAAATAAACAGTATCTATTCATCCATGTTCTTACCATTTACTACATACCTCAGCATGTAGCCCATCTGCTGTAAATATATGGGTAACAGTCATTTCATTCTTTGTCAGTGTACCAGTTTTATCTGAACAAATCACATTGCAGCAGCCTGAAAAATATGAATCAGGTAATCAGACAAAGCTTATGATATAATGAGGCCAAATAATGAAATTCCCAAATCCCAGGATATTAGAAGAATATCTGGCTAGCCAAAGCACGAGAAAGGATAATAAAGCCATCTACCTCTTTGTAACCCATTCATCACACTTCTTTTCTTTTTTGCTAAGCCCAATTTTTGTGCACATTTCAATATGAATCTTGACAGTCCCACAACGCTTCTCTTAGTATTGTTCTATCTGAGCCTGCAATAGATCACTTTTAAATCCTACTGACTGAATAAAATAATTCATATATTTATGCTTATTTCTTTATTATTTATCACTGAATGGCCCTACTTCATTTATTTTTCCAGTTGTTATAGACAAAAGTACATTACAATCCATATTAATGTGAAACAACCAGCAAAAAGAGCAATACAAAAACTACAAAATCATATTATGTCATTTATCCAATCATTCTTACTATATAATCTTAAAGGATTATTAGTAAAATCATCATTAGTAAAAGCCTAACCTCCACACATATTTCAAAAACAGTCTGAAACAAAAATGTTCAAAGGAAAACAAGGTACCCTAATCTCTCTCAAGCAATGAAATTCCATAACCTCACACCCAACACAGAAAAGGGTGTATTTTACAGGGTTTTTTCCTACTAACCTAATTACTCTTCCTTGTGATCACATAATGTTATGGTGTATGAAATATCTTAAGTAAATTGGTCCCAAACTATTTTAGGAGTTAAAGGTTAATAGCAGCATTTACATCTGGACCTAGAAATGAAACAATGGACAATGTTTAAATATCTGACCCCTACAATATTTGGGATGATACATTTTGTTCCAGCTGAAGCTAGCAAACTATCTGCAAACGCAGCCCCAAGAAGAGCACCAAGGACAAATTTGTTTAAGTCATGATTTAAATTTGGAAAAAAAGTTTAAATTTAAATAATCACAAAAGCTTAGTTTTAAAATTTAAACTGTGATTTAAATCAATTTGGTTTAAATCAAATCCGCCCTTATAGCACCCAATGGTACAAATGCTTTTCCAACCAAAATCAGCCTCAAACTTATGCCACTTGTTAGAAATATATTCTGCTTTGGGGCAGGGCAGGAGGAACAGGAAGCTATAAGCATGCATGTAACATGCCTATCGAAGTAAGACACTTATAACATGTTACCCATTCCTGAAAACAAAATTCAGTTATGGAATGTTTTATTCCTTCAGCACAAATGATTTAAGTATGCTGGATATTACCAGGTTATGGCCAAAGCACTATTCTTAATATATTGACAGATTATTTATATTATTTATATTCAAGGTATTTTGTTAGTCATTTACTTTATACAGTTGAGCCTCATAACTCACAGTACATATGTACATTTTTGTATATTTTCTTACCTAATGTCTCAACAATGGGTAGCTTTTTAACAATAGCCTGTTTCTTGACCATTCGCATCACACCAAGAGCCAGCGTTACTGTTACCACAATAGGCAGTCCTTCAGGGATTGCAGCTACAGCCAGGCTATAATTTTGAAAAGGAAACGCTCAGTCATTTCAAAACTACATGGTATGTATGAACACAGAAATGTGTTATCTTTAGGACTGAGTCAAAATGGGGATGGAGGCACATTTCATGAAGAATTCTTCACCTAAAAAACTATTTCCAGTTGTCAGTTCCAAACAAAATAATCCACTAAATGAATGTGACTTATTAAATCAACACATATATAGATTACATTTATTTAATGGTTTATTCTGGTTAGAATTAACAGGAATCGTCTAAATAGGGCAAAGAAGTTGCCTTATCCAGAGTGAGTGCAAGGAGCATTATTCTCATTCTGAGGGCTCTGCAACATCAAGCCTGGTTGGCAAATGCTACACATGTATCATCTGGTTACTTTCAAAGGCAACCTGAACCAACTCTTTCTTTAAAAGTTGTAGCACAGATACAGAATTAGTAAAAAACGATCTACAAAAAAGCAGCAATACTGTATAAGCAGTGGTGATGAACCCACCCCACTGACTCCAAATATTCATGGATGATCATGTGGTACAGCCTTCTTAGTAAATTAATTTCAAATGAGCTAAAAAGATGTATGGTTCTCAGTTTCCTCCTATGTTAAAGAAATGTACTTGGGTAAAAGCAGAATAAGAAGACAATTACTGACTTACTGCTTGATAAGCCTCTATATGTTTGCCGCTGAAAAAGCTAATTAAGTGCCTGCTCACGTTATTTGATCAGCTGTCACTTTGCAGGTATGAACTGTAGACTGCAACATCATTTTATGACTCTTAATTGAGAGAGTAAATTTAAAGAACAAGGTTTCATTAATTCCGTGTTCTGTAGCATGACTTTTTCATCCATTTAATAGATTATGCAGTACACAGCTTACAGTTATCAATATATGCGTGTGCGTGCATGGGTGTATACTTCAAGGGGTTTTGAAGATGAACAAGGGACACCTTACATTATATAACAAATTCAATCAATTCATGCAAAATGCAATTCTACTTCACTATTAAGACCCCACTTGAATTCAACCAAGTTTCTAAGACTGCAGCAATTGCTTTTAAAGCGGAAGAAAATGGCCATGCTCTAGAAAATTAGACAGACAGCTGGTACTTTATGACAGCCCAAAAATTGACCATTTGTTACCAATAGAAAATCTAATATTTGAAATTTTTTCTTGATGAATGATACTTGCAGTTGTTGCAAATTTTGCTATGATGCAAATGTATTTCATATCACTATATTCTTGCTACTCTTTGGTTAAACATCAATGTTGCAGAAAAAGCAGCTCACTTTTTATACAATCATATGGCAGAATTCAGCAAGTATGCCAACCTTTAATAATAATTGTGTGTCATCAAGCCAATTCTGACTTATGGCAACCCTTTTCATTTTTTTTTTTTGGTAAAGAGTACTCAGAAGTGGTTTACCGTTCCCTCCTTCTGATGGTGCCTTGGGACTGCACAGCTTGCCCCCAACCATACTGGCTGGCTCTTCTCCGGAGAAGCAACCTGGGGAACTGAATCCCACATCTCTGACTCTGCAGCCAGATACTTAGCTTGATTGAGCTATTCAGCCAATACATTACCCTCCCAGTTTTAAATGAACAAAGCTACTTTTATGTTTTTACATTTATGTTAAAGGTAAAGGTTCCCCTTGACAATTTTTGTCCAGTCGTGTTCGACTCTAGAGGGCGGTGCTCATCCCCGTTTCCAAGCCATAGAGCCAGCGTTTTGTCCGAAGACAATCTTCCGTGGTCACATGGCCAGTGCGACTTAGACACGGAACGCTGTTACCTTCCCACCAAGGTGGTCCCTATTTATCTACTTGCATTTGCATACTTTCGAACCGCTAGGTTGGCGGGAGCTGGGACAAGTGACGGGTGCTCACTCTGTCACGTGGATTCGATCTTCCGACTGCTTGGTCTTCTGACCCTGCAGCACAGGCTTCTGCGGTTTAGCCCACAGCGCCACCACGTCCCTCTGACATTTATGTTACTTATATTTAAACATATGAAAAGGGCTTCAAAATGAATCCAATTCATTTTGTAATGAATCCACTTGGAAAACAACATATTCTTCTGCTTCAGAAGTAGAAACTACTCAATAGTACTTCGGTCTATGACACTTATTCATAAAGTGCATTATTTGTATAATTTTTAGGATCTCACCTCACGCCAATCGTAAACATATCAAGGATATGCTTTCCTTGCAGCCAACCAACCAACATAATTATTCCTATAACAGAAACAAACAGAAATCTTAATCCTGTTCCAATATTCACAAACATCCCCCAATTATACTAAACAATTTAGGATACTATAGCTCAACTAATCAGCTCTTTTCTTACCAATTATCCCAAAGGAATACAGCGAGAGTTGTTTCCCTAAGAGATCCATGCTCCTTTGCAAGGGTGTCTTCGGAGCCTTGGTACAAGGAAAAAAGACTCTTATATATACGTGATAATCCACAGGCAATTACATTTTACTAATCTGTATGATTTGTTAATTTTGCAGTTTTTAAAATAGTACTCTGCAACAGACCTACCCATCTGGAAATTATATTGCATAGCTGTTTTATGGCACTTGAGAGATAAGCTTTCTCTGGAAGTTATTTTGGAAATAAATTGCAGGATTAAAAACAGTAGATCTAGAAATAAATGAAGTGCAGAGATGTAGTTTACTGATAGCAATCTGAGGAATGACATATGACTCTGCAATAGTAAGGAGTCTTGTGAGATCTTAAAGAAAAACAACTTTTGCTGAGCCTACACTTTCATGGATTGTAGCCCAATTTCTCAAATGCAGAGTGCTGCCACAGTTAGAAATTATACGCATGTGTTGCAGCCATTTGGGAGAACTGAAAGATGGTAAGAATATTCATCTCATGACTAACAATATTGCCTCCATCCTTCTCCACAGTGCTTTCTTAAAAGACTATTGGGGAAGCTTAAGGTATTGGTTAGAGATAGGGTTATTTGCATTCAGGTGCAGATGACTAGGGTCTGGCCCCATGTGGCTGGGTGGTCCACTCACGACTCTGCCACTACTACGACTGCCACAGAGCCTTCCAATGGCTCCAGAGATTGTGTTCAGCAAGCCACTCTTCAACCTAGCAGAGAGGCTTGTCATCCCACCTCCTGCCAGGTGTGGCGAGCCGAATGCGATCTCCAAAGCCATTGGAAGGCTCCATGGCGGTCGCAGCAGCGGTGGAATCATGAGTGGACCATCCGGCCCCATAGGGCCAGATTCTCATCTCCACCTGTGGGGGGATATTTGTATTTATATACAAATACGAATACCCCCATCTCTAGTTTTGATCCTACACAACCGAAGTTTGGATAACTCAGTCTTCAAATTTAATGTAATTTGGGGAATGTTCTACACTAATATAAATCATTCTTCCATTTGAAGGGAAGATCGAAGATAAATGTGGAAGAGCTAGAAAATCGAGTTTTGGGATGAGTAAAACCAGAGACTAGCTGCATCTTAACAAAGAACTACTAATCCACACAGAGACAAACAGATATGCCATGATGGAAGGCAAGCTCAGTAACTGAGATTGCATCTGAATTGTGTATGTTTGTGTGAGAGAACAGGATCTCTGTATAACAATGCAAGATATTTTAGGAGATTTAGTACTGGATACTAGGTTCAAGTCATAATACAAAATCACTTAGCTTTTGGAAGAGCCAGCGTTTATGTTATTTTCTCACTTATAATACTACTTACTTCTTCTGCCTGCATCATTTTGAAAACCTCTCCAAATTCAGAGTTTTCTCCAGTTCCAATAACAATCCCCTAGAAAATAAAATTACATATTCAAAACTTAAATCAATGTTAATTAAAGGATTTACTTCTTTTATCTGCCCAATTTATAGTAGGGATAAGTCAAATAATATAACTTATGGGCAGACTGGTTTTAGCTTTTTTCTTTCTTTCAATAGGTAACCACAGTTCACCATGTTTCAAATTTTGGAAGTTTCAAGGCTAAGTACTCAGTTTCTCTAAACAGTTAAGTTGTGACTAATTTTTTACAAGTAGGTCTGACATGTAACTTACTACATCTCATTGCAGTTAACTGATGTGGCATGAAGGCATCTCTTATTTACATGCTTAGATACATGCCTTACTGCAGAACTAAGATATACCCCTTCTATTAGCCACAATTAGCTGTGGTAAGTCTGCAAATCTTATGTGAATACCAAAAGGATTCAAGCCACATGTTATTGTTGGTACTAACATTTTCACACTACTCGAAATATACATTTACAGATCTACAACCATGACTAATTTAGGCCCAACTGGTTTCAATCTGTCTACTCCAATTATGATTAAGTCTGGATACAACTCTTGCTATTCTGTGCTGGAGCAGTCCAAAATCTTTAAAGTGAACCTGAGTTCTTATAATTAGTTTAGCATCATCTGACAGGAAATACCTTTGCCTTTCCACATCGAACCAGTGTTCCCATGAAAGCAATATTGCTCCTTGAAGTAAGATCTCCATTGGTAGCCGCTGGTTGAGGAGATGTACATTTAGAGCAAGGAGTTGTCTCACCTGTCAAACTAGATTCATCAATAGAAAGATCCACAGCCTTTTGAAACAGATAAAACAGAACAGTTACGTTACACTTGACACTTCTTAAAGTATCAGGAGACATTTTCAGCAGCCTGGAAATCTCTCCAGCTTTCTTTTTAGGAGATTTTGCAGACTAAATACAAACATGCTTACAATTTTGCAAGCTGCTTTTGAAAAATGAGCTTCAAAAAACAGCCCATAACGCTGCATAGAAAATGCAGGTTCATTCAGATTGCCTAAAGATGTTCTAATTAAGGCCTCAATATTACAGAATGGTCTCCTGTCTACATATGTGATTAATCAAAGTTTACTTCTAAGTACTACAATATTTACAGGATTCCACGATATTCATTTTATTCTCTCCTTGCTCATTTATTATACGTGACTAGAATAGCATGCATGATGGTACAGGATATCATACTGCTTACAGAAAATAGAACACATCCAAATCTTGTCTCAGTTAAGATACAAACTACAGCCATTAACAAAAGCATAATGATCCAGATCTTTAGGATTACAGAATTATTCTTTGTTAATACAATATTTTCAACACTCTTGAACTCAGAGTTACTATGTATATCAGAGAGAGCAGACACTTGACACACTCAACACTTCTGCATTACCTAGTTACAGCTGGTGAAAACTATCTAAACTTCATTTATATAAAATACTATCATTAGGTAACATCTGCATATGTCTTGTATTATTATCTGCTAATGTCAATTTGTGAAATTATATTTTAAAGACCCTAAAATTAATAAAATTCAGTACTCTTATCTGCCTGACACCAAATCCAAAAGCTAAAATATAGTTTGAGGTGAAAGCAATTACTACATACCTCAAATAAGCGCAAGTCAGCAGGAACTCTATCTCCCACTGACAAGCAGACAGTATCACCTGGAACCAAGTCTCTTGCAAGTGTATGCTCCACTCTGCCTTCTCGAACACTGAGTAGAAACAAGCATGTTGTATTAAATGGGAAGTCCAAGAGAATACTGTATATCATCTATTCTTATTCCCTTTTGGGATTAAAAAACAAAACATTTCTTACTAACACCTCTACAAACCACAGCTTAATAAAATCTGATTGATTTACAACGTTACAACAAAATTCTCAGTTTTAAGCCTACACTGCTGTCAGTTTGTACTCCTTGTGTATACAACTGGTTTTTACACCGATAACCTTGCATGATCTGAGCTCAATGTAATTTTTCCCTTAAACCTAGAATTTTCTGACTTTTAAATTATTCCTGCTATGTTACTTAGGATAATGAAACCCACTGTAAAGGAGTTCTTAGAGAACACACTACTACTTGAAAAAAGACTGTTATTGTCAGTTTAGTACAGTATTTAGACACATTTATAGCCAACCCAGTGAAATGGAATGCACTTAAATTAGTTGATTTAATTTCCATTTATTTCACGAGATCTACCCTGAATATAATTGTTATTCTTAGTGTAAATTAATGAACTCAATAAGTTACTTGCATATCACAAAGCCTCTTTGAAGAACCGCACAAGACTTTTTAAAAGAAAATATTTATGACACACTTATTTGATGACAGGCATGCAAGGCAACCTAAAATATATTAGCAAATCTATCTAGCAGCAGACCATAAAAACATTTAAAACGCCACCCTTTAAAAATAAACAAGCAAAGTATTTCAACACTAACTACCTTTTCTAAAATCGCAATCTATTGTCAGTTTTTTAGAGTCCACTAGAGATTGGCAAGAAGCTTCAGACAAACATGTGTCTGGCACTTCCCACCCCTGCCTCCTCCTGTGGTCGCTCACTCAGAGTCAGTACCTGGAGGAGATGGGGCAGGGAACATGGGACACTGCCTCTGAGTGTAGCATCTGTATCCACGTTTGCATTATACAATTTTTAATGGAGCAATTTAGCTCTTTTTGTTCCTTGTGGGTGCAATCAAGCAACATGCACTAGGATACTTCTCATCCACATAAACTAAGGGCTTTGTATTGTTTGATCATAGCCTTTTCTTATTATATAATTATGATAATTTGGCGTAGTAAGAAATCAGGAAGCATCTTCTGCCATATTAGCTTAAAATATACATTTAAAATATGAATAGTACCAATGGCATCCTGGAGGTACAAGTTTACTCAGCTCTTCAAGAGATTTTTCTGAACGGTATTCCTGTAAATAAATGAAAGAAATGAATAAGAAGGACATGAAAGATCTAAAAGAGTTCTCTAAATATACTGTATCACATTATTTAGGTTCATTTGTCTGAATTCATTATCAACATTCCTCCTTTCATGTAACTTGCAGGGCTCTGCAAATATGTTCAAATAAGTTGAGCATTGCATTAATTCTACAGGACAATCACAAGATGTGACATCCATTTATCAAGTAGATTGCCCTCATCATGTGATCTGATATAATCTATATTCTCTCCAGTGAAAAATACACGGGAACTATGGAAATTAAACCTATATCTTAGCACAGCATGTGATAGCTGTGCTAAATCCCAAGAGTCTCATATTTCCAAAGAAGCTGTCACATGTTACATTTTTGACATATCCTTCTTCAATACAACAACTACAATTTAGATGAGGCCTTTACACTATGGCTCCGAAAGGCTAGTTCAGGTTTCTTCAAATTTTGTGGAAGTAAGAATCACTCAAAGGACCCTGGCATAGTCTACAGAGAAACATACACCTTTTTCACAAGGCAAAGTATGAGAGTCAAAATCTCTCACCTATTTCAATTATTATAGAGTTTACCTCTGAAGCTTTGCTAAACCTCAGGATTTCCCCCCTATTTTCCTTTAGTACTTTTAAATGTGTGTTTTTCATGCAGATATGAATATACTGCTGCAGACTGAAATGAAATGATAATTTCAGAGCGAAGACATTATATGCTGACAGACTAGCAGCTGACTAATTTGCATACTGACCAGTGATAATTTTTTCCAGCTTTCAATATTCATCAACTTAAACTAAAATTCTAAGACAGAACATAAATAACCAAAATGCAAGCATATGTAGACATGCACAATGCAACTATAGTATTTTTAGCCCATTTTTATATATTATGGATAAGTACTTCCTCATAAAAGTTCATGCTATGTAGAGGTGAACTGATTAATCTCCAAGGGTCACCATGCTTGTTCTGTCAGTTCATCATAAATCTGGATAGTAGCTATGGGATAATGGACACTATAATACAGTATATGCAATAAATTTTCAGGTTTTGTTATCAAAAACAGTCTTTGGCAGTTACACCTAGACCGGTGATTCTCCAACTGTGGGTCTCAACATGGTCACATATAATATTATTTGCCAATCCACTCAGCCAATGAGCGAGTTCATTTAGTTCATTACCTCTTGATGTCATATTTTATTTATGCTTGCCAAATGAAAACCTATGGATACTCTGAAGCTGCTACTGAGAGATCAGCAACTTAACTGCCACTTCATACAATCTGTTACCAGCATGGCTTGTCAGGTAGGTTATATCTTAAATAGTAAAAACATCTCGTGCTGCTGCTTCTTTTTTTCAAAGAGAAACCACTCTTGGGACAAAGTGAATAAGAGATTCTTACCTGAACAAAGGCAACTGTAACAACAATAAGTATCGCCTGCATGACAGAAAAAATATTCACTAAATCAACTGTCTTACTAGCATTTAAATAAACTGTGCATGTTACATTCAGTTTCAGATATGCATATATAGATTTTCCTAAGGCTTGTGGACTTTTAAAAAAGATGCATAAGAATCTCTAAAAGATGACCCCAAAGCCCTTTTCAAATGTTGTTATCTACTGGGTTCTGATGTTTTCTGCATGCAGTTCTTCCAGATCTGCCAACACAGGATGCACTGCCCTCATTTTCAAGTCATCTAGACAATATTTTATTTATTACAACTAGCACATGAATTAAGGTAATAATCTCATGATCTTGTGTTCTCAAAGGCTTTCACAACCGGGACCCGATGGTTGGGTTTTTCGGGCTGTTTGGCCGTGTTCGGGAGGTTTTTCTTCCTAACCTTTTGCCAGTCTCTGCGGCTGGCATCTTCAGAGGACAGGAGCTAGAACTCTGTCTGTGTTCTGGTGTAGTGTGTGGGATTGCTGAGTGTAGCTGTGGGATCCGGATGTTGACCTTTTCAGGAGGATTGGGTGTTTCCACACAGACTGGTGAGACATTAGGAAGAAAAACCTCCAGAACATGGCCAAACAGACTGAAAAACCCACAACAACCCATCTCATTATCCTTTCGACAGTGCCCCAGGGACCATAGGAATAATCAGACTTTGTTCCTCTAAAAGCAGAGAAAGAAAGAGAAAGATCAGCAGCCAGGTGAAGAGACAATACACTTGGATTTCATCCCTCTCACCCCCTTTGAAAACTTCCATAGCTGGTCCTTCTTTCATAAATAAAATAAAGAGATATGATAGAGATGTCATGCTGCATATTCAAAAAGAAGCTGTATAATATGGAAGATCTGTAGCTTTTCTAGCCACGAGAACCTCCCGAAAACAAGCTGACAATCTACTCCAGTCCTGGAGTCAGCAAGGAATAAATTTCTGTCTACTGGTTTCCTCCTTGTTTGGTTTCAATGGAACAGAATAAATTAAAAGCCCAACCCCTTGTGGCCTTTACAACCCCTTGTATGTTGTATATAGGCTACCTTGCATCTGTGGTTTCAGGCATCCATGTTAAATCATGGAACCAATCTCACATGGATATGGGGTCCTATTACTATTTTAAGCAGATCAAAAGCACAGTATTTCCAATTTCCCAGTACCTAGATAAAGGCATCAATGTTACGATATGTGCCATCAGGTCACATCAATATGGGAAATATTTAAGTTCTTTACCATTATTGTGCTGGCTGGATAGCTCAGTGAATTAGGTAGAGTCAGAAGTTGGGAATTCAATTCCCCACTGTGCCTTCAGGGAGAAGAGCCAGCCAGTGTGGCCTTGGGCAAGCTGCACAGTCCCAGGATGCCACAAGAAGAGAATGGTAAACCACTTCTGAATATTCTCTACCTAGGAAACCCTGGAAAGGGTCACCATACATCAGAATTGACTTGATGGCACACATCATTAATATCTTACCATTATGAAGCCTCAGTAAGTCTTCATATCCAAAACAGAATTTGAACCCGTGTTTCCTGAGTCTCAGTTTGACACTGTGTCTACTACACCATGCTGGCTCTCATACACACCATTAGGCTGGTTTACGTATTTAAGATGTTGTTGTTGTTTGCACTTTCCCAGTAGCAGAGAAAATACTGCCCCCAAGAAACATTGTTTTTCTTGCTGTCTTCTTTGTATGTTTCTCAAGAATGCACATAATATTTAGGAATCCAGCCTTTGCTGAGAATTAGTGTATGAAATTTTGCTTAGTTAGGTAACTGGGGCATAACATTTAGGTTTAAAAAAATTAACCCTGTAAAGGTATTTGGATAAGCCAGGATTAGAATTAGACAGCAGAAAGGCTGGTTAGAAATGTCACTTCAGACTTTTACCATTAGCACCAAGTGAAAATCAGCTAAACAATTAAAGACTTCTGGTCTGCATTTCCTGGTACATTATATCATTTATATCACAAGGTAATATTTCACAGGTGCTTGCCAGCACCAATGATTCAAGGATCTGACCATGCAAAACCATAATTATTGGACTTCATTTAATTTCTATACAAACAACCTTTACTACCATATTCCAATGAACTGGAAACTAATTAAACAGTGTTTCAAATTGCAAAGACAATAGGACAATGGATTGTTTCCAGAAGAAAGTAGAGGACAATAACTTTTGTATGTTGTGTTCAGACTGCTTCTTAGTCTACAGTCCAACAAAAATAATGAGAATATCACTTTGCAGAAATAAATACACTGGTCACTTGGGAAGTACAAAAAGTGATTTCCCTGCAAATGTCTCTCATCAATCCATCTTTTTACATTTAAGGTATGCATAAACTATAACCATTCACTGCTATCAACAGTACGGATAGGTAATCTTCCAAATTTCTGGACAGGCAGAATTTAATTTCTATGTTTTTATTTTTTCCAAAAGCAAATTTTTGTTCAGGCAAAACAGACCCAGTCTAAATAAACTTCACACTTATTTAGCAGATGAATGGTGTTACCATTTCTCTTTCTACTCTAGTAATTCTCATAACTGCCTGAAGCAGAAAGAAGTCTCCCATAATGAATAGAATCTAAAAGCTCTGGATGAAAGAAGTACCCTTCAAAGTAATCAAATATACTGCACTGAACAGTCATATTTTCCCCCAAGTATGCTTCTGTGAGAGAAAAAACGTTCCATATAAGAAATATTAAGCAATTTGGGATTATATGGGAAACAAAGAAAGATTTGGAAAGGCATGTAATACACAGGCTCCCCTTCATATGAAGGATATGTAACAACCAGCTCACCTGTTACTATTAAAATATATATTTAAAAGTTAAAACACAAATAAAACTTAGATGATTTCCAGTCCTCTCCTGAAAACCCAAGACTGAGAAAATTATTATTTTACATTTTATTTCAGCAAAAAGTAAGTCTTACCACAGTGATACTGACGGCATCATCAAACTGATGCATTATAACACTGATGACAGCAGAAGCCAAGAGAAGCATAATAAGGGGATTTTTGAACTGCAAAGGAGAAGAAAACAATCTTTAACATTTCTGATAATAAAACTCTTTTTTCAAAAATGTTTTAAAAACCCAGCACATTCAGTGAAAAGATGTAGCAGGAAACATTGCAACTACACACTAATATCTTAAAAGAGAAAAAGTCCTTTAAGTGGTACAGGTGTATACTATAGATCAGTGGTCCCCAACCTTGGGCCTCCAGATGTTCTTGGACTTCAACTCCCAGAAATCCTAGCCAGCAGAGGTGGTGGAGAAGGCTTCTGGGAGTTGTAGTCCAAAACATCTGGAGGCCCAAGGTTGGGGGCCACTGCTATAGATGTTGAACATCAACATTAATATTTATTTTCTTACTATAAAGACCACGAGCTTTTAAAAAATCTGGCATATCTAAAGTTCAGGATTTGAAGTAGATACTACCTGCAACAAAAGTCTGTAAAAATCAGCTCTGATTGATAAAAAACAGAGTTGCAATGCTTAAAACACTCTTACAGATGTGACTATTCATTGCTGGTGAATAGAACTGAACAGAACAATTGCCAAGAATGTTACAGAGCTTGCACATCTTGACATGGTATAAATTTTAGACTTATAGTCTTCTCTCCTCGGGCACTACTGCAGGCCAGTTAACGTTAAATTCTCTTTCCTGGTCAAAGACCCAGCTTTGCTTTTCTCTGCTCTGCTCTCATGGAGAGCAAAGCTAGGTCATCAACCAAAATAACAACTACAGAAGTATTATTCTAGCTAGTACCTTTCTTTGCCTCCCATAGAAACCAATCCTAAGCTGAGGATTCACCTTAGGCATGCACAAAAATTGGCAAGCAAAGTGATGGAAATTCTGGCCTTACAGCTATAGCTCAGTTCTCTGTCTCCTTTCTACGGTGGGGGCTTCAAGCAAACAACCTTATCCCAAGACTCTTCGGGTCATATGGGCCAGCCTTGATGGGCTAAATTTGACTTATGCATCAAAGATTCACTACCTTTTGTTTAGAAAGATGTTTTAAAGGAAGGGCCAAATAAAAATACTGCAAAATGTACACCTCACATCACTTTTGAAAAAAATGCCACAAGCACTCTTACAAACACAGAGAAAAGACAGGTTGACTATTTTCTGCTTACCCCTGTATGATTAAATTCCCTTTCATTACAAATGGAGAGGAAATAATGGAAATGCCTTTGAATGGGGACATACAGGATATGACAATAACATGAAAAACCATTCCATCTTTCAAACATACCGTATCAAAACATTCTTCAGACCAGAGTTTACCTGAGAAATGTATTTTTTCCATAATGGTTCATCTTCACCAATGTCAAATTCATTCCATCCATGGAAAGCCCGCCTATGACAGACTTCACAGTTTTTCAATCCATTTTGAAGGTCAGCCTAAAGGAATATAAATAGTTATGACTATTTTTGTACTGTGTACATGCAAAATATTTTGGTCCACTGGAATCAGAATCTGAAAGACTGCAGAAGCAAATTCTGTTATATTTATCTATTATTTATGTATATTAGACTTTCTGCACCTGTGTGATTAGATCAGGGAGATTTTAAGACTCTGAATGACCTAACAGGTCTGCATCAGGACAAAAACCAAGACTACTCTGTTGAAGTGCTAGATTTTTAGAAGCAGAAAAATAAATGTGTTCATCCATCCTGCTATGGATGAAGAAAGTGCCACCACCCCAAGTTCAAAACATTAAAAAAAATGTTGCCCAAAAATTGCTTCTTTTGGCCAAAAACAGCATCCGTCTAAAGGCAGCAGCTTTCTGTTCCTGGGCTTCAGGGGTAACCAATTCACTTAAACCAAAAAATGATCCAGAAGTGCTTGCCCATGCAATTTTGTTTGGTTGTTTGGTTTTTTATTGGCCATTTCTAGCCCTGGTGTAGCCAACCCCTCCACAGTGGGGGCTAGGGGCACGAATTTGGCCCATAATCCCTCAGGTTTTGTCCAGCCCTTCATTAAAATTATTTTTAATGTGACTCAAATAGATGGCCAGTGGGAGAGTAGGCCCTCCTCAGTTATGGCACATAACCTATGAAGTGTCACCCCAAGAAGATCTACAAATCAGTCCTCAGCACTCAATTTATTTTATTTATTTATTATTTTATTTTATTTATTTGATTTGTATCCCGCCCATCTGGTAACTCGGTACCACTCTGAGCGGCTAACATAAAAATATACAGTTATAATAGCATAAATCCAAAATATCAAAATATCAATTAACAAAACATAATAAGTCATAAATAATAAATAGAACAAGAAGAAAAAAAAAGAAATTTACATTAAATTAGATGCTGGCAGGAGGGAAGGCCTTGACATAAAGCCACGTTTTTAATTGAGTTTTGAATGTACCCAGCGAAGGGGCCGCGCGAATCTCAGGAGGGAGATTGTTCCAAAGGCGAGGGGCCACCGCCGAGAAGGCCCGGTTTCTTGTCTTCTCTCTCCGGGCCTCCCTCGGCGTCAGGCCCCTCAGCCTTACCTCCTGGCTCGCGCGGGTGGTTCGGGTAGAACTTGGTCTGAATCCACTTTGAGAATGTTGCTGCATTTTAGTGATTTTGCTTTTACTGTATTGCTATTAATTATTGACTTACTTCTACCATGTTCCCCGAAAATAAGACAGGGTCTTATATTAATTTTTATTCCAAAAAATGCATTAGGGCTAATTTGAGGGGATGTTTCATTTTTTTCATGTACAACAATTTATTCAAATGCAGTCATTTCATCTTCTGGTTGCTGCACAGTGGTGGAGAGCAGGGTTTCACTTAACTGGGGCTTATTTTGGGGTGGTACGGCTTATATTATAAGCATCCTGAAAAATCATACTTATTTTCAGGTTAGGTCTTATTTTGGGGGGAAACAGGGTAATATTATTTAAACTCTACACAAAATTCTGAGGTGATTTTGCAATAGATAAACTCTCCCCCACCCAATATTTGGTAATAAAAGAACATTTCTCTGATTAATGATTCCATAACTTTTCTGCATCATGCCTCCTCTTGCACTACCAATCATTGTTCTAGATGTCATGATGTATCACACACAACTGAGAATTAAACTTGCTGGATCTTCAAGCTCTGTCATGTTTCAAAATTTTTGAGATATATTGCCAAGAAAGCAGTTTCAGTATTGTAAATTATAGAATTTGAGCATCTCTTCTATTTAATTATGCATGTATCTAAGAGGATACATTAAGGCAAACAATTTCCAAAAACAACCATTTAGAGTAGACACTGATCTCTGTTAAAAAAAATTGCAACTTTCCCCCAAACTCTTATGATTACTTTTAATAACTGATTTTAGATGTACACAAACAAGATAATAATCCAGGCTTTTAGACTAGCAATAAAAGTAACTGCTCAACTGCAGATTTAGTTCTCCTACAATCTAATGATGAGTGAGTCTGCTACAGTAAGCTACCACAGCTCCTCTGACAATAAAAGAACTTCTCACAAAACTTCAAATGGTTTATGCTTATAATATTTATATACAATGCAAATACAAAGTAAATGCAAGTTACATCAACATTTAGCAGTAACTAAGAAGGAAAATATTTAGCAGAACTCCTAATAATTCAGAATCCCTTGCAATAAAAAACCACTACTTTAGTAATGGTTAATTATTAACTTGGCAAACTTTTAAATTGAACAAATAGTGATAAATATTGAAAAAAATTATTTAAACATCCATAGATGTTTTAAACACTCACCTGAAGAATGCTTGCAACTTCATTGACAGGTAATTCACTTGCTTTTTTGGAAGTCAGGACAGGAATCATTATTTCATTGTCATCATTAGGCAGTGATTGAAAACGTGCAACCTAAAAAACAAAAAGCTACACAGATCACCAGACTACATAGTCTTGCTCATTCCCACCCCTCACCCCAAGGCATTGTTTAAAGAGGAAATCCAGGAAACAAAAAGGTATTGCCACATACATTTCAAACAGGTACCAATAGTTTAAACAATTTTTCAAGGGTAATTAAAATACTATATTCAGAAACTGTATATTTTTGGATTTATTTTTAAAATCCCATATACACTCATTCATGTCATAAATTGCTTATATTCTAGTTAGTAATTCCTCTACAGTGGTGCCTCCACTTACAAACATCCCTACTTACGACCAATTTGACTTATGACCAGCTCCGGCCTCAAAATTTTGCTTCTATTTTCGACTGGAGCTTCCACTTACAAATAGAAAAAGGCAGGGAAAAAGGTTGGAAATTCAAATTGCTAGCTGTAGGTGGCGAAAGAGGCTGCTTCTTTGTAGCTCTTTCGCCCCTACGGTTAGAGTGAGTGCGGTGGATTGAGGAGGGAGGGACGGCCTATCTTCTGCTTCTTAGTGAGTGTGTGTGTGTTTGCAGGGAGGCTTGGGACTGCCTGTTAGGAAAGGTAAGGTGCTGTTTTCTGCTTTTTAAAAACTGTTCTGTGTGTTTTTGCAGTGCGATTTTAGGCTGGGGGGTATGTTTCTGTGCTGTGATGGGTCTTGGGGATTTGTTTGTTTTTTGGGTCCCCCCATTTCCAAAGGGTCTTGGGGGGTTTGGTTGCTTTTGGGGGGTTTCCCCCATTTCTGATGGGTCCTGCATGCTTCCCTTGCTTTTTCCTTTGTTTTCTTTGCATTTCTGACCTTGTCCCTCTGTTCTCTGTGCATTTCCAATCTGCTCTGTTTGTTTTCTGTGCATTTGCAATGGGTCTTGCATGCTTCCTTTGCTTTTTCCTTTGTTTTCTGTGCATTCTGTTCTTTGTGTATTTCCAATCTGCTCCATTTGTTTTCTGCGCATTTGCAATGGGTCTTGCATGTTGTTTGGTTCCCCCCCTTCAGCCGGAAGGGATTAATCGCATTTTCAATGAGTCTTGCAGTGATTTTTTTTGTGTGATTTTTTTCTTTGGCCAGAACAGATTAATGGGGTTCCAATGCATTCCTATGGGAAATGGTGCTTCGACTTATGTCCATCTTCTGGAACGGATTATGGTCATAGTTTGGTGGCACCACTGTACTGCAAAAAAGTAGTGATTGCCTTAATTAATAGATTCTAACCATTAGACGTATACATAATCTTCTTAAACATTACAATCTATGGTTAAACAAGGAGGGGCATTCATGACAACTCAGTAGTGTCCTCTCTCACTCACTGTTTCCTCCCTGCCCTGCCCACCCCATACCCAGCCTTTTTACAGATTGATACACAAAGCCAGATTTTAAATCGGCATAGTAAGAAGCAAAGTCTACATAAAAATAAAAGTAAGGAAATGAATATGCAGCAGCTTCAGAATAATATGAGGTTAGGAGATGCTTTCTTATTGCATATGTATTCTCTAATACAGAAAATTTGTACCACTGTCAACAACTGCATTCAGACTGCAGAACCAAAGTATTCACAGATAAGCAGTACATACTAAAATGTGTACAAAAAAACCTGCCTAGACACTCCGGTACTTTTTCACATTTCCAATTACTCTAGAGACATTTACTGAGTGGCCTACACCTCAGAAAAGCAAATTATATTCAAACCTCACAAAGCTATCAAATCTGCAAGCAACACACACTCATACTAGCAAATGATGTGCTGCACAAGAATGGGAGAAGGGCATGCAGAAAACATCAGAACCTAGCAGATAATGGTAGAATTTGAAAGAGGCTTTGGGGTCATATTTTAGAGAATAGTATTCACTGATCCACAAAATATGCATATATACCTTTTCCTAAGATCCGCAAGTCTTAAGAAAACGTATATATGAATATCTGAAACAGAATTTCCATTTCTATGAACTCTCCAATAATGGTGTGGAAATGAGCATTTGTTTTTCCTTCCAGATAATTGCCTCATTAGCACACTTATTAATCTTTCCCTCCTACTGAGTAAAATGCTATAGGGATGCTGTTGCTATGCAGCACATGCATTTTCCAAAAAGGCTCAGGAAGACCATGATCAAGACAAAAGCTTACGTTTGCAGTAATGAGACACTGTGCACAATCCTGACTAAGCTTACTGAAATGTGCTCAAAAGAAGCATTAAAACTTCATCATCAGCTCCTGATGCCATATGTGTTCCACACCAACATATGTAGAACTGGCACTCTGAACAGAAATCCTTGTTGAAATAGGATTTTCAATGAAATCTTTCTTCAGACTAAATACATGAAGAACTAGAAATGTTATTGAACCCACTACAGACATAAGACAGACTACAAAATCTCTGGGTGAGCCACTAATATTGGATATTCTGGTTTCTCTGCATGTAATGCATACAACAATCCTGAAGTACAGAATTACTGAACCAGGGGATGGCAAAACACACCGGGGGGGGGGGGCTCATGTGGTCCCCACAAGCTATAGGGCAGGCCCAGGTCCTTCCCTGACTCTTATTTGCCAACAAAAGGGAACTATAGCTTCTGGAAGCCTCCAGGCATTCCTTGCAGAATTTTAATATCCAAAAAAAATTATTTTCAAAAATGAATTTCCAGCCACTTAAGGTTTGATTTTTTAAAAAAAGATTTCAGAGATTTCTAGCAGTCTGACCAGTCTTTGGAATATCTTGGAGCACAAAATGGATCTCAGATCCATAGCCTGTGGCGAGCCCAGTTTAATGTTTAGATTTCTACTAATAATAGATAACACTTTCGAATGTTTATAGTGCTTTACTTGTACAGTGGGGTCTTGACTTAAGAACGGCTCGAGTTAAGAACATTTTGACTTAAGAACCACTCTCATAGGAAAATATTGACTTGACTTACATACTTAGATTTGAGTTACAAACTGAAAAAAAAACCACATGGGAGGCAGGGAAAGTGCAAAATTTGAACTTTCAGTTAACTGTTGGCCAGTGAAAAGGGTGCCTGTCTGCTTCCTCACTCCTCCCAGCGTTTTAGAGAGTGGATTGGGAGACAGTCTTCAGACTGCCTGGTACTGCCTGAACTGTATTTTCCCTGCCTTCCCTGAACCTTTCTTGACCTAAGAAAAAAGAAACAAAATATCCCCCTCTAGTGGTCGAAGGCGGAATAGCAGCTTCCCATTAGTTTCTATGGACAGAAAAGAGCAGATACGGATCAAATGGTTTTCAATGCATTCCTATGGGAAATGCAGATTTGACTTGAGAACTTTTTGACTTGAGAACCGCCTTCCAATACAGATTAAGTTCTCAAGTCAAGACCCCACTGTATTATTTTGTTGCAATCCTTACTGACAATCCTATAAGAAGCTCTGCCTTATCCTAGTACTGCAGATGATGGAGAGATGGAAAAACAAGAGCTTCCCAAAAGGCTCCTAGCAAGTTAGTGGCAGAAGCAAGACTCAAACAAGGGAGCTCTTCAATTCTTAACTCAGTTTCTCAGTCACTGTACTGTACAATTTTCATGACATTTCATTTGTCATGTCCAGTTACTAGGAAAGCTCCTGTACCTTCAGTTCATAAACAGCAATTCGAGATCCAACTTCCCTGCCACTCCAGCTCTACAATAAGCAATGTGATGCATAGCATTTTATTTCTATGCAGCTCTTAGAAATACAAAACTGTATGAGAACATCAAATGCCTGATCAACCAAGATGAACAATTCTTGATCAGAATCATGTTCACGAGAAGCCCTCAAGTAGGGCAAACCAACATTCATACACATCCTGCTTCTAAATCTTGAAGATTCATTAAGCTATCATGTCTAACAACCACAACAATACAATATCGTTGTCCATGAATCAATCTAATCCTCACAATTTAAAAAAAAAAATAGAGGAGCTTTAGGAAACACTTCTGAAATTACATGCAGCTATTTTAAAAGGTCTTTTTAGCTGCTATTTCAGTCTCACCATATTGATTTTGTTTCCTGCTCCCCCAAAAATGTGAGGCCTGTGGACACATTTTGGGTATCCCTTGGCTACTGATAGTATCCTGTTGGCTGATAGTTCCACTCTAGAAGCACCACTAGATTACAGTATTTTGTGACACAAATGAAAAATATTTTATTGTCCCTCAGGGACTAGACTTGGAAACAAGATGGAGTCAACAAGACCTTAGAAAAAAATTTCATTGCCAATTCAAAGATTAGACTTGGAAACAAGATAGAGTCTACAGCATATGAGTGAGCAGCAATCTTTCTGCCCAGCTATGACTGGATAACTTCTTACAGCACTGCTGAGGAAGCTGGCTAACATGAAAAGAAAACCTGGACTGCGGCAGATTTAAGGAAATTAACTTTAGCCACAAGCATTTCTTCAGCATAGTAACTTGCTTCAAGATACAGGGCTAAATACATTTTTTATTTTATTTTATTTTATTTTATTTTATACATTTATATTTTATACATTTATATTTTATTTTATACATTTTATTTTATTTTATACTCAGATAGTTCTTCATTCCCACACCCTTTATGGTTTTGCTAAGAACTACACAAATTGGAAATGGACACTGGTTTGGGGCACCAGTTTGCTACTCATACCTCAGTAGAACTTTATTAAGCATTTTCCACATATCACTTGTGATACTCTAGGAAATACAACTCAGACCACTTTCTGCAATGGCGTGCACAGACATTAAATCAAAAGCTGTACAACATTATTTATTACACACTGCCACTCTGCCCATTAGTTTTCAAATAAAAGCATTATAAAAGCAATGCATAATATTTAAAATGTAACAAAAAGCCACAAAATTGTTACATTCATAAGATGTAAAAAAAAAAATCAGAAGCCATTAAATGTTTGTTGGAACATGTAGTTTTACAGAAAACACCTTCTCAGAAATAAATTCCATTCACTTTAATGGGACATATTCCCAAGTAAGTGTGTCATGAATTGCAGGTTCATGATACTGTTCATTTCCTGAAAGACTAACACAGGATACAGCTACACTAGCAGCAGGGAGCAAACTAGTGTAGGCTGCTTGGGAATGGTTGGGCTTGATTAGAAAGATCTAATCAAGCCTAGTTACCACATGGAAATGGCTCTTGTCAGGATTGCAAAGAGGCTTAATAAGTGAGCGACTTCAGAATACTGGCGAATTAATCACTTCCTGTGCTCAGCAAAGGGCAGGGAAAGTGGGAGAAAAAAGTTTTTCACTGTACATAGACTATTGCTGATACACTATAGCAATTTTAAAAACAAACAAATGTATTTTCTTTGCCTTCTCTTAAAGGGCCACTTGAGCAACTGGTTGCAGCTGAAGTCACTGCCATGGGTTTGACTGTAGGCGGTTTCTTGACTGGAACTTTAAGGTGAAGAAAATAAAAGATTTGTACTTATTTTTTATAACTGACATAGCATATCAGTGATACTCTACATCGTCGTTGTTTAGTCGTTTAGTCGTGTCCGACTCTTCGTGACCCCATGGACCAGAGCACGCCAGGCCCTCCTATCTTCCACCGCCTCCCGGAGTTGTGTCAAATTCATGTTGGTTGCTTAACAGACACTGTCCAGCCATCTCATCCTCGGTCGTCCCCTTCTCCTCTTGCCGTCACACTTTCCTAACATCAAGTTTTTTTTCCAAGGAGTCTTCTCTTCTCATGAGATGGCCAAAGTACTGGAGCCTCAGCTTCAGCATCTGTCCTTCCAGTGAGCACTCAGGGTTGATTTCCTTTAGAATTGATAGGTTTGTTCTCCTTGCAGTCCAGGGGATTCTCAAGAGCCACCTCCAGCACCACAATTCAAAGGCATCAATTTTTCGGCGGTCTGCTTTCTTTATGGTCCAGCTCTCACTTCCATATATCACAACAGGAAAAACCATAGCTTTGACTATTCAGACTTTTGTTGGCAAGGTGATATCTCTGCTTTTTAAGATGCTGTCAAGATTTGTCATCGCTTTCCTCCCAAGAAGCAGGCGTCTTTTAATTTCGTGGCTGCTGTCTCCATCTGCAGTGATCATGGAGCCCAGGAAAATAAAAATTGGTCACTGCCTCCATATCTTCCCCTTCTATTTCCCAGGAGGTGATGGGACCAGTGGCCATGATATTAGTTTTTTTTATGTTGAGTTTCAGGCCGTTTTTGGCACTCTCCTCTTTCACTCTCATTACAATGTTCTTTAATTCCTCCTCACTTTCTGCCATCAGAGTGGTATCATCTGCATATCGGAGGTTCTTGATATTTCTTCCGGCAGTCTTAATTCCGGTTTGGGATTTCTCCAGTCCAGCCTTCCGCATGATGTATTCTGCATATAGGTTAGATAAGCTGGGGGACAATATACAGCCTTGTCGTACTCCTTTCCCAATTTTGAACCAATCAGTTGTTCCATATCCAGTTCTAACTGTTGCTTCCTGTCCAACATATAGGTTTCTGAGGAGATAGATAAGGTGGTCAGGCACTCCCATTTCTTTAAGAACTTGCCATAGTTTGCTGTGGTCCACACAGTCAAAGGCTTCTGCATAATCAATGAAGCAGAAGTAGATATTTTTCTGGAACTCTCTGGCTTTCTCCATAATCCAGCGCAAGTTAGCAACTTGGTCTCGAGTTCCTCTGCCTCTTCGGAATCCAGCTTGTACTTCTGGGAGTTCTCGGTCCACATACTGCTGAAGCCTACCTTGGAGGATTTTGAGCATAACCTTGCTAGCGTGTGAAATGAGTGCAATTGTACGGTAGTTGGAGCATTCTTTGGCACTGCCTTTCTTTGGGATTGGGATGTAGACTGATCTTTTCCAATCCTCTGGCCACTGTTGGGTTTTCTAAACTTGCTGGCATATTGCATGTAGCACCTTAACAGCATCATCTTTCAAGATTTTAAATAGTTCAACTGGAATGCCATCATCTCCACTGGCCTTGTTGTTAGCCAGGCTTTCTAAGACCCACTTGACTTCACTCTCCAGGATGTCTGGCTCAAGGTCAGCAACTACATTGTCTGGGTTGTCCGGGATATCCAAATCTTTCTGATATAATTCCTCTGTGTATTCTTGCCGCCTCTTCTTGATGTCTTCTGCTTTTGTTAGGTCCCTACCATTTTTGTCCTTTATCATGTCCATCTTTGCGCAAAATGTTCCTCTAATATCTCCAATTTTCCTGAACAGATCTCTGGTTTTTCCTTTTCTATTCTTTTCCTCTATTTCTTTGCATTGTTCGTTTAAGAAGGCCCTCTTGTCTCTCCTTGATATTCTTTGGAAGTCTGCATTCAATTTTCTGTAACTTTCCCTATCTCCCTTGCATTTTGCTTCCCTTCCCCTCTCTGCTATTTCTAAGGCCTCATTGGACAGCCACTTTGCTTTCTTGCATTTCCTTTTCTTTGGGATGGTTTTTGTTGCTGCCTCCTGTACAATGTTACGAGCCTCTATCCAAAGTTCTTCAGGCACTCTGTCCACCAAATCTAGTTCCTTAAATCTGTTCTTTATTCCACTGTGTATTCATAAGGGATTTGGTTTAGATTATACCTGAGTGGCCCAATGGTTTTTCCTACTCTCTTCAGTCTAAGCTTGAATTTTGCTATGAGAAGCTGATGATCAGAGCTGCAGTCAGCTCCAGGTCTTTTCTGCTGACTGTATAGAGCTTCTCCATCTTTGGCTGCAGAGAATATAATCAATCTGATTTCAATATTGCCCATCTGGCGATTTCCATCTATAGTGTCGCCTCTTGTGTTGTTGGAAAAGAGTGTTTGTGATCACCAGCTTGTTCTCTTGACAAAACTCTATTAGCCTTTGTCCTGCTTCGTTCTGAACTCCAAGGCCAAACTTCCCTGTTGTTCCTTTTATCTCTTGGCTCCCTACTTTAGCATTCCAGCCCCCTAGAATGAGAAGAACATCTTTCTTTGGTGTCAGTTCTAGAAGGTGTTGTAAATCTTCATAAAATTGTTCAGTTTCAGTCTCCTCAGCAATGGTGGTTGGTGCATAAACTTGGATTATTGTGATGTTGAAAGGTCTGCCTTGGATTCGTATTGACATCATTCTATCATTTTTGAGATTGTATCCCATTACAGCTTTTCCCACTCTTTTGTTTACTATGAGGGCCACTCCATTCCTTCTATGGGATTCTTGCCCACAATAGTAGAAATGATAATCATCTGAGCTGAATTCGCCCATTCCTGTCCATTTTAGTTCACTGATGCCCAGGATGTCGATGTTTATTCTTGCCATCTCCTGTTTGACCACCTCCAGCTTCCCAATGTTCATAGATCTTACATCCCAGGTTCCTATGTGATATTTTTCTTTGCAGCATTGGACTTTCCTTTCACTTCCAGGCACGTCCACAGCTGAGCGTCCTTTCGGCTTTGGCCCAACCACTTCATTAGCTCTGGAGCTACTTGTACTTGTCCTCCGCTCTTCCTCAGTAGCATGTTGGACGCCTTCCGACCTGAGGGGCACATCTTCCAGCCTCATATCTCTTAGCCTTTTGTTTCTGATCATGGGGCGTTCTTGGCAAAGATACTCGAGTGGCATTGCCAGTTCCTACTCCAGGTGGATTGCATTTAGTCGGAACTCTCCACTATGTCCTGTCCATCTTGGGTGTCCCTGCAGCACGGCATAGCCCATAGCTTCTCTGAGTTACTCAAGCCCTTTCGCCACGACAAGGCAGCAATCCATGAAGGGGATACTCTACATACAGTAAATAATTTTTTTAAAACTTCCCCTGCCCTTTGTCAAGAGGGGAAAGTGATTAATCAGTCACTATTCAGAAGTTGCCTGTTTATTAAGCCACTTCACAATACTAGCAAACTGAAAGAGGAAGGCTTGCTTCAGATTGGTTCATGTGCTGAAACTGATCCAAACCAACGCAACCCTACTTGCATGAGAACAGGGTCAGAAAGGTGCAGGCAGGCGGGTTCTGGGGGCAAGATGGTCCACTCTAACAAAGACACTGTCTGATTGCCATCTTTAAGAGCACACCAGCCTGTCCCTGCAGCACTCTACATAGTGGGTAAACAGCCCATTGTAGTCAGCCTCATAGACTAGTTCATGCAGACCTCTTCAAAAATTGTTTTTGGTGCAATGCCACTGCCAAGAAGACTAGATTCTCTGCCCTCACTGTGTTAGAGGCCCAGAAAGAAAGATTTGGCCCATAAAAATGCCACCCCAAGATGGGTGACTAAATATATTCCAAAGCAATTATTATAAACACTTGCAAGAAAACAATGCATACTGCTGAATTTTATTTAAGTCGATTTTTGGGAAACTTATTTGTACTCATCTTAAGCTGTATGAATAAAAAGAAACTCACTACATGGTCCTGTCTTTCAACTAACCTACATTATTATCAGATCCTTGGAAATGTGTACATTAGTAAGACAGTTCTTAATAGCTGATTTACAAGTATATCAGCAGAACATATCCAGTAGTAAATTGTGGCAAAATCTGAAAGTCTATGCTGTCACCAAATAATCTTATCACATTACAGATTTGTCTATCTTGCAACTACTTTTCTTACAGGATAAAGGAATCCAGTGGTTGTTGAGTTGTCATAGCCTGTTTTACACAAGAAATCTATATACTTCTAGCTAGACTTGAAAATAATAAATAATAAGAATCCCTCTGCAAGTAAACCACTTCTGTTAGCTATATAATCTTAATAAGTCACTTCCTAGCTTAGTCTTTGTGTAGTAACTGGCTTTTTTCCAGATGCATCAAAACAGACTTGAAAATGCCTTTGTAAAAATATTACAGTTCAGTCTTGCAGAACTCAGTACTGTATATAAAAGATGGGACCTTTTTAGGTAGCAAATAGTCACTTCACAAGGTACATATACCTATTATTTCTCGGTACTGATATGTACACTTATTCCTATTAACAAAGACTTCTGGTTTGGTAAAATCAAAATAAACAGTGTGAAGCTTATTTCTATCTGCTGCATACATGGAAACGTACATGAATAAACATGGATCCCCAGTGATAAACTAGAACTGTTCTGAGCAGTGTGTATTTCATTAAAATACAAGAATTCAAAGCTAATTAATACTGAAAGGCCACAATGCAGGTAACTCAACATGCATCTTGGTCATAGTTATATTATTTACCACTAAACCGAAGGTATCAAATACAGTATCTGGGATCACCCGGCGCAGCTCAGCTCCCAGTAGCAGCAGCGGTGGCAGCGGGGGACCTCCAGATGCCTTCCCCGCTGACGTAGGCTTTCCCAGGGTGGACCGGGCCTACCAGGAGAGGGCTTCCCCCGGTAGGCCCGGTCTACCAGGCTTTCCCAGGCAGTAGACCAGGCCTACTGGGGGAAGCCATTCCCTGGTAGACCAGGTCTACTAGGCTTTCCCAGGCAGTAGACCAGGCCTACCGGGGGAAGCCATCCCCTGGTAGGCACGGTCCACTCTGGGAAAGCCTGCATCGGCAGGGGTGGGGGAGCTCCGAGAGGCCTCTGGCAGTAGCTCCGAAGCCCTCAGAGTCCTCCGGCAGCGGCGATGACGGCGGCAGGGGACCCTGGAAGGCTTCAAAAAGGTTAATTTTTTTACATTTATTTTAATTTTGTTTGATTCTCCCATTCATATATTGAAGAACTACTGTTACTTGCCTATAATCTATATCATCACTTGTTCATGGGAGATGTATAAATAAAAAGGACATATATTTCAATCAATCTTTATTTTGCCGTCTCCGACTCATTAAGGACACATATTTGCATTCTAGTGTCTGAGAAAGTGGATTTTGATCCACAAAAGCTCACATTGAAATAAAACTCTTAGTCTTTAATATGCTACAATTTTTTTTCTTTTACCAACATCCTTAGTCTAACATGGCTAGTTGCAATTTTTAAATCTTTGTTAATTCTTTTATTGAACAAGACCAATGTAGCCACAAATCAAACAATTTGTTACGGGCAAACTCGACTCTTGTTTACCAGCCAACCATGTATCAATCTGAACCTATGTTTTGTTACTCCTTTGTGAACTCTGGCTTGTTTAAATCCTCCTTTCTTATAATATCCTAACCTGCAATGGTGGCCTCTCCCTGGCTTGTTTCCCTAACGCCTGATCTTGAAATAATAGCTAACAAGAAGAGAAATGAACCAGAAATGGAGAAGACGAGGCATGCTTTGAATGAGTGCCTGCTGTACAATTTCTCCTTAAACAACAAACCACAGCTCATAATGACTCATAAATATGCCTAATGTAAAGTACTGGGATAAAGCCCTGACCAAGTGAGTCCTTATAATATTGCAATTCAATCAGGAAAAATTAAAAAGACATTTACTGAATACCAACACTAAGGCATTTAGACATCCTCTATAATTAGAAACCCACTGTTGTTGCAAAGTAAAATCAAATGTCCCAATGTAATCTTAAAATATTTGTTCCAAACTAGGTTTCCGCCAACATTCTTTCAAGAACAAAATTCTGTCCAAGACACTACCACAGCTCTGTGGAAAGCAGCAATAACTTTAAACTGAATTGCAGCTCTATACATTATAATAATAAATATCGTCATTCAGTCGTGTCTGACTCTTCGTGACCCCATGGACCAGAGCATGCCAGGCCCTCCTATCTTCCACTGCCTCCCAGAGTTATGTCAAATTCATGCTGGTGGCTTCGATGACACTGTCCAACCATCTCATCCTGTCGTGTACTTCTCCTCTTTCCTTCACACTTTCCTAACATCAGGGTCTTTTACAGGGAGTCTTCTCATGAGATGGCCAAAGTATTGGAGCCTCAGCTTCAGCATCTGTCCTTCCAGTGAGCACTCAGGGAATTCCTTTAGAATTGATAGGTTTGTTCTCCTTGCAGTCCAGGGTACTCCAAAGAGCCTCCTCCAGCACCACAATTCAAAAGAATCAATTCTTCGGCAGTCAGCTTTCTTTATGATCCAGCTCTCACTTCCATACATATCACTACAGGAAAAACCATAGTTTTGACTATTCACTTTTGTTGGCAAGGTGATGTCTCTGCTTTTCAAGATTCTGTCAAAGTTTGTCATTGCTTTCCTCCCAAGAAGCAGGCATCTTTTAATTTTGTGGCTGCTGTCTCCATCTGCAGTGATTATGGAGCCCAAGAAAGTAAAATCTGCCACTGCCTCCATATCTTCCCTTTCTATTTCCCAGGAGGAGAAGATTTTAAATAAATATAACTACGGCTAATTAGTAGTGGAGAGCTGAATAGCTCAGTGAGTTAGATATCAAGCTGTGGAGCCAGAGGTTGGGAATTCAATTCCCCATTATGTGTTCTGAGAGAAGAGCCAGCCTATGTGGCCTTGGACAAGCTGCACAATCCCAGCACACCCCCAGAAAAAAAGGAACAGCAAACCAATCCCATGTAATCTCTGCCTAGGAAAGGACTGGCAAAATTCAGAAATGGGTTTGATTCCCCACTCAACCATGGAAACTGACTAGGGGAGTGGAACTGGTAAAACCTTCCTTAAATACTTTACTTACCTGTGCTACTCCATTCAGAATATGTTAGTGCCACTTTATATAAATCAGCACATGCCAAACAAGTGGATGTAGCTCTTAATGAATCATGAAGGACTATTACTGGCTACCTGAAATCTACTCCCACTGAAAAAGTCTATTATTTGGTTGGTACTGCCCCTCCAGAAATATGTTGAAAGGTGCTAGCAAATAATGAACGAAATAAGGCAATACAGCACCAAACCAATCTACTTCATGGAGACCAATTCTCAAGACAATGGCTAAAATCTAGGAAAAATTTTCTCCACACATCTCCAACCAGAAGGAGCTAGGCTAAACCTATTGAAAACAAGAAAAACATATCTTGCCAAACAGATGAATGCTTAAAGAGTGTCTCCTACCAATACAAGATTATTTTGGACTATCTATAAATCACTTAATACACTTCAAAGTGAAGTAGGAAAATCAAAAACTAATCAAGTAAAATGGCTCTACTTGGATACACATTTTCTGTGATTGTGGAGAAATTCAATCAATGTTGCATTTATATGCATGCAATTTATGCTCCACCATGTATAAAAAAAGATTTCGCAAATGGCTAACACAATTGAAGTAGCCCACTTCAGGTCAAAAATAGTCTAATTATATTAACATTTTAATTTTTAAATTTTACTATATTTTATATAATCACCATCATCATGTGCCATCAAGTCAATTCTTACTTATGGCAACTCGTTTCAGGGTTTTCCAGGTAGAAAATATTCAGGTGTGTTCTACCATTCCCCTCTTCTGGAGGCAGCACTAGGACTGTGCAACTGTCCCAAGGCCACATAGGCTGGCTCTACTCACAGGAGGCACAGTGGGGAATTGAACCACCAACCTCTGGCTCCACAGCCAGATACCTAAAGCATAGAGCTACCCAGCCATGTTTCATACACATCCATAATATGTCCATAATTTTAAATTGTGCAATTCTCTGAAACAATAAAAAAGATAAGTTGGACTGATTGCAACACAACATATTACCAAGGGACAACCTACACAACTGGATTTTCCAGCATATTTTAATGAAGCACGGTTGTAGGAATTGCCAATCTGATTCCATAGTAGTGCCAGAGGAGAATACATTTAAATCATACCCTTATCCTTGCCCAACTCAAAATTACATCTATCCCAATCTGCTGCAGGCCTTATGTGGAGAGAGATGAAAAGCACAGAGACATAGTAAATTTTTAAAAAGCAAAACAATTATTTTGTTATGAGCTTCATACTTCATTAAAGTATTCATTTGCATCAATATCAAACTAAAAACTGATACACGAAGCCATTTAGCATTTCTGAAATTCAGCAATAGTTAAATCCAATTAGCTCAAAATAAGCTGAGATAGTGTGAAGAGGGTCATTCCCAATGTATGAAGTATGAATAATTCCCTATGAATATTTCTAATAAACACAGTCCATCTAGATATTGCAATTTTCAAGTATTTATCAACTGTTTTTATATGAACTCAAAGGAACATCTATGTTATCAGAATGATTTTGGTTTGCAGTAAAGCATCACAACCTATGAAATCATACAGTGAAACTGCTGCATAGAGGTTTAACAGCCTAAAGTTCATTGAATACTTTGCATAATGTGTTCAAAACAAATAAAAAAGCATATATGTATACTGATCAACAAATGCATGATAAAAAAGAACAGTCATCATGTCCCACTCAAGTCCCAAATGCATTATTTTGCCAAGATATTTACCTTCATTTTTCCATCGAAACCACACTTGGGTTGATGGCTACAAAGACTTTTGTGGCACCAACAGCAGCCCTGGGAGTTGGGACTGAGAAGTAAAGTGCTGAGAAATCCCTATATTCCAGGCAGGTGCTTTGTTCTCAAAGCCCACAAACACAGCAACATCGGTGAAAAAAGGAAAATGGTGTAGCGCTAGCAAGAAAAAGTAAAGAAAAAGAAACAGAATACACATAAAACGCCACCACTTCGGGCCCTTTCTGTCACTTCAGCAGAGAAGCATCTACAGATGTAGCTGTCTGGAAAAGATCCTCCCCACCTCGTGCCCCCAATCCAAGGGAAAGTGATTTGTAACCCAGCAGCTAGCTCCATATACAGAACTGGAGGCAGTAAAGGAAAGAGAAATTTAACCAAAAATGAAAGAAAGAATCACCAGCAGGGGAGCTTTGCTTGCTTAAACGCCAGGCATTTCCCAGGAGCGCGACGACCCGCCACAGCCCTCTTCCTCGCCAGAACGCTCCCGATTAATTACTACCTTTGCTTGACACCTGTCAGCATTTCCCTCAAAATAACCCTCAGCGCCTGCCACTTTTCCTCCCCTCCCACATCCCTTGCCTGTTGCTAGGGTACATCCCAGATACAGACCTTTGGGGGGAAGCAGAAAAATACACCTGAAACACTGGGGTAGATAAGGAAGGGGGGCGGAAAGGCATTGTGTTGGAGGAACTCCTTCGTTGAAGGAGAAGAAATTCTTTTAAATATTTTTTAAGGGGCACTGGAGGAAGAAAACAGGGGGCGCCTTGTTAGGGTCCCCCCTCGGACTCTTACCTGACTCTCCTCCCCGCGCCTCAAGAGACCCCCTTTCCCCTCAGGAGCACGTCCCTCGCCTCGTAATCCTCTCTCCTCCCCGCCACACGCACCCGGGCGCCGCCGCCGCCGTCTTCTTACCGAGCGAGGCGCCCCTCACGGCCCTTCCCGAAAGCGGCCCCTCCTCTTCTGCCCCACGGAGCCTCCTCTCAGCTCTCACTTTCCCGGCTCGAGGTCCTCGCCCGAGCTGCAAAAGCGGAGTCGGCCCAGGCGCATCCTCTCTTTGGCTCCGTGCCGTGCCAGGCTCGCTTTCTCGCAGGCAGACGCAGACACACACACTTCCCTCTCTCTTACACACACACAAAACACCCAAATTCACTTCCGCTGCCAAGAGCGGGCACCCAGCGGAAGGACCTGGAAAGGGAGGGAGGGAAGCGGAGAGCGACACACACCAGAGCGAGCGCCATACCACGCATGCGCCCCTGGAGGGACCAGCCAGGCGCAAAGGCGGCCTGGGGGGGGGGCGGAGGGTGTTTCGTGCCGTGGCTACCCTTGAGCGGCGCTCCCTTGTCTTATGTTTTCTCGCCGGGGTCGAGAATTCTGCTGGAAGGGAATAATGGGGGCAGCGGGGGGGGGCAAGAGGAGAGTGGGCAGGCAGGAAAGGTGTTGTGGGAGGCGGGGGAGGCCTTCGTCCGTCCAGGATTAGTTCCTCTCAACGCAACAAAAACCTCGGCGCCCTATTATGGTGCCCTTTTGTGAGGGCTCAAGCCCTGCGTTCATCCCAGTCAGTGGGGCTTCGTTTTGAAATAGCTCTGCTGCATAATATGGGGCTGGGCGGGGGGGGGGCGTGAAGCGTAGCGCACATCCTGTTGATTTTAGAAATAGCCGCGACGCTTTTGCAGTCCCCGAACTGAAAGCTAAACTGAGGTGAATTCAAAGCCGCTGCAAGTTGCGAGGAAGCGGCTTGCTTTCGCGGAAGCTCCTCGCCCGTGTTCGAGGCGGCGTCGGCGCCCCGCCTGAGGACGCGGCGGATCCTCCTTTTAAGGGTGTCGGAATGCAGCAGCAGCCACCCGTGGGGTGAGGGGTGAAGCCATCCGAAGCTGCGGGTGCCCGAGAAAAACCTGTCATGCCACCCAATAGTCCTTTCCCACAACGCCTCACTTTGATGCCTGTCAGTCGGACTCAAAAGGTGCTTCTTAGTGAGTCCAGTGTTAAGGGTACTGGCTCCCGCCGTGGCCGCCCAGAACCATCCCAGAGGTTTTCAATCGTACCTTCCACGTAGTGTGAATTTCCTACATGTACCCTTTAGGATCTTACCATGGACCAGCTTTGCCCCAACAGCTGAAGTTTATCGTCTTCCAAAGTTCACCTAGCTGCTAACAGAACTTGGTGGCATGTTCCAGTAGGTTTCTCAGCATATAGAGTTGTAGGATTCCTTGTTTAGGTTTGAGAGGTAGATTAGTGTGGCCTGGAAATACCTTTTGGACGAAAATGTGTTAGTGAACTGCTTTCTCTGGTATCAGTGTCCCCTTTGATCTCTATTAGCAATGTCTGAGGAAGTCATGTTTAACAAATATGCAAGTTTGCCTAGTATAAACATAAGATTACAATTCTTTTTTAAAGAGAAAATGTCTTTAGATGGGAACATGATGTTAACTCTTAATACTGTATTGTGGAGAAAGCAGTGAAAATTGTAATACTTGAGTGACATGGTAGATTAAAAGAATAATTTTGTTTTAGTGCTCTTGCTTCCCCCCCCCCCAATTTTGGAGGATGTAGTCATTTGATTGATACCCAGTGTGGTGTAGCAAATAGAATGATAGACTAAGACCAGGACTCAGAAATCCTAGGTTAGAATCCCTGTTCAGTCGTAGAAGTTCACTGGGGGTGAGCTTCTATGTAACTGTAAAATCACACCTTAAACATCTCACCATGAAGCCCTACTAGGGTTACTATAGGTGGGTTCGGACTTGACAGCACATAACACAAGCCATTTGTTTAGCCCTGTGTTATTTTTTTACAACACTCCCAGCCAAGCCCATTATTAATTCTCTAGTGATTCTCTGCGTAACGTGTGACATTATTTATTATTTACCGTATTTTTCGCTCCATAAGACGCACCGGACGTTAAGACGCACTTAATTTTTAAATACTGAAAATTAAAATAAAATAAAAATATATAAACAGAGCAAGTCCCACACTGGGACTGCCAAAAAAAAAAATCACCAAAAAACAAAGCAACATAGAAACATACCCCCCAGCCCAAACCTACCCTCCAAAACCCACCCAGAACATTTTTAAAAAGTAAAAAGCAGCAACTAATTTTTAAATACCAAAAAATAAAGTAAAAATAAATAAACAGAGCAAGTCCCATGCTGGGACTTCAAAAAAAGTACCAAACCACAAATCAACATAGAAACATACCCCCCAGCTCAAACCTACCCTCCAAAACCCACCCAGAACATTTTTAAAAAGTAAAAAGCAGCAACTAATTTTTAAATACCAAAAAATAAAGTAAAAATAAATAAACAGAGCAAGTCCCATGCTGGGACTGCAAAAAAAGTACCAAAACACAAAGCAGCATAGAAACATACCCCCCAGCTCAAATCTACCCTCCAAAACCCACCCAGAACATTTTTAAAAAGTAAAAAGCAGCAACTAATTTTTAAATACCAAAAAATAAAGTAAAAATAAATAAACAGAGCAAGTCCCATGCTGGGACTGCAAAAAAAGTACCAAACCACAAAGCAACATAGAAACATACCCCCCAGCCCAAATCTACCCTCCAAAACCCACCCAGAACATTTTTAAAAAGTAAAAAGCAGCAACTAATTTTTAAATACCAAAAAATAAAGTAAAAATAAATAAACAGAGCAAGTCCCATGCTGGGACTGCAAAAAAAGTACCAAAACACAAAGCAACATAGAAACATACCCCCCAGCTCAAACCTACCCTCCAAAACCCACCCAGAACATTTTTAAAAAGTAAAAAGCAGCAACTAATTTTTAAATACCAAAAAATAAAGTAAAAATAAATAAACAGAGCAAGTCCCATGCTGGGACTGCAAAAAAAGTACCAAACCACAAAGCAACATAGAAACATACCCCCCCAGCCCAAACCTACCCTCCAAAACCCACCCAGAACATTTTTAAAAAGTAAAAAGCAGCAACTAATTTTTAAATACCAAAAAACAAAGTAAAAATAAATAAACAGAGCAAGTCCCATGCTGGGACTTCAAAAAAAGTACCAAAACACAAAGCAACATAGAAACATACCCCCCAGCCCAAATCTACCCTCCAAAACCCACCCAGAACATTTTTTAAAAGTAAAAAGCAGCAACTAATATTTAAATACCAAAAAATAAAGTAAAAATAAATAAACAGAGCAAGTCCCATGCTGAGACTGCAAAAAAAAATTACCAAAACACAAAGCAACATAGAAACATACCCCCAGCCCAAATCTACCCTACAAAACCCACCCAGAACATTTTTTAAAAAAGTAAAAAGCAGCACCTTACCAGTGGAAAGCCTCCTGGAGGTCCTCAGAAGCCAGCGATGGTGGTGGTGGGGGACCCCCACGGGGCCTGCTGAGGCCTCCGGAGGCCTCGGAAGCCAGCGATGGGGCCTGCTAAGGCCTCCGGAGGCCTCGGAAGCCAGCGATGGTGCCGGGGGGAGGCCCCCACGGGGCCTGCTGAGGCCTCCGGAGGCCTCGGAAGCCAGCGATGGGGCCTGCTGAGGCCTCCGGAGGCCTCGGAAGCCAGCGATGGTGCCGGGGGGAGGCCCCCACGGGGCCTGCTGAGGCCTCCGGAGGCCTCGGAAGCCAGCGATGGGGCCTGCTGAGGCCTCCGGAGGCCTCGGAAGCCAGCGATGGTACCGGGGGGAGGCCCCCACGGGGCCTGCTGAGGCCTCCGGAGGCCTCGGAAGCCAGCGATGGTGGCGTGGAGGGGACAGTATTTGCTCCATAAGACGCATACACTTCTCCCCCCACTTGTTTTGAGAGGAAAAGTGCGTCTTATGGTGCAAAAAATACGGTATTTGTTATTGTTTAGTCATTAAGTTGTGTCCACCTCTTTGTGACCCCATGGACCAGAGCACACCAGGTCCCTCCTGTCTTCCACTGCCTCCCGGAGTTTGGCCAAATTCATGCTGGTAGCTTTGATGATACTGCCTAACCATCTCATCCCTTGTCGTCCCCTTCTCCTCTTGCCTTCACTCTTTCCCAATATCAGGGTCTTTTCCAGGCAGTCTTCTCTTCTCATGAGATGGCCAAAGTATTGGAGCCTCATCTTTAAGATCTGTCCTTCCAGTGAGCACTCAGGGTTCATTTCCTTCAAAATGGATAGATTTGTTCTCCTTGCAGTCCAGTGGACTCTCAAAATTCTCCTCCAGCACCACAAAAGCATCAATTCGTTGGTGGTCAGCCTTCTTTATGGTCCAGCTCTCACTTCCATAGATTGCTACTGGAAAAACCATAGCTTTGACTATGCAGACCTTTGTCAGCAAGGTGATGTCTCTGCTTTTTAAGATGCTGTCTAGGTTTGTCATCGCTTTCCTCCCAAGCAGCAGGCATATTTTAATTTTGTGGCTGCTGTCACCATGTGCAGTGCTCATGGAGCCCAAGAAGGTAAACTCTGTCACTGCCTCCATATCTTCTCCTATTTGCCAGGAGGTGATGGGACCAGTGGCCATGATCTTAATTTTTTGGATGTTGAGCTTCAGACCATTTTTGGCGCTCGCTTCTTTCATCCTCATTAAGAGGTTCTTTAATTCCTCCTCACTTTCTGCCATCAGAGTGGTATCATATGCATATCTGAGGTTGTTGATATTTCTTCCGGCAATCTTAATTCCAGTTTGGGATTTCTCCAGTCCAGCCTTTCGCATGATGTATTCTGCATATAAGTTTAATAAACAGGGGGACAATATAGAGCCTTGTCGTACTCCTTTCCCAGTTTTGAACCAATCAGTTGTTCCATAACCATTCTAACTGTTGCTTCCTATCCCACATACAGATTTCTCAGGAGATAGATAAGGTGGTCAGGCACTCCCATTTCTTTAAGGACTTGCCATAGTCAAAGGCTTTTGCATAGTCAATGAAGCAGAAGTAGATATTTTTCTGGAACTCTCTGGCTTTCTCCATAATCCAGCACACATTAGCAATTTGATCTCTAGTTCCTCTGCCCCTGCCATAGTCAAAGGCTTTTGCATAGTCAATGAAGCAGAAGTAGATATTTGTGACAAACCCAGACCTACTGGGATATGCCACAGTTTCACTAAGCTGCCACCAACCATTCCCTATAAGAAGTCACACAGACCAGGGATGGATTTTTACCAAATAAAGGAATAAGGTTTATTTAAATAACACACAGGGAAAATAAACTGATCAAGTGAATAAGATACAGTAACGTGGCTTAGTCTCAATCATACATACACTAGTTTGGTTCACACAGAACGCATTTAACTAAAGCACAGATCCTGAACCTATCAGTTCTGGCTAACCCTACAGACACCTGAACCTATCAGGTTGGTACTGACTGACACACAGTAGTACCCTGTCTGACACACAGACTCCCACTCAAGCTTCTTCTCTCAGCTCTTCTCCAGCTTCTCCTACTCCTTCACACACGCTCCACATATATATACAGTACAGCCCCTCCTCCTGATGTCCCGCCTTCCACTTCCCATAGGATGGAACTTTCCCTCCAAACCCATGACAGACAGGTAACATCAGTGCTGTATGTAACACCTCCCCTCTTTATAAGTTGTTTTGTAGGGGGAAAGCTAAAGTGCTTTTCTCCAAAAAACAACCTGGATCCAAAACATACAAAAACAGTTATACAATACAATACCATACTTACTCTAGGATAAACATCTCAATTAGGCATTTAAACATTTACCATTTACAATACATCAATTTACCTTTATTCATACAAACCAGCATGTTTAATAAACAGACACATTTAACCTTTGGTCACCAAAATGTATACATAGTCCATGTTCCTTCGCCGTCTTCAATCTTCAGGTCTTCTTGACAAGGCGTCAGCAACACAGTTCACTGACCCTCTGACCACCTTCACTTCCAAGTCATAGTCTTGCAGGTTTAAAGCCCACCTCATAAGTTTACTATTGTGGGTTTTCATTGTCTTTAACCATTGCAGTGGTGAATGGTCAGTGCACAGAATAAAATGTCTTCCCCAGATGTAAGGCTTGGCCTTCTGGATCGCGTAGACTATGGCCAGGCACTCCTTCTCCACGGTTGCCAGATGTCTCTCACCTTTCTGGAGTTTCCTACTCAGGTAGGACACTGGATGCTGGTCACCATTTTCATCCTCCTGGCAAAGAACTGCTCCTACCCCGCTGTTAGACGCATCGGTGTAGATGATGAACTCCCGGTCGAAGTCTGGAGCACGCAGCACTGGATAGTTGATGAGGGCCTCCTTCAACCTCTGGAACGCCTCCTCACAGTCGCTGGTCCACGAGATGCGGTCATCAGTCTTCTTCCTCGTCAGATCGGTCAGCGGAGCCGCAATCTCGCTAAACCTCGGGATGAACTTTCTGTAGTAGCCCACCAACCCAAGAAATGATTTGACTTTTTTCTTGGTGTTGGGTCTAGGCCAATCACGAACTGCTTCTATCTTGGCCTCTAGGGGTTTGATCACTCCTCCCCCTACTATGTGACCCAAGTATTTTATTTCTGGGCTACCCAGCTGCAGTTTGTTCTCTTTGCAGAGCCTAGGCCAAAGCACTCCCTCCCCTGGGTTAAAGTGCCTCTCCCTGCCTTGCTGGTCATCCCAAGCTTTCTTTCTGACCTTTTGAGCTTGCAGGGTCTCTGCTGCTAGCTCTAGGTTTCTCTTTAGGTCATTCCTTAAAGAGTCTATATATGTCACAACATCTTGTGGGTCATCCTGGGCGATCTGCTCCCAATTTTGTTTGATCAAATCAAGGGGCCCTTTCACCCTTCTCCCAAATAAAAGTTCAAACGGACTGAACCCGGTACTGGCTTGTGGCACTGATCGATAAGCAAACAAAAGGGATTGCAGCTTCTGGTCCCAATTGTTTGGATTCTCTGCCAAGTAAGCCCTAATCATGCGCATTAGAGTCCCATTGAACTTCTCAGTTAACCCATTACTTTCAGGGTGATAGGCAGTGGTTTCCTTGTGTTTAATTCCACAGATTTGCCATAACCGTTTCATGAGCTTCGATGTAAACGATGCGCCCAAATCGGTGATTATTTCTGAGGCAAATCCCATCCTGGACATATACCCCACCAAGGCATCTGCCACTGTGTTAGTTTCAATGTTAGTTAAGGGTATGGCTTCAGGGTACCTCGTGGCATGGTCCACAATGGTGAGAATGAACCTGTTCCCCCTTTTTGTGGCCTTGGGCAAAGGTCCCACAATATCCACCCCTATACATTTGAACGGAGTGTCAATCACAGGCAAAGGGCACAACTTTGCTTTGGTCCTGTCACGGTTATTCCCCTGCCTCTGACACACATCACATTGTTTACAGAACTCCTTGATCTGCTTCCCTATTTCAGGCCAGTAAAAATTCTGTGTGATTCTCTGCTGTGTTTTGTTCACCCCTAAGTGCGCAGCAAACATGTCAGAGTGCCCCTTTGTAAGATCATGGGGCGATACTTTTCAGGTACCACTAGCTGACTTCTGATCCCACCTCCCCCTTTTGAGATATTCCTCAGGGTCTCTCTATATAAAATCCCCTTTTCCTCTCGAAATCTCACTGGGGTTTCAGGTGTTAGCTGGGCGTCAGTCACCTGTTCAAAACACTTTTGGAGAGTGGTGTCTGCCTTTTGCTCTTGGCCAAATCTGCTGTCTGTGGTTAAGGTTTCCACCACAGCTTCGGCACTCCCCTCTGCTTCCGTCTCGGGCTCATCAGTACCCCCCTGAACTGTCCCCGTGGTGGCTTGTGAGCGTGTAATCACTAGCACCCGTTTCACATGTTCAGCCAGGTCATTTCCCACGAGCACGGCTGCTGGCAGAGTCGATGAAATCGCTAGCCGCCAAACTCCCCTCCAGCCTTGAAAGCTTACAGGTACCTCCGCTACTGGCAGTGAGATCACCTGCCCCTCAATCCCTGCCACCTTCATGCTCTCATTTGGGATTATATATTCCCTAGGAATAATATCTGGATGGCACAGGGTCACCTGGGAACAAGTATCCCTTAACCCCCTATACTGATGGTCAAGTATTCCTACGTCCACCCCTGTGGTTTCAAACAACTGTGAATCTGTTCTCACAAGTAAGCAGCGCCTGACCTCCACAAGAGGACCATTTTCCTCAGCCTGATCAGCAGATGTAACTGTTCCAGATTGAGTAGCCATGGCAACAGGCTCCCTCAGTGGCAAGGAGCTTTGCTCTTTCTGGACACAGAACACAGCTTTTGGCTTGGTTCCACTCGAATCATGAGGAACAATTCCTTTTAGCTGCTTTAATTTCTCACACTCTGAGATTAGATGGCCCTTTCCCTGACAGAAATAACATTTTCTGCTATATTTTGAGTCTTTCTCATCTTGTTTTGGTTTTCCCTCCAAAATCTGAGGTCTTGGTTTCGTGTCTGAGGGCTTCCCTTCACCATGGGTCCCTCCCCCTTGCTGGTTTCTTCCTGGTCCCTGAGAGTACTTGCTGTAGGTTTCTTTCGGTTTCCTTATCGATTTTCCCTCACCTAAGGGCTTTCTTATTTGGGAAATAAAATCTGCGATTTCGGCCGCTTCGGCCACAGATTTCGGTTTCCTTTCCCTCACCTGGAACTTCAGTTCCCCATGCAGGACTGAATAGAACTGTTCCAGCGCTATCAAGTCTTTGAGCTGCTGGTAGGTCTCTGTCCCCTCCTGCGACAGCCATTTCTCTAGCAACCTCATCAGTTGGGCCCCCACTTGGGTAAAAGTCTGCTCTGGTTTCTTGGTGAGTGACCTGAATCTTTGCCTCAGCTGTTCCGCATTTATCCCATGTCTGGCAAACACCAGTTTTTTAAACTCAGAGAAGTCTTTTAGCAGCTCCTCTGGCATCTCTGCATAGACTTCTGCCAGGCTGCCACTGATTAAAGATCGCATGATGGTCATCTTCTCAGTTTCCCTCACTGAGAAGTCCACAAACGCTCTTTCCACGAGGGAAAAGAACACCTCAGGACAATCTCCCTTGTGGTACACAGGGAATTTCTTCAGGTCAGTTTTAGACAATTGGCCTCCCTCAGAATCCCTATTGTTATTATTGTTCTGATTCATCAGTTCCAATTTTCTTAACTCAAATGCCATTTTCTCTTTCTCCAATGCCAATTCAAATTGTCTGTGTTTCTCTCTTTCCCTTTGCTCCATTTCCCTCACCCTCAGTTCATGCTGTTGGGCTAGGAGCATTTTTCTGAGTTCTGGGTTCTGTTCTCCCGTGCTGTCATCCTGCACTGAGCCAAATTCATCCTCAGAACCTTGGTCTACTTGGGGGTCTTTCACTTCACCCATTTCTGCCATTTGGCTTCGAGTCAAGGGCATAATCCCCCCCCCAGAACAGGCTGCTTTCAAAGTCAAGCCTCAAAATAAAGCGACCACTTTTTTTTTTCCTCTTTTGCCTCAGAACCAGCCTTCTATAGATTGCTGCTGTTCTTCAGCACTAACTTGCAACTGTAGCCAGCCAGAGTCCACCCCCCTCTGCTAGGCCTCTCAGCAGACAGGCTAGATCACTGCTACTTCACACAGTTTTGCCTCAGCCTTTTTCCCGCCAAAACAGGTTGCCTCAGAGCTCCCTAATCTAGTCCCCAATGGGCACGTTCTTCCACTAGCGCACCTCCCCGTGAGGTACGCCTAGAAGATTACCTACGCGCCCTCAGATTGTCCCTAACTAGACCCCCCTTGCTCTGGGCACACTTGCCAAGGCTTTGCTGGACCACTGGACAACTGGACCAGTCGTATCCCACACGCTGGACACCAATCAATGTGACAAACCCAGACCTACTGGGATATGCCACAGTTTCACTAAGCTGCCACCAACCATTCCCTATAAGAAGTCACACAGACCAGGGATGGATTTTTACCAAATAAAGGAATAAGGTTTATTTAAATAACACACAGGGAAAATAAACTGATCAAGTGAATAAGATACAGTAACGTGGCTTAGTCTCAATCATACATACACTAGTTTGGTTCACACAGAACGCATTTAACTAAAGCACAGACCCTGAACCTATCAGTTCTGGCTAACCCTACAGACACCTGAACCTATCAGGTTGGTACTGACTGACACACAGTAGTACCCTGTCTGACACACAGACTCCCACTCAAGCTTCTTCTCTCAGCTCTTCTCCAGCTTCTCCTACTCCTTCACACACGCTCCACATATATATACAGTACAGCCCCTCCTCCTGATGTCCCGCCTTCCACTTCCCATAGGATGGAACTTTCCCTCCAAACCCATGACAGACAGGTAACATCAGTGCTGTATGTAACAAGGACTTGCCATAGTCAAAGGCTTTTGCATAGTCAATGAAGCAGAAGTAGATATTTTTCTGGAACTCTCTGGCTTTCTCCATAATCCAGCACACATTAGCAATTTGATCTCTAGTTCCTCTGCCCCTTCGAAATCCAGCTTGCACTTCTGGGAATTCTCGGTCCACATACTGCTGAAGCCTACCTTGGAGGATTTTGAGCATAACCTTGCCAGCGTGTGAAATGAGTCCAATTGTATAGTAGTTGGAGCATTCTTTGGCACTGCCCTTCTTTGGGATTGGGATGTAGACTGATCTTTTCCAATCCTCTGGCCACCGCTGAGTTTTCCAAACTTGCTGGCATATTGAATATAGCACCTTAAGAGTGTCCTTTCAAGGTTTTAAATAGTTCCACTGGAATGCCATCACCTCCACTGGCCTTGTTGTTAGCCAGGCTTTCTAAGGCCCACTTGACTTCGCTCTCCAGGATGTCTGGCTAAAGCTCAGCAACCGCACTATCTGAGTTGTCCAGGACATCCAGATCTTTCTGGCATAATTCCTCCGTTTATTCTTGCCACCTCTTCTTCATGTCTTCTGCTTCAGTTAGATCCTTTCCATTTTTGTCCTTTATCATGTCCATCTTTGCACAAAATGTTCCTTTAATATCTCCAATTTTCTTGACCAGATCTCTGGTTTTTCCCTTTCTATTATTTTCCTCTATTTCTTTGCACTGTTCATTTAAGAAGACCCTCTTGTCTCTCCTTGCTGTTCTTTGGAAGTCTGCATTTATTTTTTGTTTGTTTATTGATTGATTGATTTAAAGTATTTTAACCTGTCTTTCTCCTTTAAAAGAATCAAAAGTGGCTTACAGCAATTTAAAGACTGCATTTAAGATTAATGAAAATGAGTATACAATGTTAAAAGAATCAATGAATACAATGTATTCTCAAAGGCTTTCATGGCAGGGATCTGATGGTTGTTGTGGGTTTTTTCGGGCCCTTTGGCCATGTTCTGAAGGTTGTTCTCCCTAACGTTTCGCCAGTCTCTGTGGCCGGCATCTTCAGAGGACAGGAGTCAGAACTCTGTCTATGCTCTGGAGTTCTGACTCCTGTCCTCTGAAGATGCTGGCCACAGAGACTGGTGAAACATTAGGAAGAACAACCTTCAGTACCTGGCTAAAAAGCCCGAAAAACCAACAGCAACCATCCATGAATACAATACCAAAAAACCATCACCAAAACACATTCAATAAAATAAGGCACAACAATCCATTTTAAAAACTACTCAGCAGCCATTCACTCAGGGAAAGCTTGCCTGAAGAGAAAGGTCTTTGTTTGCAGAAAGACAGTAAAGATGGGGCCAGCCTGACCTCCAGCAGGAAGGAGTTCTAGAGCGTGGGAGCAACAACAGAGAAGGCTCTCTCCTCTGTCTCCAACAAATGTGGGGCCGAGAAGAAGGCCTCTCTCCTGATGATCCTGTTACGTGGGGCTGCCTTTGAAGACGGTCCGGCGATTGCAACTGGTCCAGAATCGAGCTGCGCGGCTGGTGAGTGGTGCAGCTGCCACGGAACATATCAAGCCGATTCTGTATAAGTTACATTGGCTACCAGTTGCTGCCCGGGCCCAATTCAAAGTGCTTGTTTTGACATATAAAGCCCTAAACGGCTTGGGCCCTGGATACCTGAAGGACCGCCTCCTTCCATATGAACCTACCCGGCAGTTAAGATCTAGCCAGGGGGCCCTTTTGAAAGAGCCGTCCCTCAAGGAGGTAAGAGGGACGGCTTGTAGACAAAGGGCCTTTTCGGCAGCTGCCCCCAGACTATGGAATGCCCTCCCGACTGAGATTCGTCTGGCGCCGACGCTGATGACATTTCGGCGCCAGGTCAAAACCTTCCTGTTCCAGAAGGCTTTTAACTGAAATAATATTAGCTGTGGGTCTGATGGCAATTTTAATTGTATTTTAATTGTATTTTAATTATTTTATCTTTTGCTGTATTGAATTTTAATTATTGTAAGCCGCCCAGAGACCTCTGGGTAGTTTGGGCGGCATATAAATTGAATAAATAAAAAAAATAATAAATAATAATAATAATAAAGGGAGGTGTGGTCCTTGAGATACCTTGGGCTGAAGGTGTTTGGGGCTTTATAGGTTTATGAAGCCCTACAAAACTGCATATTTTTTTTGCTGTAGTTTTGAATGCTGTGCCACAATGAGTATGACTGATTGCAGCTATCAGGAATGTTTGTCTCTTTGCTGCTGATGATTAATAGCTCTTTTACACATTTCTTTCTTTCTTTTTCTTCTCACAATTTTTCACATTGGGAAATGTAGAAGGATAAATATATATGCATATTCAGTTTTCAACATGAGTTCTAATGTACAAATCAAACCTAATGAAGCAGCTACTTTCAAATTTGCCCTGCCAAGCAGAGGTATAAAGGCTCAGCACCACCTAATTCCCCAACCATGGTGCACACTGTGCTGTTTAACAGTTATAAATTCGTCTTTTAAAAATCCCTTTTTATGGACAAAACTTTAAAATGCAAGAGACAGTGTGAACAGAATATAACTAAAAATATTATCAGGTCAGAGCTGAATCATCAAAGCTGAATCAGGGCTGCCGACATTTAAGAAGAAAACCGGCTGAAAAGGATATCTATAGGCAGATGTCAGCCTAACCTAAAAAGTATTGTAAGGTCTGTCAGCAAACCTGTTCATGTGTCTCTAGACTAATCTACACAACTCTGCTCTGCTTATGAGCTGCCTAGGTCTTAACAAAGTGAAAGATGGTTGACTGATTCAGCTCATGGTGTCCAATTACTAGGGCATACATCTAATGCCCTAGAATCAGTTCTTATGCTGGAATAATAATAGTTAAAGGAGAAGGGAATGAAAAGTTATTGTTGTTATCAATATAGTGTCCAAAACTTCACTTACTTGTTACAAGCATTACAGCAACCTTAAAAGATATGACAGGTTGTAGGTGGGGGGCTGAGGCTGAGAATGGCTTGCCAGAATTGGAGTTCAGCTTAGTCACTGTGTTTCACTTTGCATACTAATGACACAGTGAATTTAAACTGGACACAACCAGCAATAACGAAAAAACAAAATTCCACTTTTGTGTTTTAGAAAGTTATTATAAAAATTACACTATGACGTATCAGAATATACATAAGGACTTCAGCTAGGTTGCAAAAGCACAGGATACCTTTATCTGATATGTAATACCACTGCATTAGTGCTTCTCATTAGCCAAATATAGCAGTGCTATTCCGCATAATGTGTTTGCTTCACTCCCATGGAAATAATCCCTTACACAAATCAAGCAGATGCATGAGGGTGAGATTCCTTTAAATCTTATATGCTGGAAGCCACAGTCATGTACTTAGCATTAGAGGAGTCTTGGAAGATACAACACGCAGATGAGAACTTCATTATCTTGTTTCAGCAGCAATAGAGCATCCACAGGATGACTTTATGCAGATATAACTAGCTTTGGTGTCATCCAGTGACTTCATAACAACACTAATCAAACACTAAAAGAAGGAGCAGAATGTCACATAGAAGAACAAGCTGAAGTGTTCCTTACTATGTAGTTTTCTTATGTAGCCAGAACTAGGAATGTGGGTGAGAACTTTTGGACTGCATTCATATAATCTTTTGGGGTGCCTCATTTGTTTTCAGATATTTCTTGTTCTTCTGTATGAAACTTGACCAAAAGTCTTTAAAAACCCTTAAAATAATACAAAAACAAAATAAAATAGAGGCAAGACAGGGAACAGAGAATCAATTCTTTCTAAAGAACCCTTTAAATCTACTTTTCGAAAGCAGGTACAGGGCAGCCAATCCATAGAAAATTAAACAATTTTAAAAACAATCATTCCGGGGAAACTAACTTCCCCAAGAGACGGGGGGAAAGAAGAACAAACTAAAATACACACACCATCCCCTGTCCCAGAAACCAAGGAAACAAGTAAAGGTAGCAGTGGGTGTGACAAGAATACAGGGAGATTTACTGCTGCCACCAATAAAGTTTTCTCTTAGTTTCATTGAGTCCACCACCACCATCAAGCAGGAAAAATAATCCAAGAAAGAGGAGTGGTGGGAGAATGAAACATCCACAAGAAATAAGAGAAGGGGAATCCAAAAAATAATCCCAAGGAGGTATGGTGGCACCACATGAAAGGTGCCTAGTGGCAGCATCAAAAATAATCCTAAGAAATTGGAGAAAAATCCAAGAAAAAAGGCAAAGACACAAGCAGGAGTACAAGTAAGATGGAAAATACTACAGACCTCAGTAGCATACAGATCCAAGCCAGAAGGAAGGACTGAAACAAAGAATATTCTTCACTGGCTTCCAACCGATCCAGATCCTCCTGCAGGTGAAAATTCTGTCTCTCACCCACATTCCTGCATATTCTGACTGGCTGCTGATAGCAAGTCCTCCTGTGCTATTTGTTTAAACCTTTCCCAGGCAGTTTGACAGACTAGAGGTAAAAGACAGGGCAAAAAAAGAAGAAAGAGGCACAAAGAAATCCAAAGCTTGCTTGCTTGCTTGTTTCTTTCATTAAAATTAAACATTGATATTGCAGAGGCCCTCTTTGAGAAATTAAAGAAAGAATCTGAGGGAAAGTAAAGAGCTTCTTTCATGTTTCCCCATTTCTATTGGCCTGGAAGTCCTGTCCCTAGTCTGATCAGTACACATTCAGCAGTTTACAGCCTGATGAATGGTCCTACTAAACTGAAAAGTTTGCCCTGGGGTTTAAAATGTTTGTGGTCCAGTAAAGGTATTAACCTGCCCTGTTCTTGGAACTTGTGCAAAGACCTCACAACTTTTGTTTCTCTTTTCTTAGCTGGCTTCCTCCTTTAACCTTCATAAACATAAACCTTCCTTGACCATCTACCTACCCCATTAAATTTGACTTCTATGAGTAAATCTCTTCACCCCTCCTTGTATTGCAGGGCTGGGCAAAATGCAGCCTTCCATATGTTGTTGGACTGCAACTCTCATCAGTCTTAGCCATAGTAGCCAACATTGGGGAATGTGGGGAGCTGCAGTCCAACAACATGGGAGGGGGGTTGCACCTTTCTTACTTTGATGTATTCAAAGGTAGGGGGAAAATTACTGAACTAAGGAATGATTTGGGTTCAGAGGGAGATACTGTACTGCCCAGAGCAGAGTTGCATGGGCTGGTCTCAAGAAATCTCGGCAATTTTACTGAAAAGCTTTCACATACAGTGGACCCTCGACGTACAGATGGCTCGACTTACAGACTTTTCGAGTTACAGACTTCTCTGGCCTCAAAATTTAGATTCGACTTGCAACCGGAGAATCAACTTACAGACCAGAAAAAAACTCAAAATGGAACAAAAATAGAATAAAAACTGCCAGTTATGGGATTAATCGGTTTTCAATGCATTGTAGGTCAATGGAGATTCGACTTAACAGACTTTTTGACTTGCAGCCACCGTTCCAATACGGATTAATTCCGTAAGTAGAGGGTCTACTGTACATTTCGGGTCACATTGATTTTTGCCTTTGTATGGATTTTAATGACAATTCACAACAGACTCGGTTTAATCTTACGTTAACTATGTCAGAATATTTAATATGCTACAGAAAGCAAGTAGCTGTTCATTTTTTATCTCCCTACAGAATAATTTTTAAAAAGAATATGAGGTGATTAAGTCCTAATTGACATATGAAAGAGCTAACAGTAAATCTTTATGAGTCTCTATGGCTGCTCATTTCAAAGATCTGCAAATGCCAATGGGACCTGAAGAATCCTTTTAATAAGAAAATACAGTCTTAACCACCTACACCCAAAGAAAAGCATTTGTAGGCCCATATCAGTTTAGCTTGAAGAACTGTTATGTTGCAGAGTTTTGAATTTCTCGTTAAATTCCTCCAGCTGTGCAGAAGTGCAGGGAATTACAGAACAAAATAGCTTCATGTTCCCCAGAGTAGTCCACTCCTGTACTCTCATTAACTGGCACTTACAGTCTCAATAACTCACTCTGAGTCATTAGTAATAATAACAAAGAATAAAAGGTTTCATTACTTACAGTTGATTAGATCAAAAAGCAGAACTGACAAACCTGTCTGCCTTTGAACAAACTTGTACATATTCACAATCTAGGCCAGAGTTTGGAAAAAGTTATTTGTTTGAATTACACAATCCCAAAGCTCAAAATCTATTGACTATATTGCATGGGATATTCTGGGAATTATAATCCAAATAAACTATATTTCACAGAGCTTGAGACAGGATAGAAGAGAAAAAAAGAATAGTTTCATTTTCCCAGCTTCTTTAGAACAGGGGTCCCCAACCCCGGTCCGTGGCCCGGTGGTGGTCCGTGGGCTTGCCGGAACTGGGCCGTGGACTCGGATCTCCGCCCCCCCAATGCTTCCCCCCCCCAGGGCCCCCTTGCAAGTGCCCCTTTCCTGCAGGGAAGCCGTCGCAGGGCAGCTCAACCAGGAAGCACCGAAAGCCAGCCACTGGGATCGGCACTGCCCCACCCAGGGCTAGCTGCCGGGCGGGAGCATTCGCACATGCGACCCGGCTGCTTCCTGCCCGGCCGACTCTTCCCAGGCAGAAAAGGTGAGCCGGGCCCAGCCGCACTGCTGCTCATCCGCGGAACTTCCGAGGTTCCGGGAGAGCGGATTTCCCACCACCACCACCGCCCCACCCACTGCAGTTCGCCTTCCGGGACCTCCCATTGGGGCCTCGCTCCCGCCCTTGCTCATGGCGGCCCTGCTCGGCTGCCCTTGTCTCATCCTTCTCTGGCAGGGGAAGCTTCCTGCGCCGCCGGAGGGCACTCAGCCGCTCAGGCAGGGAGGGGGACGTGCCTACCTTGGTCCCGAGACGCAGCCCTTGCGGTTGCTGGAGCAGGAGTGGCCCCGCCTTGACCGGGGACCCATTCAGGCGGCTGGCTGAAGGAAGCAGAGCGACTTTGGATCTGGCAGCACCAGGGGCCATGGGGCGGGAGCAGCCTCTGCTGCTGTTAGCCGGGGTGGGTGGTGTTGGAAAGAGCCACCGCTTCCTTCACACCAGCTGCCCGAATGCACACACACCCCTGGTCAAGGTGGGGCTGCTCCTGCTCTAGCAACCACAAGGGCTGCATCTCGGGGCCAAGGTAGGCACAGACTGGAGCTGGCACGGAGGGCAACAACCTCGCTTCCTCCCAAGAACCCCTGCACCGCTGGCGGGGGATGAAGTCTGACCAAGTAAGCCGGCGCCTCTGATCCTCCATGTGGGGTTGAGCAGCACGGCTCTTCCGGGGTGCGCCCTTCAAATCCAGGATCGCCCAAGAGGTGGGCGTGCTATGCACGAGTGCGAGGGACTTGTCACGCTTGCGTGCATGCGCACAAGCTTGACACACCCCTCCACAAGCGCGACACCCCCAACCGGTCCGCACATAGAGCCTGCACCCTCCCAACCAGTCCACAGTCGGAAAAAGGTTGGCGACCACTGCTTTAGAAAACAGCAAAACAAACAAATAACACTATGAATGATTCATGGTTAGTACAGCCCTGTAGAACTAATGCAATGCACTCCTACTAATCCCTTTTCCCCAAGTGGAGACAAACTGCCACACTTAACACAGTCGAAAAGCTAAATTTCATAAAGGACAGCCCATTGGGTGCATTAGAAATGGTCTCAAAGGTTATGAATTTGTTATAGAAAAATACGCAAGCTGGATTTAGACAATGTCATTTTCGTCTATAACATTGAAAGTAAACATGGTCATCTTAGGGCAGCTGTGACTATTCAGTGTATTTTGTATTATTTTCTGAAAGGCAAGAGAATATTACAGAATAAAAACAATTTTAAAAACCTCCTCTGATTACTCACATTGAAGATAACTAGGAAGTGGAAACAATAGCATAGCAACTGGTTGCAACAGAGTCATTAACTAGATATAATATTTCTGATACAGTCCCTGTAAGCTTGTCATGGCAAGCACACACACACAATGAATGCAAAAAAATAAATCGATATGGACTACCAATGAAACAAATGAACAAATCCAGTCTAGACATACCCAAAGAACCACCTAACTTTTCAACGGTAATTGATCTGCAGATTGTGATAGACTGACAGTTCTTAATTGCTACAAAAGTACTAAACTTAGTATCTGGAGCTTATATGGATTTATGTTATAATAAAAAGGGGCTGACAATTAAAGAAAATCAGATTTACTAAATCAGAATTTAGCACCTCATGGGAATTCATTTCCCCTTCATCGATTGCTGCCTTGTCATGGCGAAGGAGCTTGAGTAACTCAGAGAAGCTATGGGCTATGCCGTGCAGGGACACCCAAGATGGACAGGACATAGTGGAGAGTTCCGACTAAACGCAATCCACCTGGGGTAGGAAATGGTAATGCCACTCCAATATCTTTGCCAAGAACGCCCCATGATCAGAAACAAAAGGCTAAAAGATATGACGCTGGAAGACGGGCCCCTCAGGTCGGAAGGCGTCCAACATGCTACTGAGGAAGAGCGGAGGATACGTACAAGTAACTCCAGAGCTAACGAAGTGGTTGGGCCAAAGCCGAAAGGACGCTCAGCTATGGATGTGCCTGGAAGTGAAAGGAAAGTCCAATGTTGCAAAGAAAAATACTGCATAGGAACCTGGAATGTAATATCTATGAACCTTGGGAAGCTGGAGGTGGTCAAACAGGAGATGGCAAGAATAAACATCGACTTCCTGGGCATCAGTGAACTAAAATGGACAGGAATGGGCGAATTCAGCTCAGATGATTATCATTTCTACTATTGTGGGCAAGAATCCCATAGAAGGAATGGAGTGGCCCTCATAGTCAACAAAAGAGTGGGAAAAGCTGTAATGGGATACAATCTCAAAAATGATAGAATGATGTCAATACGAATCCAAGGCAGACCTTTCAACATCACAGTAATCCAAGTTTATGCACCAACCAGCATTGCTGAGGAGACTGAAATTGAACAATTTTATGAAGATTTACAACACCTTCTAGAACTGACACCAAAGAAAGATGTTCTTCTCATTCTAGGGGACTGGAATGCTAAAGTAGGGAGCCAAGAGATAAAAGGAACAACAGGGAAGTTTGGCCTTGGAGATCAGAACGAAGCAGGACAAAGGCTAATAGAGTTTTGTGAAGAGAATAAGCTGGTGATCACAAACACTCTTTTCCAACAACACAAGAGGGGACTCTATACATGGAAATCACCAGATGAGCAATATTGAAATCAGATTGATTATATTCTCTGCAGCCAAAGATGGAGAAGCTCTATACAGTCAGCAAAAACAAGACCTGGAGCTGACTGCGGCTCTGATCGTCAGCTTCTCATAGCAAAATTCAAGCTTAGACTGAAGAGAGTAGGAAAAACCACTGGGCCACTCAGGTATAATCTAAACCAAATCCCTTATGAATACATAGTGGAAGTAAAGAACAGATTTAAGGAACTAGATTTGGTGGACAGAGTGCCTGAAGAACTTTGGACAGAGGCTCGTAACATTGTCCAGCAGGCAGCAGCAAAAACCATCCCAAAGAAAAGGAAATGCAAGAAAGCAAAGCGGCTGTCCAACGAGGCCTTAGAAATAGCAGAGAGGAGAAGGGAAGCAAAATGCAAGGGAGATAGGGAAAGCTACAGAAAATTGAATGCAGACTTCCAAAGAATATCAAGGAGAGACAAGAGAGCCTTCTTAAATGAACAATGCAAAGAAATAGAGGAAAATAACAGAAAAGTAAAAACCAGAGATCTGTTCAGGAAAATTGGAGATATTAGAGGAACATTTTGTGCAAAGATGGACATGATAAAGGACAAAAATGGTAGGGACCTCACAGAAGCAGAAGACATCAAGAAGAGGTGGCAAGAATACACAGAGGAATTATATCAGAAAGATTTGGATATCCCAGACAACCCAAACAATGTAGTTGCTGACCTTGAGCCAGACATCCTGGAGAGTGAAGTCAAGTGGGCCTTAGAAAGCCTGGCTAACAACAAGGCAGTGGAGGTGATGGCATTCCAGTTGAACTATTTAAAATCTTGAAAGATGATGCTGTTAAGGTGCTACATTCAATATGCCAGCAAGTTTGGAAAACCCAACAGTGGCCAGAGGATTGGAAAAGATCAGTCTATATCCCAATCCCAAAGAAAGGCAGTGCCAAAGAATGCTCCAACTACCGTACAATTGCACTCATTTCACACGCTAGCAAGGTTATGCTCAAAATCCTCCAAGGTAGGCTTCAGCAGTATGTGGACCGAGAACTCCCAGAAGTACAAGCTGGGTTCCAAAGAGGCAGAGGAACTAGAGATCAAATTGCTAACGTGTGCTGGATTATGGAGAAAGCCAGAGAGTTCCAGAAAAATATCTACTTCTGCTTCATTGACTATGCAAAAGCCTTTGACTGTGTCAACCACAGCAAACTATGGCAAGTTCTTAAAGAAATGGGAGTGCCTGACCACCTTATGTATCTCCTCAGAAACCTATATGTGGGACAGGAAGCAACAGTTAGAACTGGATATGGAACAACTGATTGGTTCAAAATTGGGAAAGGAGTACGACAAGGCTGTATATTGTCTCCCTGCTTATTTAACTTATATGCAGAATACATCATGCGGAAGGCTGGACTGGAGGAATCCCAAGCCGGAATTAAGATTGCCGGAAGAAATATCAACAACCTCCGATATGCAGATGATACCACTCTGATGGCAGAAAGTGAGGAGGAATTAAAGAACCTTGTAATGAGGGTGAAAGAGGAGAGTGCAAAAAACGGTCTGAAACTCAACATAAAAAAAACTAAGATCATGGCCACTGGTCCCATCACCTCCTGGGAAATAGAAGGGGAAAACCTATCAATTCTAAAGGAAATCAACCCTGAGTGCTCACTGGAAGGACAGATCCTGAAGCTGAGGCTCCAGTACTTTGGCCATCTCATGAGAAGAGAAGACTCCTTGGAAAAAACCTTGATGTTAGGAAAGTGTGACGGCAAGAGGAGAAGGGGACGACCGAGGATGAGATGGCTGGACAGTGTCTGCGAAGCAACCAACATGAATTTGACACAACTCCGGGAGGCAGTGGAAGATAGGACGGCCTGGCATGCTCTGGTCCATGGGTCACGAAGGGTCTGACACGACTAAACGACTAAACGAACAAACGAACGAACGAACGGGAATTCATTTGTATTTAAAGTATATCATTAAAATGACAACCATGTGATCAGTATCTTTTCCCCTGTTAAAACTCCATGTTTTTCTTACAAAAGGATGTCAATGTTCCTGTGCCAAATTTACTTTTTTCTCTTCCAAGAACACTGACGGTGCAGTATAATTTTTTCCCAGATATTTGGAGCACACAGTTATTATGTTATATGTCAAAGCAGTTAACTACATTTTGGCTTTTAAGTACTGTAGTTTGTTATTGTAGCGAACAGCCCTGCCCTCACCTATCCATCACAGCTGAACAGTGGAGAAGGAGCCAAGGAGAGGATGGAAGGTGGAACCAAAGGGGGAGGGGCTGGATATAAAGGCTGGTGTATGGAGGATGAGGGGAGATTCTGTGAGTGAGAGACAGTGTGAAACTTAAAAGTGAACTTAGAGTGAGTTAGAGTTCTATAAGAATGCTGAATGGTACAGAGAGTTATTAGAGATTTAAAGTCAAAGTAGAACTGATACAAATATAAGTGATTAGCAACCTGTGATTTACTTATTGAATATTAATCAAATGGTAACTTCCCTGATCTAATAAATGAGTTAAGTTTTAAAAGCACACTTGTCTCCTTGATTAAATGGTATTGAAGCAGCAATACCTGGTGGTAGTGAAGAAAGAAGAGTGAGAACCTCGTGAAGACCTGAGGGAATAGGGGCTTCATAGGGGATCGCCACATAAGTGGTGACCAGCAGTGGGATTCGAATTTGATCCAGTAACGCCTTAGAACAGAAAGGTTCCCAGAGCAGAAGAATATATTTTAGTCAGGGAATCTGAGTGGAAGGAATAGGTAACTTCCTAGGGCTTTTTCAAGGGGAAAAAGCTTAGTGGGAAAGCTCCTAAGCTTAGATTGGGGGGGCTAAGATAGGGACAGGCTCTGAGGAAACCATTTCTGGAAGGAGTTTACCTCCAGCAGAAACTGGGACCAGTTGGCTAGCTTGTCCTGAGCTCAAAGGATAGAGTTCTGAGGGGACAAAGTGGAGACCAAGGGCAGAGAAGCTGAGGTGACTCAAATTAGCAAAAACTGGGAAGAGTTAAAGCTGATTTTTCTATTTATTTAGTGCCTAGAGGCAGTGAGAGACACTATGTCTCAGGAAGAAGTCCTGGCTGGGAGCCAGAGGCCTAAATACAGTATCTTAACAGTGGATGATCGCCGTGGGACGCAACTTTATTACAGACTCTAACTCATAGGAAAAAAGTGTACGTTTTAAATTTTAGCCTTGTAAATTGAAGCAGAAGCCTAAATAACTAAACATGCCTTCCACATGGGGGGAAAAGGCAGCAGAAGTGCCTACTGAGATGGCAGTTGGCTCAGATCAAGAGAGGGAAGAAACTGAGGAAGAAATTACCTCAGAGAGAGAAATGGAGGCCTCAAGGGAAGAGGACTCCATAGAGTTCCAAAAATGGAAATTTAAAAAGGATCAAGAAGCAGATCCAATGTTAGAACAATGCTTTAAGATGGTGAGCAAAGATCCAGTAACCCCTGAGAACCCTGAGAGGTACTTTGAGGAAAAAGGCCTTTTATATAGAAAGATCTTAATAAACTCCAGATGGGAAGGGGAGAACCTGCTAATAGTTCCTTCTAAATATAGACATAAAATAATGGAAAAAGGTCACACAGACACCTTATCTGAACATTTAGGTATTACAGGGACTAAGCAGAGAATATCCCAGCATTACTACTGGCCAAAAATGGGAAAGGAAATAAAAGAATTTTGTCAGAGTTGTGACACATGTCAAAGGAACAGAAATAGTGATGAAAAATCCAATAGGGAGGAAAAGAATAATAGAGATGATTATAATAATTATATTGGAGATATTAATAATATTTTTAATTGACTGAGACATGAATACACTGAACAACAGAAACAGGAACTAGAGTATGACAAAAAAGCCAAAAATCTTCAAGAAGTGGAAGAAGCCGCTGATTTTATTTCACACATTCAAAACCTGAACTTTTCTGAGGTAAAAGTGGAAAGAAAAACTTGGGAGGACAGCAAAAAGGAGTCCAAGGTTTACTTCAAGAACCAGCAGGCAAGTGGTGGCCATTTTGTAGGCAACGCCACAGAACTGGGCCAGCCAAAATACACGCAGTGGGAAGGGAGATGAGACCCTTAGCCCAGAACAGAGAAACTTCAGATCTTGCTTTGAAGGCGGAGAGAAAGGCCATTTAATTTCACAATGTGCCAAAGCCAGAGAAGGGAGTCAAAAAGCCAATTTACCCAAGCCCAAGTCAGTGGGCTGTGTGCAGCAAAACAAAGTTACCTCAGAAAATGGCGAGACAGTAACTCATAATACAAGTACAGCTAGGGAAGAGAGTCATGAACAGCGAGCAGAACAGCTGCCTGTAGCTGAGATTTGCCCTTTAATAGAGGCCAACCAGGAACTTTTTAAAAGTTCAGGGGACAGTATTTTCATAAATGAGACCAAATGTATGGCTCTGAAAGACTCTTGCTCTCAATTCACTTTGGGCCATCCAGACATAATCCCCCTAGAGAAAATATTGAAAGGTGAAAGCCTGACAGTTAAAGGCATAGGTGCAGAACTGATTACTATGCCAGTGGCTGAGGTACCTATTAGTTATCAAGGGTGGAATGGATTATGGAGAATAGGCGTAGCTGAGAGATTGCCTGCACCTTGTTTAATTGGGTTTGATTTCACTGAGCATGTCAAAAGTGTCTTAGTACAGACTCGCACCCAGCAGGAAGAAAAAGCAAAGGAGGAATGCAAAATTCATACAGAGCTGGTGGGAGGAGAGGATTCTAGAGCTGAATTAATACCGGTTAAGGTTCCCTTAGAAAGTACATTTAAAAGGGAACAAAAAGCACGTTGGATCATTGTTTTGAGAAAGTTGGTTAACCCCTGAGAGGCCTGAAAGGTTCTTCCTAGAAAACGCCTGTGTGAACAGGGAGGCCTGTGTGAATCCCAGTGGGGAAGGGGAGACTCACCTCAAGCAAATGATTGTTCCTCTCTTAGATCAAGTGGGGATAGAGGAGCAGGGGCACACTGGTACCTTCACAGCTCATATAGACTTCACTAACACTGACCAGAGATTAGGACAAAACTTTTACTGCCTTGAAGTGGAGGAGCAGTTAAAAGAATTTGGCCAGAGGTCTCGAAGGAGGTCAGAGGCAAGGGGATTGCAGTGGCAAATCTGACGTCAAGCTATGTCCTTTACCTGTCGTTTTGAACCCAGACCATAGCATTGGGTTTGACAAAGTTGAACTGTTGCCCAGAGTTACCCTGAGGGGAAACAAAGTCTGTCTGAATATGGTTGACTGGGCAACACATTATTCCAAAGCAGTTCCCCTGGAAAATATTGAGGCTCAGAACATTGGAGATGCTCTGCTGAGGCAGTTGGGTAGCAGGAAGTTTGCTTCTGAGCTCATCAAGTTTTTAGGAACCTATTTCCCTTCTAAGATGTTGCAAGTGTCGTCACAAGTGAATGAGGGAGAGTACATTGAGCTGTTAAAGGGAAAAACAAGCAGGATAGGGGACCAGGGGAAAATAATCAAGCCCTTCTATGGGGAAGAAAACGTTGGCTTGCTAGCATTGGAAGGAGCAGACAAGGAAAGACTCGAGTTACCTTGGGGGAAAGGAAAGGGTGAACTCAAATACAGCCCAGAGGAGGACAAAGTCAGTCCCTCAGTTTCCCCAGAAAAACAAAAAGAAGCTAGAGCCGTGCTTCAGAGGGGCAGGCAGATTTTCTCCAACAAGCCTGGAGTAGCCATGGGTGTAGTGCACAGGTTTGACACAGGGGATGCATGCCCAAAGATGGTTACACCTTATAGTGAACAAACATATCTAGCCAAACTTTGGGGCCAGAAAGTAAAGTTGGTTCAAGATAAGGGAAGGGGAAAGCCCAAGCGAAAACATGCATGGCCATATTGGGAAGGCAGAGGGGTGACCTATCGAAAGCAAAATAGGTTGAGACGTAGCCTAACCCAGCCAGTGGTGCAAAGAGCAAAAGAATTGAAAATTAGGCTCGATCTGGCTAGGCCCTGCATAAAGGGTTTAACCAAGAGCAGCACATTAGCAGCTCCAGAGGGAGAGGTGAAACTCTGTAGAGCAGCTAAAATTACAAGACTGAAAGAGAGATGGAAGACAGCACCGGAAGCAGACTGCTTGCGGAGAGGTCCCGAGTGCCAGAGAGGTGTCACCATCGTGGAGGGTTCTGGGTTCGAGACAGGAGCCACGCTGAGCCAGGCAGATGAGTGCAAGGTCCTTCATCCTAGGTTGTTCCGGAGAGGGAAGCTGCAGGTTGGCGAGATACCACAGCTGTCAGCAAGTCTTGAGTATCGTGAAGGTACAGAGGAAGGTGGACTTCACCACATCTCAAGGCGCACAGGAGGAGAGGACTTTCCTTTATGAGCACTACTCCTCTTCCATGACTACAGTTTTGGACTCTTGAAGAGGACGAGAATGTGGTGGTGAGAGTGAACTCATGGGTCATAAATTTTGGTCTGAGAAAATTTAAAATTGGGACAAAAGAGACTCAAATGTGGTAGCAGAATGCCAAAGGCTGAAGATGAAGAGAATGGACTTGGTTAATATAGCAAATGGGGTAAAATGTTGATTTGCACCTCGTTAAATGTTATATGCTGTGTATTCAAGAAAGAAAAATGTATGTAAATATTAAAAGTGTTATGTGTTGTTGGATAAGGACATGTGTAAATGACTGAAATGGTGAGGAATGTACTTGAACTAGTAATGGAATTACAAAGGTAATGTATAGCATGCATATAAGTTGTTTAATTATTACGTATGTTCAAAGGTGGTAAGTTTTGATTGCTATGTTGTGTAATGGATGATTTATTACTGTAAAGCTCCTCGTTGTTCATGAGGGTAAAGCACTATAGCTTTTACCCCATGAAACAACTTTTTAAGGGGGGAGGTATGTAGTGAACAGCCCTGCCCTCACCTGTCCGTCACAGCTGAACAGTGGAGAAGGAGCCAATGAGAGGACGGAAGGTGGAACCAAGGGGGGAGGGGGCTGGATATAAAGGCTGGTGTATGGAGGATGAGGGGAGATTCTGTGAGTGAGAGACAGTGTGAAACTTAAAAGTGAACTTAGAGTGAGTTAGAGTTCTGTAAGAATGCTGAATGGTACAGAGAGTTATTAGAGATTTAAAGTCAAAGTAGAACTGATACAAATATAAGTGATTAGCAACCTGTGATTTACTTATTGAATATTAATAAAATGGTAACTTCCCTCATCTAATAAATGAGTTAAGTTTTAAAAGCACACTTGTCTCCTTGATTAAATGGTATTAAAGCAGCAATACCTGATGGCAGCGAAGAAAGAAGAACAGCGAGAACCTCGTGAAGACCTGAGGGAATAGGGGCTTCAAAGGGGATCGCCACAGTTATATTTTCCCTGCTCCACCAAGCTTTGAATGCCTTTTTCGTACTCCGGATTTTGAGTGGCAGATGTGATGGAGTTGAAGCAGTGTGGGATATGTAGTCAGAGAAATGTAAGATGGAGTCAAACAGGTTCTGTGTGAAGATGATTTGAGAGACTTTTGAATGTGTTTTTCTAAGTGCTATGAGAGTGTTTTTTTTCTGAAGACCAGTACAGCCTGGTTCGAGATAAAGCTGAAGGTCGGACAAAGAGGCCCGTGAAAAGACTCAACATTCCGAGCTAATTGGAGAAAAGATAAAACACCTGGATCTTCATGGGAATTGGGAACAGAGGAAGGTGTTACAGCCCTTTGAGGCTAATTGGTTAACAGCCATGAAGTGTCAAGAAGAAGGGAGGAGTTAGGGAATGTAGAAAATGGACGATGGGTTATGTGGAAGAGGTTGGATTCCATGATGATGGGAGAGAAAAAGAACTTGATGCTTTCAACATGTGGCTTGAAGGAGAGAGAGAACATGAGTAAAGAGAAAGAAAGAGGTGGGGCTTGTCCACTTTAGCCCAGCTTGGTAGTTTTTTTTTATTTAATGGGGGTTAGTTATTTTATTTAACTGTAATAATATTTGAGTATGTTCTTTATGCTAAAGCTTGAGCAATATAAACTGATTCTATGAAACTCTATTTTTCTAATAAAAAATATAAAAATTCTTACCAGAGGACTGGTCTCTTGAACAGAGGGTCTGGCTAAATCCAGGGAGAGGGCCACAAACTAGCTATATTTAAGAGTCCTGCCTAACGGAGCTGTTGTGAGTTCTAAGGAATCACGAAGCCCATGTGTCTGTGCTTGCAAAGTACTGGGCAAACGTAAAGTGTTCTTTTAAGGTCAGACTTGTTCAAAGGGCTTACGCTATGCACTGCTGAGGTCTTGGGACTTGCCCCAGCACAAAGGTGGTAGGTAAGTGGCCTGTCAAACTCTCTGACCAAGTGCTAAGCACTCCTTTGGGCACCACAGCAGAAACTGTTGATCAAAACGGTCTCAGATGTTATGCTGATTTCATTGTCATTTTTATGAGAAGTAGATGTATATTCCATTTATTTTAGCCACAATGTAAAAGTCATTAGATGAAAGAAAGATGTATTTCCCATTACAAATCAAACCCACATCACCAAAACCCATTTTTTGTTTGAAGTACAGATAATATGTTTTGCTGTTAGAGAATTAGATGGCCCATTTCTCCAGCTTTACAAGATGTAGTCTTGGTTCTAATACATAGGTATCTAACAAATTGCACTTTTTTTTCATGCAAAAGTGAGGAAGAACGGAAATTGTTACTGCACTAAAAACAGAGCCTACCTCTCCATTTGCCAAGTGTAGGCAATTTGTACAATAAGTAAACCCAATTCTCATATCTGAACCATCTCTTCAAAAGTATACTTTCAAAAGAAATTTCACTCATTCTGCTTCTGGAAGATTTATTCTGGGCTTCAAACACCAAATCATTTTGTAAATTGGTAAGACATTAAACTACTTTTAATCAAAGACCATTTTCTGATCGATATCATCTGGTGTATTCCAAGGGAAACAATTACAATATGATTTTGTTCAAGTTATAATATTCCACAGATATAGTAAAAAACTTAAATTAAAACAATACATTGACCAGGAAGCAGTCCCTGTAAGTTTGTTATGACAAGTACACCCGTACAATGGATACAGCAAAGGCTTATGTTAATGTTTCTGTCTTACTTCTTGTGGCAGGTAGGTTACAGCTACAGTACATACAATTCCTTCTCTGATCTTTTTATGCTCAACATGAAGTACCTGACCAATGGCAATTAGACAAGCTGTTCTATAAAAAACAAAGCTCTCACCTAATTTGTCCTATATTATGCAAATTGTGTGTGCATTGTTGTAAGGCAACAGGAAGAAAGCTTTATTGTAAGTGCAGATAGGTTTCAGGTTTGTGAGATCTACTCTGATTTTCACAAGCAGGTCTTTCCACTGAGCAGGTTGGGACAAAATGGTGCCTCTGGAGGTAAAGTAAGAAAATATGGGCTGAGAATGGAGCTAGTTGCTGTTAGCCCAAATACATTATACAAACAATCTAACCTTTATCAGGGCAGCGGGAGACAACAAACTCAGCAACGGAGAGTGAAAATAGATTATACACCCTCTGTTTATACTTATTTTCAGCTACGCTCAATTCAGAGCAATTGTAATCCATTGCAACGTCATGTCCTGTTTACATTAAGGAGGCAGAACAGCACAGTGGCATTGTTGGTGCTGTGCTTTAAGAAGTCTCAGGTTTGACCAAAAGAATCAGGTAGCAGATTATGGCAAACATTTTGTGCCTGATATTCTGGAGATATGTGGCCATTTAGAATAGACTATGGACTATCTAGTAAGTAGTCAGAGCTAGTATGTTGTCAGATTTAAGATAGGGTACTGGTTACCTAATGGCCACTAGGATTGGCTGGAGAGTTATGCTCTGACTCTAAGGGAAAGAGGAAGAATGGGCAGTTGCTCCTTCCCATCAGGAGCAGCTGTCACTGTGCCAGGAGAGTGTGCTCTGCACTGAATCAGGAATGCAGCTGGCAACCTTGAAAAGGGTGCTCCCACACAATAACTTGAAGTAAATCACTTTCTGTATTACTTTAGCAGTCTCTCATATCTTTGTGGAGGAATTTTGGCCCACTCCTCTTTACAAAGTTGCTTCAGTTCACTGAATTGTGTAGATATTCGTTTATGCACAGCTCTCTTAAGGTTCCATCATAACGTTGCAATTGGTTGAGGTCTGGACTTTGACTGGGCCATTGCAACATCTTACTTATTTTCTTTTTCAGCCATTCTGTTGTACATTTGTTGGTGTGTTTGGGATCATTGTCCTGTTGCATGACCAAATTTTGGCCAAGCTTTAGCTGTTGGATCGATAGCCTCACATTTGACTCTAGAATACTTTGTTATACAGAAGAGTTTGTGGTCAATTCAGTGACTGCAAGGTGCCCAGATCCTATGGCTGCAAAACAAGCCCAAATCATCATCCCTCCACCACCATTCTTGACAGTTGGTATGAGCTGTTTGTGCTGATATGTTGTGCTTGGTTTTCACCAAATGTGGCACTGTGCATTATGGCCAAACTTTTCCACTTTGGACTCATCTGTCCAAAGGACATTGTTCCATAAGCCTTGTGGTTTGTCCAGATGCAACTTTGCAAACCTAAGCCATGCTGCCTTGTTCTTTTTAGAGAGAACATGGTTTCTCCTGGTAACCCTTCCAAACAAACTATACTTGTTCAGTCTTTTTCTAATTGTAACATCATGAACTTTAACATTTAACATGCTAACCGAAGCCTGTAGAGTCTGAGATGTCACTCTTGGGAGTTTTACAATTTCTCTGAGCATTGCATGGTCTGACCTTGGGGTGAGTTTGCTTGGATATCCGCTACTGGGTAGATTGGCAACTGTCTTGAATGTTTTTCAACTTGTGAATAATCTTCCTCATTGTAGAATGATGGACATTAAATTGTTTGGAAATGACCTTATAACTCTTCCCAAATTGATGAGCAACAACATTTGTTTCTCTACTATCATTGCTGAGGTGTTTCTTCCGTGACATTGTGTTAACACACACCTGAATACTCTAGACCAGCAAACTACTAAAACTTCCGCTCTTATAGAGATGGCCACACTTGCCAATGATCAAACTACTCAAGGGCCTTTGGATAGCAACAGCTGGCTGCTACTTAGCGTCTTAATTCCTATGGAAGCAGTAAGGGTGTACTTAGTTTTTCACACATGACTTCTTCATTTTGGCTTTATTTTTGTTAAATAAATCATGACAGTGTAATATGTCATTTGTTGTCATCTGAGGTTGTATTTGCCTGATTATCAGACCTGCTATGGACCAGATGATTTTTATTATGACCTGATATGTAAAACCATAGAATTCAGAGAGGGTGTACTTTTTCACATGACTGTACTTTACAGTAGTAAAAATCACAATTAGAGTAGGCCCATTTGAATCAATAGAACTTGTACATGAGTTGACTTTTAAATCCCCATTGATTCAATGGGCGTACTCTAGTGCAATTTACTACATTAAGCAACAGGATTTTGGCCCATGTGTGGCATAGTGAGAAAAGTGACAGATTAGAATTCATATTCTCACCTAGCTATCAGATTCACTAGGTGAACTTATTAATCCATCAACGTGTGACTTGATCTACCATAGAAGTCTGTAGTGAGAGTTAAAATGAAGGAGGAGAGAAAAACTGGGACACAGCTTTGAACTCCTTGGAGGAAAAATGGGATATAAATTAAAATTAAACTAGATCAGCATAGGCAGCCATGAAAGAGTCTGGCAGCCCTTGTTACATATATCAATATCTACTAAAAGGATTTTAAATATAAAAACATGATTTGTCCAGTGCCTAAACCCTTCCTCTGTTTTCTTGTTCTGACTTTGGAAAATGTCAAGGCGGGTCAAGTAGCCTCCTCAAATGCAGAATGTTTTCTTCCTAGAAACAAAGGGCAACCCTTCATTTATATGAGAGAAAGCAGACACTCTTAGGATGTGGGTTAAAGCTTACTTTTTACTTCTGGGAACCATAGAAGCTGAAAAACCCATCTGCTCATCTATATAGCACCATGTTGAAACCTGGCATGCCAACAAATTAAATGTGCTAACACTGAGAACTGGCCCAGATATGAGATCTTGCTTCATTCAGACAGAGCACTCAAGAGAAGTCACAGAGGTTGTGCATTCATCCATAGTTTAAGTCCATACATTTAACGTATCACAAGGAACAACACACAAAAACAAACATATATTGACTTTAATGTTGAAAAGCTTACGTAGTAAACCTTCTTACTTGTGTTGAATAAAAATAACACATTTTTTCCAAGAGTTTTTCAAAGATCAATTACTTTGATCCAGGGATCAAAATAGAGTGTCTTACTATTCATGAATTGCAAGCACTTTTAAAAGCACCTTAAATAGCAACTTGATCTTAGACAACCAATGGGACTGGCAGGTGGGTGGGAAAATGTTTGGCAAGAGCAGATGTATCTGCAAAGCAATCCCGATTCACCTTCTGTCTGCAGAGATGCACAATGAGCCATGTCAAAGCATTTGGCTTCCTATGTATAGAAATCATTGTCTCAAAGAAGCCAATTTCCCCAGAAAAGGAGCAATTTAAGATCTCTTAGAAGTCTAGAAGTTAAGGCACTTTACAAAGGAAGGTTTCCTTTTTTCACTCTGTTTCCATAAGTATAGTAGGTTCAATTATGAAGCAAAAATTTACTCTTTCCTGTATACCTTTTCTCTCTGTGTGCACACACTCCTGCTAGTTCTTCAGTTGTTATTGATGTGGGTGTCTTATAAAAGGAGTCACAAGACTGATATGGTAACCATAGGATTTTTTTTTTAATGAGACACACCAGTTCCCATTAATGATACAGTAGTAAGAATGGACACATGCAGGACATGAATCTGTCATAAGACTCATGGCTCTTTCTTTTTCCTGTCACTCTAGAGAAAATGGTCATGTATCAAATCTCCCCATCCTGGCACCCCACTAGGATGGGAGATGTGGTCCAACATTTCTAGAGAGCATCAAGTTGGGGTAGAGTGCCACATATAATCCGTTTTTGCTATGCAGCATCAAAGAGCTATGTGGAAACCTGTGAGTGTCAGGGTGCAATGAGTAGCACGGGTTAAGTTGCAGGCATCAACAATGCAACTTAACCTGAGAAGCTTCAGGGCTCAGAGGTTAAACTGCAGTATTGTGGCCAAGACTGGCTCATGACCTGGGTTCAATCCCAGTGGAGTCAGGTAATTGCCCGGGCCCAATTGTGCTTGTTTTGACATATAAAGCCCTAAACGGCTTGGGCCCTGGATACCTGAAGGACCGCCTCCTTCCATATGAGCCTACCCGGCAGTTAAGATCTATCCAGGGGGCCCTTTTGAAAGAGCCGTCCCTCAAGGAGGTAAGAGGGACAGCTTGTAGACAAAGAGCCTTCTCGGCAGCTGCCCCCAGACTATGGAACGCCCTCCCGACTGAAATTCATCTGGCGCTGACGTTGATGACATTTCGGTGCCAGGTCAAAACCTTCCTGTTCCAGAAGGCTTTTAATTGAAATAATATCAGCTGTGGGTCCTGATGGCAATTTTTATATATTTTAATTGCATTTTTATTGTTTTGTCTTTTTATTGTATTTTAAATGTTGTAAGCCGCCCAGAGATCTTTGGGTAGTGTGGGCGACATAGAAGTTAAATGAATGAATAATTGGCCCAAAGTTGACTCAGCCTTCCATCTTTCTGAGGTCAGTAATCTGAATACCAGGGTCATGCGGCAGTGGTGGTGTTAATGTGTAGCCTGCATAATTAAATTGTAAACCACCTACAGAGTGCTTTAAGCACGATGGGGCAGTATATAAGCAGCACATTTTGCTCTATTTAAACATTTTCATTGGAACAAATGGGCTCCTTGGACTGATCTATTATCATTTCAAAAGGCTAGTCTGCCTTTTTAAGCTTAGTATGACAATGATCTGCTTGTTTCCACACATCAGGTGTCCATATGCAGCCTGGTTTTGAAAATGATTCAGCACATTCTTGCACTACCCACATTAGGACTATATTATCCTGAAATGTAGAGACAAGCTGAGCTGTTGATAAGGCAGAAGAAATGAAGGATTTTCACAAAGTGTTTGAGCAATGGTCTCCAGCATTGTGATTACAGACATCAGTGGGCCCAGAGACACTCCCTTGATGCCCATCAGACTTCCTGCTTTTCCTAGCATTTAATACACTTTTCTTTCAATAAAAGGGAGTGTTTGGCATGCTGTAAAGCAAAGCACAATCCTTCAATGCCATTTTTATTTCCAAGAAAGTGTCTAGATCCTAGGAGGCTCCAGAGGTATTCTTGGAGAGTAAAAATGGCAGATGACTGAAGCCCAGTGCTTTGCTTTGAAGCATGTCCCATGGCTGAGGAAAAAGCCTAGCTGGAGAATGGGAGGTGATATTCCTCTAAGTGGGCCCAGAAGGGATGCCCTGAGCAAGGTGGTTATTACATGTGCTGTTTGTTTTTCCTGATGTTTTGTCTCTTTTTATCATGATGGTGCGAAGGTGCAGGTCTCTGTGTGCATGCTTGCTTGCTATGTGTGTTTGGGTTTTGGGTTTTCTCTCTCTCTCTCTCTCTCTCTCTCTCTGTGTGTGTGTGTGTGTGTGTGTGTGTGTGTGTGTGTGTCCGTGTGCACGCGTGTGCTTGCTTTACCTATTCATTTGGATGCTAGTGGGTGTTGTATGGTCCAGCTGAGTAGTATCTAGCCTCTGTGAATGTGGTATTTTGCCTACAGTATGTACAGTAAGTCCATGCATTTCTCTGAGCATCACCAGCTTGCCCTTGGTAAAAGAGACATTTTCTTGTGCTTTGTGGCATCAAATATATGATTGTAATTTTACTGTTAAAACCCCATGTGTGCCTTGTGCTCCATTTTGTGATTTGTCTCTGAGCCTGATCTGTTTCTTATCTGGGAAATGCATACTGGAACAGAAAATCATGGATTCAAAAGAATGGTTCTGATTTTTGGAGCTGACATACCATTTCTGCCTGTACTCAGATTTGGGGGCAAATGATGCATCACCAGTTTGGCTGCTGGAAACTGGATTTTCATAACTGACCACACCAAACAGGGCAACAGTCATTTTGTAAATGGATAGGTTTCCCCCATGCAACTGTTCTATGACCACGCCTAGGTAGTCTTTCCAAGTCTGAAGTATGCCCATTGGCCCAAAATTTGAGGGGGTTAAGCCAAATGCAAAACATACACAGAATCCTACCTTACCCTGAGGTCAGACCACTGGTCTGATGCTAGCTCCACAATACCCATACTAATTTGTGGGTTCAAATATGCAATTAGGTGTTTGGGATTCCAACTCCTATTTCTATGGAGTACTCAGTTTCTCAGTCAAATTGTCATTGAGCCTCATTGGGTTATCCTCACAACACCACCACACCATGTGGAATATGAACCTCTATCCTATCTTGCAGATCTTGTCTGATTTTGGAAGCTAGGCAGAATTGGGCGTGGTTAGTTACTTGGATGGGAGACCTCAAAGGAATGCTAGGAATCTCCAGGTAGGCTTAGGAGGTCTGGAGAACTGTTGCCAGTTGTAATTGAAAACACTGGGCTCAAGGGACCAGAGGCCTGACTCTGTATAAAGCAAGCTTCTTAGGTGACTGGAAATGCCTCTCCAAAGTTTTGGATAGGAATTTTTCCTGATCTGCCTATAGATGGATGAAACCAGGGATGCTCAGCATGCAGAGCATGGGCTCAGAGGAGAAATGACTTGGTTCATGGAAAGAAGTCTACCTTCACTGCAAGGTTGGGCTCTTTTTCTGAGAATAATGACCACACTACTCGGTCTTGCTTCCCTTCCCTATTAACTATGTGTGTCCTCTGTGCTGTCAAGATGGAACCAACTTATAGTGACCCTAACAGAGCTTTCAAAGTAAGTGAGGTATTTAAGGAGTGGTTTTACCAGTTCCACTACCCCAGTCAGTTTCCATGGCTGAGCAGGGATTCAAACCCTGTTTTCCAGAGTCCTAGTCTGTCACTCTATCCACTATACCACACTGGGAATCCCCTATTAACTTTAGCATAAGATTGTTGACCCTTGAGGAATTCCAAATAACAGATCTGCACTTTATCATTTTAGTGGTCCTGGGTGAGAAAGCCCATGGCCTGCTTTCCCAAATCAATAAAACCATTGTCATTACTTAAAATTTTATTAAAGATAACTTATGGAGAAATGAAAAGGCCACGGCCTTTACTGGTTACAGCAAAATAGCCTTGGCTCATAATGAGGACTGGATCCCTGCCTCAGGTGACCTGCCTGCCTTCCAATGCACCCAATACCACACCCTTGATGGGTAACCAAGGATTGGTAAACAAAATTGGGCATGCCCCCAAGGCACATGACCAGTAGTGGTACCCAATGTGACAGGGGGTGTTCTCATGGCCATCCTGAGCTGCGCATGCTCTTGTAAGCCCCCAACTCCTTGATCTCCAAATGGAGCTGATTCCAAGCCTGGGACAGAGCTGAATGACTTTCTCCCTCACAGAGGATCCACTTCTATGTGCAAAGCTGCCCTCCATGTAACCAACAAGCAGCAGTGACATTTAAAGCCCCTCCCAACCCATCTGCCCACACCCCTTCTTGCAACCTTGTTGACCCTTTTACAATTACATTAAACAACATGCACTCATACATGAAGAGTTGAAGTCCAAAGGGAGACTGACCAGAGAGAAGCCGGGGAACCATTGTGACAAGCTTTCAGAACTAATCCTTCATACTGCCATGATTGGTAGGACACTGCTGCTTTCAGAGGAGGTGTAAAAAGGTAGCCATTAAAGCCATTCTGATCATTAATGGTTGGACTTCTGCCCTTCGTCAATGCACTTTATATTACCAAGTGACAGCTTGGCTGCTTGTACTTCAGCCCATCTGCTTACATGGCAATCTGCCACTTTTGCAAGGTGATCTAGCTTCAACAGAGACAGATCATCAGCCAGAGAGGAGCAATTTATCCTCCCTTCGGTAAAAGCACATCTATTCAGTCCAACTTCGTAGCACTTATGCCAGTAGATTTGCAGCGTGAGACAGACAACATGAAGTAACAAGCCATGCCATGATTTATATTACAATTACAAGGCAGCCCAGGGAAAACTTTTGAATGCTGTGGTGCTTTTGATAGGAACAAAGAAAAGAAAGGAGAAGTACAGCGAATCCCACCTCCCTCATCTTTGCTTGATCACGGTTGTTCCATGTGGAGACTTGTACACCTCAGTGGGCTGGAGCACCAACTTTCAGGGCTGAGTGTTTGAATCCTCACTGTGCCTCCCAGGTCAGCCAAGATTACCTAAAATGTGTGCAGCTGACAGTGCTAAGTGCCCTGTAATTTGTGCAGCCTTGGGCAAGCTATGTGGTTTCACAGTGCCACAGGAATGGGAGGACTGGTAAACTACTTCAGTGGTGTGCTTCTAGTTGCATTCCTGTTTTGGGAATGGCGGACACTTGAGGGTGATATGAACAATCTGTGGTCTGTGTATCGTTCACCCCTGTTTTAGGCTGTTAGATCTACACAAATGAAAGATGTTGGGTAGGATCAAATCCTAAGCCATATCTAGACATCGGCCTGAAAGCATGTAGGGCTCGACAGATGATGCAGACAGGGACATGTGTATCAGTCCTGCCTTTCCACATCCCAAACCTACCTGGGAGACATGAAAACCCTTATGTGCTTCACACAAGAGCCTGCAAAGCACTGTAAGTGCACTCAGCTGAATGCACTTATAGTGTTTTCATAACTGGCAGCCTTGATAAGGAAGAGCTGTTGATCATGGGGATGCTATAATGCACTTATAGCAACTGTGAAGTCTTGTGTCAATGTTTGTGGGTGGGGTGGAGGCTGACGTGCATGCCCCCATCTCCACCATCCTTTCATGCCCCTTTCATCCGAGTGGGCAATTCACTGCAGGTACATTTTTGGTCACCATCTCTAGCGCTACATTTCAGCCATTTGAATCATGAAAGACAATGGCCATCACCATCAGCCCTGCTATTAGCCAACCAGAGGAAGTTGCCTCAAGTGGAGGAAAGATGAATGGGAGGGCAAGCTACTGCCCCCCCCCCCAATCAAAGCACTAAAAGAAGCCCTGTCCTTACTGTCCCATTCTGTGTCACTTCATTTGGCTCCATGAACACTGGCCAGCTTCTTATATAAGACTTGGGGTTTGGCCTCCTCTCTCTTTTTTTGCCACCTCTCCAACTGTGCCTTGTCTGCCAGGTTCCCTTGCAGCCTGGTTGTAATGAAGCAGTCCCGAATCACTGTAACTGAATGGAATTACGCTGAAAAAGGGGGCAAGCTCAGGGCTCCTTTTGGTGGTATGCAAGGCTCCTACCAGTTCTGCACATAGTGGGGAAGGGGGGGGTGCTGCAACTCCAGCCTCCATATGATGTTGGGAAGGGCAGTATTTTACTTCCTGCCTTGGATAAAGGAAAACCCTATCTCATTTCTGACAGCCATGAACATCACTTAATTTTTCTGTTCAGAACATAACTACTTTTCTTTATTTCAGATACTGCTACATTGGAATATCCCTTGTTTCTACCAGTCACCACAAGAGCACATTTGGAAGGAAAAAGAACTTATGCTCAAATAATTACCACATACAGGTAACATAAATCCTATAAAAAGATAGAGAAGCCTAGTTAGAAACTGAAAGTCTTTTCCTCAGCATTATATTAGCGAAAGCTTTGCTTATCTTGAATAGTAGGAGCAGCCAATATTGGTAAGCACACAGTGATAACTTGTAGATTTCTGTTTATTTAGCCATTACAGCTAATCTCACTGCCAATATATTTTCTTTTGCTGGAGCTCCTTTCTTTAGAAATGATTTCCCCAGATGGAACATGGGCTGTTACAGAGGTTTCACAAACTGTGTCCCATGAGCACAATATATTTCCTTTGTAAACAACTCCTTGCTTCTTTTGTTTTTGTTTTCGAGTTGTACAAGGTTGACAATCTGATGTCCTATTTGCTAGCCATATCTCAAAACAAGCTGTGCTCTAAGAATGGATTTCATACTTTCCAGAGACATGCTTCTGTTTCTATCATTTTATCTAAATTAAAATCTTTCTCTATTTAAATAAGACTCTTGGGCGAAAAACTTTGAGCCAGTCATGCTGTAACTTTCAATGATCCTACTCGCATTTGGCTGTTTAGGCGTTTATAGCTTATGCATGAAGACCATAATTAAAGTTTTCAGCAATTGGTACAGCAAATCCCAATATTTATTGTTCTGGAGCCCTATACAATTTTGTACTTCACATTTTGAGCCCTCACAAGGAGGAAGTTTAAGAGATATAACTTTTTTCCCTGTTCACATCAGCATAGGGAGAACAGACAGCTTTTATTTGAAGTACATTGTCTGGAGAATCTTTTAATTCTGGGATTTAAATCTAGCAGTCCAGACAACAGCTAGTCATATTTGCTATTCCAAAGTGTCTCTATACTATACAAAAGGATTTCTAAATTATGCCAGCAGAAAGGTAGGCAGGTTGTTCAACACTAAGGACCACATTTAGCAATGCAGTTAATCTGCATATTTAGTCAGCCTGTAATGAATGCAATTTGCATATATTCATCATTTACCAGGTGTGTGAGATGTTGTACTTATCTGACATTATTTATGCTTAGAAAGTGGGGCACTTATACAGGAAAGTCTTGCCAGATTATTGAATAATCATGCTGTTTGAATTTATCATTAATGTAGTCATGAGGGCTGCAAACATGCTGTTTCACAGCGTGACTGCTAGGATGCTGAGGAGCCAGACTGATGGCTTAGATGTAGTTAGATACATGTAAGTAGTCACTTGCAGCTGGTAGCCTTACCAGTAACAAAGATATAACTATATATTTTTTGCAATTATAATTTAATGAGAGGCATATCCGTGTTTAGTCAGAACTCTCCACTATGACCTGTCCGTCTTGGGTGTCCTTGCACGGCATAGCCCATAGCTTCTCTGAATTACTCAAGCCCCTTCGCCATGACATGGCAGCACTCCGTGAAGGGGGAAAGAAGAGTGGGGAGGAGAGATTGTGTTTAAAAGGCAAATTTTGTGGTATGTGAGAAGTTGAAGGGGAGTGTTTGACGTGTCTGAATTTTGTTACTGCTTAGTGCTATAAAAGTGCATTGTAAAACCACAAAAGAACAGCCACCTGAGCAGACCTTTTTGAAAGGACTAAAATAAAGCCATCTCTCATGACTAGTAGAGAGTAGAGATTCCTTATTTAAAACAATAGGAGTACCCCCAAAAGCTGACCGATTTTGTAGGGTCTAATGAGTGCTAAATTCCTCCTCTCTGGAGGCTAGGAATTATTGGTTACAAATAACTAGCTCTTGCAATCTGTTCCCTTTCCCCAAAATAAAGGCATAACTTTGTAATTTTACTATTGTATGACTTCATTCTTTTTGGAGTATAGCTGTAACTTTTTAGTTAGGTTTATAGTTACAAGGGTGTGGAGTCAATGATGAAGAAGGAATATCTCATGGTTCAAGTACTGACTTATTTTTGCCCCATGTTTTGTTGTGGATTGTTAGGGCAGCAATGAGTTGGGAGAGAGCAGAGTGCTTTGTATCACAGATTAGTGGCTGGTAACAAAAAGGTGACTATTATAGTTACTTTTGTAAACCGGGAAAATAAATACAGTATATATATTTTAAGTTGTAACTATAACAACTAACCAATTGGGAAACTCTGGGATTATATCTCTTATTAACTGCTGTTAAAAGTAACTTTTCAACTATGGCTGTCAACTTTTCCACTTTCTATAGAAGTTGAATATAGCCTATAAAGAAATTGACCATCTTTGAACATCTGTCTCTTAGATTGTATCATTATTCTAAGTTGCTTTCCCCACTTGAGAGTCAAACTAACTGAATGGATTATAGACCACTGGTAACCAAAGCTCTTACAAAGGTTTTTGTTAATTGTATTCCCACAATTAGTGTCTAGTCTAATTTGGCTCCTGATCTTGCTGAGATCACTGGGGCTTAGTTCCTACAAGTGTATTCAGGGCTGTAGCAGGTTTTGCTCTGAGTTTCCCTGACCCACTGGGCACAATCAGACAAGGTGGTTGTTCTGCATTGATTCATGCTCCCTGTGCTGCATTGCAGCAGATCATATTTGTGGTATGATTCACATGTCCATGTTTCCTTTAGCCTAGGATCCAGTGTTTCAGTTGTCCACACAATAGGTGAAATTAGCAACATTATTCCTCCATCACCACTCCCAAGTACCTGTCATTCTCCTCTGGCATTCTCACCACCATATCTCTCTCTTCTCCGGTTACACTCCTTTTTAAACTTTGTTCCTGCCCACACACTGTGTGCTGTGCCCTGATACAGAAGTGTATATAAACTGTAGTTTTGGGGGACATGGATTTGCCAATTATTTTTATTTTTTATTTTTGTAAATGTATTCCATGCTTCTGATGCAGATAGCCACTGATTCAATGCCCTCTTTTTTCTTTGGTTTTTTCTCCCCTAGTAACAATCAGTATATTGCTGATGTGGTTTAACAGTAAATATCTGATCACTGGATAATATAGCAAAATGATTGGTAAAGAGCATGAGACAAATGCCTGTTTGTTCACTCCCCTGGTGGACTTTTCCCATCCATTGTTCCATCTTGGTTCCATCATTCACTCCTTTCCCCACTTGGAATAACAAGGGGGATTCCAGGTGAACAACGTAGCACAAAGGGGAGGGGAGAAAATGAGAGGATTGTAAGAGGGGTAAGAAAGACACCTAAGCAGCAACTTGGGGAAAGTGATACAGCTCTGTATTCCTTGTTCTTTCACTGGCCAATCTGGGGGGGATTTCATTTATTTATTTTATTTATTTATTCTATTTATATCCCGCCTATCCCACTCTAGGCGGCTTACAAATACATGGAACAACAAATAAATATAACAAAAAAGAAATTATTACATTAAATAGCCAGTTCTTCAAGATGGAGAAGAAAAAATAAAAAAATAAACCGAAAATGAAAAGAAAAGATTTCTTTATTTTTAGTATTTATTTTTATGTATTAGATTTATATCCTGCCCTTCTAGATAATGTCTACTCAGGGCGGCTTACAATAAAACATATCATAAAACAGTTAAAACAATTTGAGTCAATGGTGTTAATATTGTTCAAAATGAGCAATGTGAGGAAAAAGCTAAGGTAAGAAGTAAAATTAAGTATTGACAGGAGGGTTTAGTTTCCTTTGAGACCTTTGGGCCAGATTTCCATCGCTGTCTCTTTAGATTCTTTTTTGGACAGCAGGTTTCCCAGTGATTGTTTCATTTTTTTTCCTGTTCACATAACACATGGCTAACATTGATTAATTTGCCCCAGTAATTAGTTTATTTCCTCCTCACCAGGGGAGTCTTTTTTAAAATGTACCAATCATATTTGGTACATGTGTGTGAAGGTTGCTGTTGATTTATTTCCTTTGTGAAAAGGCTGTATTTTGGGGCACTGTGGTCATTTAATAGCCACTGCACTTGTACCTTTCTTAAAAAATTTTTTTCCAAGGGATATTGATAAATCGCTATTAACAGCCGCAGCCACAAAAACAACATGAATACATTGCTCAGAAGAAGACAGCTCCCCCCCCCCTTTGTGGGTGAAAGAGGGCTTGAGCACCGAAATGGACATTTCCTTCTTTGAATTGGAAAGAAAGGTGTGTTTGCATAACATCTTTATCTTCTTTTAAGCTGCTGTTCTTCACAATACTTTGTAAGCCTTTACAACCCACTTCCTCCTCCCAATGCTGTGCAAAATGGAAAAGAAGAAAGCTAAGAACTGAGAAGGAGAGATATGCAGGGGAAAAGGGAAATGGGAAGCATGAGTAAAGAAGGGAAGGGAAAAGGGGAGGAGGAGAGAAGACTTGTATCATTATATCAATATGTAACTTTTATGCCTAAAAATAAAAGGACAAAGGGGGGTCTGATTGCCCCAAGAAACAGTAGAGAAAATCAATCAATACAAAATTAAAGAGCAGTGTAGCCTGTTACAATGGTTCAAATGGAAAGAAATGTAGTGATGCAGTTCAAAACAATGTAAATACTCTGGATGGTATATATACTATGTGACCGCTGGAAAAAAATGCATCGGTACAACAGAAGGACGCAAAGAATTGGTATAACTGCAGTTATTTTCTGATTTGTTATAGAGTCCTAAGTCTTTTCAGCTCAGAACAAATACTGGAGCAAAAGTGAAATGGTTGCCATACACAACCATTATATATGAGAAGCAGCAACTCTTCCGGAACACTTTGAACAATGTGTTTGGCTGCCTGTTCTGACAATCAAGTCATCTCTTGATCCGGATGAGGGTTGCTTGATGGATTTAATTGATAGGCGCAGACTGTGTGGCCTGGGGAGGGTGAAAAAAGGCAAAACCAAACAAAGCAGAAAGTGGCAAAAAAGTTTATTAGTTCTTTTTTTAAACCTGAACTGAACCAAATAAACCAACTGGCCTGTTTGTCATGGTGTGTGTGTGTGTATGTTGTTTTTTGGTTCATCTCCATCACTAATTGTGACCTCATTCTGACATCAGAGAGTTGTCTTTCTGTTTGCCCTGAGCTGTTTTCATGACAAACAGAGTGGCCAATCAGTCTCTCTAAATAAAGAACCATCAGTCACAATCCTGAACAAATTAGATCTTTCATTTTATAATAATACTTGTGTCCCATCAAGTTGATTCTAACTTATGGTTACCCTTTCCAGGATTTTCTAAGTTGAGAATACACAGAATTGGTTTACTACTCCCTTCTTCTGAGGGCATCCTGGAACTCTGCAGCTTGCCAATGGCTATATAGGCTGTATTGAGATGTGCCTTTTGATATGAGCTTTCTAATTTCTCCTTTATTTGTATCCAGTCTTTCAATATGCATTGTGATATAAAATGGCACAGATTTCTCTTCCACTAACATTTTTTTTCTTCCTGTTGAAATGAGTGGACTCCCGACTGAGGCCTATGTGTGAGCAGGAGGCTGAAGATAACCAGGACATCACCAAGTATGTAGGGAGTCAAACTAAAAACATTACAATTCCCTTATTCCAGATCTGCAGCATTCTGAGAGTTGTAGTATAAAAAAGCTGTGCTTCCTTCTTTTCCAATCTCCGCTTTGTGTACAGTCTTTCAATAAACAATATGCTGATACCATGAGTGTTGCGTCCACTCAGTGTCCTTTGTTTATTTTCCCTTAAACACAAGTCCATCCTCTGGATGCATTTCCTCACTTCACACTGCCACCAGGTATTATTCCCTCAATACCAAATAGATAGATCTTAGACATGTGCTGCCAATACAACAGATTTATTTATATTATAATTGTTATGCAAATCACAGGAGTAAATCACAGATGTTTAGGATTATTCATTAAATATCATTTAATTTTACTTTGGTTTGTAGGTGTTTTTATTCACTTTTACAATATTCATTGACTATATATTTATTCTCTATACTTTTTAACTCTTTCCTATTCTAGCATTCCAGCTTTCCAATCTCTGTCATCCTTCTTAATTCAATCTCCTAACTCTCTCTTTTCAATTCCCTATCTCGAACCTCTTTCCTCCAACTCTCCTCTCTAACTGTCTAACTAACTGTCCTTTTGGTTCCACCCCTCCTATCCTCTCATAGGCTCCTGGCCTTGAGCTCACCATGATGGACAGGCGTGACGTGGGGGCTCCGCCACAATGAGTTTATAACAAAATAGAGCAACAACCACATAATCTCACAAAAAGCATCAATAATCTAAAACAAAATATACCGATCGCATCAATCGTATAAGAAATAAACAGAAAAATAAAACCGTAATTTTGTTTCTTTTTAAAAATACACAAATCTTTTAGCCTTACCAGTTACAGCAGCAGCAAAAGAATGGTACAGAGGAGAAAAGCAACACCTAAAAATGTTGAGGAAGGCTGAGCCAGTTCCCTGTCGCTCCTGTTGGTAGGAAGAGGAGAAATGCATCCTTGCGCCCAGCGTTTAGCAGAGCTACTTTCGCTGATGGGAATGGAAGAGCAGGAGTGGCAGCAACCAAGTACTTTGGGAGCATGAAGGCATGGCCAAGTCAACGTGGGATGCTTTCCGGCCTGGATGACTGGCAGAGCTCCCATCTCCGCCTCTTGCAAGGCATCTCCTGGAGTGGGTTTGGCTCTGCCCTTTCCTAGGAGATCTCCTTGCTGCTGTTGTTGCTGCTCTTCAGGCCGGCCTTCCAGCTGTTAGATTTGAATTTTAAATCAGGTATTTTACATTGTCTTCTACTGCATATTTCAAAATCAACTGCTTAGTGTTCTCAGAGTGCAACGCCATGTCTTCCCACACCCATGGTCTCAAATATCCACACAGCAGAGTGAGGACTCTGTGCATTCCCAGCAGACTCCCTCCACCGGCCCCATAGGCAGCTGCTTCTCCATCTCCTACCTCAGTCTCATCCTGACGGCCTGGAGACATGGATAATTGATGCTTCCTGGGAGAATATATGTCCCTGAGCCCTGGAATCCCCAAGTTCGGAAGATCCACTGGATGCCTTTCAGACGGGCACCCATATTCTGAATGGCCCCCTTCACCCACAGCGACCCCTCCTTCCCACTCACATCCACTAAACTGCCTCCAGCTCTGCTTCAGCAGGGGAGGGCAGGGAGGCCTCCCCCTCCACGTCCCTGCCCCCCATCCTCAGGCACATGGAAGACTGCTATGGCTCCTGTGTTTCCCAAGGTCCCCGGAGCCTGGAGCCCCATGGGGTGGAAGCGTGGGAAGCTTAGGGCCTTTGATGGTGCTGAGCCTCCTCATTTCCCTGTTCAAAAAGATGGCATTGCACCCCAGGATGGGAAAGGAGGTAGAATCTCCCAGCTGCAAGTTGACTCTCCCTCACTTCTAGTGCTGGAGGGAGACTCAGATTACAGCAGGAAAAGCAAAGATGGGAATTACAAAGAAGTGAAAGAGACGCAAATTAAAAGAAATTAAAGGAAAGGTAATAAAGGGACTGAAAGTTTTGACCAATGTTCCACTTTGACACACACCCTCCAAATTCTAAATGATAAATGGTGGGAGTGTGAATTGTTTCATAATGTCATGGCATTCACCAGCCAAGCAGTGTATGGCATGGTTGCCACTGAGATGACGGGAGAGAGAATTCTCTTGAAAGGCAAGGAGTTCCAATGGTCTCATCTACTGTATGCAAAGGAGAGGCTTCCCCTGGAAAGAGTGGTTACAGAGAATGGAGACCAAGAGGAGCCACAGAGGGAGTCCAGAAGACACAACTTATAGCCCAAGAAAGAAAACGATTGCTCAGGCAACAGAGAGACACACAGAAGTAAAAAGGGTTGCCCAGACCTACCTTGTTGCTGCCCAGGTGGGCTGCAAGGCGCTTGGCAAATGACAGTCACCAGAGGGGCAAGCATGGCAAGCCATGTGGGGTGGAGATCCCTTGCCACCCTCACATTGGCTGGCAGGGGAATTCAGATGATATACTGTGAACAGGTCAACAGGCAGACCAGAGAAGGAGGGTTTCCACTCTTGTCCCCCATCTCAGCATAAAAGTGGGGAGGCAGCCTCCCCCTTGTTCAGTTCACTACTTGCTGGCTGGAGCAGAAGGAACACAGTTCAACAGTAGATTTTCTTGGCCACATGGTACTGAGACATCTTAAGGAAAAAGCAGCTTTGCAGCCACTTCCAAAAGACAAATAACGTTTTCAGGAGACTTAGCAGAGAATGAAAGGTCCAGAGTGTGGAGAGGGATAACAGAAATAAAAAGAGATGGAGAAGAGATTGCGCTTAAGCTGTATGAGAAGACAAAGCCCACCACTCAGTTCTCCTTGTGATCTCTGAATGCACACTAATGGGTTAATCTGTGCCTCAGCAGAGCAGTTTTGGAACCTTCTATAGCTTTAAGCACTTGGTGCCGGAAACTCCCACCTAGGCTATATCCCAGCCCCTGGCACCGAGTGCCTCAGTTCTGTTTCCTGCCATCGCATTTGCAGCAACCGGAACCAGAGCTTAGCGTTTTCCTAATCTTATCAAACTTTCTTAGACCTCCCGGTGTTGACCTTGGCTTGTTTCACTTTCCCACTTACTTGTATGTTTTTGTAAGTGTGGAACTGATTAAAGAGAAAAACTTTAAATTTATGGCCTCGTTGGGCCCTTTCAAACGTTGTTCTGCCTGCAACGTGAAAGTGCCTCTTATGGACGGACACTCAAATTGTCTCTTTTGTCTTGGCAAGGAGCACCAGCTTGCCTCATGTGGCTTTTGCAAGACCTTTAACAAGCCACACTAAAGCATAGGCTTGAGAGACTTTCCTCTCACTTGTGGCAAAAATCTCTGTGCGCTTCCCACTCAGAGATGGACCCGTCGTGGCCTCCTCCTTCCGAAACATCTTTGGTTATGGTACGTTCTCTGCCTACCATTAAAAAGACAGTGAAGTCGACATCTTCGGGCTCGAGGTTGATGGCTTCCATTTCGACGTCAAAGCTTCCCTTGAGCTCTACACTGAAAAAGAAGACCTCTTCTACGTTGGCTTTACTGCAAGCCCCACTTTCGCTGCCTGGGTCAACAATCCATACCCTCCAACAAATGGCGGAGCTTGGGCTTTTGGGAGATGAGCAAATGCCTCCCTCGGGGTTGGAATTATTTTATTTTATTTTATTTTATTTTATTTTATTGTATTTTATTTATTTATTTATTTATTTGTTTATTTATTTATTTATTTATTTAAATTTAATTTAATTTATATGCCGCCCACTCTACCCAGAGGTCTCTGGTTGGCTTATAATAATTAAAATTCAATACAATAAAAATAAAATGATTAAAATACAATTAAAATACAATTGAAATTGCCATCACCAGGACCCACAGTTGATGTTATTTCAATTAAAAGCCTCCTGGAACAGGAAGGTTTTGACCTGGCACCGAAATGTCATCAACGTCAGCGCCAGATGAATTTCAGCCGGGAGGGCGTTCCATAGTCTGGGGGCAGCTGCTGAGAAGGCTCTTTGTCTACAAGCCATCCCTCTTACCTCCTTGAGGGATGGCTCTTTAAAAAGGGACCCCGGCTAGATCTTTACTGCCGGGTAGGCTCATATGGAAGGAGGTGGTCCTTCAAGTATCCAGGGCCCAAGCCGTTTAGGGCTTTATATGTCAAAACAAGCACTTTGAATTGGGCCCGGGCAGCAACTGATAACCAATGTAAATTAAACAGAATTGGCTTGATGTGATTTCTAACGGCTCCACCACTCACCAGTCGCGCAGCTCGATTCTGGACCAGTTGCAGTCGCTGGACCATCTTCAAAGGCAGCCCCACGTAGAGCGCATTGCAATAATCTATATGAGATGTTACCAGTGTGTGTGTAACTGTCATGAGACTCCGCTCGTCCAGGTAGGGCCGTAGCTGGTATAATTTCCGCAGCTGAAGGAAGGCGCCTCTGGCCACCGAGTCCGCCTGGGCTTCCAAAGTTAGACTGGGGTCCAGGAGCACCCCCAGGCTGCAGACCCTGTCCCTTAGGGGGAGTGTAACCCCATTCAGGGCATGGAAATGGCCCTCCAACCTGTCTGGTGAAGCACCCACTAACAGCACTTCCGTCTTGTCTGGATTGAGTTTCAATTTATTAACCCTCATCCAGTCCATTATCAGGTCCAGACACGAGTTCAGCACAGAAACCGCCTCACCTGGATTGGTGGAAGACGAGAGGTAGAGCTGAGTGTCATCAGCATATTGCTGACTCCTCAGCCCAAACCTCCTGATGACCTCTCCCAGCGGTTTCATGTAGATGTTAAACAGCATGGGGGACAGTATTGAGCCCTGAGGAACCCCATGACATAAATGCCATGGGGCAGAGCAACTGTCCCCCAGCACCACCCTCTGGACACGGTCAGCTAGGAAGGAGCAGAACCACTGTAAAACAGTGCCCCCAACTCCCAACCCAGCCAGCCTCTCCAGAAGGACACCATGATCGATGGTGTTGAAAGCAGCTGAGAGGTCCAGGAGTATCAACAGGGTCACACACACCCTGTCTCTCTCCCGGCAAAGGTCATCGTACAGGGTGACCAAGGCAGTCTCTGTACCAAAACCCGGACTGAAACCTGATTGAAATGGATCCAGAAAATCCGTTTCATCCAGCAGCGCCTGGAGTTGCCCGGCCACAACCCGCTCCAACACTTTGCCCAAATAAGGGAGGTTCGCCACTGGTCGGTAGTTAACCACCAGCCTTGGGTCCAGGTTAGGCTTTTTAAGAAGTGAATTACCGCCTCTTTCAAGGTGGTGGGGACCACTCCCTCTCTCAAAGAGGCGTTCACGGCCTCCTGAACCCAAGTGCGAACCCTCCTGGCAGATCTTCCAATTAGCCAAGATGGGCAAGGGTCGAGCGGAGTGGTGGTAGAACGGACAGATCCAAGCACCCTGTCCACATCCTCGGGTCTCAACAATTGAAACTCATCCATTAATGTTTGACCTAAGCATGGCACACTGGACACAACTTCCGATTTTGCAGTAACAGTGGAGTCCAACCCACTGCAAATCTGAGCAATTTTTTCCTCAAAATGAATAGCAATCTCATCACAGCGAGCTGATGAGCAGTCCGGGACCTCCACCAGATTTCCCGGTTGAAGAAGATCCCGGACCACCCTAAACAGCTCTGCTGGATGACATTCTGAGGAAGCAATATGGCTGGATAAATATTGCCATTTCGCCAGCTGTATTGCCACGAAATAGGCCCGATAATGGGCTCTAAGTCGTGTTCGCTCAGACTCCCAGCGGGACTTCCTCCACCTGCGCTCCAGCCATCTCCCCTCTCGCTTCATCGCCCGTAGTTCAGAAGTATACCAAGGAGCTGTCTGGGCTTGGCGAGCAGGGAGAGGGCACTTAGGCGCAATTGTGTCAACTGCCCTGGTCATCTCCCTATTCCATAGGGTGACCTGAGCTTCAACAGGAGCGCCGACCATATCAGACAGATAATCCCCCAGAGCATTCAGGAAACCATCCGGATCCATTAGTCTCCGGGGGCAGATCATCTTAATAGATCCACCACCCTTGCAGAGGGAAGAAGAAGCTAATAGACTAAACTTGACCAGGAAGTGGTCTGACCACATCCAAACCACCACCTTCCAGTCCCGTTGTGAAAACCAGGTCCAAGGTGTGGCCCTTTTCATGTGTCGGGCCGATGACACATTGAGACAGCCCCATGGTTGTCATGGCGGCCATGAAGTCCTGAGCCGCCCCAGTCAAGGCAGCCTGGGCATGGATGTTGAGGTCCCCCAGCACCAACAACCTGGGAGTCCTCAACACCAGGTCCGAGACTACCTCCGTCAGCTCAGGTACGCAGCAGGGTGGGCGGTACACCAAGAGAATCCCTAATCTGTCTCGCAAGCCCAACACACAATACCGGCCCTCAAGACCTCCTCTCAAAGGGATAGGAAGCCTGGTCAAGGAGATAGAACTCCTATAGACTATAGCAACTCCCCCTCCCCGACCCTCCGAGCGACACTGGTGCTGGACCGAGTACCCAGGCGGACACAGCTGGGAGAGGGGTACACCACCTTCCTCTCCCACCCAGGTCTCAGTAATGCATGCCAGTTCAGCACCCTCATCCAGAATTACATCATGGATGAGGGCAGTCTTATTTTGTACTGACCTGGCGTTCATCGACAGCACCGTGTGGCTCGAGGGTTTGCTGACATGGTCACCTGATACCATCTGGTTTTTAACTACCTCACCCCATTTAAGCCTTTTGCCTCGATCTCCTCAGGGCTCGGTGGTGCTACAATCTGAGACTCCAGGACTTCCTCCTTCTTCTCTGGAACTGGCTTCTGCACCACAGCAAAAGAAGAAACAAAAAAACTCCACATGTCGACCCTGAGCCTGATCGAGCTCGACCCCATTCATCGAGAGGAGAGCTGCTTACTATTATCCCTCTTGGGATGATCCATGCGGCTATTATAGGCCTAGAGGCTACAGTTTCGAGGGCTCCGGATTTCCGATGACTTTTGACCTGGACTCATATTACGGACCTCGCCAATGGCCACCAATTTTTGAGCAATTTCCACCTCACTACGCACCTTATCCTCAAGGCTTTTTCCACCGACCAGATGGTCCTTCTGGAGACCTTCCAGCCCAGGAGCAGCCTACTTGATCTCAACAAATGGAGCAGCCAACACCTCGGCTGCTAGGGGACTTCCTTCAGGTTTGACACCTGATGCTCAGCGCCGACCCAAGCAAACGTCTCGTCCACTTCTCTCTCCTGCTATTTCCCTGCAGCTTCGTGAGGATTTTCTTGACATCCTAGCATGCTCGGAGTCTGAGTTTGACTATCCTCGACCCTGAACTCCCACTCACTCCCCGACCAGGATGTCAACATTGATTCAGATTCTTCCGCAGACAAGGGTGAAATTAGGGATGATTCTCCACTTGATCGTCCCACTCCAGCTTCAGATGTGGTTGGAAGCTACCCTCCCTATCCTTCAGAGGATTACACATCCTACGCTCAACTGATAAAGCTGACTTCGGATGTCCTTCACCTTGCTGTAGTTTAACTGCAGCCTGAACAACTGGATAAAGTGTTTGAGGACATCACTAAAGATCAATTATCTCCACTCCGCTTAGCTTTTACTCCATCCTTGCTAGGCTTGGTTAAAGAATCTTGGGAGAAGCCACCTGCGTCCCAACAAATTCCTTGTAGAGTTGAGAATCTCTAAAAAACGCACACCGCTGGCATGGAGTTCCTCTCAAAGCATCCATTACCTAACTCATTGGTGATGGATGCTACACAATCGTGAACCTGCAGTAGGTCCACATCTGCGCCTACTGACAGGGAAGGCTAGAAGACAGACACCTTGGGGAGAAGGGGGTATACGTTGGCCACCTTCATCCTCCGGGTGGCCAATTACCTAGCAGCCATGGGCACCTATCACCGGCACCTTTAGAATGCAGTCCTGCCAACCCTGCACACTGCCCCCAAGGATATCCAAAATTCTTGTCTAGCTCACCATCAGAAGGCCATGTCTTTGGCTCGCCAAGAAAGAATTGCGGCTAGGCATGTGGTGGATGCAGCTTCTAAGCAGGTGGCCACATCTATCACCATCTGCCGGCATGTTTGTCTGGGTTGAGTGCTTATATCCGAAGATGTGAAGACAATAATCAAGGATCTTCCCTTTGACGGTCTCAGCCTTTTTGATCCCAAAACAGATGAGATTCCAGAGAGCCTATTGAAACACTGAAAGACTGCAAGATCTTATACCTCAGTGTCATGGTCAGAAACACAGCTGCCTCCTCTAATCTTTGTCAAGAGGTTGACAAATTACTCTCTAAGAATGCTATTACCTTGATTGATAATGCTGATCTTTCACGTAGCTTTTTTTCACACTACGTTATTGTACCAAAAAGGATGGAGGACTTCGACCCATTCTTGACATTCATCTCATTCTTGAATTTCTACATTATGCCTCAGCGACTTCATATGGTTTCTCTAGAAAGCACTATCCAGATGCTCAGGCAAGGAGATTGGTTTGCACTTATCAATCTCAAGGATGCTTATTTTCATATTAGTATCTGGGCAGAATATCATCACTTTCTAAGATTTTCACTCGATTGAGTGATTTATGAATTCAAGGCTCTCCCATTTGGCTTGCCACCTCTCCTAAGGTGTTTACAAAGTGCTTAGCCCCAGTGGCAGCTTACCTCCGCCTGCAGGGCATCACTGTTTTTCTGTACCTTGATGACTGGTTTCTGGTGGCACCTTCCTCCCAAAAACTGTTGCGTCATATAACTTTCACTTTATCTCTTTTGTCTGAACTTGGCCTCCAGGTAAACCACGAGCAGTCCACATTGAAGAAAAGTGGATTTACCCAGAAAGTGACCTATATAGGGGGAGTCTGGATGCAGCCTTAGGCCGGGCCTTCATTCCAGAAGACCATATCCTGAAGATTCAAACTTCGCTTCATCATTTCACTGCGGGGGCCAAGGTCCAAGCTCTGCATGTACAGCATTTGTTGGGCCTGATGGCCTCCACTACTGCAGTTATTCAACATGCCAGCTTGAAGATGTGATCTCTCCAGGCCTGGTACCTTGCCATATTCGACCCTCTCACAGTACTCACAGTCTCAACAGAACTCGCAGCACAACTTACCTGGTGGTCCTTCCATTCCAATCTTCTGGTTGGCAGGCCCTTTGGTCCCCTCCAGCCACCGATTCAGCTTACCACAGATGCCAGTTCAACAGGTTGGGGAGCTCATTTCCAGGACCTAACAGCAAATGGATACTAGACCACAATGGAATCCCGTCTTCACATCAACCTGCACAAACTCCTGGAGGTTTTCAAGGCTCTCCAAACATTCGAGCGCCTCCTTTTGGGACAGGTTGTACAGGTTGCAAGTGACAACACTATGGTGGTGTATTACCTGAACAAACAGGGTGGCACGCACTCCCAACGCCTCCTATATCTCACTATCCAGATTTGGTAGTGGTGCTACGAACACCACATTTTTCTTATCACAGTGCTTGTGGCCTTGACCAACAACTTCCTTGCAGACTGTTTGATCCAGTTGCAGGACTGCACCCACGAATGGTCTCTCGACAATACAGTCTTCCACTCCCTTTGCCTCAGGTGGGGCACTCCATGAATGGACATTTTTGTGTCTGCCATCAACAAGAAGTGCACCCGATTCTGCTCCTGGGCAGGAGCAGTCCTCGATTCGGAGGGGGATGCGTTTATGATACCGCGTCCCCCTCCGTTTATGATACCGCATTTCCCCCCCCATTCCACTAATACAGAAAGCTGTTGTCAAAGCTCAACAAGATCAAGTGAACGTCATCTTCATTGCCCCTCGCCAACCATGGTTCGCCCCCCTGCACCAGATTTCCATCCATCACTTTTGGCTTCCAAAGCTTCCTCACCTGCTCTCTCTCCACGACGGCAAGACGCTGCATCTGGATCTGGACTCGCTACACCTTATGGTCTGGAGGCTGGTCCTTCAATAGTGGATGTCCTCAGTCAGGCTCACAGGTCTTCCACAACTGCTACTTGCATCTCCATGAGAATTGGAGGTGGAGTGAGCTGTTACACCTCTTTGAGTTAATTGGTTTACAGCAGTGGTCTCCAACCTTGGGCCTCCAGATGTTCTTGGACTCCATCTCCCAGAAGCCCTCACCACCACCTCTGCTGGCCAGGATTTCTGGGAATTGAAGTCCAAGAACATCTGGAGGCCCAAGGTTGGAGACCACTGGTTTACAGCCATGAAGAAGGAGGTCCGAGGAATGTAGATGATGGGTTGAGAGAACTTTTTTCCTAAGAGAAGTTTATGATGGATTGTGTTATGTAGCTGAATGGTGCAGACTGTAGGATGGTAAGGAAGAAAGAGGTGGGCTAGCCCACCTTACCTCAGTTTTGTCGTGCTTCTTATTTTAATGGGAAATAGCTGTTTTATTTAACTATTGTAACCTTTGAACATGTCTTTATGCTATGCTTCAGCAAACAAACTGTTTCTATGAAACTATATTTTCTTAATAAAAATCATTTTAAAAAATCCTAATTGAGGACTAGTCTCTTGGATCAGCAAGGTTTGGCTAAATCCAGAAGAGTGGAAAATGTCATTGATTAGCTACCATAGAGAAGTCCGATTTAAATTAGCTGTTGTGAGTTCTAAGGAATCACAAAGCCCATGTTGAAGTACTTGCAAAGTACTGAGTAAAGTGTTCTTTAAGGGTCAGACTTGTTCTAGGCTCATATGCTATGAGGACTTACCTCAGTACAAAGTGGTAGATTTGTGGCCTGTGGAACTCCCTGCCTGAAAGCCATATGCTCCTTAGAGAGACATTGGTCATCACAATCAGTAGGAATTTATACCTGCCCTCTAATCCTCTTTTGTCTCTCCCTCTCCCGCCTCCCCTTCTTCCTTGCCCTTCCTCCTTGGTCATAGCAGGGTTTCAAGTACCAGGGAAAAGAAAGATCTAGGTTGAGAACAGGGCTGTGGTGTGCTTCTACCTTGCACCCAGATCGCCGTCCAAGCCAGAGGACAGTTGGCAGAGCAGTGGCCTACTCTTCCCTCCGACTCACAACCACTTACCCAACTTTGACTGTGCTGTGCATTCTCATGGCTTGGTCCAGATCACAGATGGTGCATTGTGAAGTTATGCCTCCCATCCCCAGAGTTCTTCCCTGGCTAGGATACCAATCCAAACCAGGGAAGATCTCAACTCTTCATCACCTCCCTTGAGTCTACAACATTCTCCGTCCCTCCACTATTCCTGAGAGCACATCACCGTTCCCATCTTCCTGACAGACTCCAAGCCCCCTCCCTTCCACTCACCAGCCCCCTGGCCCATCTTCTTCAGGATGAAGATATGGAGGCTCAAGGAAGGGTTGCCAGAGAGATCTCACAGTTTTGTGCCCTCACTGGAGTCCAGCACAATCCAATTGGAGGCCAATTTGCTTGCAAAAAGACAAGCAATGGGCTTTGATTCATCCGAAATGAGGATACTGGGGGGGGGGGAGAGTCACTCCCTTCCTCCCCCTCACCCCTTCCTCTCTTTTCTCTTCCTTTTCCTCCCCTGCCCCTCCGAGGCTGCCAAGGCTACCCTAAGAGCATTGGAAGAGCCAGAGGGAATTGGTGGAGGACAAGAAAGAGAGGGAGACAGAAGGGGTGTGTGTGTGTGTGTGCATCTGGCACTCTCAGTGGAACCCCACATGTGCTGGAGCCTAGCAGCTGCAGCCGTCATGGAAGGGTGTCTGGGGGTCCATGGGTGGGGGGGATGAGATGGGGCTCCCAGGGGAAATGGGAGGACTCAGATCTTTCAGCCAATTGAGATAATTGCATCCTGGAGCATTTCCCCCTTTATTTCCCTAGTTCAAGAAATGGCTGGCTTTCCAGGTGTTCTGAAGGACTGGGAACCTGGGAGGCACAGCAAGTCTGACTGTTGGGAAGGGAGGGACCCAGAGAGGGAAGGATCTGCTGAGAGCTATTGGGATCCTCAAACAGAGTAACACCAAATATTGCAATACTGATGTAAAGGGTACTCCATACAAAGCTATGTTGATATTCCTTCCCATCTTTTCCACAGGTCTGGTCTGGTTAGTGTTCAGGTCAACTCACCACCTTCTTCAAAGGAGGGTTTATATTCATGAAAAGAGAGAAGGGATTTGTGAAAGAGGTCTACACCCTCTGAGGAAACTCCTCTGAACATGGCAACCCCATTGGTGGGAATTCAGATCATATGATGGCCCTGCAGATAAAGTTACAAAGCAGAGAGGAAAGGGGGTGTGATTGCCTCCTAGTCATATGGTGAGAGGTGGAGCCAGGCTGAGAAGAAGGGTGGAGCTCTGTTGATGACCTGGGGGTGCGATGGGATCTGAGGGCACACATCATGGTGGAACAGGTGCAAAACGGGGCAAAGAAACCTTTTCTCTCAAATCGCCATGTCAAAGTGCAGGTTTGTGTTGACCAGTGGAAAAGCACTGCGAGTGCACCTGGGTGTTCCCTGGGTCATGGCATGCAGCTGGCAATCCTTCACTTCCAGAAACATTGCACTGCAAACCTGCTGAGGAGCAAAATGACCCTAAAAGACCAAAGATGGCAACAATTTCTATTAAGATAGAGTTGTTGAGACGCCCCCATGAGCAATATTTCAAAATATTCTAAAGTGTGCAGTGCTCTGATGGGAAGAAAGAAAGAAAGGTCATTTCCCAATGTTTTTCCATGGACAAGTAGGGATTTGAACCCAAGTCTCTTGATTTCTGGTCCAGCACTTTATCCACTACACAACACCGGCTCTTGCTCACTCATAGCCTTCCGGAAACCAGCAGGACTGCCGATTCAATGCTGAAGCTCAATTTTTTTACCTAGTTCTTGGGTGGGCTTCTTCTCGTCATGTTGCCGGTTGCTCTTTATATAAGTTGGTTTGGCGGGAGCTCATGGCCCAGCATCGGTGTTCGGCGAGCAGCTGGAAAAAAATAAAAAGACATTGGAAAGGAAATCAACTGCACACATGTTCTTTGTATCACACAGAGAATGTCTTTGCCAACACAGGTTGTTGCAAAAAAAAAAACAACTGATAGAAAAAAAAAGGCTGAAGGTCAAATCCACTATTTTGTGTTCCTGAAATCCATCCTCCTTCTGTGCCCTGCAATGGAGAGGTCCCCTCCCCAAAAAACGGTCCTTGGATATTTACTGGCATGGCTTCAGGACAAGGTTCTTTAAGATTATTGTAATTGGTTGATCCCTGTGACGGACAGGTCAATAACCACTCCTGTCCATCACAATGGAACCCTGATTTAACAACCAATGGTTGAACAGAAGAGGCGGAACTAAAAATATATAAGAAGAAAGGAAGACAGTTAAAGATCAGTTAGAAGTTAGAGTTAAGAGACATCAATTAGAGAGAAGCAGTTTAGACAGTTAGGACCAGCCTTGTGTTAAAGAAGAATAGAGAGACAGAGAACAAGATAAGAAATGAATAAATACCTTGATTAACATGATTATACATAAGCAAATATAAATGTTATCAAAGCACAGTTGATTGAATGAATAAAATAAGACCATCCGTGATTTATTTTATATGATTTACTTATAAACACTTAAATAAACATTTTTATTGAATAACACTGATTTAAAAGTCATATGTGATAGAGTGAGGAATAAATCCTCTGGTGGCAGCGAAAAGGGTTGAGAAATAAATGTCATACCCGAAAGTGAACCTGGGTTGTGTGGAAGAACAAACAGGGGAACTGGGGGTATGTGACAATCCCGCTCATGTAGTAAGGTGCTTTTTCCTAATATCCTGTTTCCCCACCAATTGGAGTCTTCTTTCTTCATCCTATAGGATAAAAATACAGTGGTGCCTCGCTTAACGGGCGCCCCATTTAACGACGAAATTGCATAGTGATTAAGTTTTTGTAATCGGATTTGCGATCACTTTGCGATGTTCCCTGTTTCGCTTACCGATCATCGCAAAGCGATGATTTTTAAACAGCTGATCGGCGGTTCCAAAATGGCCGCCAGGTAAAAAAATGGCCATCCGCTGTTTTCTGGGATGGATTCCTCACTTACCGGGCAGCAAAAATGGCCGCCGTATGGAGGATTTTTGCTTTAAGGTTAGTCTGAAGCCCATAGGAACACATTGAAGGGGTTTCAATGCATTCCTATGAGCTTTTTAAAATCGCATAGCAACGAAATCGCTTTGCAGTGATTTTTGCTGCATGGATGCGAGGCACCACTATATTTGTCAATGTTGTGTTAAATCAAGGTATCTGGAATGGGGGACAGTCCAAATTATTTGGACCCTTGAGGAAAATCCTACCCACACACACCTCTCTAGGAGCCAACATTCAACATAAAACATGGGGGAGTCCTTGCTGGAGACTTCAAATGGCTGCCTTACTCAGCCTAGTGGCGAAGCGGCCCTAGACCTGTGTAAGGAGAAGAAAAGAAGACAGGCATGAGCTCCCCAGTGAAAGATGGAAGGAAACCGCCGACCAAAAGTCACCTCAGGGACTGACCCCTGCTTCTTCAGGGGGGTCTTGCCCTCTTGTGAGGTCTGGCATTATTCCTGCCTTAGGAATTTTGGAGCTGTGGCCCAAGAAGGGACCTTTTGCAAGCTCTTGGCAAAAGAGGCAGAAAAGCAGTATGAAAACCTGCTTGACAAGTTCTTTTCAAACTTTTCCCTGTCCAGGAAGGGATCCCATCCCTGTCCTGGGCCCCAAAGTCATTTCTGCCTTCTTGCAATCCTAATCAGGTCTTCGTGATACAAATATCCCAAAAGAGGTTTGTCTTGTCCTCTCCCCAAGAGGTTTCTGTGGCCTAGGAGGGACTTCGACCTCTTTTCCTGCTACCTGACATCCTGAATCCCTGCCCAATGCTCTATCCACTATGCCAGAAGAGCTCTCAAGGGCTAATATAGTCCACCTCCAACCATTCTCTTGCCCTGCTAAGAAGATCAAACTTACCCAGGTCAAGGCTCAGCCTGACTGTTAACTCTCTAGTCTCTCAGTTTGCAGAGAAACAGAAGCAATCCAGGTTGTGACCTCATTCTGACGTCAGAAGATTCTGACCTATGGCTAAGCTGGCTGGGAAAATTGTGGGAGTTGCAGCCCAATAAAGCAATGTTAACAAACTCTGCTTGGCATGTGATGGGCTTGCCCAAGGCTACACAGGCTGACTCTTCTCCCTGAAAGCACAGTGAAGAATTGAACTCCCAGCCTCTGGGTCCACAATCGGTTACCTAAAGCACTGAGTTATCCAGGCTTTTCAGAATAAAGTGCCTGCTCACTCCTCTGGCTTCTCTTTGAATCTTAAAACATTGTTCTAGATGGAAACCCTTTTGGGTTTTACGCAATCTGTAGGCCTCAGCCTCACGTTCCTAGGGAGTTTCATCTTTGATTCACCTGCAGAATCGACATTGTATTGGAAAGACCTGTTTTGACCTAAAACTCTCCTGAAAAACTGGAGGGCTTGTCTTGGTTTGACATGGCAAGCCAAATCTTTAACTACCGTGATCCAGACTGCCAGGGAAGGAGGAGTGGGCTTCAGTTCCAAAGGAGATCTCTGTAGAGACCTTGTCTCGTGCATGGGAGTAGCTCTGCACAGGCTGCGGATGGCCCTGGGGAAGGGAATGTGCTTCACATTTGCTCATGAAGGCTGATCATGAGGCACACCAGCCAACCAAGACAGTGTGGGCATGCAGAACCCACACTTTGTGCTCAGGTACCAACGTGTCATTCATTAAAAAAACAACTGTGAGAGACTGGATGTGGGTTGACACTTCAGAAGAAAAGTCAAGTGAATTCCACTTTTGAAAAATCTCCCTCAGCTAAAATAGGGCAGTGAACAAATTGTCACCATGCCCTAAAGAAAGAGGCCTTGGAAAATAGAAGAATGAGGGTAGTATTGGGGTATGCCTTGAAATATTGGCTTGCTGCTTTGTTCATTTCCAATCTCTGCTTTTATCCAGTCTATCAATATGCAATATGATGAAAATGCTTCACATTTCTCTTCCACTAACATCTTCTTCCTCTTGGAAAGAGTGAATTCCTTACTGATGCAGATGAGGGAGGAGGAGACTGAAGATGACCTGGAGAGCAGCAAATGCTCTATGTAGGGCGACAAACTGCAAAATGTTACAATTTCTTCATTTCAGATCTAAGCATTGTTGGATTTTTACTTTTAAAAGGCTTTGTTCACTTCCAATCTTTGCTTTATTTGTCTACAGTTTTTCAATACACTATATGCTTATACCATAAGTTTCATAACAAGCATATAAAGCAACAGTAAGAAAATAGAACAACAGAAAGCAGTGTTGATTAAGCTCCTCCTCACTCCTCACTAAAGGAGTGAGCAGGAGCTTAAATAATCACACAGAAAGCATCAATAATGTAAGGAACAAAGTTGCCAGTCTTTTATATTGTGCAGGACACCTGCTCCTTTTTAAAAGCCAACAGAGGAAGGTGCAACAGGCATTGTTTTCCTGAATACTTTTTGTGTACTTTGCACTTATTACACAACTGTCTGTCTTGTAATTTTGAAAACACAGAGGAGCAAAAAAAGAATTTACTGCTAGAGACTACTGTTTCTTGTAGGCTCCCCTATATATAAGTGACATTTGGGAAATTACTTTTTAAAAGGAATTTGTTGCCAGCATAGTTCCAAAGCTCTGCATAGGAGTTCAAAGGGATGTCACAAATTTTTAAAAGTAATTTTTTATTTGAGGGGTCCCCAACCCTTGGTCTGTGGCCCCAGTGCCGGTCTGTGGCCATGGCAGGACTGGGCCATGGAGACAGATCTCCTGCCCCCCTGCACACACATTCCCCACACACCCCACCTGCACGCACAGCTTACCCACCCGCAAGCATTCCCCCCTCATCCATGAGCATACCCCGCCCGCCCATGAGCACAGGGATGGCCACCCACATGGATCCCAACCCCCCAACCAATCTGTGGTTCAGAAAAGTTTGGGGACCACTGCTTTATTTTGTCCATTCTCAAAAGTAACTGAAACCATACCCCTTTTAGACACATCAAATTATTTTTAAAAAAAATCTGGATGACACAAGTTGTCAGCCTGTGATGGAAAACACATTCTCTTTCTGTCCACTTTGTCATCACCACAACATCCACCACAGACTATTGGGATGGCAGCAGTTGAAACAAATGATAGTCCACCTTCACCATCTAATGAGGCCACACCCCCAAAATTATAACTTACAGTTATGCCACAAAATGGGTAGCTATCTCCTGCTAAGATCATACAGCATTATTCAGAAAATAAAGAAATTACATGTTGCTTAGGCTAGGAAAAAGTATTTACTGTAAGGCAGAACTCTCCTATTTGACTATGTAAAACTGCTTAACTTCTGAAAGAAGTGTAGCATTCACCCTTATTATGTTAAGTAGTTTATGAATATTCATGTTGTAGGCTAATGTTGCTAGGAGGCAGAGCCGAGAGAAATGTAATAAAGAGGCGGAGTCAGGGAGACAGAGGGAGTCAGTCAGAGACAGTCAGAGTCAGAGTGAGAGAGTGGAGAAGGAGACTGTGGTATTTGGGAGATCTGAGGTGATTAGAGTGAAAAGTGAATAAGAACTGTAATAACAAATAGAAGGTTGTGATTGATGATAATAGAAGTTGCCTATAATTAATAATAACATCTGTAATCAATAAACAAGTTTTATTTAAAAGACAGTGAAGTTTGGACCTACATCTCCATCCTTCCATAATTAATGTTGATTTAGTGATCAACTGGTGGCAACGGGGTAAAAAGAAGTAGTAGTTTGTCTTCATGTGCTCTGGGTCTGGACGGTCAAGCAAAGGGGCATGAGGGCGAACGCCACAAGAAGAAACCTATCTGAAGTAAAGAAACTCTCCATTGGTCATGAGAAATGGCTTTATTTTAGCACTCCAGCTTGATCCCTCCTAGAAAGTTGTTCTCTCTAGTTTTATAAACTATATTATATAGCACTACATTTTTCTTGATACTTTATTCTTCCTGGGCGCTCCACTGAATATCTTTTGTTTACTTGCCTGACGATTTGCTGCTTTTCTTCTCCTAGTCCCATATCTCTCCTTCACAGAATGCATGCAAACTAACATCTCACTCTTGTTGTCTCAATGCAATTTTTCTTCTACTATCTTAAGGGAGCTAAATCAGTATCATCTCCTTCTAAATAACCTTCAAACTGACTTTAAGATAGAGCACTTTATGTTCTTTTCTGCCACTGCAATTTTATGAACTCTTTAGGGGCTTACTGCTACATAATCTTAATGATTTATGTACAAAAATAAAGGCTGTCCTTCAACTTGTTCCTTAATTTTTTCCAGGCATGGCCAGTCTATTGTTGCAGCTCCAGGCATGCTACTTAATAATAAGTGGCACAATATCAGAACAATCCCATATGCTGTGTTGTACAGCCCAAGCAGAACATACCATTAGGAGTAAGTATTCTTTGTTTTCCCATGGGAACAGCCCAAGGAAAATTCTTAAGAGACACAATGGTCGTTTTCGTTTAGTCGTTTAGTCGTTTAGTCGTGTCCGACTCTTTGTGACCCCATGGACCAGAGCACGCCAGGCCCTCCTATCTTCTACTGCCTCCCGGAGTTGTGTCAAATTCATGCTGGTTGCTTCGCAGACACTGTCCAGCCATCTCATCCTCGGTCGTCCCCTTCTCCTCTTGCCATCACACTTTCCCAACATCAGGGTCTTTTCCAGGGAGTCTTTTCTTCTCATTAGATGGCCAAAGTACTGGAGTCTCAGCTTCAGGATCTGTCCTTCCAGTGACACAATGGTATGCATTCATAATTCCTTATGTTTGGGGCCAATGTAGTGTTCACCCTGCTCATGAATATTTATGTTGAAATTTGCATGCACCAGTAGGAGTCATTGGGGTGGAGTTAAGTGGGGGAAAGAAAAGGAAAGAGAGGGAGAGGGAGAGGGAGAGGGAGAGTAGGCAGTTGAGAGTGGAGAAAGAAGATTGTTCAGTTGAGAGTTAACAACATTGGACTTCTATCACTTGTAACAATAAACAATTTCTACTTGGTTCTTAAATGATACATTGCCTGGACCTCAGTCATTAATAGTGAACAAAGCTGATGTAATCAACTGGTGGCAGTTTGTGCCTTCGCTCAGTGAAACAACCGAAGGCCACACAGGAACATGAAAAATTGCTGGCATAGTAGTGGGATCTGAAACAAACCAGTGTGAAATTGAATTTTCTTGAGTATGGAGGGAAAGGGGGTTAGGATCTGTGGCGTAAGAAGTGGTTATCCAATTAGAGTCTGGTGGAAGACTTAGTTTTGGGGCTTCTGAACCTAGGTCTGGGGAATCCCAAGAAGTCCTTTTGGCTCTTGTGAGGGAAACGAACCAGTCCAATTTAATAAGAAATTGTATTGTTTATGTCACACAAACAAAGTAAAAAAATGGTTATGGAGGCATAAGTTGAGCTCCAGGGTGCTGAGGAAAATGGAAACCCTCAAATTCAAAGTGAAGAAGAAACTGATGGACCAGTAATAACTGACTCAGAAGGTGAAAATATCCAAAGCTCCCAAGATTTTAAAAAAATGAAAGCCAGAATAGAAATTCAAACTGAAGGAGTTAGAATTGAAAAAAAGAAAAAAATCCTTGAAAGGAAAAGGGAATTTGAGCAAGAAACCAGGCAAAGAGAAATGCAGTTCCAAATTGAGAGGAAGAAATTGGAATTAGCCAACAACAACAACAACAACAACAACAACAATTCCAGTGTGGGAAATCCCTCAAATATCAATCTAAAGAAATTTCCCCAATATCAGAAAGGAGATTGAATCTTTCCTGATTTCCTTTGAGAGAGCTTGTTGGGACTTCGGGGTTAAAAATGATGAGAGGATGATAATTTTAAGGTCATAGTTAGGGAGAGTTTTATCTGAGATCTATTCTCAGATGCCTCTTGAACAAGCTACAGATTTTGAGGCTTACCAAAAGATGGTGAATTCCTGATTTGGGATTAATTCAGAGCATCTCAGGAGAAGATTTTGCTCAATTTCAAAGAAACCTGAGGAGTCTTTTGCTCTACTAGAGGCATGTTTAACTCAGTATCTTAATAAGTGGCTAGAATGGGTCACCTCCTTCGACCAAATGAGAAATGTGTTTGGATTAGAACAATTTTATTCAATTTTACCAGGAGAGTTGCATTATGTTGTCAAGGACAAGGATCCTAAAAATGTGCAACAGGCGTCTGAATATGCTGATTTTATTAGTGGGATCAAAGATCCTCGATTCTCTGAGGTAAAAATTGACAGAAAAGTTTGGGATGTCAGTAAGAGAGCATCCCAATCCAAGAATTACCTCAGTCATACTCAAACTAAGGAAAGCCATTTTAAAGCAAGACCTTCATTTTCAGAGCAAAGTCTACTGAGATTGAATAACCCTGAGGGAAAAGTTGATAAATCCCTTTACTCTGAACATAGGGCAAATAAGCGATGTTATGCTTGTAGTAAAGAAGGACATTTTTGATACCAGTGTGAAGCTCACAAAATTAAAAATTTCAGTAAGCCTAAAAAAGCATTTTGCCTTCAGCCATCAGCAGTTGAAGCCTCCAGCAGCTTCACTGTTGCTAAGGGAACAGACTTGCCAGAGAGCCCAGAGCTTCCTGACGGCAGAGTAATACAGTGTTATTTACCCCAGTGTGACCAAGACTTACTGGAAAGCTCTGGAAAAATGATTGTAATCAATGGAAAAAAGTATCTAGACATTAGAAACTCATATTCTCAAGTAACTATCTGTCACCCAGACATAATTCCTAAAGAAAACATTTTTGGAACAGGAGAGGATCACTCTTAAAGGAATCAGTTCTAGCTTGAATTGACTTACAATGGGTGGTCTGGTATATGGAAAGCAGCTGTGTCAGATCAAATCCCACCTCCTTGTTTGATTGATTTGGATCTCCCAAAGCATGTGCAGAGTGTTTGCATGGTAACCCGCTCTCAGGGAGGCAGATTGTAGCCGCTGAGGAAAGCATGGGAATCCCAACCACTGAAACTCTCACTGAAAGACCCGGTTTAGGGGAACATCCTGAAATAGGGGAGACTGCTGATTTGGTGCTGATGAAAAATCCTAATAGTTCCTCCTTTATTAAGGAACAAAAGGAAGATAGCACCTTAAATAGTTGCTTTGAAAAAGTTAAAGAGAATCCCATTCCACTGTCCCCTGAACATCCAGAGAGGTATTATGTGGACCATGACCTATTGTATAGGAAGGTTTTTAATGGCACCTTGTATGAGTGGAGAAGAGCTTCACAAACAGCTAACTGTCCCTCTTAAATACCAAGAAAATATTCTGGAAAAAGCACAAAAAGATATATTTGGATCACACATGGGCATCTCTCATACTAAGCCAAGGGTCGCACATAATTTTTATTGGCCAGGGATCGGTCAGCAAATTAAACAATATTGCCAAACCTGTGATACCGTATATGCCACCGTACAAGGCGACCGGCCCTATAAGACGACTCCCAAAATGCAGCGCTGGAAATTCATGGCTGGGGGTGGCGGCAGGAGGAGGAGGAGGAAAAGGGAAATGGGCGGGTGGCAGGCGAGCACGCATGGGACTGCCTGCCTGCCCACCTGCCTTCCTCCCCGGCGGCAGGAGGAGGAGGAGGAGGAGGAGAAAAAGGGAAATGGGTGGGTGACATGCAAGCGTGCGCGGGACTGCCTGCCTGCCTGCCTTCCTCCCTGGTGGTGGTAGGAGGAGGAGGAGGAGGAGGAAAAGGGAAATGGGTGGGTGACATGCAAGCGTGCGCGGGACTGCCTGCCTGCCTGCCTTCCTCCCTGGTGGTGGGAGGAGGAGGAGGAGGAGGAGGAGGAGGAAAAGGGAAATGGGCAGGTGGCAGGTGAGTGCGCGCAGGACTGCCTGCCTGCCCGCCTGCCTTCCTCCCCGGCGGCAGGAGGAGGAGGAAAAGGGAAACGGGTGGGTGGCGGGCGGGCGAGCGCGGGACTGCCTGCCTGCCCGCCTGCCTTTCTCCCCGGCGGGAGGAGGAGGAGGAAAAGGGAAATGGGTGGGTGATGGGTGAGCACACGCGGGACTCCCTGCCTGCCTGCCTTCCTCCCCGGCCAGCATGCTCCGCGTCACGCAGCGGCCCAAGTGCACCCGACGTACAAGACGATCCCCCACTTGGAGGCATGTTTTTGGGGCCCCAAAAGTCATCTTGTACGCCGGCATATACAGTATTTGCCAGAAGTGAAGTACTGGAAATGACAAAACTAGAGTTAAACTATGCTCATTGCCTGTTATATCAACCCCTTTCCAACCTTTACATCTGGACCTGGTGGAACCCCTACCCAGGGCGACTAGGCGAGGAAATAAGTATATTTTATCCATTTTGATTTTGCCACCAGATACCCAGAAGCTGTCCCCCTAAGAAACACAGAGATGGAAACTGTGGCAGATATGTTGTTACATGGGTCAATTAGTTATATGGGTTTTGTGTCAGAAATAATAACAGATTTAGGAACTTCCTTTACTTCCAAACTAATGAAGAGACTATGGCAGGTCTGTGGAATTTCCCATGTGATGCTATATCCTTACCACCCCCCAAAAATGGGTTAGTGGAAAGATTTAATGGAACATTAATGAGAATGATATGTGCACATGTGGCAGAGAACCCAAATGACTGGGATAATTAATTACAACCACTGCTATATGCTTATCAAGCTATTCCTCCAGAAAGCACAGATTTTAGTCCTTTTGAACTTTTGTTTGGTTGTAAAGTAAGAGGGCCTTTAGATTTGTTACGACAGAACTGGGAAGATTATAAACAAAAGGACCCTGAGTCAATTGTAGAATACATGGATAATTTCATGAACACCTTACAAAGATCTCTAGAGATAGCTGGGGAAAATTTAAAGGGGGCCCAAAGTAGACAGAAAATTTGGTATGATAAAAAAATCCAAGAAAGAACATTCGGTCCTGGAGAAGAAGTATTAACGTTGAGACCCACAAAAGGAAATAAGTTGCAGTTAGCGTGGCTCAGACCATACACAGTGATCTCCAAAATGAATTATGTCATTTATATTCTCCAAAGGGCCTGAGGGAGTTCACTATGGCTTACATGGATGACATTGGTATTTTTAGCCAGATCTGAGAGGAACATAAATCCCATCTAGAGGTCGTGTTGGAAAAGATATGTGATGCCAGTTTGACAGTAAAAGCAGATAAATGTCAAATTGGGAACTCTGAAATAAGGTACCTGGTGCATCTAGTCAGAGGGGAGATGATCAAACCCCTAGATGCAAAGATAGAAGCTATTGATACTTGGCCCACTCCGACTTCTAAAAAGAAAATCTGAGAGTTCCTTGTGTTAGCTGGATATTATAGACATTTTGTCCCAAAGTTTAGTGAGATAGCTGCTCCTCTATCAAACTTAACCTGAAAGAAGCTGAAAACATCCAGTGGGCATCAAAGAGTCAGGTAGCCTTTGATCATCTGAAGAAGGTGCTGACTTCAAAACCTGTCCTTATTGCACCGGACTTTGACTGTGAGTTCATCATCTATATGGATGTGTCGAATGTGGGACTGGGAGCTGTGCTGTGCCAAACAGACAACAGCAGGAGTCTACATCCAGTGACTTACCTAAGCAAGAAACTCCAACCTGGTGAGAGACATTTATCCACTATCGAAAAAGACTGTCTAGCTATCATATGGACATTGCAAAAGCTGAAGCCCTACATTTGGGGAAGGAAATTCTTCCTCTGCACCGACCATTCCCCTTTGGTGTGGCTAAGAACTATGAAATCTAATAGCTGCAAACGTACAAGATAGGTGCTGATTTTGCAAGACTTTGATTTTGAAATCCACAGTATAAAAGGATCTCAAAATGTGGTTGCAGATGCTTTGTCTAGAAGGCCAAATGATTAGAGAGAATTCTCTCTCTCTCTTTTATTTATCTGAGTTCACTATTAACTGTTCTGTTTGTGTAATAGTTATGGAATATGCTTAAAGTGCAAAATTTGCTTGGATATTAATAAACTAAGAGGTAGGTACAGTAATAGTAAAAATAATGGTATGTATCCCTAGTAATGTAAGAGGTTAATATTTGCATTCTTCCATGAACCTTTGTTTGTTTATAAGGGCAAACAGTTAAGTTCCCCTCCTAAAACAAACTAAGGGAGGAGGGATGTAGCATTCATCCTGCTCATGAATATTTATGTTGAAATTTGCATACACCAATAGGAGTCAGGGGGCAGAGTTAAGTAGGGGGAAAAAGAAAAAGAGAGAGAGGGAGAGGGAGAGTAGACAGTTGAGAGTGGAGAAAGAAGGTTGTTTAGTTGAGAGTTAACTACATTGACTGGACCTTTATCACTTGTAACAATAAACAGTTTCTACTTGGTTCTCAAATGATATGTTGCCTGGACCTCTGTCATTAATAGTAAACAAAGCTGATGTAATCAACTAGTGGCAGCTGAATGACATGTAGCTTGTGCCTTTGCTTGGTGAAACTACCAAAAGCCCCACGGGAATGTGACACATACTCTCTGTTGTACAGCCCAAGCAGAACATACCATTAGGAGTAAGTATCCTTTGTTTTCCCATGGGAATATGCCAGGGAAAACTCTTAAGAAACACAATGGTATGTGTTTATAATTCCTTCTGTTTGTGGCCAATGTTTTTATTGGTATGCATTTTAGAAGCCATTAAAGCAAGTTTTTCCCCTCTAATTTGAGTTGAGTATTATTGTGTTATATATTTTCTGCTTACAGGGTTTTCTAGATACAGATTTCTCACCATTCCCTTTTTCTGGGGCTGTTCTGGGAGTGTGCAACTTGCCCAAGGCTTAGTTATTTAGGCATCCTTCAGTCTCAAAAGACTATGGTGACGTGCTCTGTATGGAGGACTTGGAACAGTGTCTAGTGTGGCTGAAGAGGCCAATTCAAGAGTGACAATCTCTTCCACACTGAAGACAAATCCAATCTGTCCCCTGTCCAGCTCCCTGCTTTTGCTGCTTTTGTGACTTCCTCTTTGCCTCGGCCTGCTGTACAAGGGTCTCTTCAAATTGGCTGAGAAGGCCGTGATGCGCTGCCTGCCTCCAGGCTGAACAGTCAGATGTCAGGATTTCCCATCTGTTGAGGTCTATTCCTATTCCCGCTTGCAGATATCCTTGTATCGCAGCTGTGGTCTCCCTCTGGGGCGATTTCCCTGCACTAATTCTCCATACAGGAGATCCTTTGAAATCCGACCATTCTCACGACGTGCCCAAGCCAACGTAGACGTCGCTATTTCAGTAATATATACATGCTGAATATTCCAGCTCGTTCTAGGACCACTCTGTTTGGAACTTTGTTCTGCCAGGTGATGCCAAAAATCCGTCGGAGACAACGCATATGGAAGGTGTTCAGCTTCCTCTCCTGCCGTGCACAAAGGGTCCAGGACTCACTGCAGTACAGGAGTGTGCTCAGGACACAGGCTCTATAGACCTGGATCTTGGTATGTGTCGTCAGCTTCTTATTGAGCCATACTCTCTTTGTGAGTCTAGAAAACATGGTAGCTGCATTGCCAATGCGTTTATCCAGCTCGACATCCAGGGAGAGGGTGTCAGAGATGGTTGAGCCAAGGTACACAAAGTCGTGAACAACCTCCAATTCTTGTGTAGAGATGGTAATGGAAGGAGGTGAGTCCACGCCCTGGCCCATGACTTGTGTTTTCTTCAGGCTGATTGTTAGTCCAAAGTCTTGGCAGGCCTTGCTAAAACGATTCATGAGTTGTTGGAGGTCTTCAGCAGAGTGGGCAACAATGGCTGCATCATCTGCGAAGAGGAAGTCCCACATGCATTTCAGTTGGACTTTGGTCTTTGGTCTCCATCTGGAGAGATTAAAGAGCTTTCCGTCTGATCTAGTCTGGAGATAGACACCTTCTGTTGCAGTTCCAAAGGCATGCCTCAGCATGACAGCAAAAAAGATCCCAAAAAGGGCGGGTGCGAGGACACAGCCCTGTTTCACTCTGCTTCGGATGTCAAAGGGATCTGATGTTGAGTCATCAAAAACTACAGTGCCTTTCATTCCCTCATGGAAGGATCTGCTGATGTTAAGGAGACGAGGTGGACATCCAATCTTGGGAAGTATTTTAAAAAGGCCATCCCTGCTAACCAAGTCAAATGCTTTTGTAAGGTCTATGAAGGCCACTAAGAGTGGCTGTTGTTGTTCCCTGCATTTCTCCTGCAACTGTCGGAGGGAGAATACCACGTCAGCGGTGGATCTATTAGCTCGAAATCCACACTGTGATTCTGGATAGACTGTCTGCAAGCACCTGGAGCCTCTTCAGCACCATGCGGGCAAGCAGCTTCCCTACAACGCTAAGAAGAGAGATGCCACGGTAGTTACTGCAGTCGCCCCTGTCTCCTTTGTTCTTGTACAATGTGATGATGTTTGCATCCTTTGTGTCCTGTGGTACTCCACCTTCCCTCCAGCAGAGACAAAAGATTTCATACAGTTCAGTGGTGATGATCTCCTTACCGCATTTCAGCACTTCAACAGGGAAGTTGTCCCTTCCAGGTGCCTTGCCGGAGGCGAGAGAATCCAAGGCCACAGTTATTTCTGCTAAGGTTGGTTCGCTGTCCAAGTCTTCCAAGACAGGCAGGCACTCAATGTTATTTAATGCTTCTTCGGTTACTACATTCTGTGTGGAATATAGCTCAGAGTAGTGCTGCACCCAGCGTTCCATCTGCTGTGCTCGGTCCTGGATGATCACACCTGTAGCAAACTTCAAGGGAGCAGATTTCTTCTGTAATGGACCTAAGGCCTGCTTGATGCCCAAGGCTACCACTGGCTCTTCTCCTAGGAGGCCCCATGGGGAATTAAACTCCCAGCCAAGTACCCAACTCAGCTTGCTATCCAGCCAGCGAATATGTTATGTAGACACCAGCAAAGCCAATGGAGAACACTGTCAATAACTCACTTCATCATGGTCAGACCAACAGAGAGTGATCAGAATGAAATTACATCCTTCCTGATGACAGGGCATCCTCAGGATGCGGAGAGTGGGATCGGTGGAAGGAAGGAGGCGGAGGTTTATGAGGGGTTGGGCAGCAGCCAGGCTGAGTTGGCAGGACCTCGGCTTAAAGGAGGAGGAGGAAGAAGAAGAAGAGGAAGAAGAAGAGGAATTTTCATTGCTTTCTATGGACTTGGAGGGAGAGGACTGGATAGAGGCCACAGAGGAACCCAAACCCATTTGTGCCCCTAGGGATGATGACTTGCTGAAGACATAGAATTCCTGGATGGGGAAGTGGACCCAATTTCATCTGGAAAGAGGAAGAAGACACGGGTGTGGGTGTGCATTGGTGTGTTGGTGTGCCCTCCAAGTTGAACCCCATGGAGACCAAAATGCTGTGCTGAGCCCCTGGCCACTGGTCCCACCCGAAAGGAGGTGCTGGCAGAGGAAACAGCAGAAGCAACCCCAATGGCAGGGCCTCTCTAGATACAAGACACACTTGGGGCACTCAGGGAAATACATTGACCTGGCATTATCAGCCTTACATAAAGGCTGTCAGCTGGTTGGCCACATAGACTGGAACCTATGCCCAGCTGGGAACTGAAGCAGGGTTAACTAAGCTCCACTATGGACTATTGTGACAGAGGGAATGTCCCAGACAAGTTTTGTACCCTGTTGTCCTAATAAAGAGAAGTCTGTATAGCAAGAGTCTGGAGTTCATGGAACTTATGGTTCAAGAGGTCCTCCCAGCCACTCCCACCTTGGGCAAGGGTGGCAACAAACACATACTGTATAGGCAAATGTTGCACTGGTTTGCCAAAGGACTGTAACCCTGCCAATAAATTCCATTCTTTTCAAGATTTATTCTAATAAGTCCCGTAGAACTCACACAGGCTTCATACACCTAAACATGTACATCTCCCTTTGCAACTGACCTCCCTCATATCTGGAAAGCCAGAGTAATCAGCAGAGATATATCGGTGTGGGTGGAACCAGAAGGTGTGATCCTCCTGTTCCTCATCCAAAAGAGTTGTTAATTTTGTGAAGGTAATCATGGAATCGAACAGATGGAAGGAATACCATGAGCTGATAGAAATCCATTGTTAAAATTTTCAGGATCCTTCCAATCTCTGTTTAAAAGGCTCTACTGAAGGAGAGGCAGTTCTCTGAGGCAGTTTGATCTATCAATGGATTGAGTAGCACTGTCAGGAAGTTCTTCCTAATATTTGCTTGAAATTTCTTTTCTGGAGCAAGAGGAAAAAGATTTGCTCCATCTTCTGTAGAACAACACTTTAGACTTTTGAAAATCATATGACCTCTTAAGCATTTCTTCTCCAGGCAAAAGACACATGACTTTTCACAACCATTCCTCATAGGACTTGGTTTCCAGATGATTTACCATTTTTGTCACCTTTCTCAGGACACTATTCTTGTTTCTTGATGTCCTTCTTAAACTTTGTTTCCCAGAACTGGACACATTACTCTGGATTGCTGGAAAATAAGCACACAGTGGTATAGAAGCATCGTTAACATGTGAGTTTAGCCCATGGAAACACAGAATAATTACCCAAGCACAATTCGCCCTTTGTAAAGGAATCACACTTTTTTTGTAACAGAGTAAGAAAGCTTATTAGAGAAATAAACTTGCAATAGGAAAGGTGACAGAAATCATAAATTTTGCTAATTAAGCTGGAAATGTCTGGAACCCCTTTCATCTCTAGAGTACAAAGGTAAGATATCTGCCCCTTGGAGAAAAAAACAGAAAAGTGTGTGAGAGAAGAAAGTGATACCATCAACCTTAAGAATAGCAATCTAAGGTCATAGAAAGGTCAGCACAGGCAGTGGGCTATCTAGAAAATCTGAGGAGGTTCCCCATGCAAAGATATGCATCTTCTTAAGTATTAGGTGAGTAGCACCCAGTTACCTCAAAGACGGATGAAGTCTGACCAAAACAGAATAGAGTGGTACCATTACGTCTCTTGATCTCAACCCTGTGCTTATCTTAATGTAGTCTAGCATTGCATTAGCTTTTTGCCATGACATTTTAACTATTGACTCATGTTTAATCTGCGGTTTGTTAAAACCCCTGCTTTTCACAAGTACTACTGTCTTTATTTGTGCATCTGATCTTTTCTACCAGAAGGTAGCCATTTCTCCCAAATAGAGTTAAAATGTATCACTTACTTGAACCCATCTTCAGCAGGTTTCAGCTGTTTGTTAGTAGGGGTTGCTATTCATTTAATTTTTTTCTAGTTTTAATTTTTTTTGAAAACACAGATTTCTCCAAGAACCATCCCCGCAAAATTCTGAGAATTTAAACCCACAGGCCCATACCTACAGAAATGTACATTCTGCTCATCTGGAGAAGGGTCTTGGCTGCATGACTTTCTTAGGTCTGGAAGTGGTAGTCTCTCTGCTGTTTTATAGAAGGTGCCTCCTGAAGAACTACCCCCTGCCAGAATGCACCATAGCAGCTTCCTTTTTTTAACAGGAAGCAAGGCTGAAGAAAGCCATGGAACCTCTGAGGTAGGGCCTTCTCCAATGAGCAAATATAGGTTCATAAGTGTGATTCTGGGGGCTGGAACTCCCAATATGTTGCATGGGGAATTCTGGGAGTTAGTTTAAAACAAAACAAAACAAAACAAAACAAAAGGCACATCCCTATTTGTTAGCCTTTCAGAGGTACAATAATTAAATCTAAGTACATATGGAAGAGTCAAAGCATGTATTTCATTTGACATCTTTACTGCTTTACTGACTGAGTTAACCAGGACAGAGCTGCTGTTGAAGACATAAAACAGGGAAGCAAAGATAGTTTCAATGTTCCCGTCACTCAGCACACTGTTACAGACATTACACACAGCTACAGTAAAGGTCGCAGGAGATTCCACATTCATTTGAGCTTGCCATACTCAGCAAGAAGCCAGTGTTGACTCCTTTGATGATAACGTACTGTGGTATGCGCATGGCACACAATCTGCAAGCTCTTAATTCGAAATGCAACCCAAGAAGCAGGGTTGGAATTACAACTGTCAGAGTGTGCCTCACATGCAAAGGTCTAGGACCTGGAAATTTTAATTTTTGAACAATTCCTGCTCTTCTCCATGCCTCGGAGACAAAGTATCCCCCCCCTGTATTCTTGGACTAAAAATTCCATCAGCCCTAACCAATGCAGTTAATAACGGGTACCAGGAACTGTAGTCCAGCATCAAGAGCTACATTTTGCCCATCTTGCCATGCACAAACTTGCAACAGATGGGAAGTTTCTCATGTCATGGAACAATTCAGAGGAAGCACGGTCCTCTACTAGTCCATGTGATATTCCTGACCATTCAGTTTGTCTTTGGCTATCAGACCACCTGTGAAGAAATCTGGACCAATTCATGAGATTACATAGTGTTTTTTTTAAAATAAAGAGTTTAGGGAAATGCTGCTATTCATTTTGAGGGACAGCCTAGTGTTTTGTTAGTATGTATTCCTGTGGACACACCACCACACACTTCATCCTTCTGTGTATATTAAAATAAATTAAGATTTGAGGGAACTGGTCCCCCCCCCCATCCCTCCTTGCTGGCATGCATGAGGGGGTGGCTAATGTACAACATTAGCTGTTGCAGTCTTGGGACACTTTAGTCACTACTAAAAAGTTACTTTGACATAAGCTTTTGTATGGCATTTCTTCAGATTGAAGGCATCCTTTGGAGTGGAGGATTCTGCTAGGCAATCAGCGCTGGTTTTATATTTTATTTATTTATATAAAATATTTTACCCCACTTTTCTCCTTAAAAAGGACCCAAGGCAGCTTATATCTTCAAAATACAGCATTTAAAGCTAACAATAATGAGTATATGAATACTAAAAAAAGGTCAGACTAATACCATGCTAAAAACCACTGAACAAAAGCAACACCAAAACACATTCAAATCAGTAAAGCACCACAATCATTTTGTATGTACAGCAATTGCAGAAGCAAGCTACCAAAGACAGTGCTTTGAATGAAGAGGGAAATGAGCCTTGTTTTCTGAGGCAAAGTGGACAGAGAGGAAGAACACCTCACCAACCACTAGCTACAGAGCAGGAGGGGACTTGGGTTTTTCATATTTTTTTAATTTTTACAATAAATGTCCATCTGAGCACCAGTTTCAAGAACTCGTTTAAACAGAAATATTATGTATAGACATGGGATGTTTGTATTCATCTCCTAGGGGACAGGAATATAAATATCAGCACCACAGGTACTGGACTGTTTGGACCCTCCCCCCAAAACCAGATGGTTCATTTACTGCTCACTGCACGGCATGGATAACCATAGTTGTTCAAAGCGCGTCAATTGCAGAAGTAGCCTGGCCAGCTCTCCCCTGCCTTCCTACACTGCTGACCACTCCAGCAAGGAGGCAGGATGATGAGTCCCCCTGTTCAGCTGCTGAATGGGCAGCGGCGTAGTGAGGTGTGGAAGTGCTGGCTGGGCTACTTCCATGATTGGTGTGATACAAACAACGACAGCTGTGTGCGCGGCATGGCAAGCAGTAAGTGGACCGGTCAGTTCTGGGGGGAGGGTCCAAACAGCACAGGCACCTGTGGTGCTGATATTCTCCCAGGCATATCCCACGTCTAATTACATATTATTCATAGGTTTCTGTATTATTCAGTTATCCAGATTTATCCAGATTTCAGGTATATTATCTGGAGCTTGCCTGAATTCAAATGTATGCAGCTAGTGAAACATTGGTGTAACTTTGCAAAAGGGTTTTGGCCATAATGTCCTTTTCAGATACAGTGGTGACTTGAGTTGTGAACTTAATTTGTTCCGGGATGATGGTGCAACTCAAGTTGGCTGTAACTCAAAGCACCATTTCCCATAGGAATACATTGAGACACGATTAATCTGTTCCGGCTGTTTTTAAAGGTTAAAAAAAGGGCAGGAAAGGAGGGAGGGAGGGAACAATCGGGAAAAGAGGAAAGAAATAAGGTCATCACTGGGGCACACAGACCCCTCAGACAAAAGTTTGTGCTTTTAGGCACAAAAAGAGAGAGGACAGAGAGAGAGAAGACAATTGGGGGGGGGGAGTTTGGAGTCTAAAACAAACAAACAAACAAAAACACCCATTGCAGCAGGGATGAAACATACCCCCCCCCCCGAATCAAACAAACCCGTTCCAGCAGTACCAGGCAGTCTGAAGCCTCTCTCAGAACACACACTCTCTAACTGCTGGGCGAAGGAGCTACAAAGAAGCAGCCTCTTCGGCAACCAACGGTTAGCAATTAAAATTCCCTGTCTTTTTCCCTACCTTTTTTCTGATCGTATCTCAAAGCTCCAGTCGTGAGTCAAACCAAAATTTTGCAACCAGAGCTGGTCGTAACTCGAATTGGTCGCAAGTCAGGACGTTCATAAGTCGAGGCAACACTGTAATGCAAAAGCAGTTAATCCATCCACTAGGGGGATACTTTTTTTAACCTAAGATAACCTCTAAGGTTTAAAAAAGGGGCAGGAAAGGAGGGAGGGAAGGAAGGAACAATGGGGGAAAGAGTCCTTTTTTCCAGTTGTATCTTAAAGCACCAGTTGCAAGTCAAAGCAAAATGTTGTGACTGGAGCTAGTTGTAACTCAAATTGGTTTCAAGTCAAGATGGTTGAAAGTCAAGGCACCACTATTTTATATCCATTTGAATTCTATATCTATTTGTCTTAGTATGGCTTAGTGAGAAATATGCACTATTGTTACATGGTCTCATACCACAGTAAATATTACTGGGAGACTGCACTAATTACAAAACAGAGCTTGGCAAAGTTTCCTTGTTGGTCTACAAGTTCCAGAATCCTCCAGCCAAGATGGTTGGTGACTGTTCTGACTGAGGGATTATGGATGGTGTAGTTCAAAAAGGAGTCTACACTCTGCTACAAAAGTCATTCTCTGCTGTAGTCCATACCAGTGAATCAAAATAAGAGGTGAGAGGGATGGGATTTAATGAGGTTTTTTGTTGTTGTTGTTTTCTTTTCTTTTTTGTTTTTGTTAACTGAGGGAACCAAAAAATAAATGGAAGCAGGCTGTAGGAGGTGCTACACTGGATTTGGACTTGCTTTGACCATATATTGATATACATGGACATAATAATTATTAAAATTCAAATATGTCAAAGGCATAAGTCATGGCATTAAGCTAGAATTTGTAATATCTTTTTCTTAGTCTACAAATCTAGAAACCCCCCAGCCAAGATTCTTGCTGAGGGATTCTGCATGACATACTTCAAAAAAATAAACAGACCAAGCTCTATTATTAATCTTATTTATAAGGAGAAAGAAAAGAGTTGCAGGGGGGCACAACTGCTTCTGGGTCAATCAATTGTGGAAAAAGGCCTGGGCAGAATCTAGGTAAATAGACTTAATGTCATGTGACACTGAGTTTTGCAGAATTATAGCGAGCCAGAATAGGGCGGAAAACCAATTTTTAGAGGCCAGGCAAGGAAAACAAACAAACAAACAAACAAACAAATAAACAAACACCTAGTGGTTGCCTCCCTTCCCATTAGGTCTTGCATCTTGCCCAACAATTCTTATGTGGATGTTTTCCAGGCTCCACGCTGCTGCTGTGTGGTTTGTAGAAGGCTCATAACTCACAGCAATTATTATATGTTCTTTCCCTTGTTCCAAACAGCATGATGGGCTCACACAATCTTTTCCAGTCCTCTCCCCTCATTCCTAGTTTTTTTGCATGCTGACTCTGCATGAGCACAACACACATAAAAACACCTCTACACTGGGCTAGAGAGCCATGGCACCAACAGAGGATGGACGAAGATAGGTATTGAGACTTAATGGAACCCAACACACACACACACACACACACACACACACACACACACACACACACACACACACACAGAGAGAGAGAGAGAGAGAGAGAGAGAGAGAGAGAGAGAGAGATTCTTTTCCTCCAGCACCTTTTATCCTGAAATTTGTGTCCTTGCCTGGAGACCCCAAAAAGTGCAGAAATTCCTTGAAACCTATGTGTGTAATCCAAGAGTTAGCAATTCAGTCCTCAAATCTTTTTTTCCCAAAAGCATCATAGAATTGTTTTGGCCAGCTTTTCATAGCTATGATTGAAATTTTGAGTGGGAATATTGTTCTAGAACGTACTGGCCAAAATTCAAATATCTCTGCAATAAGTTCCACTAACCCTATGAGGCTTTAAATAATAATACTGTATTAATTTGCTGTCAAGACAATTCTGACTTATGACAAAAACTTTTCAGGATTTTTCAGGTCAAGAATACACAGAAGTGATTTACCATTCACTTCTCCTGGGGGCACCCGGGGTCTGTGCAGCTTGTCCAAGGCCACACAGGCTGGTTCTTCTTAAAGAAGGCACAGTGGGGAATCAAACTGTCAACCTCTGGCTTCACAGTAGATACCTAAACCACTGAGCTATCCAGCGAGGCTTTAAAGTGCTCCCCAAAATAGGAACTACAGTATAACACATATAGTAGTCTGATATAATTAGAAACAAATATTTTTTCTCACAAGTGACACTAACACCTTGGAAATCTCCCATATTTAATAACTGATGTTACTGAGGTGCTAGAAAACCATTTTAAAATAGAGTTAATATTCCAGTCAAGGTGAGTTTTCATTTGATTTACAAATCCTGGAAATGCAAATACTGACACCACTGCCAAAATCCCTGACATAATATTTTGCTATAGACACAATCATTCCCACTGCTGTCCATCACCCAGCCATTTCAAAATCAATTTAATTTCAGATGGGAATCTGCAGTTCAGGAAAAAAAAAAACCTTATACCAAAAGCAATTTGTCAGTTTTAGAGGTGCCCTAAAACTTTTTGAAATGTAACTTTCTTTTATCATACTGCACTGAATGGATTAACAACAGATATGTAGCAAACTAAAAATAAAATGTAAGGAGGAAATTGTTTAATATTATCTTTAGGATAATCATTACACTTTAGAATAATCATCACACAATAAAATTAAAAATGGTAATGAAATTATCCCCTCTCTCCAGAAGTGATAACTCAACATGACTGGATAAACATGGCACACTCTCACTTTACCCACTTCTTAAATGCACAAGCAATTACACTTACTGTAAACATGAGTCTCTGGGAATGAGATGGGAGACAATCAAATGACAAGTAATTAAGGACCATTATGATCCATTCTGACAGACAGGGAAAATTGTTTTCAAATAATCTGCTGAATTATTAATAACATGTTCATGTCAAGCTGCAAGGGACCTGTTAAAAACAAGGGCACAAAGATCTATCCGTGCAATGTTCTCAATTGCCGTGATCCTCAAACTTCACCTTGCTATAAATGGGTGACATGTCCATTATTTCAAATAGGTAACTGAAATACACCAGTATCCTGATAAGTAATACATTACGGTGCATATTTCACACATCATACAGTGAAACATGCAGTGAGTTGTGCTTCTCCAGGGAGAGCATTTGTTCCTATTCTAAGCCAGTTGGTACCCTTTAGTGCCACGTGTGCAGATCATACCAGGATTTCTGTCAACACTTACTCTTAAAATCTCACTTATCTTCTCATTTAAGAAAGCATAATTTCTTTAAGAAATGGATTTCCCCAAAAAACCTCAAAGAAGTCCTTTAAACCTCTTTAAAATAATCTTGTCTGTTGGACCTCCCCCTGCTTGCTTTAATAGATTAACAATAAATTGAAATCTAATGGATGAGGATGTCTGATCTGCTTGGAAAATGAGATGTCTTCAAATACTTAAAAAAAAAAATCAAAGGAAGCTCTAGAAATGTATCTCTGCTGGATTTTTGTGCTTTGTTGTTGTTGTTTAATTGGAATAGTGCTAATCTGAAAGCTTCTGACACAAATGAGTCAGTTTTTCCCTGTCAGCTTTCTTTACAGTCCAGTTTTCACACCCATATATGATGATCACAAATACAAGAGTGTGAATGATATTGGTCTTCAATGGCACATCCTCACACCTGATTATTTTTTCTAATTCCTTCATTGCTGCCCTTCTGAATCTCTGTCTTCTGATTTCTTGGCTGCAGTCTCCATTTGGGTTGATGATTGAACCAAGGTATAGAAAATCTCTAACTATTTCCATTTCTTCATTGTCAGTGTTAAAGTTAGGTAGTTCTTCTGTAGTCATGATTTTTGTCTTAACGCTCAACTGCAGTCCTGCTTTGGCACTTCCTTCTTTCACTTTCCCTAACAATTGTTTCAAGTCTTTGCTGCTTTCTACCAGTAAGATGGTGTTATATGCAGATCTTAAATTATTTATGTTTCTTCCAGAAGTTTTTACTCCTTCTTCATCTGAATTTAGTCCAGCTTTCCATATGATATGTTCTGTGTACAGATTGAACAGATAAGGGGATAAAATGGTTCTGCATTTGACTCATTTGCTTATAGGAAACCATTCCATTTCTCCATATTCTGTCCCAATGGTAGCTTCTTGTCCACAATACAAGTTACACATCAGAACAACCAAGGGCTCAAGTACACCCATTTCTTTCAGAAGAGCCCATAGTTTCTTGTGATCTCCACAGTTAAAAAGGCTTTGCTGTAATCTATATAGCATAGACCAGAAGCTAAAAGGAACTAAAAGGCAAGCATAGTAATTTGTTATGCACTATTCTCTGTGTTTACCACTTTAAGCAATGGAAGTGTTGATGGATATCAAAGGTTTGAAAGGTTACTTTTTCCCATGCTGGCTAGAGGATTCTGGAAAATGTATCCCAGAAAGTAACTTTTCCAGCTTCTGGCAGGCATGCATCCTATCAGTTCAAGAGATGGATTATATCAATATATGCCACTGTGCTTACATATTAATATCTTTCTAGTGGGTTAAACAACTTGAAAAATGATCTACTGTGTACCTGTATATACACATGGTAGCATCTAGTGTAGAAATATGCTTCCAAATCCAGCAAGTAGTTTAATAAGGGACCTTTTCACCAACATGTGGCTACCAAGGGGTGCTGAAAACTATTTTTTTCCTCTGAGCAGTAGTGCTGTGTCCAGTCTGAATATTAAAAAGAAACCACAACACTCTTGAAAGAATAGTTTGGCTGTGGTCCTGCATAACTCAACTGCTTATATATCACAGAGGTTGGTGGCATGTTAACCTGCCCAACGGAGTGCAGAATTGCATATTTGATTACCGACACCACATAGCCCTACTGGGATTCGATTTTTAGCTTCAAAGATGCAAAAAACACTCATTTATCCCAAATTGCTAACCTTGGAATGTCTAGTATTTAATTAATGAATCCTTGTGTTAAGAGATTAATTTGACGTACAGAATGGCTTCCTTGAGATATTATTGATAACAATCATGCACTGTCAAAATAATTTCAATTTATGGTGACCCCTTTCAGGGTTTTCTAGCCAGAATGCAGTATGTTTCTGAATTATTCATGGATATGGCAGCTATAATATAAAATAAAATTAGCAACACTATCTTAAGTATACCTACTCAACACATGAGTGTCACTATGTACAGACCTCAATCTTAATCAGGAAGAGGGCTAGGGTGCTAAAGGGACATAGCAGTTCTTAAAGAGAATGACATGGGGATGGATTCACTCTTCATCATATATAGGGTACGGTGGTCCCAGTGATGTCATTCGCGGGGCAACTACGTTAATTTACCAGTGACTTCAAAGCATAAAGCTCAATGTGAGGAAGTGCATTGGAAAATTGTATTTTTGAAGTGGGGAATCATCTCTTCTCATCCAGCCTGCTTCAGGAGTTTAAATTTGTTCCAGGCAGTTTGACACTGCTTTCATCTGCACTCTGCCCAGAGTGATCATGTGATCTGATGTAACAGGGGCTCGTGGGGGGTATCACTTCCCCTCAACTGAGTGTTTCTAGTCTGTATACATGTTCTTTATTTTTTGAAAATGTTTCAACTCAGCACTGGAACACATTATAGCTAGGGTACTTAGGAGAATTATTTTTTAAATAAGAGGTAGAGATTGCGAATTAGCACCATGTTAGCACATTAGGACAGCTTTTACTGTTGGAGCTCCATGCAAAGCAAGTTCTCTGCCCTGCTTACTGCTACAAATTGTTGTCTAGATGGCTACAATAATTTGCCAGTATTTTCTGCACTATTTAGTTGCATCTGAAGTTAGTCACAATTAAGAAATGACAGTTTTCAATGGATCTGCTGAATCAGGAAAAGATATTAAGGAAAAGATAGGGAAACACTCAGAATGCAATCAAATGTTGAAAGAAAGAGGCAGAACAGATTGTGGGGAGTGGTGGAGCAACAGAGCAGAAAACAGTCCTTATGGGAAATATATGCTGGCCCTTTAAAAAAAAAGCAGCAGCTTGGGTCTGTTCTAGTAATGTATAGTAAAATTTGCTATAAAGCAAGGAACCGGAAGTACCGACAACAAGAAAGGAAGAGGGAGAAAATTGAATCTCAGAAGTGCTTAGAAATAGGGACTGAATATATCCAATATCTTTTGAAATAGTATTAGTTTTCCTGCATATATCACAAATAAAAGCATTTGAAACAATGAATACTTACATGTGATAAAATATGGTGAAAAAAGTACCATTACCATTGTTATAAGCTTTTTTTCATTAATATTCTAATATTATTAGAATATTAATAAATATTATATCATATATCATTGTATCATAAATATATTACAACATCTCTCCCTTTATGAGCCTGCCTGGGCATTAAGATCATCAGGAGAGGCTTTTCTCTCAAGCTGCCACCTTCACAGGGATACAGGAGAGGGCCTTCTCCGTTGCAGGTCCCAGACTTTAGAACTCTGTTCCACAAGATGCCAGTCTGGCCCCATCACTGCTGTCTTTCTGCAAGCAGGCAAATACCTTTTCCTTTAGGCAAGCTTTCCCGTAGGGACTGGCTGCCTGAGTGGGGCTTGTTAAATGTATTGCTGTACTTTAATGCCTTGAGTGTGTCTGATGTTGCTTTTGTTTACCATTTTTAGTACAATATTTCTTTGATCCTTTACAGCAGGGATCCCCAACCCCCAGTCTACGGCCTGGTGCTGGTCTGTGGCCATGGCAGGACTGGGCCATGGAGACAGATCTCCCACCCCCCTGCACGCACTCCCCCCTGCATGCACGGCCCACCACCCGCATGGACAGGTGCCTTGCCCACCGTGAGCATGCCCCACCCTCTATGAGCACACCCCACCACTTTGCACATGCGCACGGGCATTCCCCTCCCCTCCATGAGCATACCCCCCTGCGAACAGACCCCACCCACCCCAACTGGTCCACAACTCAGAAAATTTTGGGGACCACTGCTTTACAGTATACTCACTGTTGTTAGCTTTACATACTATCTTTCAATGGGTCCTAAGGAATAAGGCTGGGTAAAATATTTTAAATAAATAAATAAACAAATAATAGTTTCACTTTTTTAATTATAATATACAATAATCCAGAAAATGTTTATTCTTATTTCTTGTTTTTCAAAACACTTTTTTTTGTGTAGCCTAGATATTAACCCCCCCCCTTTCCAATCAGTAATAAAACAAAAGATTTAATGTGACATCTCTTGGAAGTGAAAAACATCAATGCTTCAGAAACAGGGACAGGGCAAATAGATGGATGGAGGTGGTGCAGCAATAGATACAGGGACTTGGGCCTCTTGTCACCTCTTGCCTCTCCTAAGTACAGCCATTCTACTTCCTCCTTCTTGGAAGTCAGTTTCCTTTTATTATGGGTTTATTAGCCACACTTGGCATTTCTTCTATACGAACTACCAGTACACTCAGTACACTTCCCATTCATGGAAATCAACTTTAGAGACTGTGTAACTAGGTTTGTTGGTTTTAGTTCCTCAGTCTCTCTGAATGGGTTACTAAAATATGAGTTTCAAGAGCAGTGACTTCTATACAATAACCATAATTCAGCACTAGCCCATAGCACTTAGCTATCATTGTTGTTACGTGCAGTAAAGACAGAACTGACTTATAGAGACTCTTAACAGTTCTCAAGGTGAGTGAGATATTTAAGAAGTGGTTTTACCAGTTCCATTCCCTCCGTCAGTTTCCGTGGCTGACAGGAGATTCAAACCCTGTTCTCCTGAGTCCTAGTCTGTCACTCTATCCACCACACCACATTGGGAACTCTTGTTTAGCATCAAGACCAAATATTTATAGAATATATCATTGTGTTTCATGTTTCCTTGCCATGGTCCTATCCATCAGCTTACACTTGGGTAGGCAAAGCAACTCAGTGTGAGGATATTACACATTTCTGTTTATCACAGATTACCAGAGAAAAGCAGAGATGGTAACATGGTGCTGGTGCTTTTGGCTGGAAACAACATGATTCTCAAAATTACCTCAGTCAGTTGTTTATGGTTATTTACAAATAGGAGCCTAGCCAAAAATTCAAGGTATTAAAAATAAATGTATTTAATATTATTCTATAGCTCGAAGGCCAAGCACAGCCGCAGCTTCCTGATTAAATACTTATTATACATTTGCTCAGGGTCATGTTTTAGTGTGAGCAACTGGGTTGACAGGAGCAGACCTCACCCCCATCTGTCTCATAAAAGGTTGATCAAGACAGAAAAGCTGATTAACCTCTACCCAGAGACATTCCTTAAAATGAGAAGTGTTGTTCGTTGTTATATTGCTTCAGTACCCATTATCATTGGATTTTTTATTATCAGCAAAAAATAACTGATTGAAGTTACATACTTGAGTATGCTGTTTTCTTTACTGAACACATATCTAGCAGCAACCAAACAAATCAATAGCAAACAAAAAACTGCCACTAAGAGAAAGGTTTCTTTCCAGGAAAGAGATTGAAAGAGAAAACACTCTGCAGAGAGGTGGGATCTCTTTGAATTCAAAGACTAGAAGCAACAATTGGTTAGTGCTATATAGATATACAATCACCTCAGCCCGGAAAAGTCCCTCCCAGTCAAACAAACTACAGTGGTGCCTCGCATAGCGAGGTTAATCCGTTCCGGATTAACCTTTGCTATAGCGAAACATCGCTGAATGGAACAAAAAAAGCCATTAGAACACCCAAAACTCACCATTCAGCGATGCTTCCGGGGTCCGGCAGCCATTTTCGCGCCCTCGGTAAGCGAGGGGAGGGCGCGAAAACGCTGCGCGCGGCCATTTTGGCCGTAGCGAGACTGTGAATCAGCTGTTCGGTGGGTCGACAATGGCTGCCGGAACAGCCAAAATGGCCGCGCGCAGCGTTTTCGCACCCTCCCCTCGCTTACCAAGGGCGCGAAAACGCTGCGCGCGGCCATTTCGGCTGTTCCGGTGGCCATTGTCGACCCACCGAACAGCTGATCCGCAGGTCGCAAAGCAAAGGTCAGTAAGCGAACCGCTTACCAACCTTCGCTATGTGATTTTTGGCCATAGAGGCCAACACGATGCCTTCGCATTAGCGATCCCCAAAAAGGGATCGCTATGCGAATTAATCGTTATACGGTGCGCTCATTAAGCGAGGCACCACTGTACAGACAGCATCTGAGGCTGCAAACAAAACTCCAACAATACCTCATATATCACTAATTTGTCTGTTATAATACAGTGGTACCTCGATTTAAGAACTTAATCCGCATTGGGACTGCGTTCTTAAGTCGAAACGTTCTTAAGTCAAAACATTCTTAAGTCGAAGCACCATTTCCCATAGGAATGCATTGAAAACCATTTAATCCATATCTGCTGTTTTTTGTTCTTAAATCGAAGCATTGGTTCCCATAGGAACGAATGCAAAGCCAGTTAATCTGCATCTACCACTGGGGGCGATGTTTTTTTAAAAAAATTCTTCTAGAAAACCCTGAAAGGGGTCACAATAAATTGAAATTATTTTGACAGTGCATGATTGTTATCAATAATATCTCAAGGAAGCCATTCTGTACGTCAAATTAATCTCTTAATACAAGGATTCATTAATTAAATACTAGACTTTCCAAGGTTAGCAATTTGGGATAAATGAGTGTTTTATGCATCTTTAAGACTAAAAATCGAATCCCAGTAGGGCTATGTGGTGTCAGTAATCAAATATGCAATTCTGCACTCCGTTGGGCAGGTTAACATGCCACCAACCTCTGTGATATATAAGCAGTTGAGTTATGCAGGACCACAGCCAAACTATTCTTTCAAGAGAGTATTGTGGTTTCTCTTTAATCTTCAGACTGGACACAGCACTACTGCTCAGAGAAAAAAAAATACAGTGGTACCTCGACTTAGGAACTTAATCCGTATTAGGACTGCATTCTTAAGTCGAAACATTCTTAAGTCAAAGAACAATTTCCCATAGGAACGCATTGAAAACCATTTAATCCATATCTGCTGTTTTTCGTTCTTAAATTGAGGCGCTGTTCTTAAGTCGAAGCATTGGTTCCCGTAGGAACTAATGCAAAGCCAGTTAATCCGTATCTACCACTAGGGGGTGAATTTTTTCTTTTTCTTTTGACCTAAGGTGAACTTAGGTCAAAAAAAAAAAAAGGGCAGGAAAGTTTTTGTCCCCCCCTCTTTGTTTGGTTCTTAAGTTGCGGCTCCATTCTCAAGTCGAAGCAACTTTTTGCAAATGGAGCCATTCTTAACTCGAATCGTTCTTACGTAGGGACGTTCTCAAGTCGAGGTTCCACTGTATTATAACAGCAACCCCAAGCAAAATTTGCTACACAGGTGAGGTATGTTCCTTGGAATCCCAGAGGCAGATTCAGTCATGGAACAACTTCCACTGGCATCAATACTGGCACTGTGGATGAGTAAAAAGTCTATCTTTAGGAGCACAAGGTCTTCCACTGTTGTGTAGGCAGGCTCAAACTCTATTGGCTACAGCTTTATCCTAAAACCACAAAGGGAAATAAAACATTTTAAATTGTTGTATTCGCATAAAGTGGAAGTAAGAAATACATGTATGCTAGCTATTGAAAAGTAATGAGAGGAAGTTCTTCCAAGGCAAGAAATACAGGTTGCTCTGCAATTCAGAGTCAGTACTCAGACAAACTTGAAAAATTGCCTCAGGGCTTTAAAAAGTAGTAGGGTAACATGGAGAAAGAATCCATCAATTTCACCTATAAAGTTAACTCAGATTCTCTGTAATAATTGGAACATACAGTATGTCCACTTAAAATGCTTTGTGCAGAAGCAAGCAGCACTATGAAATATTCAATGGTGTTAAGAAATTAGAAATATATGGGGTAAGAGAATTTTAAACAGTTTTTCTGTAAGGATAAAGGAAAATTATTAGAAAATAACTTAGAGATGGTATTTAACACCAGTAAAATTACGCTGTAGTTGGAAATGTAATCAAACTGTAGGAATGTACTTACATATACAGTGGTGCCTCGCTTAACGAGTGCACCGTTTAACGATGAATCCGCATAGCGATGCGTTTTTTGCGATCGCTAATGCGATCACATTGCGATGTTTTCGATAGGGAAAACATAGCATTGTGATGTTTTGCAAACAGCTGATCGTTGGTTCCAAAATGGCCACTGGGTCAACCAAATGGCTGCCCGCAGCGTTTTCGTGCCCTGCCCTCGCTTAGCGGGCGACGAAAATGGCGGCTGGATGGAGGATTCCCCACATAGTGGTGAGTTATTGTCTGTCTTAGACAATGTTCAATGTGATGGGTTGACAAAAGAATAATCTTCATTTTATTAGCAGCAGCAGGACAAACAATAGCAAAAAAAGGATAGTGAAGTATTGAAGTATGATTTTCAGATAGCTGAAATGTATAATGAGATTTGGAATATAGTAGTCAATGATAAGTTAACATGTGATATTAAGATAAAGAAATGATTGTTGAATAAGAACATTTTAAGGATATATGGGGAGATTTTATAGAATTTACATTAATAAAAGGGAAAGATCAATTACCTTTGCAAAATACATTGCAATTTTGGAGGAAATAAGAGGCTGTGAAGTAACAGTTAAACTGGAAGTATCCATATTGGTCCCAGTAAAGGAGTACACTTTGTTATATTTAAGGTAACTGGATGCATTATGAATACTATGTGTTCCAGCCCTGATTCTGAAATGCATATTATACCATTAGAGAATGATCATACTAATGTCAGATATTTATTCTGAATTTAATTAGGCATGACTGTTCCAAAATACTTTGCTAAGAATTTCTGTACAGATTTAGATTTAAGATAAAACCTTTATTGGCATAAGGCATACAAAATCAACAATTATGTCAACAGATCTAAAAACAAGCACATATAACAGGCTAGATACAAGTGCTTTTGTTTGGTTAGGAAAATAGAGTCACCCTGTGGCCAAAATCAAAAATTTTCGGTTCGGTAGACTGTTTCAAAACAAAATGTCTGGTCAGGACTCTGGACAAAGATGGGTGATAAACACGTTCAGTTCAGAGGCTGAGTTACTATTTTGGGGGCATTTTGCTATTCAGTCCTTCCGCCATTTCTTCTTATGGAAAACTTGTTAGTTGATCAAAGAGTTAGTTCCTCTCCCCCCCCTTTAACTCCACATCACATTCATGGCAGGGGTGCAGAGCCTGTGGTTGTCCAAATTCTGAACTACAAGTCCCATTATGTCTCATTACTGACTCATAATGAGTAGCACTGAAAGGAACTGGAAGGCAAAAACATCTGGATGGCTAGAGGCATATCACAGGCCTCACATATGATACAAAAACAATATTCTTGGGGCACCTTAAATTGAAATATTAAGCTGCAATTAGAGTAGGCCAAGGTTCTCTCTCAGGTGCACGGCAGTGCAAGCAGCTCGACACAGGGCTCCTTCTTGCTATGCACAGGATAGTTTCCAGTCCCTTTGGTTCCGGTCATGACGGAACGCCATGCAGGGGGCAAAGTCACGCCTGACAAGGCTGAAAATAGGAGGGAACATTGGAATAAGCCCATTAAATCAGTGGGGATTTTGTAAGCCAGCTCTTCTGTAAGTTCCATTAATTCACTGGGCCTACTCTAGTTGAAATTTACTACTCTCTAAGCAATCTGATTTCAGCCATTGTGACACAACCTTTTAGAGTGGATTAGAGTCTACAACATCAGATATAGTATATGAAGACAGATTAATCCTTGATGTACAATCATACGGATTTACTGGTTAACCTCTGATTTCAGGATGTGATGTTTCCTACATAGCCCGCATGCATAGTGGCAAAACAGAAGCATATTCTGAAGAGTTTTTTTCTAAATTTATTCCTATCTTTTTTTTATAAGAAGCTTGAAATGCTTCTGCTAGCATAAAAATATGTGAAACTAATGCCTGAGTGAAAATTGTACATCATCACCCCATTTCATGTGTTACTTCGGACAGAAAATAACTACAGGAACAACTGAAGACAACGTTATGAAGCAGCCAAGTTTAGTTTTCTCTGAAACAATGTGGTGTGAACAATTTTGAAGGCAAAGCTAGCTAAGGAAACTGGTGCAATGATGGTGCAAATACATCACATCAGTATAATGGAAATACGAGCTTGCATTGGACGTCAACCAAGAAAAAGGGTGTTTGAATTCAAAATCGTTATGAAACATAACTGGATCACTCATGCCCCGTTTGATTCACCTTGCAGGATTGCTGCAAGGAAAAAAACGGGAGGAAAGTCATCTTAAAATGGAGAAAGAACGATTTCTGATGGGGTTACCAGGTCCATAGGGCCGAAATCTGAGACCATGGGTCAAACCATTGAGATACTATAGGAGAGGAAGCAGGCAGGCAATTGCTGGGAGGAAGCTGGAGTTGTCTCTAGGCTAACTAATTTTATAAAGGGCCAAATGATAATTTGGATAAATGTTGCACTATCCAAGCAGATAATAAAAATTGTCCATCAGCTGCACATATTCCTGCTATGGCTTATACAGTAGCTTTACCAACTGGGAGAGCTTTTCAAGTTCCACAGTGCTGTTGGAACTTCTGGAAAAATCATCATCAGTCTATGGAAGTTGCCCCCAACCTGAGTCACTGTTGCCAGGACCTGTGTTAAAACATAGCTATCAAATCCTAACACTGGCATTATGCTCCTTGTCTCACTCCCAGCTGCACCATGTATAACTTGCTGGCATACTAGGCCCTCCTCCTTCCTTTTGGCTTTCCAGCGTGCCCGTATGACACAAGCACAACTCACTTCCTAGAACCTTGGTTCTTAGCCAATAAACACTGGTGGCAGCAGCAGGGGATGTAGAAAAATAGGTGCCCAGGCTTTACAGCCACATGAAATACAGTACAAAAATAAAACTTACTCCCCATTCTAGGCTTACTGCTCAATGATGTGTCACCCTGCCTAGAGATCCGTGGGAGCAAAGCAAAACTTATTGAGAGTTCAGCCAATGCCTTGAAAACTGGCAATGCTAACAATAAACATACAGAAGAAACAGAAACAGTTAAGATTTAGAAAAATCCTGCTTTTGTGAGTTCGGATTGACCATCCAACCAAGGGCCACCGAACCTACACTCCTGACGCGTTTGCAGGCTGCAGTTTGAAATTCTCTTTTAAAAAAAGAGACCTGGCACGGACATCTGCCACGGCTTTGGGAGGTTTCATATCTATAGATATATATCTGCGTTATCCACAATGTTCTGGTGTACAGCCTGATGAAAACTAGTACAAGTCAAAAGCAAGCCTGTGTTTTTATTTTTCTATGGTCCGATATGATAATCGGCCGCCGTTGCTTTTGCCTCAGGAGGCTTAAGACCCTGATCCAAGAGCTGCCGTTTAACACCAGTGCCGTTCTCTCCCCCCCCCCGGGGGAGCGGCCCCCCTTCTATTTTTAAAATGTGATCCGGATGCTCCCCCATCAGCCGATTCTCTGCCCTCTGAGGAAATCCGCTTTCGTTTGGGGGCGGAAAGCAAGGCCAGGAAGCAACTCGCAGGAGCTCCGTAAGCCTCTTGGCCCGCGAGCTGCCTTCGAAAAGCTTCCCCGGCTCCCTCCGCAGCCAAACCCGGAGAGGCCAGAAGGGCCTCTTCCCACGACCAGTCATTCCTCCCCCTCCACCATCTCCCCTCGCTCGCTCGGCCGGGGATTGTTTTCTTCCACCCTCCAGGATGTGAGCTCACCAGCCCGCCGCCTCCTTCCGCTCGGGTCATGCTTACCGGTTCCGTGTAGCCGAGGCTTGGGGGCCAGTTCCGGCCCCGGCTTCCCCGGGCTGGCCTCCCTCGAGTGGAGGCGGAGAGGGAGAGAGAGACACCGGGTGAGTCGCTCCGGGGAGGGCGCTTGTTTCGCCTCGGCTGCGGGCGAGAGTAGTGGCTCTCCGTGGGCGGGCGGGGGTTTTCCCCGCTGTCCTCGTTTGGAGGAAAGGTGGCCAATGCTTCACAGAATCCTTCCCCTCCCGTTCCGTGTAACGACATTCCGTTCCTATGCCCAAACGGGATGCCGGGCTCTCCCTCATCCAAGCCCCAGGCCTGGGACGTGACTCTGCAAAAGGCGAAGGGGTGCGAGGGCTGAGGAATGGGCTTGAGAGGGAAGGAAAAGCCGGTTGCGGGTGGATGGACGCCCCCAAAGAATGCATGCATGCAAACACACACACGCCATCGATGTATGGTGTGTGTGTGTGTTTGCATGCATTCTTTGTATCCGTACGTGTGTCTATGGACGGATAACAACCGGGACGAAATTGGGGAGCGTGTGTTGTTGCCGGTGAGAAGAGGTGGAAAGATGGTGGGAGTGTTGTGGGGGAGACTGAGCAAGGAGACGGTGAGGGAGGGAGAGGTGGGCTGTGTTTTGGGTGCGAGGACTCCAGAAAGGGGTGCTGTAGCTCTTAAAATGAATGGAGAGCATCTGTTTTTGAGAAGTTGAAGGGTTCTGTTTCCATACATTTTATTTAAAATGACATTCATACATGAGTGATGACGTTCCCATCCCTTATTTTGTCAGTTTTAAATGGATTGCTGAACCTGAGAGTAATTAAAAACAGTATATGTTGGGTTGGTGGAATTTTATCTCTGGTCAAATGTTACGTTTTTGTTTTTTTCATTGTTGCTGTTGCTGTTCATGACAATTACATAAAGTGAAGTTGGAAGGAGTCTATAAAGCCATCAAGTCCAACCCCCTGCTTGATGCAGAAAGTACTGCATCCAGCTACATGATAGCCCTAAGGTATAAGTCACCATGAATGTATCCCTGTGTGGAAAGGATATTCAGAATCAGAGAATTTATGGTTAAATATAATTACCCCATAATAAGTGAGTTCTGTAGTCATTTTTAGAAACGTTACAATGAGTACTGCATCCTTCATTTTGAAAGGTTTGTAACAATGTACATACACAACATACTGGATGAAATCCTGTTGTTTAGTAAGTTGCACTAGAGTATCTGGTAAGTCAAGTACTCTCTAAGTTCCTTGATTCAAATAGACTACTCTAGTTGCAACTTACTTTAGTGTAGTAAGTCACAACTAGCCTGTTTGCATCAATGGAAATTTATGGAGGAGCAGACTCGCAAAATCCCCACTGATTTAATATGCCTACTCTAGTTGTGATTTACTATACTAAGCAACAGGTGTTCAGACAATGTGTTATGTATGTGCCCTCAAGTCATATCTGACTTATAACAACCTTAAGGGTTTTTTCTAGGAATGTGGGGTATCTACAGAGCGGTTTTACCCTGTGGTGTTCAACAGGAAAGAAAAGGGAGAAGGAGTGCTCAGATCAGGGACTGTAATTTATTAAAGGCGCAAGCAGGAGCAGTTCTATCTTTTTTTTCCCTTTTGTTTTAACTTTATTGAAAGAACATGAAAACAACAAAAAATAATTTTACAGGACCAATTCCAGTTTATGTATCTCAGTTATTTGCTATAATATAGCTTTTAAACCAGGTGCCTCTAACTGGCAAGTTAATGTCTAAGTAGTAAGTTAATAAATAGGGTTTAATGTAAGGCAAAACAACAGTTACAGTTTATATAATTTTATTGATTGATTGCATTTCTGTGCCATCTTTCTCCTGATAGTGGGACTCAAGGCAGTATTTCAAATGGAAAGGTATAGTTTGTGTCATGTAAAGAAACATCCAAACACTGTGGATGAGAACAGTAATGCCTTTTATTTTGCCCCCCCCCTTTGGCACCAAAGAGTCTACAGGATTGGGATGAAGTCTTTTATTACAGAAGATTACATACATGAAGATTCCATAGGGGCCTTTGGATGTCATCATCCTTAAGCAGCATGACATACAAAACAGGATTCCAGTCAATAGTTCTTTCTGAAAAGTACAACCATTTATGGAAATCTTTTCTGTGCTTCAAATGGAATGGTATATTACGTGTCATTTTAAAGCAGCAACCAAAAACTATGTTTGAAATGAACAAATATTTTTTTTCTTTTCTTGTTTAGGTGGCGTTGTGATATCAAAGGAAAGGTGCTATCATGGGGAACCAGCTGGCTGGTATTGCCCCTTCTCAGATTCTTTCTGTGGACAGCTATTTCTCAGACATCCATGACTTTGAATATGATAAAAGCCTGGGCAGTACTCGCTTTTTTAAAGTTGCCCGAGCTAAGCACCGAGAAGGTCTAGTGGTTGTCAAAGTGTTTGCCATTCAAGATCCAACTCTACCATTGACTAGTTACAAGCAGGAGCTGGAAGAACTCAAAATAAGGCTGCATTCGGCACAAAACTGTCTGCCATTTCAGAAAGCCACATTGTCTGAAAAAGCAGCAATGCTGTTCAGGCAATATGTTCGGGATAATCTCTATGACCGGATTAGTACTCGGCCTTTCTTAAACAACATTGAAAAAAGGTGGATAGCCTTCCAAATCTTGACTGCAGTGGACCAAGCACATAGGTCCGGGGTCCGTCATGGGGACATCAAAACTGAAAATGTCATGGTGACAAGCTGGAACTGGGTTCTTCTTACAGATTTTGCAAGTTTTAAACCAACCTACCTTCCTGAGGACAACCCTGCAGATTTCAATTATTTTTTTGATACATCACGAAGGAGGACATGTTACATTGCTCCAGAGCGGTTTGTTGATGGCAGCATGTTTGCCACTGAGTTGGAGAACTTGAGAGATCCTTCCACTCCCCTGGTGGACCTAGCCAACAGTAATCAACGAAGCAGAGGGGAGCTGAAACGTGCAATGGATATCTTTTCTGCAGGTACGTACGTAGACATAATTGAATAAAACTGATGAATAGTCTGGGCTATGCTTTCATGAGAAATTGGTGGTGAGTTTTTCATGACTTTTGAAAATCAGTGTTTGAATCTCTAGATGAGAAAATAATTTTTGTTTCATCTTGGAATCTGCTGAAACCACCATTGAGTTCACTTCATCTTTTTTGTAGGATCCAAAATACAGCTATACAAATTGTACTCTAGAGTAACTTAATAATATCTATATATGAGGTTAGGGAACCTTTGATTCTCCAGGTGTTTTGGCCTATAGTTTTTCACAATCTGTTACCTGTTAGCCATATTGGGTGAGACTGATTGTAGTTGTAGGTCAAAACGTTGGGGCAGGAGGGCACAAAAGTTCCCTGCTTTTGGTCTGTATGTCTGTAACATAATGGAAAACATAACATATGAATTCTTAACTCATCCAGTGATTAATTAAGCATGATGTCTAGCTTGCTTTGTTGATACACCTTTGAGAATACTAGAAATCCAATGTTAGGGAATCTCTCTGCAGTTGTACTTCTTAAGAATATTTGTTGAAGAATGTGCCTCTGAAAGCTCTGTATGTAAAATAAATAAATAAATAAATAATCTCTTCAGTGAGCATAGAAACTTGTCAAATAAGGATGAAGGAGCATGTCATACACTTTCCCCTCAGATTGAAAACCTAGTTCAGTCAGGACAATTGAAGCATACAGTTCTGGCTAAAATGTTTTGAGCTACTGATTGTCTTAGACTCAAAATTTTGGATCAGATTTCTTGCATTTATTTCTCCCTGTAGGTTGAGGTTATGGTTTCTGAGAGTATATCATACATGGACAGCAATGAAAATTTAATTAATTATACAGTGCATTTATATTTCATTAATTATATTTTATCCCGCTTTTCCCCTTAAAAAGGACACAGGGTGGCTTACATAATTGAAACATAGTATTTAAAGATGAAAACACTTAAGTATACAAATGTTGTGTTGTTTAATCATTTAGTCATGTCCAACTCTTTGTGACCCCATGGAGCAGAGCACGCCAGGCCCTCCTGTCTTCCACTGTCTCCCGGAGTTGGTAGCTTCGATGACACTGTCCAACCATCTCATCCTCTGTCGTCGCCTTCTCCTCATGCCTTCACACTTTCCTAACATCAGCATCTTTTCCAGGGAGTCTTCTCATGAGATGGCCAAAGTATTGGAGCCTCAGCTTTAGGATCTATCCTTCCAGTGAGCACTCAGGGTTGATTTCCTTTAGAATGGATAGGTTTGTCCTCCTTGCAGTCCAGGAAACTCTCAAGAGTCTCCTCCAGCACCACAATTCAAAAGCATCAGTTCTTTGGTGGTCACCTTTTTCTATGGTCCAGCTCTCAGTTCCATACATCACTACAGGAAAAACCATAGCTTTGACAAAGACCTTTGTTGACAAGGTGATGTCTCTGCTTTTTAAGATGCTGTTGAGGTTTGTCATTGCTTTCCTCCCAAGAAGCAGGTGTCTTTTAATTTCGGGGCTGCTCTCACCATCTGCAGTGATCATGGAGTCCAAGAAAGTAAAATCTGTCACTACCTCCATATCTTCCCCTTCTGTTTGCCAGCAGGTGTTGGGACCAGTGGCCATGATTCTTGGAATACCATAATTCTTGGAATCCCCCAGCTAGCACGGCTGCTGTCCATACTAGTTGGGAGATTCTCAAAATTATAGTCCAAAATAGTGACTTTCAAGGGTTATGCATGGTTTATAGTCCTCCCCACATCTCCAATTTGTTCCTTTTTAAAGCTCCTGATTAAGGAACAATGTGTTCTTAAGCGACATTTCACACTGCAGTCTTCATAAGCCTCCTCACTAATTCTTTGTTAGTTTTCTGTTCTGCACTGAATCTGAAGACTTGAACTACATGTGTGGGGAAAGAGAATATCTCTGGAGCTTTCAAAGGAATGACACTGTCATAAAGTGACAGATCTGAGAAGTTCACATGGTCATTGTACCACTGCAGTTGGAGACGGATTGAATGTGGCCATGCAATTTTTAAAAAATACTGCACATAAAAGAGAGAATATGTCATAGAGAAGTTTCTAGCCTAACCATCTCTCTGATGTGTCATTTTTTTCTCTGAGTAGAAATCATATCAGGAAAATTCAAACTTGTTACATTTCCACCTGCATTCCAAAGGGACACAGCCGAGTGCAAGCTGTGACATATGATTCTTCTGCTTGTCTCTTAGATATGGAGGAATCTTTGACAAGGCAGAGAATGATACTCCAATGTATAGCAAAACTTCTGTAAGTGAGGCTAAAGTGCAGAGACACAGGCTTCTGACATGCTAACAGTGTAATTGCATAGACATCCATAAGCAACCATGCAGTCTCTTATAGTTCTACTGGTATTTGTTCATATATATAAATCTTAGAACTGCAGAACTGGAAGGAACCCTATGGATCATTGAGTCCAGCCCCTGTCAAAGAGGCACAGTGGGGAATCGAACTCCCAATCTCAGGCTACACTGTCAGATACCTAAACCACTAAGTTATCCAGCAGGTTTGGTAATGAATAGACACAATAAAAGGTATATAATTCATACTTAGGCACTTGTTTTGTATTTTCCAGGTTGCGTAATTGCAGAGCTGTTTACAGAAGGTGTACCCCTGTTTGACTTATCACAACTTTTGGCATACAGAAATGGTCTCTTTGCCCCAGAGCAAGTCTTGAAGAAAATTGAAGACCGAAGTATTAGAGAACTGGTAAATAATTTTGCTGTCTTTATGTTAGCTTATTATTGTGTTTACCGTATCTACCCAACAATAAATAAACATGACTGTTTCTGTACCTCCCCCCACTCCCTTTACCCTGTTCTTCTTGCCCTCTTCTATTTGAAGGTTATCCAAATGATCCATTGTGACCCAGAAAAACGTTTATCAGCTGAAGACTACTTGAAACAACAGCGTAATAATGCTTTCCCTGAAATATTTTACACTTTCCTCCAGCCTTATATGGCGCAGTTTGCCAAGGAGACCTTTGTATCTGCAGATGAGCGCATCCTGGTTATTCGTAAAGATCTGGACAATATCATTCACAATCTCTGTGGGCATGACCAGACAGAAAAAGCCGAGGGAGAGACAAAGGAGAACGGGCTGGTCATTTTGGTTTCAGTAATAACTTCATGCCTGCAGACCCTCAAATACTGTGATTCAAAGCTAGCTGCCTTGGAGTTGATTCTCCAGCTGGCACCCAGGTTAAGTGTGGAAATCCTGCTTGATCGTATCACACCGTATCTCTTGCATTTCAGCAGTGACTCTGTGCCCAGAGTGAGGGCGGAAGCTGTTAGGACACTTACTAAAGTTCTTGCTCTTGTCAAAGAGGTGCCACGCAATGACATCAACATCTATCCGGAGTACATCTTGCCAGGCATTGCCCACTTGGCCCAGGATGAAGCCACGATTGTCCGACTTGCTTATGCTGGTAAGAAGGCTGGGGGTCAGAGAGAGAAGAAAGAAAATAGTTTGAATGTCAGCTGTATTGCTTTTGGAAATCACACAAGTATTACAGATGGCAATGAAGTGTGTGCACACACATAGGCCTCTGTTAGGAGGTGAATTTGATTTTTCTTGCATTAGAATTTTGAATTTTGGAAACTAACTTGAATCATTTGGACAGGGTTTGAACAGCAAGAATGTTTTTACATAAGACTTGGGTCTTGATAAAGTTACTTTTCAAACTATGTCTCACATTCCTTAAGTCAGCATTCTGGCCATGCTTGGCTGTGTGATTCTGGGAATTGTAGTTTTAAAATGACTTTTTCCAAGTACCTGTCATGTCCTGTTGCTTCCTGTTAAAAAAAAAGGAAAAAGAAGAATGAATGTGTCCTCTTAGCTTATGTTTGTGACTTAAAAATAATTTGTATCTGTGAAGGTTTCACAGCCGGGATCTAATGGTTGTTGTGGGTTTTTCAGGCTCTTTGGCCATGTTCTGAAGGTTGTTCTTCCTAACGTTTCGCCAGTCTCTGTGGCCGGCATCTTCAGAGGACAGCACTCTGTGCTCTGATGTCACCGGAGCACAGAGTGCTGTCCTCTGAAGATGCCGGCCACAGAGACTGTTGAAACGTTAGGAAGAACAACCTTCAGAACACGGCCAAAGAACCCGAAAAACCCACAACAACCATTAAAAATAATTGCTTTGCTGAGTATGCCCAGGATTATGTTTCCACCTTGATTCTTCTGAGAACTCACATGATGGGAACTGTTTCCAAGGGGCTCAGTCACTTGTAAAAGGTATATTGTCAGTGGCTGTACCCCAAATAGTGTGGGTCTATGTGGGTCTAAAGCAAGAAGTTCTACAAAGTTCAAGCCTGGATCAGCTGCAATACTTTAGCATGGCTTTTTGTGGCTCTGATTATTTCAGTATAACATGCGTGTATTCCTGGGGACAGAGGTGTGGTTGGAATCTCTTTGCTGTGTCTTGGGTCACCTTAGAGACTAACAAGTTTTACTTCGCATAAGCTCTTCTGAAGAAGTGGGCTGCAGGCCGCAAAAACCTATGCTGACTTAAACTTGTTAAAGATGCCACAAGACTCCTATGTTTGTACTGTAATGTTACAATTTAGGAACATATTCACTGTGCTTAGCTACTGCTTGTCCTTATCATTTTGAGCTTCCTTTTAAAAACATGATAAAATGTTTTAATATTTGTAGAAAACATAGCATTGTTGGCGGAAACTGCTCTGAGATTCTTGGAACTTGTCCAGCTGAAAAACCTTAACATGGAGAATGAAACAAACAGTGAAGAAACAGATGATGCAACACACCCTAGTGAAAATTATGACACTGGTGATGTACTTCCTTTTCCCCCTTTATTATGAGCCTGGTCATATGCATACTTACTTGGGAGTAAGGCCCACTGAAGACACTGGAACATATAGTTTATATTCCAGAAGGATGCTTAGAATATTTTTTTTCTGGGAAATATCATAGGAATATTTGGTAATTTCCAGCTGTTGGATAAAGGTGATGAATTACAGAAAACAGTACGACATTAGCTTTATTGTAGTCCTTTAAGAAATCAGATTGATGTCAGCCTTATTTGGGAGAACTATATCCTAAGCTAGACATCATCTTACTTGCTTGCATTCTCCGTGTGGTCTTGTTAGGGTGTGTGGCATTGTATGCAAGTGGGACATCTGGTCACCTCCATGTTGAGGTGACCATCCAAGTGTGGCATTGGGCATAAATACACAGATTTCCCCAACAATGAAGCAAACAAGGAGGGCAGTGTTGCACCAAGAATTGTGGAAATACCAGGCTGCTCCATCTGGTCGAGCCTCTGCCTGAATTCCTCCTTCTGTTTGTGTAAGGTTTGTGTAACTTGCCATGGCTAATGGACAAGGTGTTTGGTTAGGTGTATGACTGGCCACCTCATCAATTCGCCCTGGCAAGTAATGCAACCCTTACACAAATATTAAAAGTATTCTGGCTATCGGCTCAAAAAAACAAAAAAACAACCCTGCCACAATACCTCTCAGTCAGGCTGGTCTGGCAGCCAATTTCCATGTTTCTGGAACTTGCAGAAGATTGTGCGCTTTGCCACTGTGTGGCTGAAATTCAACAGGCAACTGCATTTTTCCTGTGCCTACTAATTATTTCTAAAATTTGCTCCCAATTAATTTTCAAGCAAAAGAAGAGTTTTGTGACACCATAAAGAATTAGAAGTTTTTATGTGTATATTTTTTTCAAGGACTGCCCCACTTCATTGTTAGTAACTATTTTTCCTGCCTGTGAGTTACCCTTCATATTGATTTTTGCATCTGTACTATAAACCCCTCCCTCATACTATGGCCATACAATATAATATCATTGCTAATGATCATTGCCAAATATTGGACTATGCTAACAATGACATATCAGCTGAATGGAAGCTTTTTTCTGATCAGGCAGCCTTTCTTTCTGACTCCTCCTATCCATGATAGGCCTGTTTATGCTCTTATTTTTACTGTTATTTGTCTTTACCTTTTAAAAGTCTTTGTCTAAGTCTTGTGTGCTACAAGATCCAAAGTGCCCTGAGTAATTTTTAAAGTATACTGGAATGGTCAGAAAAATGTTGATCTTGTACAGTACTGTGTTGTTGTGTTCCTTTGGGAAGCAGTGTTTTCAAGTTCTTTAATAAATATTTTTCTACACATATGCTGACTCAGCTGTGAGCATATCACAAAAGCAGTGGTGTGACAATCAGTGCAGCTATTTGAGCATCACTTCACAGCCAGTTTCCTAAGGGACAGCTTAGGAGCATGTGAATGTTACTGGATTTTTGGTACTGTTGATCAACACAGATTTGTGTGCTGAGGCCAAAACAGACCAGATGACTCATTATTGGCTTTCCCGTAATCTTGTAGCCAGCTGCTATCGTGGCCAGTATGTTTAACTAACAAACTAGAAGTTCAAAGTATGAGACAAGAATGCCATGTTGAAGTTCTCATTAAAATACCCTGTGCACCCTTCCCATGTTTGGATGTCATTCCTCCCTCTCTTCAAAGTAACTCGCAGCCCTCTAAGTGATGATTGATTGTAATGCACATCTTCCTTTACCAATCACTATGGTGATTAGAACTGATGAGAGACACAATCAATGACATTTTGAAAGCTGTTAGTTGCCTAGCTTCATTTGGTTTCTGCTTTGATGAATAGCTAGAAATAATGTCGTTTTTCAAATTGTGTTCTAATTAGAGTGTATATGTATTAGATAATTTAGAAATAATGACAAACAAAAAGGAATTCCTAAGTGCAAACAACACACCAAATGGAACACTTCTCTCAGTAAATGGGCACTGTATGCAATTTCCCCTGATCTCGTTTCTGTGGTATTCTTGCAGAGCTCCAGGCCTTACATGAAATGGTCCAGCAGAAAGTTGTTACATTGCTGAGCGATCCAGAAAACATTGTGAAGCAGACCTTGATGGAAAATGGAATCACTCGCCTTTGTGTCTTCTTTGGACGTCAAAAAGCCAATGATGTTCTCCTGTCCCATATGATCACCTTCCTTAATGATAAAAATGATTGGCATCTGCGGGGAGCTTTTTTTGATAGTATAGTTGGTATGTGCCTGACAACAAACAGCATCTTTATATTATATTATATGAAGGTTCGTTGGTTGATTTTGGATTCGGAATTAAAAACCATTTAATCTATATGGATAGTTCTCTGCGTACAAGTACAACAACTTTTTTTAAAGTTTCATTTAAAAAAAAGAGTAGATTAAGCAACTGAGATCCCACGCCAGGTTTCCACTATGCAGGTGCAATGGCTTAGTCATAGATATTAATGGGAGGCTGAGAAGATGTCTTCAATTTGCAGCCCTCTCCTGTTTTCCCATTGGCTCCTCCATCTTTTTTCTTGCCAAAGAAAATCTAAGGAAAGAAGATGGAACAGCTACACGGTGCCCTTTATTGTGAATCAAAGAAGCCTTCTGTCTGGAAGCACCTTAGGTAATAATAGTACATATACACGAATTGCTGTGGGAAAACTGACCTAGAGTATAGAGTTCTACCCAGTCAGATGCTCCTTAGATATTAGTAAACAAGGCCTGAAGATTAAGATAAGTAGCCAACAGCCATCTCTTGTTTCTTTCTAGCAAGTGGGTGTTGAAACTGTAGTAAGGTTCCATTTTTTGCTTTTACAGCAAATAGCAATTGATAACTCTATTCATGAGTGCATGGCAACCTTACATCTAGCTATGCTTTTGGCCATCATGTCATATCTCGGCAATGAGTTCCACAAATTAATTATAGATTATCCACATAAAATAAGCTGTAGTTGAAAATGGGTTGCAGGGACTGAGCCATAGCTCAGTTAAATTCTGCACATTACATTGATTTTTTTTAAAAAAATGTCTGGATGTTGACTCTTCTTGGTTTCACTTAGCTATTAGGAGTAATCATTTGAAAATATATCTTCCACTTGGATTTCAGGTGTTGCTGCTTATGTTGGCTGGCAAAGTTCCTCAATCTTGAAGCCTCTTCTCCAGCAAGGGCTCAGTGATGCTGAAGAATTTGTCATCTATAAAGCCCTCAATGCCCTTACTTGTATGTGCCAGTTAGGGCTTCTACAGAAACCACATATATATGAATTTGCCAGTGACATTGGTAAGCCATCTTTCTTGAAAGCAACTTCCTCCTCCAGCCATCTTGTCCTTTCACTCCCAGTATAACTACTTGAATGTATGATATATTTCAGCTGCTAAATTAATAATCAGAATAGATTTGAGTAAAATTGGTGTCCATTGACACCAGTTCTGTCCATACCCTCCTATGACTGTTCCTTCAGAAGTAATAAGACCTGTTTTCAAAGTAAATACTTTAAGTGGTGCTTAGCCAAAGCTGCACCGTAGGTTGGTCAGACTTCCTTCTCTTCCCTCTCTGGAAAAAAATGGAAATGCTATCAGTAGAAGCAACTAGAAAACTCAGCTGTATATGCTCATATTCAGTAAAACCAGCAGAAATATCTGGTTGCTGGTGACATTCTCTCTTTCTCACTCTCTTGTGAGGAGGGGTAATAGATGTGTCAACAAGGAGAAATGAAGGGGGCAAGTAAGACAGTAAGTGACTACTTTGAATACATATTGGCAGGCCAGTTTCCAGGTATAGGTATGAGTAGTTCATTAGAGTGAAGCCAAAGACACTAAAGATTAGAATGAGCCAAGCATCCAGTGGTGTTGGATGTCGTAAGGCAAGATTTTAATGCAAAGGAGTTCTGTATTGGTTAACATGTTCTTTTGTATGGTAAGTCTCATTTTGAGTTTAATCTGAAATTGATGTGTGTGTTTCCTGTCTCTTGAATGCAAATTCTGGAAATGGTGTCTATTTAAAACCTGGAACTCTTTTTATTGCTTCTCTCCCAAAGCACCGTTTCTGTGCCATCCCAATCTCTGGATACGCTACGGAGCAGTTGGTTTTATTACTGTCGTAGCACAGCATTTGAACATTGCTGATGTTTATTGCAAGCTCATGCCTTACCTTCAGCCTTTTATCACTCAGCCCATAATACAGGTAATGAATATTTTTATTCAGTATGTAGGAAGCCTTAAAGTGGTTTAGCTTAACATTTTCCTGACTTAACCCTGAGAGCAAAGCTTCATGGTGTGTTAAGGTGTTATTAAAACAAGCATCTCTACTGTGTTCACTAAAATTTCTCACCATATAATTCAGTAGCATCATGCTGCGAGTTTCCCTGTCCCTATTCCATGTCACTGGTTGCCACAGGCAGATATGTTAAAAGTGGCAATGTGACCATTCTGCCTGATAAAAACTCCTAGATGTTTGCATAGAGTCGGGGATGGCTTGTCACCAGTGTTATTTGTTGACCTTTGTGACATACGTATGCAATGTGTAGCACAGGTGTTCCGCTCTGTGTTAGTACTCTTATTGAAAAACATACCTTATTATGCTTCTGTTTTGTGATAAGCTGGTAACAGTAACAATATAGCATCATCAGTTTGAGGAGCAATTTAGTAAGACATTTTAGACTGTCACACAGGCCTTGAGCAAATACTAGTTAGTTTTCAGCTTGTATTTCACATCTTTTAAATGATTGTGCCTCTCACACACAGATTGTGCCGAAGAAGATCTGTAACAATTGCATAGCACATCTGAATATGCAAAGTGCTGTTGATACCAAAAGAGTAATTAATTGAATTACTGAAAAGGAGACAGTTTCTTCCTTCAGCCACCAAGGATTTGGGGTTTTTTGTTGTGTGCATTTTTTTGTAGCGAGACTCCTTCCTATTTAAAAATGGTTGCCAAGAGCAGTTAGGAGAGTTCTGTGAACAAAGTGAACGATCTCCTTCTGTAAGACAGCTGTGACTATCTGACTGGTTCTTTGCTCTCCTTCCTGAATTGCAGATAGATAAAGAAATAGTCCTACTGAGTGTCCTCAAAGAGCCTGTAAGCCGTTCTATATTTGATTATGCCCTTCGATCAAAGGACATAGGGAGCCTTTTCAGAACACTTCAGCTTCGTCAGAAGAAAAGGAATGGAACTCTTCCTGAATGCCCACCCCCTGAAGATCCAGCAATTGCACAGCTGCTGAAGAAGCTACTTTCTCAAGTAATTCCTTATCAGTAGAAGGAGTGATGAGAATTTAAGCAACAAATATATGTTGTGGTAGTATCAGTAAAACACCTCAGTGTGTCCATGGTGCTGGTGGTCCCTCCTCCAATCTAGCTGCAAAGGATTTCCATGCACTCTTTCAGTGGGTGTATGCTGGAAAATTTCAAGCAGGCTGAGCCCATGATCCCTACCAAGAGGAAAATATTTTGGAGAACTGTTATTTTCTGTTTCTTTTCTGTCTTTATTATTGAGACTTTGTTTTCACATAGTCTAGCCTTTTTTCCTTTTCTTTTGGGATGGCTGAGCAATTCTTCGAAATCCACAGGAGCTGGTTTAGAGACTTGTATGCATCTGGGGAACACATCCAGAAAGACTACTGTGACATGATCTGTCTTGCTGTAGAGTAGCTTGAGCCATTCAAGTGGCAACTAAGGTCTTATCACCACCAATTCTAGATGTGTGCTAAAATGACGGGTTGCTTGGCCTCAGAAATAGGTATTGTTATATGTAGTAAAAGAGTAAAATGCACAAAGATAGTTCTTCCAAAGAATATGAGAGTGAGCATGTTTGTGCATCCAAATGTTGGTTTTGTTTGTTAATTGGGATGGTAGATATTCTTTAAGTCTTAGTGAAGTATCCACTAATTTTAAAGACTGGAACCCAAAAGTCATTTGTGGAACAGCTGTGAACATTTTCCATTTGCCCATGAGTGAAGTGCATTAGGTAAACGTCAGGCACACATGGCTTCTTAGCCCTTTGTCAGAATTCCATTATCGTTCTTATCCCAGTATATTCATTGATTTATTAATAGGGGTATGCACTTCCATTTTCTTTGGACTGCAACTCCTAGAATTCTCCAACAATTCCCCAGGCAGAATTCTGAGTGCTGCACTCCATAAACACAAATCAATATTTCCCCATAGAGAAGGATTATCAGGTTATTTACCTCTGTTGCCAGCTTAATTTCCTCTTACTTTCCCCTTCCTGCTGCCATGCTTCCTGGAAGTTGTAGTTCTTCAGTAGATGCCCAATGTACTGTAGATAGAAAATGAGACTGTGACTCCCAGCATCTTCTGAAACTGATCAAGCACCCCTGCCATCATATGACTGATCAAAAGGCTAGGCCTTGATTCAATTTAATTATTTAATTCCTCTACACGAAATCATAGCCTTTAAAAAGGATCTGTAGCTTTTTAAAAGGCTACATTGTGTTTCTATGATAGCCCCTGCCAGATTGTTTCCAAGTAACATTTTACACTGGTCTAGGCTGATACCAGGGATTACATGTCATGGGAATCCCGTATTTGTATTTTTCGCTCCATAAGACGCACCTTTCCATAAGGTGCACCAATTTTTTAGGAGAAGAAAACAGGAAAATATAATCTGTTTTCTTCACCCCATAAGACTCACAGACTTTCCACCCCCCTGTTTTGTGGGGGAAAAGTGCGTCTTATGGTGCGAAAAATACGGTATGTTGTCCTTGTCTTGATAAATGCATATATTCATTGGTCCAATTTTTGTTTTGTTCCGGGATAGGGGATGACCGAGGAAGAAGAAGACAAACTACTAGCCTTAAAAGACTTCATGCTGAAGTCAAACAAAGCCAAAGCTAATATAGTGGACCAGAGCCATCTTCAGGACAGCACCCAGAAAGGAGTGATTGACCTGGCAGCTCTAGGTATACCTGGGAGACAAGTTGATCTTGTCAAAACTAAGCAGGAGTCTGACGACAAACGTGGTTCGTATTGTTTTCTGGTTCATATCTGATGTTGTTTTATAATTTGTACAAAATGATTTAAAATATGTAATGGGAGATTTCACAGCCACATTCTGGCTTGTATCCTGATTTAGGCACATGCAGCTGGGCTAGTGAAAGTGGACTTCCCTAATCTTTTCTGCTTGTTGCGGTGGGCTGTAGTATGAGGGGAAGGCATGGGGATATCCCAATTAAATTAGGCAAAAAAACCTTTCATGATCAGAATTCTGTTTGCAGAAGGTACTTCTGGCTTATTGGTGAAGAGAAAGCCCTCAATTCTATTTCAGCTCTCCTCCTGGAGTATAGTTTACCCTCTTCTTCAAAGCCTCCTGTCCGTGGAGAATTTTTCAGGAAGCTAGAGAAGCTGCAGTGAGGAGAAGTGGCTATGTAAGAAGATATTTACCACCTTTTCTCCCCACAGGATATCTGCTTGCACCAGCCAAGCTGCATTTTCCCAAGTCTGAATCCAGCCTATTATACTGAAATGAAGTTGCTTTGCATGTCAATCTGTTGTTATTCCTTTTGATATGATGCCCTTCTTTGGCTTTGGTCGGTTCCATAGGTTTGGACTTTCAGATCAGTTTCCATTATTGTCCTGAAAAGACTGTAAAGCAAATTATTCCTCCTCTAGCTCCATCCATCCATCCATCCATCCATCCATCCATCCATCCATCCATCCATCCATCCATCCATCCATCCATCCATCCATCCATCCATCCATCCATCCATCCATCCATCCATCCATCCATGTTTTTCACTTTTCTGTGAAAATACTTTCTGGTATGAGCATTTTGTGGGACGTGGTGGTGCTTCGGGTTAAACCGCAGAAGCCTCTGTACTCCAGGGTCAGAAGACCAGCAGTTGTAAGATTGAATCCACGCAACTGAGTGAGCTCCCGTCGCTTGTCCCAGCTCCTGCCAACCTAACGGTTCGAAAGCATGTAAATGCGAGTAGATAAGTAGATACCACCACAGTGGGAAGGTAACAGCATTCCATGACTAGTCACACTGGCCACGTGACCATGGAAACTGTCTACGGACAAACGCTGGCTCTACGGCTTGGAGACAGAGATGAGCACCGCCCTCTAGAGTCGGACACAACTGAACTAAATGTCAAGGAGTACCTTCACCTTTACCTTATGAGCATTTTAGCAGATATGGGCTATCTTTGGTATTAAGACTATTCCAAGGTTATTTATTCTGAGGGATTGAAGCTTTCACCCAACCGATCATCTGGCAGCTGATTTACATGGCCCAGCACTCAGCCTTCTCCTTTAAACATATGGGTAAAATAAACCAAAATAGGTAAATTATGCATCTGCTTTATACAGCTAGGGTCTTGATCAGTCTGGATGATCTGTTACAATAAATTGAATTGAGTCCTGTGATACTTAGCCTCCTGTGGTTTGCTAATTTCAGCTAGAAAACATGTAAAACAGGATTCAAATGTAAATGAAGAATGGAAGAGTATGTTTGGTTCTTTGGAGCCTTCTAATGTACCTCAACCAATCAACAAAGGTCACAGCCAAGCCACAGATCAAGAAGCCATCCAGAGTGGGAAACCTCTTCGATCTGAGTCTTCAGCTGGTATTCCTGTGCCTTTGTCATCCTCACCACAGGTATTTATTGGGGTTTCTTTTTCATCCACATTTTACATAATCCTTAGATTTGAATGTGTATCAATGTGTAAAAACAGCTCTTCCAGTTCAGTACTGGTCACTGATGAATTTAAGCTTTCTAGCAAAAATGTGCACCTGTATATTTGTATTGTAAAGTTGTTGTTGGGATTTGGAAATTGCTTATTCCGTTTTAGTGCAGAGAAAAGCACAAAGAGATCAGTACAGTCTCATCCTTTCCCTTGGAAAAGTAAAATGATCAGTCTGGATGCTTCTTGGTTAATGAAGACGAACACTTCTACTTACAGTTCGTGGCTTTGCTCTTTAAAATACTGATTTATCCATGCTTTTCCCTGCACTAAAAAGGCAAATTCTAAATCCCTCCAATAATGTATATACAGTGGAACTACTGTATTTTTTGCACCATAAGACTCACTTTTTTCCCACAAAACAGGGGTGTGGAAAGTCTGTGCGTCTTATGGAGCTAAGAAAACAGATTATATTTTCCTGTTTTCTTCTCCTAAAAAAATGGTGCGTCTTATGGAAAGGTGCGTCTTATGGAGCGAAAAATACGGTACATCTCTGCATATATATTTTTGAAGAGCACTAAAAATGGAGGAGAGAGGAAAGATAATTAATAAAGAAACAAGAAAGAAAATCATGCTCCCTGCAGACACACAGTATTGCAATATTGCATTTCTCTGACGAGTCTTAAATTGGAGCATGATTCTGGATCTCTCTGGTTTTTGCATGATTAATTGTCTTGAAGCATAACCTGAATCAAATCTTGCAGATATATCAGATGTAGCAGCAAATCAGAGACCCAGCAGCTACTAGTAATATCCAGAATTCTTAATTCACATGTTTCAGGGTCAGTGCTACTGATTTTCTTCCCTGGTGGAGTTTACAACTCCATAGTACTGATTCACATATCAGGAATCTTTCTACGTGCAGTATATCCTGAGTGTTCCCAGAGCAGCAACTGCATAAAGATACTGCATGACATCGGCTTACCACTGATGAAGTCAGTTTTCCCTTCGCTGTTCCTGTGATAGTGCCAGTATGCTTGTCAGTCACCATGATCATGTCTTTGTTGCCGTTATTCAGAAGGCCTAAATGATTGCCATGCAAATATTCCTCTAGATACCATAAAGCTACATTACACAGAGCAAGGTGTGACTAGTTGGGTTTGCAGCTAAAACTTATTCCAATCCTTTCTCTAGAAGAAAGTACAGTGGTGCCTCTCATTACGACGTTAATTCATTCCAGCAAAATCGCTGTAATGCGAAAAGAAAAAACCCATTGAAACGCATTAAAGCCCGTTTAATGCGTTCCAAAGGGCTGTAAACTCACCGTCCAGCGAAGATCCTCTATAGGGCAGCCATTTTCGCTACCTGTGCAGCGAGGAATCCATTCCAGAAAACAGCAGGGGGCCACTTTGTTTAGCCGGCAGCCATTTTGAAACCGCCGATCAGCTGTTGGAAAATCATCGTTTTGCGAAGAACCGGTTCCTGAAGCAGGGAACCGAATATCGCAAAGTGAAATTCCCCCATAGGAAACATCGTTTTGCGATCGCAAAAAGTTCAGCGTAATGCAGTTTTGTCGTTAAACAGGGCAATCGTAAAGCGAGGCACCACTGTACTATGTTGGTGTGAATGCCTCAATCTTGAAAGGAAATAGTCCTTTATTAAGATATAATTAATCAAGGCAAGATAACTTGCCTTGGTTATTTTTGTCTAAATAACCTCTAGGCTAAGCAAGTAGAATGATCATATCTCCCAGATATGTAACATCAATTTCTGGACAATTTTTCTGTACCATCCATGAAGGGGGTTCGCTTAGAGCCTGAGGAGGTGGATTTCATCCACGAAAGGTTGCTATTTGTTTAGTTTTTTTTAGTGGTCCAACAAAAGGCAGCACGTATTCATGCATTTGAGTATACTGTGTTACATGTAGGTCTGCCTTTGAATATGGCTCTTGGAACTTTTGGTGCAGAACTAGACTTTTGACAAGGGCTTATTAATGGAGAATCTTTGTTGGGCCCTTCCCTGTAACTGGCTGCAACTGAAAAGACTGGTTTCGACATTTTAAGTTTAGAACTGTTGTGGGAATTAGAGTTCATCGCAGACCAGCTGCTCCAGCATAATATGCTTGAGGTCATTAATGGGTTAAGAAAATTATTGGTGACCATTCTCTTAGTATCCACACATTCTGAGTTCTAGCTACAGGAGAAAGGGCTGTCTCTGGCTGGACTTAACTGAGTGCCATCTGGTGTTATTTTTGCTGTCCTCTGGGTGCTCAGCAAAGTATATTGGGCTTTTCTGGGCTTTGAATGTTAGGTAATTTGTTGCTTTTTTCTCTGTTTTGTCTAGTTTGAATGCACTTACCTATTTGGTTGCTGAAAATTTAACAGCTACATTTGTAGCAGACATGTTTTGATATCTTTATCTGCTGCTTTTAATTATAATTATGTTTTTATGAATTGCTGTTAATCTGTTTTGCTATTTATACAAGAAAGTACAAACTATATTTTTAAATAAATGGAATTATTTCACTATTCTATGGTTTGATTTCTGCGTATACTTCCTGCTGAGATAGTATTAGTACTATTGTAGCATACCATGTTTTTACAGTTTTTGTATTGTGGGTATTTATTCCATAAATGTATGTTTCAATTGCAAACATCCACTGACTTGATGGCATGCTCTTTAGTCAGATGTGAGTGTGATGTAACTGGATTGCTCATACAGCAGTTTGTAATAAGAAAGATGATGTCCCCTTCTTCTTTGAAACATAACTTCTAAATATGCAGCGTGACTTATAACTTGCCCGTTTCAGGCAGCAGATGGAACAGTTGTCCAAGTCAGGAAACCAGCTATACAAGTTTTAACCAGTATCGCTTCACCGTCGACATACCAACTGCGCATTACTTCTTGTAAAACAGAACTTCAACAGTTAATCCAGCAAAAGCGTGAACAGTGCAATGCAGAAAGAATTGCTAAACAGATGATGGAGAATTCTGAGTGGGAGAGCAAGCCTCCACCTACAGGTAATGACTGGGCATATGGTTGCCAAAAGGTGGTCGTTCTTTTGAGGATAATTGGAGAAGATTTAGAGGGAGATTCTGCTTATAGTGTCCTCTCACTGGAAGGTCACTTGTGTGTTCCTATTAGAACATTTCTTCAACTCTTATCAACCTGTGCACCTTTCTGTAAAAAGGAGTCTCATGCAGCCTCTTAAACCTTCTCCCCCTCAATAATTTTGCTTGAAAACTGAAATGCCATAACTGAAAGAAAGCAAATCATTTGTAAATTATAGAAAGTCTTGGTCTTCAAAATTTTGTACAGTGGGGTCTTGACTTGAGAACTTAATCCGTATTGGAAGGCGGTTCTCAAGTTAAAAAGTCTGTAAGTCAAGTTTCCATTGACCTACAGTGCATTGAAAACCGATTAATCCCGTAACAGACCGTTTTTGTTCCATTTTGGTTTTTTTCTGGTCTGTAAGTCAAATCTCAGTCTGCAAGTCAAACCTAAATTTTGCGGCCAGAGAAGTCTGTAACTCAAAAAGTCTGTAAGTCAAGCCATCTGTAAGTCAAGGGTCCACTGTACATTGAAGTGATATATTCAGAGCTGTTGGTTTTTCCAAACAATACCATACCTGCCCTAAAATCCTGAGTCACAGCCCTGGGCAGAATAATCCTGACTGGTTTGGCATTTTCTGTGCTAGAATATTGCCCTTACTAGCGCAGTGTTAATATAGTTAGGTAACATATGACTGCCTAAGAACCAAAAACACCCCTGTCCTAAATATTTCTAAGTTAGCACTTTGTGGACTCCTTGTGGTGCTTCCGTGTATATAAGGTTATTATTTTTGAAGTGTAGCAAATTATATAAAAGGAACAGGATACATTGTGAATATTACCAGGTAAAAGTAAAGTCAACCGTCGACTTATGAACTTAATCCGTTCCGGAAGGACGTTTGTAAGTCGAAAAGTTCATAACTTGAATCAGCATTCCCATAGGAATGCATTGAAAATCCGTTCTGGCTGTTTTTGGTTCTTAGGTCGAGGGGCAGTTTGTAAGTCGAAGCATTTGTTCCCGTTGGAACTAATGCAAAGCCGGTTAATCCATTCTTACCACTAGGGGCAGAATTCTTTTCTTTTTTTTTCTTTTAACCTAAGATGTCGTAGGTTAAAAAAAAGGTAGGAAACCACGGAGGGAACGAAGAAACACTTTTTAAAAAGAACACTTTTAAAATCAAGTACCTTTTACATCGAAACAGGCACTTTTCAACCAAGCACCTTTTAAATCAAAACAAGCAGCTTTTAAAGCAACCAAGCATGTTTTTACCCAAGCAGGTTTTAACTCAAACCAAGCTCCCTTTTACCCAAGCACTGTTTAGCCCAAACAAAGCACCTTTTAAACTAAATTTTACCTTTAAAAATGACGATACCAGGCAGTCCCAGGTCTCTCTTCCCACTCTCTAACCACTTGGATGAGCAAGGAAGCAGACAGGCAGCCTCTTCGCTAACTAAAAGTTCAAATTTCTCGCTTTCCCTGCCTTCCCCGCACTTTTTTTTTCATTTGTAACTCAAATCCAAGTTCGCAAGTCAAGTCCATATTTTCCTATCAGAGTGGTTCGTAAGTCGAAATGTTCGTAACTAGGGCCATTCGTAAGCCAAGGGTTGACTGTATGATTGGATAGTGCAGCTAAGCAGGATTTTTATCATTTATTGAAACTGACCATTCATTCACTGTGGTAAATGACCAAGACTTACTAAATCACTTTTTGCCATTCAAGGGAGGTCTCAGCATCCCTCACCTTTGGACCTACTATCCAGCTTTACTCCTTCAGCAGCTTGTAAGGTTAAGGACTCATGACAAAGTACATTGCTAGTTGCCATTATTAGCAGAGGGCTTAAATCTGACTTTATCAAAAGGGTGTCTTTTTCACTGGAATGTTCCAAGCCAGTGTTAAAAATAGGCAGTCTTTTTCTAAGTGTTCCATAAATTAATCAGTTCACCTTCCCTTTTCATACCTTGCTATAGTGAGTAGTTTTCAGTTTATAGGGAATGGAAGCAAATGGCTTTATATAGATTGAAAGAGTTTTTTATTAGGAATAATCCAAACAACACTATGACTCAGCGGAAGGGACAATTTGGGGAGGTTTGCCCTTCCTGGCCTCAGTTCAAGTTGCTCATTTCATGACAATCCCTTTGATAAATTGCAGGTCTCTCAGGCAAATCTCCCATTGGAAGAGCTGGTCTTATATACAGTAACAAGACATAGAGGGTTAGCCTCTCAATTATATCTGCTGGGACCACATACAAGTTCTCCCAAGGTACTTAGCTGGCAGGGGAAGTGACCTTGTTATCACAATTCCTGGTGACACCAGGCACTCCCTTGGAACAAATCCCCTTTTAAAGCAGTGTCTGCCAAAGTTAGGGAGCACAATTACAAACAGCTCCACAGATGGTACCTCACTCCAGTCTATTTAAATCAAATCAGTCATACCATTAGTTCTAAATATGGGAGAGGGCATAAGGAAAATGGTTCATATTTGGACATGTGGTGATCATATAGCAAGATACTTGTTAGGAATGGATTTTTCAGAGAAATGAGCAAAATAATAAATCAGACGATTACTTTATGGCTTATTATCAGTATTTCTTAATGAGAATTTGAGTTTGTTGCATGAATCTCTTATCGTTCTTTGTCAATATGCCGGGATCATAATTAGTTTTCACTGGAAGGCTTTCTGTAATCTATCTTTGTCAACTTGATATGCTAATGTTTGGGAACCAGCATTAAAGAATAAACTAAATGAGCAGGTGCATTCCCATAGACAGGGTGATTATACTTCTCATTTTAATGAAATATTATACTTGCTTATCAACTACGTAAATGCTAACACTCATGTGCCAGCTCTACCAAACACTTTGTTTTGTGGTTTTGTTTCTTACAAAATCTGCTTAATTGGTCATTTACTGAGCTGTTTTATCTATCTCTTTACTACCTCATCTTCTGCCTTGCCCAATTCTATTGTATGCTTGTCTTTTCATAATATAAGTGCTTTTTAAGTATCTGTTGCATGATATGCTGAAAAAAATTAAATAAATGTGTTGGTCAAAAAAATAACAGACCCGAAAACCAAAAAGCAACAATGACTAGAAACTGAGATCTCTCTCTCTCTCTCTCTCTCTCTCTCTCTCTCTTGCTTTGTAGGCAAATATCCATAATCCTGTTTAAATGAAGATATATCCAGTAGTGTAATAATAGTTTACCAGTGAATATTGTTGTGCTGATGTATGGATAGCAATTGGCTTTCTAATATGTTACAGCAAAAATGTCTGTCTATTTGGACACCTTTGAATTCCTTTGTGTGTGAATGTTTCATACAAAAATTGATGTTTGCTTAGAATGTTTGTAGCTCACTCTTTATCATAATGTAACTTCAGAGCAGGTTTTAGTAAATGAAGAAAAAGGGCATAATTAAAACAAACTAGTTCTCAACGGGAGAGAGAGCAAAATTGTCAAAAGTCAAGGGAAGCACATCTACATTTAACTGCCATGAAACTGCCAAAATGGAGAGTGCTAAATGAGTATTTTTGTACATTGTTTGTATACAGAAAAAATTAAACAAAGAATAGGCCTTTGGACAACTTTGTTATGTGCTATCAAGTCAGAATGACTCTAATAGGGTTTTCAAGGTAAGAGAGGTATTTAAGGAGTGGTTTTACCAGTTCCAGGGCAGACCCGGGGAATCAAACCCAGGTCTCCTGAATTCTAGTCCATGAGTCTGTCCACTACACCATACCAGGTACCCTTGGACAAATTTACCCATTCAGTATTGACTTTAATGTTGAAGTCCGTTTACACAGATTTTACACAGATACAATCTGGTGTTTCAACTGTTAGTGGTGAGAGACAGAAACATGTTGGTATTTATATTTCATAATTAATATATGGCCCTTAACTGTAATCTTTTACCTCTTTTGTCTCCATGTAACAGCTGACATTTCTAGCACCAAAAGCAATGCAAAATATTTATTTTTTAGAGCAAAAGAAATGCATTGCAACATATCTGAAATATTTAGATAAGCTCTAGTGAGTCAAAAAAGCATTGCTGTTATTTGGTTGTAAAGATAAAGTAGAATGTGAGAAGTCGTCTTAATTTTCAGAAGTGTAACCTTCTTGTGAGATGGATGGACAGATGGATGGATGTCTCTCAAAATGTACTGTTGCCAGAGTTTTGAGCCCCATGTGTGCTTCATTTGTGCCATTGGAGCCCCTGTCCATGGGAGTTCCACTGAGTTCCACTATGGATATTCGTGGAAAAAGGAGAAAGCAAGGATTACATATGATACTCCTTCCATTGGCATCAATGGAGAAGCACTTGAATTAGTGAGAATTCCCTGTAGATCAGACAGATTGGCTGATCCAAATCTCATCAAGGTTTCATCACAAAGATTAAAAACTGTTCCGGTGGTTCACCAGAGCAATCCCCTTCAGTATTGTAGGGTACTGTATTCCATGATTACATTAAACAATACAGCTCTTTGTTTTCTTGTCTAAATCTTGGCATCCCCTGTGTAGCCACCAGAACTGCTATTCTTGGTGCCTACAAAGCACTTTCCCTACACTCTAATTGACTTTATTTTGTTCTATTTGATCATTTATAGTTTTAAGTTATAATAACTGTATTTAAATATTTCATTGATTCATAACGAGACACGGACTTTTCTTATTAGTATCCCTGGGGATACAAATAGTGACACCATGGAGGCCCATTCCTTCCCTCCAGAAACAGCCGGTCCACTCACTGGTCACTGTGGCACTGGGGTTGTTCTTTGTTATTGTTGTGCCAATCCGAGAAGGAGACGAGCTGGTGCTTCCCTGCATCCCCACACAGCCAACCACTCATCAGTTGAGCTGGTAGACTCCTCATCCCATCTCCTTGCCATAGTGGTTGGCTGATGGTAAAGTCCGGGAAGCGTTGGGCAGGATCCTTCCTGGATTGGCATGATGACAAAGGACCCCAGGGCTGCTCGACCACTGGTGAATGAACCAGCTGGTTCTTGGAGTAGGGAATGGACCTCTGTGTCACCTGTGGTGCCACTATTCATATTTGTATCCCATGGGATACGAATACAAATAGCCGATGTCTATTCACAATTTCAAATATTTGTCTATGAGATGTGTTATATTGGTTTAACATTCTTCTCCTAATAACTTCCAGAATCAATGGAACAGGATATGAATTATGCCTGATACCCTTGGTGTATGTTGCTGTCCTTTTGACAGTTTCACAGTTTGGTTAGAGGGCAGGCTTTCAGGGGCCCTTTTGTGGTTTTACTGGATAGAGGAAAATAATAATTATAAAAAAAAAACCCTCTCCTTTTTTGGCTGTTACCTTAGGATGGCATCCTAAAGGACTTCTAGTTGCTCATCTTCATGAACATAAAGCTGCAGTGAACCGCATCAGAGTTTCTGATGAACATTCAATTTTTGCCACATGCTCAAATGATGGAACAGTGAAAATCTGGAACAGTCAGAAAATGGAAGGCAAGACTACTACAACTAGGTAAAGTGTAGGCCAAGTGATGGCCAACTTTGGGAACTGTAAATATGTGTTGCGAAAATGAGGGATCTGCTATTTTTGTTAAAAATATGTGGCTTAAGGGGCTAGAATACAGCATTTCCAAACAATAGTTCAAAGCAGCTTACAGTTCAGCACTTCTGGATAAGAAGAATTAGCCAGCTACATGCCGTTGGCCAGGGTATGTCCAGATGCTTTCCACTCTTTGAAAAGGCTTCTTCTATGTCTCCAATCTTATATCTAACCCAGCATCTAGAAGAAGGTTTTGAAAACACACACACACAGAGACACCACATACCACCCCCTGGACAAGGTCTTCCTTCCTAAGCCCCAGAATTTTCCACCTCTCAAGCAGTAGCACCAATTGTCAGTAGATCATATTGGAATAGTTGTTGTAAAGAGGAGTATGCTGCAAAGGAAGAACTTGGTCCCAGTGCATCTCTGTTTTAATAGGATTAGTTCCTTAACATATAACATACCCATCTGCTCACTAGAGTGAAAATATATGAAACCAGATTACTAGGCAAAGATAGTCCTTTGCCTTCTAATCAAACTAGACACACAGATTACTTAAACAAGCTTTTTGGATTTGTATCATAAGATACCCCATTCCTTTCTTATGCTCAATCGACCATCATCACTTTGCCCATTACCAGTAAATTCTAAATTCTAGAACTTGTAGATCGATAATGGGAGGAAGCACAGAAAATGCTCACAACCCTAACAGAATAGCAGATGCAGAGACATAATAAAAGAAGCTGTGATGAAGGGTTTGCAAGCCACTGTTTTGTATGCTGCTTTGGGTATTTTATTGAACTTCAGTGGATTTTTTTTTTAATGATCAGAAAACAATATTTTAAAGTATCTCTTTCTGTTATGTTCAATAGATCAATTCTGACATATTCTAGGATTGGAGGGCGTGTGATGACTCTCACTTTTTGCCAGGGTTCTCATTACTTGGCTATTGCTTCAGATAATGGAGCCATTCAACTGCTTGGGATTGAAGCTTCAAAACTACCTAAATCTCCAAAGATCCATCCAATTCAAAATAGGTATACATCCTTTAATGTATCTCCTGTTCTTGGTGGCAGTTCCTCATTAACAATCCTTAACAAAAGTGAAAAGAAATAAATGCAACTTCGTTGTGTATTTTTAGCACAATGGCTTGCTAGAGCACTAGGAGATATAATGAATCATACCACTTCAAACTAGAAGGCCATATTTTGAATTTTTCAAAATATCAATTAAAAAAATGAAACAAACACTCTTTTCAAGTAGTAAGCTGGCAGATAGAGTTCATGGCTTATGCCCACCTTTCTCCTGGGTGTGTTAGCCTTTACTTTTTTAATTGCAGTGTTCTGTGTGTATGTTTAAATGGGGAACCACAAACAAAATGGCCTACCTGCTCCTTGTGAATTGGTGCACTCCACTCTACCACCTCAACATTCCTCCACCTCATGCTGCTGTATGCATGAAGCAATTAGGTTGGTGCATGTTTAATATACTGATCCAGAATCAGCAATTGCAAAGAATTGTGTAAGACCAAAAATACAGGGCAGTGCAAGACTGTTAGGAGATGAAACTTTCTAAACGTCACAGGCTGCAAGAAATGTCAATGAATGATATTTATTTTATCTTCATCTTGATCCAGGTGTTTGGATCAGAAGGATGATGGCTGTGTGGTAGACATGCATCATTTTAACTCAGGAGCCCAGTCAGTGTTGGCTTATGCCACTGTGAATGGTTCCTTGGTAGGATGGGACCTGAGATCCTCCAGTAATGCCTGGACATTAAAACATGATTTGCGGTTGGGACTTATAACCTCATTTGCTGTTGACATGCATCAGTGCTGGCTCTGTATCGGTAAGACACATCTTGGTGTTTTCTTCCCTGCGTAGCTGTATATATATTAGAACCGTGTAAATAAAATTGCCCTTTACATGTAGGTGGAAGTGAAAATACATATCCTAGCTTTTAGAAAGGCCAGTCTACTCGTGTTTCTGGAGAATGGATAGATTTTATTTCAGTTGCCACTTCTGACATGGGGTTAATTTCAGTGAACCATGTTCTCCTAGACCCACATGTAAGTTGCAAAACTACAGTGGCTTACTACACAGTGCTGTTGTGAAAGGAAGAACAGTACAGACTGAAGCTCTTTTAAAATGAATTTTGGAAAGTAGTAATGATTAATAGAAGGGAATGGTGCTTTCTTTACATTAAACATATTGATGCTCATGTAGATGGGGTTGCTGATATGGTTCAATAAATTTTTAAGTTGCTGATGGCAATTACATTTTTCTTTCCCAGGTACAAGTAGTGGCACCATGGCTTGCTGGGACATGAGGTTCCAGTTACCCATTTCCAGCCATTCCCACCCTTCCAGGGCACGGATCAGAAGACTGTTGATGCATCCCCTTTCCCAGTCATGGGTGATTGCAGGTACTGCTCAGCTTTTTCCTTTTATCAGAGTACTCATGGAATTTATGATTCCTATAAATGGCTGTTACTTTCTTGATTTGTTTTTGCCATGCACATAGAAGACAGTGCCTGCCATCCTTGCCCAAAAACATTGGTGCATCTCACTCACTTCAACCTCTCTGTCAGTTGGGTTACCAGATAAGCGGGCAGGGGGCATGGCCCTTCCCAGTACAGCTAGCTGAGACCTGGAGGAAATAACAAAAGGAGTTTCATGTTTGTATGATTATTTAACATCAGTTTTAAAATGGTATGTACCACTATACTGGCCTCTGTTTTGATTACATCTCTATGGGCAGTTTCATATTTATTTTTATGAAATACTAGGAGCTCAGGAGCCTGTGGATGGGAGTTCTGTCCAAACAGTGAGTGTGGCTACTCTGGCAGTAATAAATAAGACTAAGGCGGAAGAAAGGAAAGGACTGCTAAATGAAAGAAATTGCTATGGTTGTGGCACAGGATTAAAAGATGGGGAAAATAGCTTGTAGAGGTATGTAGGGGACTGAACTAGCCCTGTCATTAGGCAAAGGGAGGCATCTGCTTCAGGTCCAGTACAGTGGGAGAACAGTAACAGTCTCCCATATGTTTTTCTGTGTTGTTAGATGGGGTATATATGACTTGGCTTGGGCCCCCTTTTCCTGGGTTCTGACTAAGGTGTGGCAGGGGAAGACTGTCTCATCTCTAGTATTAAAGTAAGGCTCAAATGCTAGCCCTGTCAGTTTTTGCAACTGGATTGGGGTGAAGGTGCCTGTGGCGGACAGCCCACACGTCACTCCTGTCAGTCATTTTAGAGCTCCAGTGCAGGAGCCTATGACAGGACAGGGGGGCGGAGTCAAGGGAACTGGGAGTGCCAGAGAGGCAGTTAGAGGGGGACAGACAGAGAGAGAGTTAGGGAAAAGATGGTGAAGCGTTTAGACAGTTAGAGAGAAGACTGAGAAGTAGTTAGACAAGATACTGGACAGTTGGTTAGTTAGAGAATATTAAAGAGTTAAAAGGAATTAGAAGTACATTGACAGACAGACTATATTGAGATCTTGATTAAAGTAAATGAAAACAAGCAATCGTACATATAATCAAATACAAGTTTACTGAATGAATGATAATAGAACATCAGTAATTTTCCTTCTGTGATTCACTTATTTATCCTTAAATAAACCTTGTTTTATTTGGCAGCAAGAGTGTGAGACTCATAATTGATGTAGTGAGGATAATATCCTCTGGTGGCAGCAAAAGAGGGAAAAGGAACAAGTTGTGTCCAAAGATGAACCTGGGTGAGGGGCAAAACACATAGGAGTCACCGGGGGTGCGTGACAGTGCCATTGTGCTGGCCAGCAAAATTTCCTGAGCTGGTTCTAGTGAGGAGCATTTGTCAGACTTCCTGATTAATATTGTGCTGGAGTTCTTGTTTAGATGAAGGAGGTGCTAGGTAAGTATTACAAACCTTCACCCTCCTTCCCTTCCATAGTACTGTGGTGCCCCGCTGGACGATTACCCTGCTTGATGACGAATCTGCTTAACGTTGAATTTTTTGTGATCGCAAAACGATGTTTAGATGGGGAAATTTCGCTTAATGTTGATCGGTTCCCTGCTTCGGGAACCGATTTTTTGCTTTACAACGATCAGCAAACAGCTGATCAAAATGGCCACCTGCTATAGAAAATGGCTCCCTGCTGTGTTAGGGACAGATTCCTCACATTAGAGGCACCAGAAAATGGCCGCTGTATGGAGGATCTTCCCTGGACAAGCAGGTATTTCACCCATTGGAACGCATTGACCGGTTTTCAATGTGTTTCAATGTTTTTTTTATTTCGCTTGATGACGATTTCGCTCTACAGCGATTTCGCTGGAACGAATTAATGTCATCAAGTGAGGCACCACTGTATTAAGGGCAGAATAAGGACATAGAATATGAAAGCACATTTTCTGGATTACTGAGCAAGAGTCTTCACAAAGCAGATATGAATGCTGTAAGCAGCTAAGGTAACTATCATCTCTTTCTTCATTGTTTTTATATTGACAGGATAGAAGGGAAAAGTAAATCCCAAGGCATATATATGCCCTTGTACTGTACTTTTAATTTATAACTGTTGTCTTTTCTTTTTCTATAGCTGTTCAAGGCAATAATGAAGTCTCCATGTGGGATATGGAAACAGGTGACAGACGCTTCACATTATGGGCCAGCAGTGCACCTCCTCTTTCAGAAATGCAGGTTTGGCTTGGTGACTTTGAATTTTGGGCATCATTCATTCATTCATTCAATGTCTGTACCACCCATCTGGCTACCAAGGCCACTCTGGGCGGTTCACAACATGATAAAACAACAAATAACACTTTAAAGAAAAAAATTGTACATAGTAATAATAATAAAAATCAAATGAAACATATAAATCCATGTTAATTAAAGAACAACATAAAATAATACAGGCAAGGTGATGGAACAGATAATATAAGCGCTGGAAAAACGACTGCACTGTGATTATGTAATATCTGAGAAAGCCTGCGTAAACAGCCATGTTTTCAAAGATCACTTGCAAACTTATAGCAGCAATTATCAACAGGAGGCCCTGACACATTTGAAGGGGACCACAGACTGGAAACAGTTCTACATAGGCCATCTTATAAGGTTTATTATGCAAGTTTTATGATTCTGTTTTACGATATTCCTTTGATGTGTTTATGGCATTACAGTGGACCCTCTACGTACGGAATTAATCCGTATTGGAACAGTGGCTGCAGGTCGAAAAGTCTGTAGGTCAAGTCTCCATTGACCTACAATGCATTGAAAACCAATTAATCCCGTAACCGGCCGTTTTTGTTCCATTTTTGTTCCATTTTGTTTTTTTCTGGTCTGTAGGTCGATTCTCTGGCTGCAAGTCGAACCTAAATTTTGCGGCCAGAGAAGTCTGTAAGTCGAGCCGTCTGTAAGTTGAGGGTCCACTGTACCTAGCTCAGGCAGGGAAGCTTATTATATATAATAAGCAGGGAGACAATATACAGCCTTTTTGTACTCCTTTCCCAATTTGAACCAATCACTTGTTCCATATCCAGTTCTAACTGTTGCTTCCTGTCCCACATATAGATTTCTCAGGAGAGAGACTGACTTTGCAGTCAGAAATAGAATTCTCTGATTCTATTTTTGACCCTAATCTGGTAAATAGGAAGCATTGCATACACCTGGGGGGGGTAGGAAAGTTTTAAGGGTTGGATCATACTTCCGCACTATTAGAGAGCAGGCCAGGTAGGTGGGGCTTGTCAGCTTTGGAAGGCACCCCATCTAGGAGAAGGAAAACTCCGATTTCAAACCTCCACTGCCTTGTTGCTATATCCACTGATGGAAAAGGCTTCAGGAGTTAACCTCGAGGTAAAATCCAGAGCTGGAGTCCTGGAGGCAGTTCATGTCATTCTGGCAACTCCTGCAATGTCGCTGGAACCAGTGGTATTGGCTCTTGCCTTTCCATTGGACTATTTCAGCGACGTGAAGGGGGGATTTGCTGCTTGGTTAAAAGCCTATCCTCCATATTATTTTACCCAGGCTTCTTGCTCTGGAGAGAACACTCCAGCTTCACATACAGCGTGCAAACAACACGGGAAGTAGCAGTTACCGGTTATAAGTCTTTGCTCGATTGGCGTAGAGCATTACGCCAGGGGCTACTTCTGACGGTGGGAGAGGTCATTGCACCTTACAAGGTAGCTACCACCCGCCTTAAGCTGGGCAGTCTCTAGCCAGTAAGGTGCTACCTCATCACGGTCTGTTAACCTCACGGGATGAGTGGGCTTTAGGGTGAAAGCTGACAAGCAGATTGACTACCCTTGTCACATTCCCAGGGGGTTTCAACAGGCGAAAGTCCAATAGGCCAGTCCAATATCACAAGTTCAGAAGATGCAAAGCGGATACCAAAATGCCAAAGCCAAAACACAAACCGTAGTCAGAAGTCAGAGTCCAAAGCCAAGGGTCCAGAGAACAAGGTCCAAGATAACCAGGAACATGGATGCAAGCCAGAGTGTTGACTTGTTGCTTCCACAAGCTTCGAAGCCTTCTAGGTGCAGATTATATAGCAAAACAGTCATCAGACTCCTAGAAGCATTCCATTCTCTTAAAATGGACTGGTTGACCTGATGTTCCTGTGGAAAGCATTCATGCGATCCTCTGACCTTCATGTCATGAGTCTTTGCCGAAGTTAAGCCCTCACTCTGGTTACTGGGGAAGGAGAATCTGATGGTGATTCAGCTGTCTGTGCTTTTAATTGCCCAGCATTTTCCTCAGCTGTAAATAACCCCTCAGATTTCAGACTTTCTTCAGCTGAACTTCAGCAACCCTGCACCTTGCAACAATCGTAAGAAAGCTTCTGCCCTAAAGTTGGGCACCTGGAATGTTGGACAGTGACCCCTGGCTTTTCTGACTACGGCTTTTCTGACGACCTGCAGGAAATAGATGACGTGTGCAAGACAGCTGTCATCAACATGGAACTGAGTAGACTGCAGATGGACATTGTTGCCCTGCAAGAGACGAGCTTGCCAGACTCGGGATCTGTCAAAGAAAAAAACTTCTCATTCTTCTGGAAGGGAAAATCATTGAATGAGACCAGGGAATATGGTGTTGGCTTTGCAGTCAGAAATACTCTGCTGAGATCCATTGTTCCACCTACTGTGGGGAGTGAAAGAATCCTGTCTCCACAGCTCCACTCATCAGTGGGACCGGTCACCCTCATTAGTGCATATGCACCAACACTGTCATCCACTACAGAAGTGAAAGACAAATTCTATGACGATCTTGCAGGTACTATTAAAAAAGTCTCTGAGAGGGAGCCACTGTCCATCCTCAGAGACTTTAATGCTAGAGTTGGTGCTGATCACAATTTTTGGCCCACTTGTCTAAGCTGTTTTGGCATTGGGAAGATGAATGAAAATGGCCAACGCTCGCTGGAGTTTTGCTGTTGTTATGGTCTTTGTGTCAGCAACACATTGTTTAATACAAAGCTTCAACACAGAGTTTCCTGGAGACATCCAAGATCCAAGCATTGCCATCAGCTCAATTTGATCCTCACTAGACATTCTCGCCTTCCTAGTATTACAATCACATACAGTTATCAGAGTGCTGATTGTGATACTGATCACTCCCTGGTGTGTAGTAAAGTAAAACTGTGAACAAAGAGATTGTATCACAAGAAAAAGGAAGACCACGTATCGACATCAGCAAGATTCGTGATCAAAGAAAAGTGGAGGAATTTGCCCAAGCGTTTGAGGAAACCCTTCCAGGCCCAGCTGATGCAAATGCACCTGAACAATGGGAACACTTCAAGAACACTGTGTATAACACGGCCTTGTCCACATCTGGCAAGAAGACCAAAAAGATGGCCGACTGGTTCGAAGCCCATTCGAAGGAGTTGATGCCAGCCCTTGAGGATAAGAGGAGAGCTCTAGCAACCTGCCCTAGTAAGTACAACTTGCAAGCTCTAGCAGCCTGTCCTAGTGAGTACAACGTGCAAGCTCTTAGAGCTGCTAATAACCAAGTCCAACAAGCTGCCAGGAGATGTTCCAACGATTATTGCCTTCAGCTGTGCTCTCAGATACAGATAGCAGTGGACACAGGTAACATCAAAGGAATGTATGATGGTATCAAGCAGGCTTTAGATCCAATACAGAAGAAATCTGCTCCCTTGAAATCTGCTACAGGCGTGATCATCCAGGACCAAGCACAGCAGATGGGCCACTGGGTGCAGCACTACTATGAGCTATATTCCAGGAAGAATGTAGTAACCGAAATAGCATTAAATAACATTGAATGCCTGCCTGTCTTTGAAGACTTGGACAGTGAACCAACTTTAGCAGAAATAAAAGCAGCCTTGGATTCCCTCGCCTCTGGCAAGGCACCTGGAAGGAATAACATCCCTGCTGAAGTGCTGTAAAGAGATCATCACCACCAAACTGTATGGAGTCTTTCGTCTTTGCTGGAGCGAAGATGGAGTATCACAGGACATGAAGGATGGAAACATCATCACATTGTATAAGAGCAAAGGACACAAGGGCAACTGCAATAACTTCTGTGGCATCTCTCTTCTCAGCATTGTAGGGAAGCTGCTTGCCCGTGTTGTACTGAAGAGACTCTAGGTGATTGCAGACAGAGTCTATCCAGAATCACAGTTTGGATTTCGAACTAATAGATCCACCACTGACATGGTATTCTCCCTCAGACAGTTATAGGAGAAATGTAGGGAACAAAAACAGGCACTCTTTGTGGCCTTCATAGATCTTACAAAGGCCTTTGATTTGGTTAGCAGGAATAGCCATTTTAAAATACTTCCCAAGATTGGATGTCCACCTGGACTCCTCAACATAATCAGGTCCTTTCATGAGGAAATGAAAGGCACTGTAATTTTTGATGGCTCAACATCAGATCCCTTTGACATCCAAAACAGAGTGAAACAGGGCTGTTTCCTTGTACCAACCCTATTTGGAATCTTTTTTGCTGTCATGCTGAAGCATGCCTTTGGAATTGCTACAGAAGATGTCTATCTCCGGACTAGATCAGATGGATAGCTCTTTAATCTCTCTAGATTGAGAGCGAGGACCAAAGTCCAGCTGAAATGCATGCGGGACTTCCTCTTCACCGATGATGCAGCCATTGTTGCCCACTCCGCTGAAGACCTCCAACAACTCATGAATCGTTTTAGCAAGGCCTGTCAAGACTTTGAACTAACAATCAGCCTGAAGAAAACACAAGTCATGGGCCAGGGCGTGGACTCACCTCCCTCTATTACCATCTCCACGCAAGAATTTGAGATTGTTCATAACTTTGTGTACCTTGGCTCGATGATCTCTGACACACTTTCCCTGGATGTCGAGCGGGATAAATGCATTGGAAAAGCAGCTACCACGTTCTCTAGACTCACAAAGAGAGTATGACTCAATAAGAAGCTGACGGCATATAGCAAGATCCAGATCTATAGAGCCTGTGTCCTGAGCACACTCCTGTACTGCAGTGAGTCATGGACCCTCTGTGCAAGGCAGGAGAGGAAGCTGAACACCTTCCATATGCGTTGTCTCTTACACATTTTTTTGTATCACCTGGCAGAACAAAGTTCCAAATAGAGTAGTCCTAGATCGAGCTGGAATTTTTAGCATGTATACATTACTGAAACAGCGACGTCTACGTTGGCTTGGGCATGTTGTGAGAATGGTTGATGGTCAGATTCCAAAAGATCTCCTATATGGAGAATTAGTTCAGGGAAATTGCCCCAGAGGAGACCACACCTGCAATACAAAGATATCTGCAAGCGGGATCTGAAGGCCTTAGGAATGGACCTCAACAGATGGGAAACCCTGACATCTGAGCATTCAGCCTGGAGACAGGCATTGCATCACAGCCTCCTAATTTGAAGGACCCTTGTCCAGCAGGCCGAGGCAAAGAGGCAGCCACAAAAGCAGCCAAATCAGGGAGCTGGACAGGGGACAGATTGTATTTGTCTTTAGTGTGGAAGGGATTGTCACTCTTGAATTGGCCTTCTCAGCCATACTAGACACTGTTCCAAGTCCTCCATACAGAGCATGTTACCATAGTCTCTCGAGATTGAAGGATGCCTAATCTATCTAAGATAAGATGGTCAGGCACTCCCATTTCTTTAAGAACTTGCCATAGTTTGTTGTGGTCCAAACAGTCAAAGGTTTTTGCATAGTCAGTGAAGCAGAAGTAGATGTTTTTCGGGCCTTTAATATCTCTAATTTTCTTGAACAGATCTCTGGTTTTTCCCTTTCTCTTATTTTCCTCTGTATCTTTGCACTGTTAATTTAAGAAGACCTTCTTGTCTCTCCTTGCTATTCTTTGGAAGGCTGCATTCAGTTTTCTGTACCTTTCCCTATTTCCCCTGCATTTTGTTTCCCTTCTCTTCTCTGCTATTTGTAAGGCCTCGTTGGACAGCCACTTTGCTTTCTTGCATTTCCTTTTCTTTAGGATAGTTTCTGTTGCTGCCTCCTGTGCAATGTTGCGAGCCTCCATCCATAGTTCTTCCGGCACTCTGTCCACCAAATCTAGTTCTTTAAATCTGCTCTTCATTTCCATTGTGTATTCATAAGGGATTCGGTGTAGATTATACGTGACTAGCCCAAAAGTTTTTCCTCCTTTTTTCAGCTTAAGTTTGAATTTTGCTATAAGAAGCTGATGATCAGAGCCACAGTCAGCTCCAGGTCTTGTTTATGCTGACTTTATAGAGCTTCTCCATCTTTGGCTGCAGAGAACATAATCAATCTGATTTCGGTATTGCGTATCTGGTGATATCTATGTGTAGAGTCGCCTCTTATGTTTTTGGAAAAGAGTGTTTGTGATGACCAGCTTGTTCTCTTGACAAAACTCTATTAGCCTTTGCCCTGCTTTGTTTTGAACTCCAAGGCCAAACTGACCTGTTGTTCCTTTTATCTCTTGACTTCCTACTTTAGCATTCCAATCCCCTATAATGAGAAGAACACCTTTCTTTGGTGTCACTTCTAGAAGGTGTTGTAAGTCTTCATAGAATTGGTCAATTTCAGCCTGTTTAGCATCGGTGGTTGGTGCATAAACGTGGATTACTGTGATGTTTAAAAGTCTGCCTTGGATTCGTATTGAAATCAGGTTTGGGATTGTATCCCAGTACAGCTTTTCCCACTCTTTTGTTGACTATGAGGGCTACTCCATTTTTTCTATGGGATTCTTGCCCACAATAATAGGTATGATAATCGTCTGAATTGAATTCGCCCATTCCCGTCCATTTTATTTCACTGACGCCTAGGATGTCAATGTTTATTCTTGCCATCTCCTGTTTGACCACATCCTGTTTACCAAGGTTCATAGATCTTACATTCCAGGTTCCTATGCAGTATTCTTCTTTGCAGCATCGGACTTTCCTTTCACTTCCTGGCACGTCTGCAGCTGAGCGTCCTTTCGGCTTTGGCCCAACCACTTCATTAGCTTTGGAGCTACATGTACTTGCCCTCTGCTGTTCCTCAGTAGCATGTTGGATGCCTTCCAACCTGAGGGGCTAATATTTCAACACCATATCTTTTAGCCTTTTGTTTCTGTTCATGGAATTTTCTTGGCAAATATACTGGAGTGGCTTGCCAGTTCCTGCTCCAGGTGGATCACATTTACTCAGAACTCTCCATGTGATATGTCTGTCTTGGGTGTCCCTGCACAGCGTAGCCCATAGCTTCTCCAAATTACTCAAGCCCCTTTGCCACAACAAGGCAGCAATCCTTGAAGGGGTCCCTACGGACTACACAACAGCATTAAGGAAAGTCAGAAACATACACACAAGTACATAGGCATGGCAAGAGGCAAACAACAAAGGTACAATACCTTTGCATTATAAGATACTGGCAGTTTTCTTGGAAAATACATAGCAATGACTACAAAAATAGAATTTAATAAATGGAGACTAACAATGGCTGTGGCTGGAAAACGGTTGAGAATGACTGATTTACAATGCAATCCTGTGTATGCATATTTTAACATAAGTGCCATTAAGTTACATTGGGTTTACTCCTAGGAGAAAGGGATTCTAGCCTTGAGGCTATAATCTTCTATTGTCTTAATGTTCAATTCTTAATTGTATTGTTTATTTCATGTTATTTTTATCTTGACGGTGTAAGCGTAGTGCTGCTTATTACTATTTGCCAGCTTTCTCTTTCTAATGATCTGGTTTCTAAATATACTAAACTATGTAAATTAACTGCTTGGATGCAAATTTAAACAAAAGCACTTCTATAGTAAAATAACTTTTGTTTTTGAGTCCCATTGATTTTATTCCAAGCCACAGCTTTGTGTTCATATTTGATGCCTTAAAATACAATTCGTAATTAAAATATCAAGGGATTTTAAAGTTTTAAAATATTCTAACACCTGAGTATTAATATTCAGTATTTCTACTTTTCCACCAATTAGCCTTCACCTCATAGTGTTCATGGAATATACTGCAGCCCAGCAGATGGAAATCCTATATTATTGACAGCAGGTTCAGACATGAAGATAAGGTAAATATCCAATAAATATTTGTCATTATATTTCAGCACCTCACCTCACAGGCTATAATCTTAAAATATAATCTGCATAAAATCCCATGGGATGTTCTAGAAAAATCCTTTTGTGAGAATTCAGCCTATCTATTTCCACACATTAGTGAGCAAAGAAGAATGTGTTCAACAACTTTGTAGATAGGACCTGCCCTGTAGTGTCTCTCAGGGTTCCATTTAGTCCTCCATGCTATTTGACATATACAAAAACAACTGGGAGAGGTTGTCAAGAGTTTTAAAGTTTGATGTCACTCAACTTTTTCTCTCATCTGCCTAATTCCAGGGAAGCTATACCTCTTCTGAACCTAGTATCTGCTATTTGTAATAGATTGGAGAAGGGCAACCAGATTGAAACCTATTCCAGGCAAAATAGAGATGCTCCCGGTCAATCAAAAGGCAGATCAGGGAATAGGGATTCAGTCTGTGCTGGATGGGATTGCATTCCCCTTGATAAACATGAAGCCTTGGTGTACTCTTGGACTCCTCCCTGTGCCTGGATGCTCAGGTCTCATCAGTGGCCAGGAGTGCATTTGCAGAGTTAAAGCTGATGCACCATCCATGCTGATTTCTGAAGTAATATGTGCTTTAATTATATCCCACTTGGATTATTGTAGCACACACTTTGTGGGACTGTCTTTTAAGTTAAATTAAGCTAAGCAAAGTGATAAATAAATAAGTAAATAAATAAGTAAATAAATAATGTATATAATACATATACTATGTTTATCTGTATATTTATCTAATATATCTGTCTGTCTAGCTATCTTTCTCTAAGTTGGGGGCAACTAGATGGCACACAATTATTACTGTCATCATCATTATTATTTTGACATATATTGCCCCATTGTGCTAAAGCACTCTCTCTGCACGGTTTACAACATAATTAAGCAAGCAACACTCCCCCCCCCCGGTGAACTGGATATTCATTTTACTGACCTATAAAGGCGGGAAGGCTGAGCCAACCTTGAACCAGCTACCTGAACCCATTGGGATCAAACTCAGATTGTGAGACCTGAGTACTGTCTGCAGTACTACAGTTTAACTTCTGCACTACAGGGCTCTTAGTATTTCAGCTGGTTCAGAATGCTGCTCCCAGGTTGCTGACTGGGACTGCTTACAAGGATCACATAACTTCCCTGTTACAACAACTGTAATAGTCGATTGGCACTGTGAACAACTGCACTGTGAACTGGGCCCAATTCACAATGCAGGTTATTGCCTATAAAGCTTTGCCTATGCAACCTGGATCCAGGATATCTGTTTTATTTTTCCTTTTTAAATATTTATTTAAGAACAGGGATGGAGAATACAAAAAGTAAAGGGAAATAGGGGGAAAGAGGTTGGCAGATAGGAGAACATAAAATATACCATCATCCGATTAATTCATCTTACAAATACAAGTCAACTTTTTGCTTTTTCACCATTTGGTTACCCTCCTGCTTTTATCTTATCATTTAATTTTAGTTTTATTCTATGTTACTCCAACACTGTCTGGTAGCTGCTGCCATTTATACAGTACATCCCATCGTTCAGTTTCCTTTTGAATTGAACAGTCTTTCATCCCATCTGACAGAATATCCATTTTTTTCACTTCCCATATTTTCACCATAAGATTCTCTGGTTTCATTATCTCTGCTTCCTTGAGATTTTTGACATAATGCTTTTTAATTTTAGAGGCGGCATAGGTCACTGGGTAACTCTCTATCACATTTATGTTACTTGGTGTCATGCCTAATACAGACGGTTCTAAAGTTTGTACAGTTTCATTTAAGTTTTGTTTGGCATCTACTGTCCCCTCTTTCATCCCTTTCATCAAATCTATTTTGCTAAGACTTTCATTCACTTGCTGAAACCCCATTATTATTTGCATATTGATCTGCCATTCCTTTTCTATTTCTTGTACCACTGTTCCAAAACCTTGGGATTGAACAGACCCAGTCTCCATTTCTTCTCTTGCATTTCTGGAGTCCATCTCCACCTTTGGGGTTTGTATAAATAGTACTATACCCTTAACTACAATAATCACCCTTTAGATATCCTTCCACAGTTCCCACAATTTTATCAACAATCCAAACCCGTCATCATAAACCTCCCCTTAGATCTCCCTCCAATCTTTATCCAAATATTATAATGTAAGATTAACTTTTAACCCAGCAAATACAGAATCAAATAGAACCGTGGCACAATTTTTCTTCTTCTCCTGAGTTCAGCAAGCTTCTATTATCAGGCTCACACGCAGTCCGCAATCCGACAAACAGAACAACAATCATCAAGTCTCAAACTATCCAGTAGTTGTCTTTGAAGCCCGTCTTGTGATCTTCATTAACCCCTTAATACTCCTTAATCCAGTCGACCACGTCAACTCCTTTCTTCTCCCGAAAACCACCAAATTCTATTTTTTACAGTTCACATAGTCCAGGGAAAGGCGAAGAGAAACGTGTCCCAGCCAAATTGCATTCACCACACTCAAGTCTCTTAAATCCAGTCAGATGGTGTTACTATCTGGGATTCTTTTCCAGAAACATAAGATTTATTTTTCCATCTCACTCTCTCGGCTTTGAAATCAGCCTGCTGTTTTAAGAGTTCACTTGGAGAAGCTTTAGTTTCGCTTTTGAGTCAGATTGATAAGATAAGCTCGCCGCTGCTTTTCGTCTTTCAGCCAAATATTTTCATTCTTATTTTCAGCTTAATGAGGCTGTTTCATAAATCAGAGGCTTTGGCTTACCTTGTTGTTATATATTTTAAGCTTATATTAGTTGCTCTCCTCTCCCCCGGTAAAGGCTTCCTCGCGGCTCAGTGCCAAAAAATGGCTCCCGCTCCAATCCGTGCACGGTGATTTCTTCAGAGGGAAGAAGTCCGGGTCTGCCTCCCATTCTTCTCCTTCTGTCACTCACCATCTGCTTCAGAGAGACTTCTAGACTTTCCTTCGATCCCCATTTCAACAGGGGGATCCCGGACCAGGCGGTTCCAGTTTTTTACAGAGAGCTCTTCTCTGGAGTTACTGGCAGCGCCGCAACAAAGCCCCGCCTCCTGGATCCAGGATATCTGAAAAGATTGTATTTCCCCATATGAGCCTTCTTGGTTCCTAAATTCTTCAGGAGAAGCCCTTCCCGTACATCCCACTACATTTACATTAACGTCCAGTACGATTGTGAGAGGGGACCTTCTTGGTTGCTGCTCCCAGGTTCTGGAATGTCCTTGATTCCATCTGTGATGTCACTCATGCCACTCATAGCCGTGATCTAATTTGCATGAGCCTATGAGAGGAATGGAGGGACGGAGTCAGCTGCTATATGAAGGTTTGGCAGGAGGATGGAGAAACAGATAGAAATGGAGGCAGTTAGAGATACAGATATAGAGACTGGTTAGTCAGAGAGAAAGAAGGAACAGATAAATAATAGAGATAAAGCTGGTTAAGATAAATAGAGAAAGTGGTAATTATATGGCAAGCGAAAAAAGTATGTGTTGAGAGACCGGTTAATGATTTGTTTGTGTACTATGTTCATCTGAAGAACTTCTGTGATTATTAAATTGGCTTCACTTCAATAAATAAGTTCTGTTTGCATCCACAAGACAAGTGTTTTGACAAACTTCATTTATATTGTGGATTGAGGTAATCCACTGGTGGCAGTGAGAGGAAAACATAACTGGAGCCTTTGTGAGGGCACAACACGTAGGTGCCACCAAGAGTAAACGCCACATCATCTTTCTTATCTCTCTAGGGATAGGTGAAGTCCATCCTTTTTAGACAAATGTTAACTACTAAATGGGCAGTAAAGAGGCCTGTTTTTGGATTCTGCATATTATTATCAATTAACATATATTTAAAAAAATTAAATGTGTTTTAAACTGTTTTAATACTATTATATGTTAATTGTTGTTAATTCAATAATTTATTGTGTTTTTAATTGGTTTTATTTTTAAATAATTTGTGAGCTACCTTGGGTTGCTTCACTGGGAGAAAGGTGGCATAAAAAGGAGAATAAATAAAGAAAGGTAAGTAGGTAGATAGGTAGACTATCCTGAAGTTTACTATATCTAGTTTGAAATTTGATATCTATGTGGCATTTTTAGTAAATATGGGTTTGGGGAGTGATTACATATAACAGCAATAATAATAATAAATAATTGTGCACAACATTTTGCAGATCCATCCCTGCCATAGTCTTTCTCATTAAGGCTTTATGCAGCCTTCTTCTGAGTAACCATGGTTTTATTGCAAGGCTTGGAAGCACGACAGACTGCAAGTTTTGTATGGATTTAATTTTTCTAGATGAACTGAGACCACTAATGAAGAGTAGATGCAAGGCAGACCGAGCCCATGGCGTGATCTACAGTGGTGCCCCGCATAGTGATGTTAATCCGTTCTGGATTAATCGTCGCTATGTGGAAACATCGCTAAACGGAACGGAAAAACCCATAGGAACGCATTAAACTTTGTTTAATGCGTTCCTATGGGGCCCAAACTCACCGTTCAGCGAAGTTCCTCCATAGCGCTGCCATTTTCGCGCCCTCAGTAAGCGAGGAAACCGCGTGAAAATGGTTGTGGCAGCCATTTTGGAACCGCCGATCAGCTGTTTTAGGAACATCGCAATGCGAAGATTGGTAAGCGAAATTTACTATAGTTTGAAATTTGATATCTATGTGGCATATCGCTTACTGATCATCGCAGCGCGATGTTTTGCCCATTAAAACATCGCAATGCGATCGCATTAGCAATCTAAAAAAATAGATTGCTATGCGGATTCGTCGTTAAACGGTGCGCTCGTTATGCGAGGCACCACTGTATATGGTTGATCTTATAATAGTAGCTTTAAACATTTTTTTCATTTTAAGGCTAAAAGGATTCTAGCTGGAGATATGAGGGTTTTAAAAAGTGATTTGTTTTATTCTTTGCAGATTCTGGGATTTAGCATACCCAGAGAGGTCCTACATAGTTGCTGGAAGTTCTAGCTCCCCGTCTGTATCATACTATCGAAAGATTATTGAAGGAACAGAAGTAGTTCAGGTATGTTGCATCCCATTTTCACACAGCACTGTGTAGTTTCTGCATATTCATGCCTTTATTGCTGTCTCTTAATAGCTTTATAATTTATTTTGGTTGTTTGGGAATATAATTCAACAAGTGTTTCACAATTACCTTCTCAGGAAGCTCACAAATTGCATGCTAACACTGCCAATCACAAGATCCTAGTACAGCCTGGAGAAGTACAGCAGCCAGCTCAGGTTGCCCAGTCTCAAAATATCGTACACATTCATAGTAGTCGCTGTTCTTCCAGCCTAGTGCTCTACTGCACTATCAGCAACGAAAGAATACAGCTTTCCACTGCTTATTCTTGGGCATTTTTTCAGTACACCAGAGGACATTTCCACATGACCATGAAAATTGCTTGGTGGTTTTGAGCCAAATTTGTCTCTGTCTTTGCCTCAGTTGTTGTGGGAACCAAGTGGTGGGGTGGGGTGGGAGAATTATGGACCGTAATTGATGGGAGGATATAAACACAATAGATTAATGTTGCCACAGTTTTAGAAAGCATCAAAGGAAGCTTTCTGTTGTTCCTTTATTTTTGCTTTCAGTTCACAAAATAGCACAGGCTGAATGAAATGATTGCTGTGTCACTAACACGAATGATGCAGCATGAGCATATTCATAATCAGCATGGCAAGCTGAACATTGCTGAGCACACTAGCAGCTTCTTAATATTCAGTATATAACTGGCCAGAGTCCTATCACATGCATATGCTGGCACAGTGTAAGTCTTAGCCAGCCACTTGCCACAAGCTGAGTTGATGTTTGTGTTCCTTGTTGCACTCCAGCCGTTGGACTTGCTGTATAATAGTGATATAAGCATAAACTCTTCAACTAGTAGCAGTTAGCAACCAAGATTGACACTGTTTAACTTACACCAGCCTATGTAAATAATAAGATTCTGACCAATGAAGTCAGAACTGTGTTTTCTGGGCTGTCGTCAGAACTGAGTAATAGGGACCCAAATAATGTTTCAAGGTAAGAGATATTTAAGCGTGGTTTTCCAATTCCACTATTCCAGTGAATTTCTGTGGCCAAGTGGAGATTTGAACCCTGTCCATCACTCTATCAAACACACAATACTGGGAATCCATAGGTCACAACTGGAAAATGCCTTTTGAAAAAAACACAGTGTCGGGTTTTGGGAGTTTTCATTTCATTATTTTCTTTCCTCTTCAACAGGAAATTCAAAACAAGCAGAAGATAGGGCCCACTGATGAAACTCCCCGGAGAGGTCCAGAGTCTCTGCCGGTTGGGCACCATGATATTATTACAGACATTGCCACTTTCCAGACAACTCAAGGATTTATAGTTACTGCATCACGAGATGGGATTGTCAAAGTGTGGAAGTAACAGTTGCACTGATGTATAAATATTGTAAATAATAAATGGCAAGAAATTGAGCTGCTTTGAAGAATTCCTTCCAGAACATAAGGACAATGGTCTATGAAGCACAGGAATGTGACCAGTAAGTCTCTTAGCAACACTGATCACAAATATTAGTCGCTCTTTCAGAAACTGCCACTATATTAAAGCAAAATGATTTATGTAGCATTTTCTAAAACTACCATGCCAAAAAAAAATAGTGAAGAAAATGTACTAAACATCTAACCATGGCATTGTTCAGAACGCTTTAAAATTGTTTATAAACATGAAGAAAACAGCTGTGTTCCACATAGACAATATTTATGCAAACAGACCTTTTTTTTTTTACAGTGAATGAAAGAATGATAAAATTGCACTTTTGTTCATGCATATTCAAACTCCTGTGTACTAAATATGGAAAATAAAGAGTTTGAATCAGCATTCTGTGTCACAATGATAATAAAAGCCTACTAGCAGTATATGTTCAGTGTAAGTTAGGATATCTTCTTGGGTACACTGGGTCTACAGGACAGGAGGTGAAGTCTTTAATTATCAAAAATCACTGCCACAATGCTGTGGAACTTACATGAGCGGGATTTCAGCCAATGTTAAAGGGATGATGGTGAAAACACCTGTGGAGTGAAATTGAAAAAGTGCTTCCTATTGTGTTCCTGTAATTCCACTAGTGCAAATAACAACATGCTTATGAACATCTGGGTTTGGACTGTGTGCACAAGGGCAATCCAGTGAAGTTGCAGGTTGCACAACTGATTGTGTGCTAGAGACTACATGAATAAAGACACTACCACTGTATAAATGGAACTGTCAATTGAATGAGCAAACTTTTTTTGGTCTGCTAACATGATCCTACCTTATATTTAGATCTGTACCTGCAGAGATAATCCTGGAGCAAGGACTTTCTGTGAACCAGAGTAATAATGGGGCATAGATTGCACAGTAAGCACAGCCTTGGTAGGATTAAATGGGGATGCTTTCAGCAGTCCGAACAAAATGGAAACAGCCATGCTTATTGGGCTTTCAGAGGGCTCTCTTCATTTCTCTTCACCTCCATGTTGAAAGGCCTTTTTTGCCTTCCAGCAACACCAAAGTCATCAGATGGGTCAAGGTGTTTCTATATTTACTTGCAAAACACACACAGGTGTAATAAGAGGACATTCAAAATAAAATACTCATGGGTCTGTGGAACTATGGAAGATACATAGACTTCCGAGTGTTGACTTGTGCACATTTCCCCTTAAACTTTGTTGATTTCATGTATCAGGACGAAGGATACAGTATTGGTATATAGAGAATGAAATGGTTGTCAAATTTAGGTGTATGGCAAATGGGAATTGTACTCCTTTTACCCAACCCCTTGGGAACTATGGCTGAGAGAATGATAGGCTCCCATCCTTTTCTCAGTTGCAAGCAAAACGCTATAGAAATATTTTATACCATACTATGTATTTATTTTATGTATTTATCTTTGTATAATCGGGTCTATGACCGCATAATAAAATTTTATTTTAGTGATAGTTATACTGAGAGCCACTTCCTCAGCCCCTGTCTAGAAATAAAAGTCTAAATCCAAGGGGCAGTGGCCACTATTCCTTCCCAGGAAGACACCACCACTCAAGGCAGGAAGGATGACATTGGCAAGTGCTGAGCGGATGTGTTAATAAACACATTTTAGAAGAATGTTTAATAAAGATTTCAGTGGAAAAATGTTGATGAGCTGGAGTTAAATCCTATCCCTCTGAGCTGAATCCTCATGAGGAGTGAGATTTACATCTGTTTGCCCCCCTAGGAAAGCAGAAATATCTCTTTTCCAAGAACATTATAATCTATCATTCAGCCCAAGACAGGACCTTGGAAACGCAGCCTGTTTTGTGAGGAGCAACACAGAAAGTAAGAGAGGACTGAGTTGTAAATATATGGGCTGTTATATACTAGAGATGTACTTCTAATTTGTCATTTATTTGGAAAACAAAGCCAAGCAGGGGTTATTTCTCAATTCACAAAACAAACAAGCTTGAAGTGGCACTCAAATTAAAGCTCTCTAAAGCATGAACATTTGTTTCAGCACTAGTTGGCAAAAGCTAACTAGAAATTCACCCCCTGTACTAGGTCAAGGCTTTTGTTTTTTCTGTTTTCATGTGCAAATACTTTAAAAATGTTCCAAAATATATCAAATTAGATAAGCAACAAAGGACATAGTTAACACCATGAAAAGAATTGAGGAAGAGAATAGGGGGTCTTCTTTGTGGTCTCTGTGAATGCACACTAATGGGTTAATCTGAACCTGCGCAGAGCAGTCTTGGAACCTTCCAGAGCAAAGGCACATGGTGCTGGGACCTCCTACATGCTGCCCTTAACCCCACCCCTGGCACCGAATGCCTCAGTTCCTTTCTTGCCGCCACTGCAGCAGTTTCGTTAGGAACTTCGGCACTTTGTTCAAATCTTTCTTACCTTTTCTTATCTTAGATCTCCCTGGCTTTGTTCTTGGATCGCTCGATGTCTCTTTTCTCTGAGTTTAAAAAAAAAGAATTTAAATAGACTATTAGCTTCTATTCGCAAAGCCGCAAGTTTGTTTATGGCTGCTCTGGGCCTCTTTAAGACGTGTGAGTCCTGTACTAACAAGATTGCCCTTTCGGATGGACATTTCCGCTGCTTGATTTGTCTTGGAGAACAACACTAGCTGTCCCTGTGTGCAGTTTGTAAGGGCTTTACTAAACAGATGCTTAAGTTGAGGCTCCAGTGCCTTTGCTCGATTTTGTGGGAGAAGTCCCTATCTCCAACCCAGGGGACCCTTATGGAATACCCCAGGCTGAGCGGCCTATCCCAACCTCTGATTCTCTGCCACCATCAAAATCTTCAAAAGTTCATAAAATGGCATCTGAGCCTCGGGCATCTTCCTCAGGCTCGAGGTCAATGGCTACGGTATCGACACCAAAGCCTCCCTTGAACTCTACTTCTAAAAAGAAGAAGACGCAGAAGCCAGCTTGAGTGGTAGGCACGATATTGCCCTTGATCCTACTACCAGAGATGTCCCGGTGACACACGGTATATCTGAGCATATCATTGGGGGACGAAGATGGTCTGGCCCCGATGCCGGAGACCTTACCACTCTCAGCTCCCAGCTTCTCAACAGACTGGGTGAACACATGCAGTGCAACTGGCACAGGTTAGCCTGTGATCTCCTCTGGGCTCATCTACTGGGCATATTTCCGCCTTACCTCGGGGCTTGGTGTACATGGATGTACCTAGGAAGAGGGTGCAGAAGACGTGGCATTTAGACCTGCCAATGGAGCCAGAGCCCCTTCGATACCAGCATTCATACGAGGCTGAACATTGAGCCCGAGACATCGACAGGAAGTGGTATTATGAGCATAGGTCCTTTTTCGAGCCGGATGATTTCAACCTTGATCTGCAGACCTATTCTAGGTTCTATAGGGCTGATCCGTATTATCGGTACCAACGCCCTTATGACCACTATGCAGCCTTTTCTCCATCTCCATCTCCGCCTCGGTATTGCCAAGTAGATGACCGTTTTCCTGGTCCTGAGGAAGACATCCATGTCCTTCCTCCTCCTGGAGCCCATAAGAGCTCGAACCCCATGACAGGCGGATAGCCCAGCTGCGGTCCTACCTTGATGTGGGGGCGCTCACTACCTTGGTGCATGTGCTCGTAATCTCGAGATTAGACCACTGCAATGCGCTCTACGTGGGGCTACCTTTGAGGCAGCTGCGGAAATTACAGGTGGTGCAGAATGCGGCGGCCAGATTACTTAGTGGAGTGAAAAAATTCCAACATATTTCACCCACTCTGGCCACATTGCATTGGCTGCCCATCCGATTCCGCATCGACTGCAAAGTGTTGATGCTTACCTATAAAGCCCTAACCGGTTTAGGGCCTCGATACTTGGCGGAACGCCTACTTCCACCAAGATCTACCTGTGTCACTCGTGTGAGCCAGGAGGTGAGGCTGAGGAGCCTAACGCCGAGGGAGGCCCGGAAAGAAAAGACAAAAAATCGGGCCTTCTCAGCGGTGGCTCCTCGCTTCTGGAAAAACTTACCTCCTGAGATTCACGGGGCTCCCTCGCTGGGTACCTTTATGAAGCCATTAAAGACTTGGATGTTTTGGCAGGCCTTCCCATCACATAACTCATGACCCCCTCTTTCCTCCCTTACTGTTTTATGTTTTGTGTTTTGTGCATCATAATGTAGTGTTTCTATGATTTAGAACTGTCTATTTACATTTTTATTGTATCATTTTGATTGTTAGCCGCCTAGAGTGGTCCTCGTCTGACCAGATAGGTGGGACATAAATAAAATGAAATAAATAAATAAATAAATAAAATAAAGAGATCTTGACCTCATGCTTACTCTTCACCCACCGAGGCAAAGCATGCTTTTCGTCCGGTATTGGGCCCCGAGGGTGCTTACAAGAAGATAATAATAAGTTTTTACACCCTGTAGCTTATGTGGCCAGAAAATTGAAGGAAAGAGAGAGAAAGTATAATTGTCAGGAGGGAAATGCTTATTCAATTATGTGGGCTCTTCATGTTTTCAGAATATATGGATGTACACGAAAGTGGTTATTCAAGCAGACAAAAATGCTTTGACATTCTTAGAGAGACAGAGGTATCGAAGTCCAATATTAATGCAGTGGCATTTCAGATTGCAAAAATATGATTTTGACATTGAACATCTACCTGGAAAGAAGGCCTTGATTGCCCACTGTTTATCTAGAATGTTTAGTGCAGATGCAAGGGGAGGAATTGGCTAGAGTTGAAAAAATCTGATGTTTAATTTTCTTGATATTCTGTATTACAATGTTCCTGAGCATACATAGAGTGTTTTATCCATTATTCATTCATATCAGTATATTGGTTTGTCAAGTTATTATGATGTTAACCCTGGTTTCACTATTTTACTGTTTAAAGTCGGGAGTGTTATCTGAGCATATGCAGAGTGATGATTTGATTAGTTATACTAACATGTTTGTTCTTCTGTTTTTCAGACTAGTAGAGGTGTCTAACGCAATTTTCTCTCATGTATGGTAAATACTGTAATTATAATAGTTCTCGTGTATCAATTGTTTTGCTATTTTAGAATCATATTTGAAATGTATTACTTTATGTTCAAGTTAATATCTTTCTCTATTTTGTTAATGCTTAATTATGGCATCTCATCTTATTCAGTTATCAAAATTAGAACTCAAATGGTTCAGGAATTTTGTTAATCTTCCAGGGGCTTGTGATGAGATGGGTTTTTGAGTTAAAATCTTGTAAGGAATATGGGGTTTGTAATTAAGAAATGAGCAAGAGAGGTTCCATCTTGTTTCTTTGTATAAAGTATCTATGCTATGCTAACAGGTTGTTTTCTAGGTGAGCAGAGAGAATGTTATTCTGATAGCCTGAGAAAAGGACTCGGTGTGATTGGATGGGAATTGTTGTGACTTTTTGCGAAACCACAGTAAACCCAAATAACATCTGGTGTGTATGGGAAAGAAGTCATGTGGTGCAACAGGACTGTTTGCCTAGTAACGAACTCTGATTGGATGACATCGTGGGAAGGTGCGATAAGCCCTTGCCAGTTACTCTTGAAAAAGGAACTTTTTGCCTATGGACATTGTCTTTCAAGACCGACTCTCCATTCATTCGTGACACACGGGACTAACCTTTACATGGACTGATCTTTGTACTATACTGGATTACCCTTGGACTTATGGGCTTTTTCCTAAGGACTATGGATTATTTCTCTATGAACTATTATTTCTGAAATACTTCATATGGACTATGCTCTTGTAATTTTGTAAGGACAATGGTACATTTACTGGATTTTTCTTTCCTAAGGATAATGGGACTTTTACTGAATTTTTCTTTTTAGTACAGGATTTTTGTTCTACAGAATCACTGAGGACTATAGCCTTTTCATAACCTACTTGGATTATTTTGTTTTTACTAATGAAATACTGGACTGGAACTGTTTTTATTCTTTTTAATGGCTTTTTGTATTTTTCTAAGGTTTTTGGAACACTTTTCTATTTTTCATGTTTTCTTTGCCTCACTACAGTGTTGTAAATAACTAACACAATGCTTATTTACTTGCTTTGGCTTAGTTTGGTTTTGATACCTAGTAACATGCTTATTCTTTAATAAATTAAAGATTATAAAAATCAATTGGTTTTCTGAACAGTACACTTGTCTTAGGGTCATCTGAGAGTGCTGCCTCAGCCTAGCATACTTAAGGAGTCCAGCCAGTGGTGCAAGTTAAGTCTAAGGACTACAAAGCCCACTTGATCTTTTCACAGTAATATCTGAGAGTACAAGGGTGTTCTTATGTGGGCAGACCTGTAAGATGGAGTGTTGTAGCATGGCTAGCTGAGCTTGGACTCACTCAGCCCATTTTAGCGTGTGCAAACTCCTGATTGCTCTCTGTCCAGGCTTACGCGGATGTTTTCGAACTCCGTGTTTGCTCGCACTATCTGCCTAGAAGGAGCGACGAGGAGCAGGGTTCCCATTTCAATACCAGACTTAATGTTCCGGGACCGTCTCATGAGGACTACTCTCCTTCCCTGGATCTTCACCCCTGTAAATTCAGACTCGGTACTGTCTGATGTGGCTGAAGACTCTTCTCCTAATGTTCCTACACCAGGTTCGGATGTGGCGGAAAATCATTCCCCCCTCTCCATTGGAGGATTACACCTCCTACTCCCAACTTATCCTTCGGATTGCAAAGGTGTTGGACTTAGCCGTGGAGCAGCCAACTCCCCGGAGGGTCGATGAGGTGTATGAGGACATCACCCAAGACCTTAGTCCTCCTTTATGTCTTAGTTTCATTCCCTCTCTTGCGGATCTGATGAGAGAATTCTGGACCAAGCCCTCCTCTTACCAAATTCCAAGAAGGGTAGAGAACCTTTACAAAATGTACGGAGAGAATACTGACTTTCTCATGAATTCTGAGTTCATTTGTTGTGGATTCAACACAGAATAGGGCTCGAAATCAGTCACCTTCCACTCCTAATAACAAGAAAGGTAGGAAGCTGGATCTGATTGGCCAGCATGTATACTCTCGCCTCATTCATTCTTAGGGTGGCTAATTACTCAGCTGCTATGGGGCCTATCACCACCACCTGTGGAACTCAGCTTTACTTATTTTGCAGGCTGCCACAGAGGATGTTCAGGCCCATGGCCTCACTTACCATCAAGAGGCCATGGGCTTAGCCCGCCAGGAGCGTATTGTGGCCAAACACATCTTTGACCCTGTGTCTAAGCAATTGGTCACTGCTATAACTCTGCATCACCGTGCCTGGCTTCATTCAGCTGGCATCTTGGAAGATGCAAGGTCTCAAATTGAGGACCTCCCATTTGATGGTGTCGGCCTCTTTGACGAAAAGACTGATGAGATTCTTCAATCTTACTCTTCTCAGCAGTATCACCCCAGGTGTTTGTGGCGTTGTCAGTATTCTTCCAGATCCTTTCTTGACCATCAAAGGCCTCTGAGTTCTGGCCCTTCATCTGCCTCTTTTAGGCAACCTAACAGACAACGTCCTTGCCAGCAGGTCTGTTGCTTGGGTTGGAAGGCCAGGCAGAATATTTGACATCTCTCAGCTACCAGCTGTCATAGACCCCTCCATCTGTTGTTCACCGTTTCTGCTGTCTTGGCGCATCATCACTTCGGACTCGTGGGTCCTTTCCATCATAGCTGTAGGCTATGCAATCAAGTTCAACACTCCCCCTGTCATGGGGTTCCTCAAAACTACAGCTCCCTCTCCTACTTTGGAAAAAGAAATTCGATCTTTGCTTCAGAAGGACACTATTGTTCGCTTCAATCATCCAGACGTTGCATGCTGGTTTTACTCCCATTATTTCACTATTCCAAAGAAAGATGAGAGTCTTCATCTCATCCTCAATCTCTGCCATTTGAACTCATACATCACTCCCCAGCGTTTTCACATGGTCTCTTTAGATGCCACCATTCAGATGCTTTGGCAAGGTGACTGATCATAGATCTATTTTCATATCATCATCCATTCCGACCACCACTGGTTTCTCAGATTTTCAGTGAAAGGAGTGATCTACGGTTGGGTTATCCAGTGCCCCCATGGGTGTTCACCAACTGCCTAGCCCCTGTGGCAGTGTATCTTCGTCTCCAGGGTGTCACAGTGTTCATGTACCTGGATGACTGGCTGTTGGTAGTGCCATCTTTTGTCCAGGTTGAGTGAGGTACCATGTTGGCTCTGTCTCTTTTGGCTGCCCTGGGCCTCCAGGTCATCATGGAGAAGTCCACTCTGACACCCACTCAGTGAGTCACTTACATTGGAGGAATATTAGATGCTTCTATGGGATGGTCTTCCCTACCCCCAGACAAGATTTTGAAGACTTGGCTCATGCTGGCTCCCTTCTGCCAGGACGCCTTGGTGTCTGCCCTCCACGTCCAATGTATTTTGGGCCTTATGGTGTCAACAATAGCCAATGTTCAGCATGCCCGCTTGAAAATGAGGTTGCTCTCCCTCGGGAGATCAGAATGGCCCCTTCCCTTTTATCTTTCCGAAAAAATCTCAAGACCCATCTCTTCAGGCAGGCTTTAAAAAATTATAACTGAATCCCTGAATCCCATTTTAGCAGATAATGTTAATCTTTTCATGTTTCCAGTTTGTCTGTAAAATCTTTATCGTTTCTTGTGTATGTTTTTTTTTTAAATTGGAAGCCACTCACAGTGGTCGACTAGACCAGATGGGTGGGATATAAATTAAATTAAATTAAAATAAATAAATAAATAAATAAATAAATAAATAAATAAATAAATAAATAAATAAATAAATAAATAAATAAATAAATAAATCTCTTAATTTTATTTTAAATCCTATATGTTTGTCTTTTAATATTAAACTTAATGTGTTTTAATTGTGTGGATTTTAATGCTGTGAGCTGCCTTGGGTCCCTTTTTGGGAGAAATGCGGCATACAAATAAAACTAACAACAACAACAAAACAACTTATTTAGAACATATTGATTAAGAGTTTCAGTGATAAATTCTCAACTGAGATGGGTGCAAACCACAGGCACCCTGTCAGAGGCAGTGGGGTGGCTTCCCAGCCTTGCCTCTGAGTGGGCACCCGCCAGAGGAGGCAGGCTTGGGAGCCAGGAGGGGGGCATGGAACAGCTGTATGGCCAGAGGGTTGAACTGGCACCAGTCAGCGAACTGGCAGTTTCTGTCCATCTCTACTCTCAGTGAAAATATCGTTTCCAGTTGCAGTGCACTAAGCATCACTAAGCTTTTCTATAAGAATTAAAAAAAAAAATCAGGAGAGTAAAAGCCATGACGCCAATGCTGTCCAAACTGAACAGGGACACAAAGTATACTGACAGCACCATCCACAACAACCAAACCTATTTAAATTAAATTAATTTAGAAGTGAGGTATTTTAAAAAGCCATAGACAAGCAGTTAAAAACCCTTGGTTTGTAGCTCAAATAAATAGATTCCATGCATGTGTTATGCACCTGAGAATTTATAAATTCATTTAAATTGTGCTTAAATTGATTTAACAGTAGCTCTTAATGCCAGTGGGAACACTTTATCACTGGAAGGCAACAGCTCAGTAGTACATTGTTATTGTGATGTGCTGTCAGATTGCCCTGACTTATGGTGATCCCGTGAAGAAGCGATTTCCAAGATGGCCTGTGCTCAACTGTCATGCTCAGCTCTTGCAAACTACATTAGGAAGATCAATAAGCAAGGCTCTCCTACATTGGTTGTTCAAAGTATCTGGCATTCAGAGGCATGCTGCACACCACCTCTATAAACACAGAAGCTTCATTGAGGGAGAATCTCTCTAATACTTGCAGCTAACCTGGCATCTGGCCTGCAGTGAATGTAATTTTTAATTTCTGGTGCTTATCCTGTTGAATATATACAGGAAACCACAGCTGGGTGGAGCTGTGGAATAGCACTTTGCTATAACAGTTCAATTTGTTCACTGAACAACAGCTGTAAGAAACAATCCAGCCTACATGGCACATTTTCGACACGTTACATACACTGTCCCATTTCCAACTGGATTGGTTTTAATTCAGCTGGGAAGAAAGTGCCAAGAGCAGTTTTGCTTTTTATGGTGTTTTTCATAATATGTCAATGTATAATAAAAGAATTGGCCACTTGAGGGAAGCAGTGAGCGTTTTCCAATGCCCGTACAGGTAATGCATGTTTAAGGAGTAATGCTCATTTCTGAATCAGCAATAAATGCTAGTTTTAACACTGTATTTGTTTAATTATTTTTAAATATTGTAATAATTTATTGTGTTAGCATCTCGTAATACTGACTTTTTAAAATACTGTAAGCTACCTTTGATCCTTTCTTTTTAGAAGATGGCAGATAAAGATTTTTAAATCAATCAATCAAACGAATAAGGTCATGTTTCTATATGGATGATGTAATGGTAACAATCTGGATCCCCTCCCGGTGCAGTAACAGAACAAGTTTCCTTTGAAGTGCAGCATTTCAAGCTCTGCTTATTATGTTGATGCCATTTCCTTTACATCACCTATGCCAAGATTTGCTTTTTAATGAATTAATTTCTGTAGGTGGCAAGAGGTGGCAAGAAGAGGTGGCAAGAATACACAGAGGAATTATATCAGAAAGATTTGGATATCCCGGACAACCCAGACAATGTAGTTGCTGACCTTGAGCCAGACATCCTGGAGAGCGAAGTCAAGTGGGCCTTAGAAAGCCTGGCTAACAACAAGGCCAGTGGAGGTGATGGCATTCCAGTTGAACTATTTAAAATCTTGAAAGATGATGCTGTTAAGGTGCTACATTCAATATGCCAGCAAGTTTGGAAAACTCAACAGTGGCCAGAGGATTGGAAAAGATCAGTCTACATCCCAATCCCAAAGAAAGGCAGTGCCAAAGAATGCTCCAACTACCGTACAATTGCACTCATTTCACACGCTAGCAAGGTTATGCTCAAAATCCTACAAGGTAGGCTTCAGCAGTATGTGGACCGAGAACTCCCAGAAGTACAAGCTGGATTCCGAAGAGGCAGAGGAACTCGAGACCAAATTGCTAACTTGCGCTGGATTATGGAGAAAGCCAGAGAGTTCCAGAAAAATATCTACTTCTGCTTCATTGACTATGCGAAAGCCTTTGACTGTGTGGACCACAGCAAACTATGGCAAGTTCTTAAAGAAATGGGAGTGCCTGACCACTTTATCTGTCTCCTGAGAAACCTATATGTGGGACAGGAAGCAACAGTTAGAACTGGTCATGGAACAACTGAGTGGTTCAAAATTGGGAAAGGAGTACGGCAAGGCTGTATATTGTCCCCCAGCTTATTTAACTTATATGCAGAATACATCATGCGGAAGGCTGGACTGGAAGAAACCCAAGCCGGAATTAAGATTGCCGGAAGAAATATCAACAACCTCCGATATGCAGATGATACCACTCTGATGGCAGAAAGTGAGGAGGAATTAAAGAACCTTGTAATGAGAGTGAAAGAGGAGAGTGCAAAAAACGGTCTGAAACTCAACATCAAAAAAACTAAGATCATGGCCACTGGTCCCATCACCTCCTGGGAAATAGAAGGGGAAGATATGGAGGCAGTGTCAAATTTTATCTTCCTGGGCTCCATGATCACTGCAGATGGAGACAGCAGCCCTGAAATTAAAAGGCACCTTCTTCTTGGGAGGAAAGCGATGACAAATCTTGACAGCATCTTGAAAAGCAGAGACATCACCTTGCCAACAAAAGTCCGAATAATCAAAGCTATGGTTTTTCCTGTCATGATGTATGGAAGTGAGAGCTGGACCATAAAGAAAGCAGACCGCCGAAGAATTGATGCCTTTGAATTGTGGTGCTGGAGGAGGCTCTTGAGAATCCCCTGGACTGCAAGGAGAACAAACCTATCAGTTCTAAAGGAAATCAACCCTGAATGCTCACTTGAAGGACAGATCCTGAAGCTGAGGCTCCAGTACTTTGGCCATCTAATGAGAAGAAAAGACTCCTTGGAAAAAACCTTGATGTTAGGAAGGTGTGATGGCAAGAGGAGAAGGGGACGACCGAGGATGGGATGGCTGGACAGTGTCTGCGAAGCAACCAACATGAACCTGACACAACTCCGGGAGGCAGTAGAAGACAGGAGGGCCTGGCATGCTCTGGTCCATGGGGTCACGAAGAGTCGGACACGACTAAACGACTAAACACACACAGTGTTTTTCCATTGGCTCACTCTGTTAACAGTGTTCCTCTCATTGTTTCAGGGGCTGTGTGGTGATGTGACTGTGTATGTTTTTATACTCTGCACAATTCTTTCATTTGCAAATTGCCTGCACCTTTTTTAAAGACAGGTACAATTTTTTAATGTATTACGTGATCATCCACTTGCTTGTGAATAGCCTGGTGTGATCTACATGCAGCCTCAGAATGGAGAGCTGTCTACCATAAGAAACAGGTTTGCTGCTTTGAGGCCTTTGTGATCATCACCTTCCATGATGGGGCATGAATCATGGTTGTTGCAGCAGTGAGCTTTTCAGCTGGATATACTACAGGCAGAAACCAGACACTGCTAGGTTTGTCTATAATACATCATTATTTGGTAAATGCATGGCTCTTGGGTTTGAAATAGCTACTGTTTTGGATTAGCTTTCCCAGAACACCACTGCTCATTCTGGCTGGGGTCTTACGGGAGTTCTGTTTGCACAAACTAAATTTTCAAAGGTCTGGTCTGGCCCTATTATCCAATTTCTTTCCTTTCCAGTTGTATTGCAACTGCAAAACTTACTACAGAGATTTTCTTTAAATAGACACTATCTACACTTCAGTCAATGAATATTGTGCTGGATTACTGGATTCAATGTGTTCTTCTAATGATTAGTTTTCTGGAGTGTCAATTGTCCGTGGTTTTTCTCTACTTGGCTGTCCGACAGTTTCTCATAGCTTGCAGTCATGCTTCCACTAACCATTATTGTGTCTTCTTTGTTTTGCCTCATTCCTTGCAAATTAATCACAGATTTGTAACATGTTCACTTTGCATAGATGTGTATTGTTTAATTTTGGTCACAAATTGTGGAACTCTATTAGCAAATCTAAATATTTGAATAACAGGGACAGTTTCATCATTATTATATTTTCAAACATCATTGGTGAATGTGTTTTAGGGTATATAGACCTGTTATGATATAACAGCATTACAGAAATGTATACTATGATATACTCTCCTGCTTGCAACATATTTGTTTTACATATTGTCCTGTTTAACCACAGTTAAACAAGATAATTTGTGGTCATCTTTGAACATAATTAGCTTTGCCGGTCTTATCTGGGATTCTTGTATGCCTAATTTGAAATTTCTTGGCAGACCTTCATTTTAACTAATCTCAACCAGGTTAGTGCCGAGAGTTTGTATCATGGGACATAACAAGGCTGGCTTATTAAACTGACTCAGATGGCAGTAGCTGGAGTGTCAATTGTACGTGTCAAAGTCATGTCCGCTGACTGTTTCTTCCAAGTCTCCTGGACATTCTCCTCTACTGGAAAACGAAGATTAGTAGATAAGTGGCCTAGTCTGTCCTAAACTGCTTTGTGAGCTCCTGGATGGAGGAAGACACAGTCCCATTGCCAGTGTTTAAGGGAGATTGAACTGTTAATTTTACTTCTCTGTATTGAATGGGTAGGTATGCCTTGTCCTTTGTCCAAAGCAGCAGAATGGCAAGGGGCCGCCTTGAACATGCCCCAGCTTGTGACCAGCAAATCTATCATGGCAGTATCAGGTGAGCTTTCTAGCAAGGATGAGCCAGAGCCTCCTCAACTCGAGTGAGGAACTGCCAAGACCTGCATACCCTGAACCCTTGGAAATCCAGGAGGCTGAACCCTGAGATGGCAGTGCGTCTGTGCCCAATTCTGAACCTTCAGGAGGACAGGGGCCTGGACCCCAGATGGACACAGTTGTGGGGGAGGATGTCAGAGAGGAAGGAAGCTGTCCAGGAAAGTGCTGTGGGATGAAGGCATGAGTCCAGGGAGCATCTCCCAGATACTCAGCTGCACGAGACCTTTTTGGGAGAAAAGCCTTCCTCAAAGGTTGGAGGTTTTCTCAAGGGAATATTCTTCCTCCAAGGAGATCAATGGGCCAAATCCTGCAGCACAGCTCCCCTGCCAACTTGCTAAATCCCTGCAGCTGAGCTTAGATTGGAGTTCTGGCAGCTGTGCTTAGACAGGAACCCAACTGCATAAATGAGATTGCAGAGCTTTCAGCAATGATCAAATATCTTTGCTGGTTCCTGACCTTGACGTTTGTGTATTCTGAACCTTGCTGCTGACTTGTTTGCCATCTCTGACTTGTCTACTGGCCTGACTGTTTCTTGGAGTTTCTCTGCATGTTTCTCTCTACTGACCCAACTTGGCATTTTGATTGTTCTGGACACATCTGGTGTCCCATACCTGGTTTGCCTGATTCTATTGTATTGGTTCATATGCCACAGGCCCTGTGCCTCCCTTTTTTTGCTGTTGTGGTCTTTAGTCCATGAGAAATAAGATACATTAATTGTGAAGGTCCAACAAGACTCATTGTTATTTCTTGGTACAGGTGTCTCCACTTGATTTTGAAATAATAAAAAAAGATAAGATAAAAAGTGTTCAGACCATCCTGTATGATTTACTGATCTTTTGACACCAGAATGGATAAAGAAGTATACATTCAAGTAATTTTTTTAAATTGACAGTTGTATATGATCCAGCCACATTGGGCATTATGTTCACCACATGTATGCTTGTATCATAAACATGCAGTGGCTGCAATCTTAGACCCTCTCACCTGTAAGTAAACCCCACCAAACTCAAATGAATTCTTTCTGAGTAGACAGATGTATGATTGTACTGTAAGACTGGAGTCATATGCCCACTTATCAAAGAATAAGAATACTGAAAATAGTAAGACTGAATCCTGAGTAAATGTGCTTGGGGTTCTATTATGTGGCTCAGATGTAAGAATATGATGCAATTATCCCTTATAATTTTCCAGAAGCACTGAGATGTAGTCACCAGTGACTACTTGCTGTGTTTCATGCAGCTCTTCTCAAAACAATTTTATATAAAAGCAAAAAAGAAAAGAAAAAGGATTACCCAGAGATAACCTATCTGGGTTAGGATGTAAACATTTCTCAATGGAACACATGATTTTGATGTGCTCATTTAGCACATCTGACACTGGCAAAGACAGCCTGCATATATCTGAATCCCTCCTACCCCTGGCTCCTGTATACTGAAACTTAGCCTGAATAATTATTGCAGCCAGCAAATGGGGTACAATCTAAATGGGAAAATAGAAGGGATCATTGTTCAGCATACAGCATTATTCAGCATTACAGAAATGTATACTATGACATACTCTCCTATTTTAGCACCAGCTTGCAGAATCAGCATTACAAGAAAGCAGCTTTCCGCTGTTAGTGCTAGCGTCCCAGGACTTTCTTAGGTCATCAACAGAAAGCACAGCCATTAAAAAAAAAAGATCAAGTAGGAGGCAAAAAAGAACCTTTTAGCATTATTGAATTGATCCATGCTTGCTCACAAAATAAAACTATGAGCATATTCTGCATACCAAGTCAACAGCATAGGATATGTAGTAAGTTCCCTATTGCAAAACATAGCACCTCCAAAGTGGGTTAGTTGGGAGAAAACTGCAAATTCCCTTGAAACTAGAACACCGTTCTTACAGTTTTTAGGCATCTACAATTCATGATTTTCATGTTTTTATTCCACTCCCCCAGAATATTCAAAATGAGGAAGAGGTGTATCACATGATTTGAATCTTGTAATCTATACATTCCTGAAATGGTCTTGTCATAACTATCAGTTTGTACACTTCAAATAGTTTCCTGAAAAATGTTGTGCTATTTTGATTTTCTGTTTTCTGTTTTCTAAGCAAATGAAACAGAAGTATCAACAACAAGGAGAACAGAAGTCTTCTTGGCAAGATTCTGCAGAGGTTATTTCTTCATTCAAATGGTCAGTCTGAGCATATAGTTAATTTCTGAGTACCTGAAAATTAAAGAAAAGAATACATTTTAAAACAAAGTTAGTGTTAATCTCACTCAGAGCTTTCTTGATTTGCACAAGCAGAATAGCTTGTATCATCAGATGACTGATTAAGAAGAAGCTAGGGGCTAAAGATCAGATCGGGTCATGTCTGTGCAGCATTGTACGAGGGTCAAGCGTGCAAATTTTTCTTCTCTAATAGTAATCAGATCCAAGGATTTCTGTTTAAACCAGATGATGCACTGATATGGAATGGAATGGACATACCCCAGGAAGGACAACAAAACCCCTATGGCACCTTCAAGACAAACCAGATGGAGTTTTGGGGGGCTTTCATGCACTGTAGCATTTTCAGATGTGTGAAGTGGCACACAAACATTTTCTCGATCTAGAGTAGTTATCTATCTAGTTCCCAACTTTTGGTCCCCAGATGTTCTTGGACTTTATTACTCGTTAAACATTAAATAATAAAATAATTGTGTGTCATCAAGTCAATTCTGATTTGTAGTGACCCATTTCTAGCGTTTTCTAGGTAGAGAGTACTCAGAAGTAGGTTATCATTCCCTTCTTCTGGGGGGGCGGGCGCCCTGGGGCTGTGCAGCTAGTCCAAGGCCACACAGCCTGGTTCTATTCCTGGCAGAAACAGTGGAGAATTGAACTCTCAACTTTTGGCTTCTCAGTCAGAGACCTAACTCAGGTAGCTAATCTGGGCTTAGCATGTTACACTCTCCACAAATGGAAGTGGAGGTTGATGGAGGGAAGTAAGCAGCAGTAGTGTTCCATGTGAGTAGCAGTGAGCAAGCATGTAAGAGAAGGGGAGAAAGTGGCAAGAAACAGAACTATTCCCTCAGGAAAGGTAATCCAGAGGGTTCATGCGCTAGCCTCTTGTAACAACACCAACAAAGAATCTTTGACACATTAAGACTAACATGTTTTATTTGACATAAGCTTTTGTGAGCTGAAGTCCAATGTGAGATGAGATCAGCAATAGCTTAAGTCAAATAAAGGTCCAATGAGACACCCAAATTGGAGCAAACTGGCTTGGGCTAAGCAGGATTGCTTAAGGTTTAAAAATGTAATATGCCATTTGGTGTGATTCTTGCATGCACATGCAAAATTGGGTGGTTTGGGGTCAGGAAACCACACTGCACTTCAAGCAACCCTAATTGGGCCACCACCCTAAAAGGAAAAGAGAGAGAAAGATAAAGTAACAAAACAAAAAAGATTCCCCTCCTAGTCCCCTTCTGGGAGGAAGCTTTCAATTTTAATGTTTCCATCTGAAAAGGCACAGTGCATCAGTATTGCCCTACAAGGCTTAACCCCCCCCCCAATAGCCCACAGAATAGTGGAGGAAGTTTTCAATTTCCCAATATTCTTAAGGGATTTAAGCCATCTACATTGGTTCAGTTTCAGTAATTGCATATGCTGGAACCAAATCAGAGTAATCCTACTCCCCACATAAAAAAGTAGTCCCTGATAGGGAGGCAAAAAGATGCAGGTAGGTATGCATCAGAGATGGGCTGGTCCATGGTAACACTTACGTTGTGTGCTCACCAGCAAAAGAGTGAACCAAACAGCAAGAGACAAATCCCCATCTGGTGGCACTCTAAAACTAGCTAGTATCCAGTGTCCTACAAGATTCTTTAGTTTTCACTCTATTTGATTTTTTAAAAATGTATCTTTGTATGATAACCAGTTATGAAATTTTACTTACAGTGGTCTGCTGGTATGCAGTGCTGATGACATTTTCAGAATCACTTGGTAGGTATTCCTGAGAAAACAATCTCTTCATCTTCATCCAAAACGCCACCTGGCACAATCCTGTCAATTGGAAAGGCAGATGTAATAAGATAGCAAAAATATAGCCTGGTATCAATGTGTTGACAATAATTCTAATGCAGTACCGAGGTTGATTGAGACGGCAGATAACATTAACAACTACAGGCCCACTGTCAATGTGCTCTTTTAAGCAAGCTAGCAGAGAGGGTGGTGGCTGACCAGCTGCAGCCACTCATGGAGGAAACTGATGCCCTCGATCCATTCCATGTTCAGGCCTTGCTGGTCCTCCTCAACCTCTCAGTGGCCTTTGATACTGTTGACCACTGTATCTTCCTGGGGAGGCTCTCTGGGTCCCCTTTGGGTTGGGGATCAATGGCCAGCCATTGGCATGGCACCGATCCTTCCTAGAGAACTGTCCCCCAATGCTGTTTAATATCTATCTGAGCTTTGTGTTATCAATATGCAGATGACAACCAGCTCTATGTCTCCTTCCATTCCTTTGCAGAAGATGCCATTCTGTCCCTTGAACGCTGCCTGGATGCCTTGCTGGGATAATAGACTGAGGCTGAACCCGGACAAGACGGAAGTCCTGCGGATGGGTTCCCATAGTGTCTGTGGATTGGGGGCCTCCCTCTCTTTTGTGGGGGTTACTCTGCTAAGGATGAAGTTTGCAACCTGGGCATTCTTCTCGACTTAGCATGATTAATGGAATCCCAGGTGGAGTCTGTGGTCTGTTCCACTTTTTTTTTTTACTTAGGCAGATTGACCAGCTGCATTTCTACCTTGACACTGAGACCCTCACCATGCTGGCCTATGCATTGGTAGTCTCGAGATTAGACTACTGTAATACTCTCAATGTGGGGTTGCCTATGAAGCTGCTACAGAAACTTCAACAGGTCCAGAATATGGCGGCCAGAATATTGGGTGAAGTGAAGAAATTCCATCATATCTCTCCCACTCTGGCCACCTTGTAGTCGTTACCTGTTGGTCTCTGTGCCAGCTTCAACGTGATGATGGTGACTTACAAAGCCCTAAATGGTTTGGGAAATTGATACCTGACAGAATGCCTCCTTCGAATGAGATCTGCCCATCCTACACGATCGTCTCAGGTCGTGTAGTTGAGAACACCCCGAGCAAGCCCCGGAAAGAGAAGATTAAAAGCCAGGCCTTCTTGGTGGTTGCTCCTCGTCTTTGGAACAATCTCCCACCAAATACCCACCTGGCTCCTTCACTCAGAAGCAATAACATTGTTAACACAATGGTTGTTTCAGCACTTTATACTACCCATTCTGTCACCTTGACGTTTGATTATCTTAATTATTTCTAGTTGTTTAGTTTTGTTGCTTGTTTGTGTTTATTTGATGTTTAATTTTGATTTTTTATGGTTATTACATTTATTGTTTTTTATATTATGGTTTATTTGTTTAGTTGTGAAACCACCCAAAGTGGCCCTGGCAACAAGAAAGCAAGAAAGCAAGAAAGACCCACCAACCCATACCTACTGAGGTCCTAAAGTAATTCTGTCAGTTCATTTATGCAATAAAATATTTGACAGGTGGAGGTTGGATTTCATATGTGAGAAAGAGACAACTTGTTTCCAGAATCGTGCTATCATTCTGATTTAATGGAGGAGACATGATGGAAGCCAGCAGAGAGGGAGAAGAAACTGTGATCTAATCAGATGGGAATCTAGCTGTATCAGCTGCATCTTTTATGTACACTCTAATTACACATGATTGAATTCATTTATGCACAAGGGGCCGCAACTGAGTGAACCCCAGATATCAGTTCAGATATCGTGACCTAGGCTGAAGGCCAATATAATGTGTAACAGTTCTCATACAGAAGCAGCACCTGTAGAAGCTACACAACTACAGTTTTGTCTTCAGAAGTTTGATTCTCTGCAACAGATTCCACAAGGATGATGGTATGGAAGCCAACTCACAGTGAACTTTCTTTCTGTAGATCAACCCATATAGGCTTCTGGACACGGATGTTCGTACACATTCTATTGAGCTGGGCATGTGGATAGCTGTTGATTTCATCTGTCAGGAGAAAGGATACCATTATGATAAGTAGAACCAACATAATGAGCAAGTGAACTGCCCTGCTTTGACCCAAACACCTAACAGCCATGGTTGGGAATCAAGCCATGGTTGGTTTCTCTAGCCCAGTGCTATCTACGCCAAATAACACTGGTTCCTCAAACACACACTTTTCCCAGTCTTTGCTACCTAAGATTTTTTAAATGAAGATACCAGAGAATAAAATATGGAACTTTCTACACGGAAAAGTGTGCACTGTACCACTAACTACATCTAACTAGGTTTATATGCCACATTATTAAATGTACAGTAGCTGTAAATTAAATGAGATGAATTAATTTATGACAATTCACAACTACTTTTTCCTGGGCCTTGTAAGGTACTCATACAGCTAGGATGTCTGTTTATGTAATACTGTGAACTGGCTAGGACATGCTTATGGACCTGTAATGTGTTCTGATCACAAGTTTACAAAAGTCTGGCAATCGTAATGTTGAGGTATGCTGGATTTACGTTATCCTACCTATAATCTGACCATGTGCTTGTCTTTACTATCTCCCAGGGTCAACGACATCCAAATGCAAAAGGGATCCACCCAGAGGGTTTTAAACTGTACTCATGTTGATCCCAAAATAGACTCATTCATGACAATGTTTCATAAGAAGCATGACTCCTATCCCACTGAGACTAGCAGAAGTATTGTTAGCAAACTTTGTAAGTTGAATAAGCCTTTGGCTTTATTTGGCCTAGATATCAAAGTTGAACAAAATCTTCTTGTTGGAAGAACTGCCGATGAAGTGAAACATTTGCTTGAGCTCAGAGCCCTGAAAGCCAATTATACTTCAACAGAGCACAATCCTTTGCCAAACATTCTACTATTTTCTTTTTCTTTCTATGCGCAATTTATTTTTCATGGGCTAGCTGCTGCCTCACTAAGGCAATGAAATAAAGGCTGAGGTGAATTTTCTTCTCATAGTAAAGAAAGAACTCATCATCCTGAAAACGAAAACATCCTGTCATTTCTGTGTCATATATCAGAAGGAAACATGAGCAGCAATGCGCTTCGAGGCTTGGCCAGACACAGCATTGCTCTGGTAAAAGTAGCCTGGCTGTTTCATTCCTACCTCCACCCCCAACCAGAGAACAAAAGGCTTAATACATGTCTTTTCCCAGCATGGCATTTCCAGGTTTTTGTGTTTTGGTTTTCTAGGATGTGCCTGCATTTTCTTTTTGTTCTGGGATTTTCCTGGTGGTTGAAGTTTAGCAGTATGCCACTTCCTACCAAGAATTCCATTCCATGTAAAGGTCTCCAGGTCACAAACCTTTAATTAGCCTTTGATTAGTTTTTAAAATAGTGAGGAGATGACATCCAAAAGCAAAGCTGCAGCAGAGAAGTCAATTTATAAGGACTGAAAAGGATTTCTTTTCCTACAGAAGCAACTTTGAAAGACACTGTATTTGCAACACAATGCAGCACAGTGCGGACATTAACAATGGCACACTGCAGTCTCCTTCAGGAATAGCTATGGTTACCTGTGATCATTTGGTGCAGAACTTTTGCCTATCTGTTCACATCCTCTGTATACTTTCTGAATACTACATTCTATAGTGCAAGTACTTACTTTTAAGGAACAGTATCAATGGCTTTAGAAAGTTCTCTGCATATCTGAACTCAGCCTTGTGGATCCTGCCGAGCTGGATCAAGTGATGTTCCAGAGGGATGCTTGCCAGTTCCCTTAGTTCGAAATCATCATACTCCTTGCCTATGGAGAGCACAAAGAGAGCATAGCCTTGACACTTGGCTCTCAGTGATGCATCGCTGAGCATTTCCTTATCCCACTGACTTGTCACTCCAGTAGATATTATAAAAATAGCCTTATATTTCCTCTGGTTCGGTGCTTTTGAAAAGATATTGTCAATGGTCCACTGTAGGGCATGGCCAACAGCAGCTTCCCCATTCAGCTGCTGAACAGATTCTTGGATATGTCTCTTCATTCGTCCTTTAGTGGCATATTTCACAAAGTCAAACTCAATCTTGACAGGACTCCCCTTTCTTTTCGGTATGAATTCTCTCGGAGCATGACTCACAACAGCCACTCTGTCACCTCTCAAAGAGTCCTCTGGATTGTCAGAAACATCAAAGTTGTCAAGGGCTGTGCTTAGGAAGTCTTTGAGTTTGTCAAATTCCACCCGGCTTATTTTCCGTGAGCTTTCCAAAATGAAAGCAGCATCCATGTAAGCCCGAGGCTGGGAGATTTCCTGACGGAAGCAAGATTCATCTGGTTTGCACTTGTCTGCAAATGGACATACAATCATTTTAATATATGGGGGGCGGGAGAGAGAGTTTGTGATAGGAAGTCTGATTCTCATATGCTCTTACCATAGCAAAGTACACAGGACTTCAGTCTTTGTAAGAGTAGACTATAATCACCATCCTGATTAATATTAATAACCTGAAACAATCCTGTGGTATCCATCTAAAAGAAGAAAACATTTTATTGAAACTCAAGAGAAAAAGTAAAATTATATGCCAGCTGTTAAGATTGTTGGAACAGAGTGCCAAAATATGTACTAAATGATCTGGATCAGTGTGATGTGTGTGTGAGAGAGAGACAATAGATGGGGATAATCAATTATGCAGGGCCAAAAAATTTCTTCCCCCACTCAACTTTTTTTAGATCTACATACAGATTGCAATGTATAAGCTTTCTTTATCTTTTTCTGAGCTTACTTCCTGCTTCTTAGAGCAAGGGTGGCAGAGTGTGGCCTCCACATTCCCAAATGCAGCCCCCAGCAGAACCTACTTAAAAAAAACAAACCCACCCTGCCCCCCAAAAACCTTGTGCCCTCTAGGCTAGGTGTGGCAAACAATTGGCATGCCAGATATTTTGGACTATAGCTCCCAGAATCCCCAGCCCATATCACCAACAATAAAGGACCGTTAGCATCATAGGCCAAAACATCTGGAGTGCCAAGTGTTTGCCACCCCTACTCTAGGCAATTTGGAAAGCAATTGTGCCATCTTTGGGGCCCTCCAAACATAGCTACCTACCACCCCCTCTCTTCAGTTTTTGTATTTTTACAAGATTGTCACTGAGGGTCTGAAGAGGGCTTTCTCAATTTAACAAATCCTTTCAAAAGGAAAACTATTGTGGAGTTGTGGGGGCATTGCAGCAGGTATGGCCCTCCAAAGTCCAGGAGTAGACATGTGCCTCCCTTAGACCTCTGGAGACTGCTTGTCCACATTCTAGAGCAGTGGTTCCCAACTTTGGGTCCTCTGATGTTCTTAGATGTCAACTCCCAGAAATCCTGGCCAGCAGAGCAAGTGGTGAAGGCTTCTGGGAGTTTTAGTCCAAAATAATCTGGGACCCAAGGTTGGGAACCACTGTTCTAGAGAAAAGTCTGCTGGCAGGTCAGCATACATTGAAGCCAGCATTAGACATTTATTTGCTGAAGGCCTCTTCTTTATCATCCTGCAGTATCCCTAAATTGGATCCAACAAAAAATTGTCCTTCTCCAGAGTGATAATTTCTCCTCAGATATCACAAATTGTACTCTGCAAACAATAAAACATAAAATAATGCTCAGAAATATGTGCTCTGCATTGGTGGTGACCATTGCCAGTTGCCTATTCTGGACTGTGTGAGTGTGAAGACAGAGACAAAACTAAACTTATTTTCTTATCAGGAGCACACAGGTGATGTAGGGAAATGGACTCTTTGATGGTAAGCCTATTTCATTGCCACCAATAATCATGGCCACGATCATGACCTTAGATGACAGTGATTGTTCAGTGCCTTTAGATTAGACTTTCAATACCAATTCTGCAAATCTTTAGCTCATCTGTGCTCCCTCAGGCAAGTAATGCTGTTGACCTGTGCAAAAATGTTAACATTGTCTCCCTCTCTGATAACACTACATGGATTACTAATATAAAATTTAATTAACATTTACAAGATGCTACTAGTATCAATGCACCCTAAATCCTTTGAGATAATTCTTCTGAATACAAAATAGGAAAAGGCAGTAATTTTTCACCTCAAAAGCACGTTTGACTTCAGGGATGTTTTTGAAAGCAATGACCACTGGTTGGATATCTAAGGCGCTGAGCTCCAGGACTGCAGTGTTGATGGAATTAGGATGGTCAGACTGGCCATTACTGAAAAACACAGCAACTTTCCTCACGTTGTCACCCTGGAGAGTTCGCTTGAAGATGTTCCTGGCAACGAATCTCATTGACCCACCAAGGTCCCGTCTGCTTGTTGATCTCTGGTATGAAAGTGCATTGACTTCTTGGAGCAACCGGCTCTTGCTGCGGAAATCCGGGAAACGGATCAGATAGTGGGTATCGGAATTGTAGGACACAACAGCCACTCTGGCTCCCACTGGGCAACTGCTCTCCCTGATTTTGGTAATGTTCACAATCTCAGTGACAATCTCCTTCATATGTTGAAAGAGCTGGCGAGTGGTGTCTTGCGAGATGTCCAGGGCAAACACTAATTCTGTGGGATATACAGGGCATTCTGGTGTACCTGGGAAGCAAAATAAAATAAATAACTCCCTAGTTATAGCTTTGAAACAAAACAGTTTATAGTGTTCAAACTGTCTTTTGAAGTGAGAGCTTATACATTTACAGCATCATTTGTCTAAATTGTCTTTTGAACTGACAATAAGTTAGCGTTAGGTAGTAAGTAATTCAGTGTCTGTTCACTTGGGATTAAACAACCCTGAGGCCAGGACTATCTGCTTCTAACTATACAGGTACAGCAGGGAGTAGGTAAAGGACAGCCTTTCAGATACATTACTAGACTTCACATCTAGTCTTCCTCCCCATTGGCAATGCTGGCTTGGGCTGGTGGGAGTTACAGTCTAGATTAGAAGGTCACACTTTGCCTACTGATGCTCAATGACTGCACTGTCAAGTACATGCCTACATGTCTAAATCTCCTACATGTTTAGTCTGTTTTCTAGCACAACAGGGTAGTCAGGATCCAGGCCCACCTGTGATGGCCATTGCATACTTAAACCTCCTTTGTTTCTATCTGTGCCACGTTCCTTTCAGTACAGAGATTACTAATTGTCCTTTCCTTGTTTTCCTGTCATAAATTTGCATTTCCTGAATTACTGGGGGAGGAGACATGGCCACTTAATTCAAACAAGTGTCCATTGGAGAGTTAATACTGTCTTACCTGGGCAGCAGGGAAGAATGATCTATGCTACTGGATGGCTCCTTCCCACTGACCAGGAAAGATGTGGAGTCTCTGGACAGAGCAGTGCCACATCCTTTTGTGAGTGTGTGGGGTTGGGGTTGGGGTGGGACTACAAATTGCAAAAATTAGAGGAGTCAAAGGGGTCAATTAGAGTCAAAGTCAATCAGAGGAGTCTTCCCCTCTCAGATACTCACAAAATCTGACTATTTGATTGATTTTGTTTACCATTTTAATGTGGCATTTATTTCACTCTTTTTAATATTTGTATACTTTAATATTCTAAGCTAAATTTGTTAAACGAGCTATGGAAAGGCGGAACCTATTGCCTGCTTCATATGTTCTTCAAATTACTCTCACATCTTGACTCCTTTTCTTCTTCTTCTTTGAGAATGCTATTACATTTTATTACTGCTATTTTATCCTTTTAAGCCTTTTATGCTTGTTTGTATATACTTGCATGAGATGCCAAATACTGTATTATGATTGGTTTAATCTATGTTCTTGCATATAGCCCAATCAACTACAAAGCAATAAAGTATTCATATTTGTAATATTGTAAGCAATGTTCTTTTAATGTTGTAAGCAACTTTGGGTTCTTTGTAAGAAGAAGGCAGAGAAAAAAATATTTTAAATAAATAAATAAAATAAGTACGTATGAAAGGTCTAACTGTCCTTCCCCTCATGGAAGATACCAGCTCCTGATGTGTTGCTGAGATGAAATTATGCAAGCACTTCACATACTTCCTTGCTCATTTAGAGGCTTAGCTTGTATATAATATTTCACATAAACAGATTTATAATTAACCAAATTGAAATTATTGTGGTGTATTGAGCCAGTGCTGTGTAGTGGATAAGGACTAGAAGTCAGGACACCTGGGCTTCGGATCCTGTCAGACACAGAAACTCACTAATGTGGTGGAAATGGCAAACCACTCCTTGAACATCTCATATACTTTGATGATTTTAGGAGGGTCACCCCACAACTCAGAACTGACTTGATGGCATGTAACAAATGCAAGTAGTTACAGCATGTAAAAAACTCAGACACACAAGTATGCTGTCAATTTCACAAAGTCTTAGAGATCACCGAATAAGCTGAGCATTAGAAATGGAACAATACTCACCTCTCCAACAAGCTAAACAAGAAAGAAAAAAAATGCATTATTTCTAATCATATTATTTTGAAAGTTGTAAAACAAACTGCTATTTTTAGAGATGCTGATAGTTAACATACAGTATCTGTATGTCAACGGTACACAGACAGAGACCTTTCTTCTCAGGTAAGCCTTCCCTCAGTAACTAGCTGCCTGTGTGTGATTCTTTTTTAAGAAGATGGATTGTTATGCATTATTGACTGGATTTTTAGTACTACAGTGGTGCCTTGCATAACTAGTGCACCGTTTAACAACGCTAATGCGATCACATTGCGATGTTTTAATGGCTAAAACATCGCATTGCAATGATCGGTAAGCATTGCAATTTTTTAAAACAGCTGATTGGCGATTCCAAAATGGCCGCCAGGTGCCTAAAATGGCCGCTGCAAGTGTTTTCGTGCCCTGCCCTCGCTTACCAAGGGTGCAAAAATGGCGGTGCTATGGAGGAACTTCACTGAACTATGAGTTTGGGAGCCATAGGAACACATTAAACTTCGTTTAATGCGTTCCTATGGCTTTTTCGGTTCTGTTTAGCGATGTTTCTGCATAGCGACGATTAATCCGGAACGGATTAACGTTGCTATGCGGGGCACCATTGTACTTCCATTTTCCATTTTTGTATTTTTCATTTTGCTGAATAACATTTTTTAAAAAATTGTTTACTTATTGTTCTCCGCTTTAATATTGCCTTTTAATGATGTAAGATGCTTATTTACTCTTAGCTTTAAATATTATCTTTTAATGATGTTCACCACCATTGTACACTCATTGTTTTCAACTGCAAATACTGTATTGTCTTTCAGTGTTGTAAGCCGCCTTGGGTCTTTTTCAAGGAGAAAGGTGGGGTAAGATTATTATCAGTCAGTCAGTCAGTCAGTCAGTCAGTCAGTCAGTCAATCAATCAATCAATCAAACCTGATAACTAATTTACAATACTTGCAATGACTGAATCAATCTGTAGTTTCCTTTATGCATCTGACCCTTCTAGATACATTATAGATGTATTCAAAAAGATCTTGTGCATGCATCTCTGACAACTTTTCAAGGGTTAGGATTAGGCTTAGGGTTTAATGAATGAATGAAGTAAACTATCATTTGCTGCCCACCAAAACCAATACTTTTGAGGATCAGATCTTAAGCCTACATGCATATACATCCAGGTGTCACTCTTACTGTGCTTCCAAATAAAAACATGATAGCCATCAATTTGTATATGAGATTGCAACATTTTTATAAACGTAAAATATATGATGGAAAAAGATAAGTTAACACATGCATGAATACTACAAAAGATATTGCAAAAGAGAAAATTGCAAACATGTTGCTGTATTAATCAGTTGCAGCAAAAACAGAAAAGAGTCTCGCAGCACCTTGCTGATGAACAAATTCTATCCGGCATTTTTAAGGTGCCACATGATTCTTTATTTTGTTTTGTTTTAGTGGGGGGAAAGTACCTTTCCCAGATTTCGTCACATAACCATTTACTGGGGCTGCCAACTCTTTAAAATAATGTTTAATTACATAACCATCTGCTCATTAACATATTCATCATCAGTTGATTGATTAAATGGAAATAAATTTGGATAGCACTGAAATATACTATAGGTGCCTTTTAAGCCAAGAAAGGACAAGAGCAATTCTAATTAAAACAAAAAAACAAAAACAAAAAAAAACCACAGACCCTCTGTCATTGATAGAATGAAGAAGATTTCAAATATGTTGACAAATATCTTATGTTCGTCTCAACTGAGAATCACCACATACCACTTAGCAGGAATCACCTGCTCATTGGCATGTCGACATTTATGTCTATTTCTTTGGATAACTGGGTCTGCTCTAGCTAGGATTAGCAAAAGTTACTGCTTTTTGTTTTTATTCTCTGTTACAGTAACCACCAGAACCAGGAGAGCATCAAATCTAAATGAGCAGACCTTAGTTAAATCTTGAATTAAAATTCGCACTCACAATTGATTTAGACCCGATCTCTTGAAAATTAATGTAAACCTAATGGTGCAATATTATCTTTGAATTGTGCTTGCAAGTCAAAATATGATTTGTCCTTAAATGTCTGTGCCGGTATCCCAGAGGAACAAAAGTACAGTATGTTGGGTTCATACACTAACAAGGGGAGTGATCTCACAGTGAAACAGATGGCCAAATGGTGTCATCTATGTCCTTCCAATTACACAATATATAGGGAAATTCACTCCATCCTGGTCATGATCCATGCCCAAGCTGGACCTTTGGGGCTTTTACTTTTTTGTGCCTGCTCATCCATACCTGCAGTTGTCAGTTTGTTTATTTTTTTTTATTGAAGTCTCCTTGTATGAAACATTTTAAAAATGGTTACAAAAGCATTGATCTTTCTATAAGAAAAATCAAGAATAGTACTTACGGCTATGGCCACGCACATACTCTATCAGTTTGCAGGGCTGTGGGGAGTGGGGAAGAGACCAAAGTGAAGTAAAATGATACAAACACACAAGTCAACAAAATAGATCAAACAGATGAGTCATTTATTCTTCAACAGGTAGTGGGTTAATCAAAGCTAGAACAGTGTAAAGTTCAGGAAGCTCACCAAGTAATCTTGGGTAGCATACCCTACTTCATAAAATTGTTGTGAAGCTACAAAGGAGAAGAATGACATTTTTCCATCACACACAAACACAGAGAAGGAGATAGAAGAGAGAAAGACACAGTCACAGAGGGAATGAATTCTTGTTATACATACCGAAAATGAGGCCAGGCCCCGGGCTCCTTTGGCATCCTAGAAGCATATGACTAGAATTAGACAACTGGAAGCTGAAGGTTCAAAATCCCTTCCTTTCCAACCTACAGTATTAGGGCTTCCTGTTGGGCAACAATAGCTTAGCAAGACTCTAATATGTCTGATTTATCTATGAAAGCTCACATTGGAACATAAAAAAATTAATCTTTGTTTTTTATTAGTGTTTGTTTTTTATTCTGTTGGGTTTTGTCTGGATAGCCTGGGTTCTCCAGGTTATAATCTAAGTGCAAGCAAAGTGTCTTCTCATCTCTCACTCATGGTAAAGAGCTCAGGAGACCACACAAACCTTCATTTCTCTCTACATGGGTTTCTTCTGTAGTCCATTCAAGTTATTTCCCTTCCACTTCAATATTCACCTATCTGTGTTTAGTTTTCATCAGAGTTTGAAAAACTGATGTAAACTTTGATGTAAAATAAAGCTGCCAACTGAGTTGATTCATGTAGCTGATTAAAAATCATTTTAATTGACTGAGAATGGCATTGAGACACAATAATTATGAGTGAAAGTTGGTCAGCATTAAACACAATGCAAACATAATACCACACCACACTGACAGAGAGGGGAAAGGGAGAAGGAGGGAGTAGAATTAAAGGCACAAGGACTCAGGAGTGCTTCCAATAGTTTTTTTTTTCATGGTTAAAATAGCCACAGAGCTTGGAAACACTGGTCTGGATCATATGGCAGAAATCCATCCATACAAGGGCAGTCCCACAATGGTTCTCCCCTCAGGTAGGTTGCCCTTCATGCAATTTGTCATGGACAGCGGGAGCCCTTGGTTTGCTTCCTTTAAATATTAAATAATTACCAGATGGGAGGCTAAGAAAGAAGTGTGGCTGACTGCAGCATTTCTTAGAAGCTGCTTAGCTACACCAGAAAGTGTGACTGCCTGCCAGCCACGTTTATGTGTAGTGTTGTTCTCTGCTCATTCTTTTGCTTTTTGTTTTTAATCATTTATTTTATTTTATTATTAAAATATAACAAGAAAAATAATGAAAACAGGAGTTTATGTACAATTTGTGCACCTGACATTTGTATACATGAGTTATACTCTACATTTTATACTAAGCACACTATTCTATGCTTTAGATTTACATGGCCTTTTGAAGTATGTGCTCTGCTCATCGTAAGTGCTATCTTATTCTTAGTTCACATTTTTACTCTTTTAACATGCGCTTTCTTATTTACGAGTATTTTTACAGGATTATTTCTGCACTATTCATTTAAAATAATTTCCCACTTTTTTTCAAATTCTTTGATAGGCCTTTTGTTTATACAGTTTGAAAGTTGAGCCATTGTTTAGTCATTCTTTCTCTCCAATCGTCTGTGGATGGGCATACAGTAGCTCTGTTCTCCGGTTCTTATCCATTATTGCCCTGGCTGCTGATAACATATAATGAAACAGTTCTTGTGCAGGCTTTTCCAGATTTTCTGGTGGTATTGCCAGAAGCATTGTCTCTGGCTTCCTCTCAAATTCAACTTTCAAGATTTTCCTAATTTTCTATTGTCTTTCCAGAATTTCTTTGCTTTATTTACAAGTCCGCCTATTGCGGTAGTATAAGCTTTAAAGTTCCTGACACTTCCAGCAGAGAACTGTATAACGTTTATCCATATTTTTTTATCTTTTGGCGTTATGTACCACTGATAATACATTTGTGCCAATACTTTCTTAGATTTTGATATGCCGTGAATTTTATAATCTTTCCATTGTTGAAAAGTTATCTCTAGATTCCTAGATTCTGCATCCACTTTAACATATTGATATTGACTGGTCCTATTTCTGTGTCAAACTGAAGTAGTAATTTATAGATATGTCCTAATAGTCACTCATTTTTGTCATTATTCTCTCAAACTCTGTTAAATTTCTTAATCTTCCCCTGTTGTCCTGCATGGCCTCTTTATATCCTGAAATCAATTGATGGTAGGATAGCTAGCTTATCTTTTTTCCTTCTTTTATTACTTGCTGTGATTTAATTCTCCCTAGTTGCATGAAGGAACCCCATCCTGCCTGCCAATGGGAACAAGGTCTGCAAAAAAAACGAGTTAGACATTTTATCTAAGAAAGAAACGAAATCGAAACACTTGGAGAATGAAAGACAGTTGTCCCAAATGTATATAAAATAGAAAAACATACTGGACGTCCTGGATAACCCCTTATTCCTGGATCACCTTCCCCACCTTTGAATCCTGGATTACCCTGGAAACATAAAATAGATGTTTCATTTTGCAAGAACATAAAAAAACTATATATTTAAATATCCCCTGAACCCATCTGGAAAAAAGCTTCCCAACACAAAGAAGGACATCAAATTAGCATGGCATAATAAGAAATGTTAAAGGGAATGTGCAAAAAAGAAAAACACATCTGAATGAGTGCTATTAGGAGGAGTCTCGTGGCACAGTCATTAAACTGCAGTATTGCAGTCAAGACTCTGCTCATGACCTGAGTTCAGTCCTGACGGATTCAAGATAGCAGGTCAAGATTGACTCAGCCTTCCATTCTTTTGAACTGGTAAAATTGGTACCTAGTTCACTGGAAGGGCAAAGTGTAGCCTGTATAATTAAATTTTAAACTACTGTACATAGAGTGTGCTTTAAGTGCTGTGGGGTGGTATATAAGCAGCAAGTTTGCTTTGCTTCATTATACACACAGAGAAAAAATTCCTCAGCTTGCTTCTGGTGAAAATGACTACAGATTTGTACACCTTCTTTGGCTGCAGTCAGACCTTCACTAGAACAAAATACTAGTGGAAATTAATGTACTTGTACTTGCAATGCCTATAGCCCAGGCCACACTAGGCTACAGGCATCATAAAAGGTAAGCAAAATGATGTGTCTGGCATAGAGTAGCACTTTCCAAATAATGCCTCTCTGTTTGTACCATACTTACAACCAATGATATGGTTAGACATTTGGATCACAGGAATTGTTCTTGGAGTTCCTGTGGCTGCCCACAGAGGAATTATGTCTCTATATAAGCCTTCAAATCTACTGAAATCAAGATACCACAAAAAGATCTCAGTAGAAACAAATAGTATATATGGTTGTGACCCCAGGCTTAAAGAACAGGAAATTTAACAGTCAGGTCATGAGAACCCAGTAAGACATGAGTCATAGCTTAAGAAAAAACTGTATTCCATTGAATGACAGCCTACTGCTTAGTGTAGTAAGTTGCACTAGAGCCGGCTCATAGGATCAATAGAGCTTTGGTGAGTCAACTCCTCTATAAGTTCTGTTGATTCCAATAGACCTGTTCTAGGTGCGACTTAACACACTAAAGTAATTTACAACCACATTTCAATCAATGGAACTTACAGAGGAGTTGACTCATCATGGCCGACAGCAGTGCAACTTACTACGCTAAGCAACAGGATTTCAGCGAATGTATTGAATTCAGACTTGTGCTTATGATGGACTGAGGGAAATAACATAGATAAAATTGGTATCAGTGGGTTTACTTTCAGCTGATTAAGTCTGGGCCAAAACCAATGTTTGCAGAATGTGGAAGACAGATAATATACAACGGAATTAGTTGCACAGTAAAAATGGGTAACAACTAAACCAAATCAATAACACTAAAACAACTTTTGCACAAATTGTACCATTCTTCCTTTATTTCCTTTTGGTCCTACTTCCCCAGGAATGCCGCTGTCTCCAGCTATGCCCTGTTGAATTGCATAGAAAGCAAATATGATGAAAATGTGGCAAGAAAGTAAATCTGAAAAATGCAAAAAGTCAAATATAATGAAAGCCACTAAAAGCCTGCAATCATAGATTCCATAGTATCTGATCAATGCAAAGAATACCAACCAACATCCATTGCTCAGTAATGACTGCAAAATTTAGCACCAGTTGATTTATTATACTTGTAAACACACAGAGGAAAATTAACATACTGTTAAGAAGTAGTTGTGATTATTCAAATTTACTTTCTCTGGTTAAAATTAGTTCCTAGCTATTGTTCAACTAAAACATAATTAATGAAAGTTTGGAATCCTTAGAATCTGCATTGTTCCCTAGTGGTGTCTTTCACTCTGTTTATAAAATGTGAAGATTTAGAAACTTTTCAGGGCATTCTCTAAGGACCCAACAAAAGATGTTGGGTCCTTAGAGAATGCAAACTGGGTTTGTGTGTGTGTGGCTAGACAGTCCTGGGCTGTATTGGCATAGACTGGATCATTTGAAAGCACAGTTTTATGAAATTACAATTGTATGTATTTATTTTATATTGTTTTGGTTTTGCTGGTCTTTGATCGTAATAATAAAGTAAAGTCTGACATTTAAATCAATCCTTGCATCCACAAGTTAGGATCTGGTGGATTCAGGACAGAACCAAACCACATCTCAAAGCAATCCTGTGTAGGCATTCCTTCCTTTCTGTCTCCATGTCCCCACATCCTCTTTTGCTTCCACTTCCATTGGGGAGTGGGAGAAAACCATTTTTTTTAAAAAAAAATAGGTAAGTGCCAACAAAAGAAATAGTGCTGAATTGTAAAGAGAGAAGGAAAGGAAAAGAAAAGAAAGAAGAACCCTCTCTTCCTTGTCTGTCTCCTCCTCTATGGGGAGTGGGAGAAAGCTGATTTTTTTTGTTGTTGGTGGTGGTAAGTAGCATACCACTTTACTGGCTTGCCACCCAAGTGACATGGCACTGAATTGTTCAGGGAAATACCTACCTGTACCATTTTGGTTCAAGACCAGCAATCACACAGATTGGTGGATGAGATTACAATTAGACTCCAGGTATGTAAAAGACAAAATAATGGGTTTTTATGAGGAACAAACAATATTTCAGGAAAATGATAAAATAATTAAAAGAATGTATGACTATCTCTAGGGATGTGGTGGCGCTGCGGGCTAAACCACAGAAGCCTGTGCTGCAGGGTCAGAAGACCAGCAGTTGTAAGATCGAATCCACGCGACGGAGTGAGCGCCTGTCCCAGCTCCCAGCTCCCGCCAACCTAGTGGTTCGAAAGCATGCAAATGCAAGTAGATTAATAGGGGCCACCTCGGTGGGAAGGTAACAGCATTCCGTGTCTAAGTCGCACTGGCCATGTGACTACGGAAGATTGTCTTCGGACAAAACACTGGCTCCATGGCTTGGAAACAGGGATGAGCACCGCCCCCTAGAGTCAAACACGACTGGACAAAAAATTGTCAAGGGGAACCTTTACCTTTACCTTTTATGAATATCTCTTAAATATGAAAATGGAAGATTAAGTGGTGAAAGACTGTATGATAAAATGGGAACAACATTTTGGTCATAATATCGACTTAGAATAGTGGGCACAAACTTGGCAGAATAATATTAAACTTACAAAATCAGTATTTTAAAAAGAAAAAAATATATAAGTCATTTTATAGATGGAACATAACTCCAACTAAATTGTCTAAAATGTAAGAAAATACCTCCAACAAATTTTGGAAATGTAAAATGCAGAAGGGTACTTCTTACCATATCTGGTGTACATGCAGGGAAGCAAAAAAATTTTTTATTGGAGATAAATACATTAAATGTTACAAAAATATTATCTTATGTGATACCATTTAAACCAAAATTGTTTATATTGAATATTATGACTGAAATTGTAGATAAAGAAATGAAATATTTGATAATACCTGTAATTATTGCATTGAGGATATTATATGGAAAATATCGGAAGAAAGAAGAGAGACCATATCTGGAGGAACTGATAGAAAAGACACTGGAAGTGGCGGAGATGGATGTACTAACAGAAGCATTAAATGAAAGATCATCTCAAAAAGGACTCAAAAGTGTGAATGGTTTTATAACTGGATCTAAAATATATACTGGAAAGTATAGATAAAAGAAGTACGAGAAGTTCCAAAGGAATGGAGAGAGTAGTAACGATAGATAGTCTGGAAAAAATGTTAGATTGTTTTCTTATGTGATTTTCCTTTTTTAACATAAGTAAGTGGATGTATGTAAGAATCCTCTTTCACTCTCTGGAATTTTACGCTTTTCCCATCCTTATTCATCCCCTCCTTATTCCCTTGTACCCACACCCCAACCCTTACCCTTACTGAAAATGAATAAAAACTTTTTTAAAAAAGACCAGCGATAACACATGCCAGAAACTGAACTAATACAGAGCAAATCTACCATTGCTGAAAATCAGTAGCCCTGCCAAAAGGAAGTGGTGTGGGAAGCCATGGAAAAGGGTCTGATTTGCAGTTGTCAGCATGTTGTCCAATTGCCAGAAAATGAATTGAACCTGGCCATGCCAAACGTGAGATAAAATGACTTGTCCCAGCTTTGTAAAGGCATAGGATGAGAAATGGTCTCTTTTTTTGGCTCTGAAAAGTTTCTGAGGAGTCCCAGAAAATCTCATACAAATATCTTAATTATGTTCCTCTGGAACACAGCATACACTAATTAATCATTTTAAAACTTGTGCCTGCAATTTGAGATACACATAACAGACTTTTCTGGATGCTAAATAAGTGAACAGATTATATCCCAAGAAGGCATAGAAACATACATATCTTCCTAATGAACCACTCCAGAGTGTAACAACTGTTACATAGGTCCCTACTTTCAGTCAACACAGAACAGCAAAAAAAAAAAAAAAGCCAATGATGCTGCTTCAAAATTCGTGTTCACCTTCTAAGGAAATATATCCAGCAGAAATCTGATTCCCAACAATTTCTTTTTGGAGCATGTTGTGCAAGCATTCCAAAATGATGTGGGAAAGTACACAGATAAGGAAAATATAATGTAACACTGAGTTCTAGTATAAACTCTGCTCTTGAAGCACTGACCTGGTCATTAACTAGAGTGAGAGGTTTAGCTGCGGCAAAGGAGTGCTGCCACTCCCTTGCGACTGCCACTCTCTGCTGTTTAGGTCCATTGCCACCACTGTCAAGGAACACTTACAAAAGGAGCGAAAGCAAAGAAGGAGAGCATGATGGCAACAGTGGCATGTTTTGAGTGGCTGTCGTCTCTCTGGTCACCTTAGAACACAGCCACTGTGCAACCAGGGCTTTGCCTCAGATCCAGACCTTAAGCAAGCAGTTGGCCATGCAGCAAGCTGCTCTGAAGCTGACCAGCCAGCCAACAGCAATACTAAGTCATTCCCCTGACTCTCTTCGTCTTGCATAGCACTAGTCATGGCATGGACAAGGAGGGTGCAGACTGTGGGGACAATGGCGCTGCTTCTCCTCCCTCCTCAGGCAGCAGGAGAAATTGTACCAAGACTAGGTGCCTCCATCTCTGTGACAAAAGCCACTATGCCTTGCACTGGAAATTAAAGTTTACACAATCAGATCCATTTATTACCAGAAAACCAATAAGCAAATTTTTCCTTCAGCGGCACTTGTCTCCCAGAAGCCATACACCTACTTACGTTTCTTCCAATGTATCCTGGGAACCCTTCTTCTCCCTGCAATATAAGTATATATGTTGTAATTACCCTTATAATACGTGTCCCAGGACCTCGCATTCTGGCCCGGAGACCTTCGGGTAGTGTGGGCGGCATATAAGTTAAATAAATAAATAAATAAGGTAAATAGGAAAGCCAATTAGATTTGCATAAGCCTGGGAGTCAGGAAAGTTTTAAGGATCAGATCATACTTTTGCACTATTAAAGAGCAGGCCGGGTAGGTGGGGCTCGTCACCCATGGAAGGCAGCCCATCTAGGAGAAGGAAAACTCCAATTTCAAACCTCCACTGCCTTGTGGCTATATCCACTCATGGAAAGGGCTTCAGGAGTTAACCTTGAGGCAAAATCCGGAGCTGGAGTCCCGAAGGCAGCATGTGTCATTCTGCCAACTCCTGTGACATTGCTGGAACCAGTTGTATTGGCTCTTGCCTTTTCATTGGACCATTTCAGCAATGTGGAGAGGGGGGATCTGCTGCTTGGGTAACAGCCTATCCTCCATATTATCTTACCCGGGCTTCATGCTCTGGAGAGGACACTCCTCGATTCAGAGCATGTTACCATAGTCTCTCAAGACTGAAGGATGCCTATATCCATCCTTATAATAGCTTCCTGCTGCTTTCAGAAAAGGATGGTTAATGGAAACAAGAGGATATGTGTGGGGGTGGGACCAGTAAACACAACAGGCTAACATAATAACAACAAGCAAATGTAGTTTGTTTATTTATACCATTCCAAGTTTGTCTTTCAAAATTCTCAAGGTTTACACAAGATATAAATTGTTTTTAAGACATATGGGGGGGGGGGCTCACAGAAACTTATTAAGATCTTTCTTCTAGGTGCCTGAGTAGATAAAAAGATGTTCACACATCTTTCATTTTTCTAACTTCCTTCTTAACAACACAATGCATAAGATCTTGGATGGGTAACTTCTAGAAGTCTAGGGGCTGCACAATGCCCCCTAGAACTGCCGGTTCCATATCCCATTCTTTAAAAAATGATATTAAAATGCCTGTTATACTGTCTAGGGTGTGTGTAGACTGTTTTTTATACATTTCACCTCCCCAGATCTGTTTTAAACCCAGAAGGGCACTTTTTCATCATCAAAATTGACCAGAATTCAGTTCTAGTTTTCTATAAAGGATTCACATGCCTAAAGTGGGTGGTGGATGGCAGACATCGTGAAATTATTCCCCATGTTCCCTAGAACTGTGGTTTTCAAACTTGAGTCCCCAGATGTTTTTGGGCTGCAAATCCCAGAAAGCCTGGCCAGTATTTTTATGAATTACACAACATAAAAGCAAGGTTAGTTCACTTGCAATCTTTAGAATACTGGTCAAAATCCAGTTGTTGTTTTTGTTGTTATTTTGTCATTAAGTCGTCTCCAACTGTTTGTGACCCCATGGACCAGAGCACGCCAGGCCCACCTGTCTTCCACTGCCTCCCGGAGTTGGGTCAATTTCATGTTGGTAGCTTCGGTGACACTGTCCAACCATCTAGTCCTCTGTCAGCCCCTTCTCCTCTTGCCTTCACACTTTCTCAACATCAGGGTTTTTCCAGGGAGTCTTCTCATGAGATGGCCAAAATATTGGAGCCTCAGCTTCAGAATCTGTCTTTCCATGAGCACTCAGGATTATTTTCCTTCAAAATGGATAGGTTTGTTCTCTTTGCAGTCCAGGGGACTCTCAAGAGTCTCCTCTAGGACCACAATTCAAAAGTATCAATTCTTCAGTGGTCAGCCTTCTTTAAGATCCAGATCTCACTTACACACATTGCTACTGGAAAAACCGTAGCTTTGACTATGTAGACCTTTGTCGGCCTTCTATTTACCAGGAGGTGATGGGACCAGTGGCCATGATCTTAGTTTTTTTGATGTTGAGCTTCAGATGATTTTTGGCGCTCTCCTCTTTCACCCTCATTAAGAGGTTCTTTAATTCCTCCTCACGTTCTGCTGTTAAAGTGCTATCATCTGCATATCTGAGGTTGTTGATATTTCTTCTGACAATCTTAATTCTTGCTTGGGATTCATCCAGTCCTGCCTTTCCCATGATGTATTCTGCATATAAGTTAAATAAGCAGGGAGATAATATACAGCCTTGTCTTACTCCTTTCCCAATTTTGAACCAATCAGTTATTCCATATCCATTTCTAACTGTTGCTTTCTGTCCCATGTATAGATTTCTCAGGAGATAGATAAGGTGGTCAAGAACTCCCATAGTTTGCTGTAGTCCACACAGGCAAAGGCTTTTGCGTAGTCAATGGAGCAGAAGTAGATGTTTTTCTGGAACTCTCTGGCTTTCTCCATGATCCAGCGCATGTTAGCAATTTGGTCTCTAGTTCCTCTGCCTCTCTGAAATCCAGTTGTACTTTTGGGAGTTGTCGATCCACATACTGCTGAAGCCTACCTTGGGGAGGATTTTGAGCATAACCTTGCTAGCATTTGAAATGAGTGCAATTGTACAGTAGTTGGAGCATTCTTTGGCACTGCCCTTCTTTTGGATTGGGATGTAGACTGATCTTTTCCAATCCTCTGGCCACTGCTAAATTTTCCAAACTTGCTGGCATATTGAGTGTAGCACCTTAACAGTGTCATCTCCTTTGGCCTTGTTGTTAGCCACGCTTTCTAAGGCCCACTTGACTTCACTCTCCAGGATGTCTTGCTCAAGTTCAGCAACCACACTATCTGGGTTGTCCGGAATATCCAGATCTTTCTAGTATAATTCCTCTGTGCATTCTTGCCACCTCTTCTTGATGTCTGCTGCTTCTGTGACGTCCCTACTATTTTTGTCCTTTATCATGTCCATCTTTGCACAAAATATTCCTTTAATATTTCCAATTTTCTTCAACAGATCTCTGGTTTTTCCCTTTCTATTATTTTCCTCTATATCTGTGTACTCTTCATTTCAGAAGGCCCTCTTGTCTCTCCTTGCTATTCTGTGGAAGGCTGCATTCAGTTTTCTGTAACCTTCCCTATCTGACTTGGATTTTGTTTCCCTTCTCTTTGCTATTTGTAAGGCCTTGCTGGACAGCCACTTTGCTTTCTTGCATTTCTTTTTCTTTGGGATGGTTTTTGTTGCTGCCTCCTGTACAGTGTTACGGGCCTCCATCCATAGTTCTTCGGGCACTCTGTCCACCAAATCTAGTTCCTTAAATCTGTTTTTCACTTTGACTGTGTATTCATAAGGGATTTGGTTTAGATTAAGAAGCTGCTGATCAGAGCCACAATCAGCTTCTGGTCTTGTTTTTGCTGACTGTATAGAGCAGTGGTTCTTAACCTTTGTTACTCAGATGCTTTTGAACTGCAACTCCCAGAAACCCCAGTCAGCACAGCTGGTGGTGAAGGCTTCTGGGAGTTGCAGTCCAAAACTCCTGAGTAACTCAAGGTTAAGAACCAGTGGTATAGAGCTTCTCCATCTTTGGCTGCAGAGAATATAATCAATCTGATTTCCGTATTGCCCATCTGGTGATGTCCATGTGTAGAATCACCTCTTGTTTTCTTAGAAAAGAGTGTTTGTGATGACCAGCTTGTTCTTTTGACAAAACTCTATTAGCCTTTGCCCTGCTTCGTTTTGAAATCCAAGGCCAAATTTACCTGTTGTTCCTTTTATCTCTTGATTCCCTACTTTAGCATTCCAATCCCCTATAACGAGAACATCTTTCTTTGGTGTCAGTTCCAAAAGGTGTTGTACATCTGCATAGAATTGGTCAATTTCAGTCTCTTCAGCATCGATGGTTGTTTCATAAACCTGGATTACTGTGATGTTGAAATGTCTGTCTTGGATTCGTATTGACATCATTCTATCAGTTTTGAGATTATATCCCAATATAGCTTTTCCTACTCTTTTGTTGACTATGAGGGCTACTCCATTTCTTCTATGTGATTCATGCCCACAATAGTAGATATGATAATCGTCTGAATTGAATTCGCCCATTCCCGTCCATTTTAGTTCACTGACGCCCAGGATGTCAATGTTTATTCTTACCATCTCCTGTTTGATCACCTCCAGCTTCCCAAGTTTCATAGATCTTACATTCCAGGTTCCTATGCAGTATTTTTCTTTGCAGGATCAGACTTTCCTTTCACTTCCAGGCATGTCCACAGCTGAGCATCCTTTCGACTTTGGCCCAACCACTTCATTAGCTCTGGAGCTACTTGTACTTGTCCTCTGCTCTTCCTCAGTAGCATGTTGGATGCCTTTCAACCTGAGGGGCCCATCTTCCAACTTCATATCTTTTCGCCTTTTATTTCTGTTCATGGGGTTTTCTTGGCAATGATACTGGATTGGCTTGCCAATTCCTGCTCCAGGTGGGTCACGTTTAGTCAGAACTCTCCACAATGTCCTGTCCGTCTTGGGTGTCCCTGCACGGCATAGCCCATAGCTTCTCTGAATTACACAAGCCCCTTCACCATGACAAGGCAGCAATTTATGAAGGGGCACAATTAGAGTAAGCCTATTGAATCAATGGGGACTTGATTAATAATTCTTCCTTAAGTTGCATTGATTTAATGAGTTTACTAGTTTCAACTTACTACTGGACTTCAGTTGTCATTACCTTGGATCCATTTATTCCTGGTTTGCCATACCCAGCAGCTCCATCTTCTCCCTGGAACAGACAATAAATTTTAGTCTAGTTATTTTTGAATTTATTGGATTTTAATTGTCACTGTTTATAGTTTAGTTTAAACTTTGCAGCACTTCATCTACCTTCAGGCTCATTCCACAACCTCAGCAGAAGCTCTGATTGTGATCAAAGTGACTGCAAATATGTGAAGTGCAGTATTTACACCAATCTGCAAGGTGTAATTGTGGTACTACAGTTGCTTCTGTATAAGGAAGTCTACTGTATGAACCAGTGCTGAAGAGGAAAGATGCCAGAGAGGAGTACTTAGAGGGGTACAACCAGCTGGGGAAGGTGAAGAAGAAGAACAAAAATATATGTTGTAGCTATTTGAGAAGGAGACGCAACAGGCATGTATACAAGTGATTTTTGTCAATGAAGATGTTTCTGTTTTATGATTAGTCTTCAAGATTTAAGCATAGGATTCCTGTGAATTCTGATTTCTCAAGCACAAGCTTCTGCCTGACTCATGCCTCTTCAACATGAATATGAGGCCAGCTCTAATCATAGGCTATCTACAATATCTGTTCTGTTTTCACACTATAAGAAGATTAATGGAGTGTGCATATTGGCCCAGATTAAAAATAAAACTGCTCTGTTAACTCACTTGGAACTTCTGGAGAAGACCTACCAAACTTTGTCTATAAGACCTCTCGTATGGGGAATGGGAGCAGTTTATCATCATCAAGTGTTGGAGCACACAGCCTGCTGAATATTTCCAGATGCTGCAAGAAGACAATTTTGATGGAACATATTGCATTATTTAGTTTTGCTGTCAAATATTTTAGACTGGAAGCAGTGCTTCAATTCATCTTAGATGAAAGAAACTATTGATAATCAACACATTTTAATTCATGATGATATACAGCAGAAAGCCTGCACAGATGTATGTTCTGTTTTTTGTGATATAGGATTTTCATTTTTTTAAAAAAGTTTCAGTATCTACAAAGTCCTGTCTATAGGGGGATTTTGCATTGCCCTTTGAGGCCAGGTTAGCCTCTGCTTTCATTCAAGCCATTGTAAAACCAAGTAAGAAGAATATAAATGGTGGCCTGTCCTTGAAGGCTAGTGGATCTGAATGGACTCCTGATAACTCTTGGGGAGTTTCTTGTTGCTTTAGTAGGTTGTTCTGTTGAAGCCCTGATTGACCTCTGGAAATGGGTGGGAAGGTAGACACAATTGCATCTAAAGATCACTTCCTACAAGTGGAACCAAACTGGTCCCCGTTTTATAGAGAACTGGTGGTGATGAAACATATGGGATAGAGACAAGAGGGACAATGGTGGAAGACTCAGAATGAATATGACCAAATTTGGGCAAGAGACCACTGGAAGGCTGACTCCACTGCAATGAAAGCAGCAAAGATGTAATTCTTCTTTACCACTATTTTATCTGCACAGAATCATCCAGGAGAGCAACTGAAAGCTTTTTACATGCTGGTCCACAGGAAAAGAACTCAGTTCTGCCATCCTCATTGCTGTGTTTGGAGAGGACACAGGCCCAAACCGTCTCTGTTTCTCCTCTCAAGCTGGAAAACTCCTTCCCACACGAGGCCAGCCTGGCCATCTGAACTTCTGCAGGCTGGCCAGAGGCCTTTCTCTTCAGTTAGATTTTCTTTTAGTAAATGGTTGCCTATGAAGAAGGTTTTTTAAATGGGGTGTTGTGTCTTTTTATTTTTATTTTTTTACATGTTTATAAAATCGTTCTAACCGTTTTTAATGTGGTAGTTTTAATATTATACTATATTTAATTGCTTTTGTATATTGTAATAATTTACTGGGGTTTTGTTAGAAGCTCTTAATAGTGTTGGTTTTAAGCTGCTCTTGGGAGAATGTATTAGTATTGTACTAGTACTGAAAATGAAAATGAATAAATGACAAACCCTTGTTCCTCGCAGACCACGGAAGCCTCTTTCTCCTTTCTCTCCAGGATCACCAGGTTCTCCCTGTCAATCAAAATTAGTATGATACTGAGTGTGAGAAACAAATATACAAGCACTGAAAACAACTGAATGAGATTCAGAATTGTTTGACATATGTGGCGAACAAAATATGTGACTTCAGAAGCTGTTAATTCTGAAATAATATCTATTGACAAATATCCTGTAGCTAAATTATGTACTTCAAATGTGGGGGAAAAATCTGGTTGTAAGTAAATCTGTGTTTACTTATGAGAAATGAGTTACTTATGAGTTATGAGTTTGTGAGCCAAATGTATTTTCTTTTAAATGAAATCCAGCCCCTTCTTGGCTATGATGTTCATACCCTTTCAGCTGTGTTTGGATATTTATTTATATGAGTATATACAGTGGTGCTCCGCATAGCGACGATAATCCATTCGGAAAAAATCGTCGCTATACAGATTCGTCACTATGCGAGCAAAAAAGCCCATAGGAACGCATTAAAACACGTTTAATGCATTCTTATGGGCAAAAAACTCACTGTTCTGCAGAAATCCTCCATGCGGCCGCCATTTTTGCTGCCTGGTAAGCGAGGAAAGAGCACGAAAACACTGTGGGCGGCCATTTTCTTTACCTGGTGGCCATTTTGGAACTGCCAATCAGCTGTTTTTAAAACATCGTTATGAGATAATCGGTGAGCGAAACGCTTACCAATCATCGCAAAGTGATGTTTTCCCATCTAAAACATCATAATGCGATTGCTTTTGTGATCGCAAAAACCTCATCACTATGTGGATTCATCGTTAAACGAATCGCTCGTTATGCGGGGCACCACTGTAGAAGTTCTCCCATTAAATGAACATAAATTCTGGGCTTTCTATAGCTGTACAATAGGAAAGCATGAAGAGATACCATTTTTCTGTTACTGATGAGGAGGAAAAAGCAGCTGTTGATTTCTGCCTGTTACACAGTAATACATAAAGTTAAAGGGTACAGAAAATAAAGAAAAAGAATTAAAAACTCTAAGTGGTACATCAACATTTTTCTGAGTTTCTGGAGAACTCAAATAAAGAACCTTTCTGTTTACACGGTCTGGGTCCACTTTACACATGATTCAGAGAAGGGATCACTAATGAAAAATCAGAATGTGTACTTTATTTCCTCTGGATCCAGGTTTCCCTTGGTTGCCTTTAAGGCCTCCCACTCCAGCGCTTCCCTAGAAAAAAGAGCATTATAAACAAAAAATTAGTGCAAATATAAAAATTAAAAAAAAACTTTCATTTCTTTCATAGATTAGAGGTTTTCAGCAGTGTTCACATCCATCATTGACTCTTTTTTGGTCTCTGTAGTCTCATATTCCGTTGGTTTTAAGATAGTGCTTCTGAAACTGTGACCCACAAATGGGCTGCATGATGTTTCGGGATGAGCTTCACAGTTAAGGGTCTTTTAAAACTCTTTCACCGGCTTAACAGCACACGATTACTGTTGTTAAGCTCCTTTAAGAGATATGTTTGCTGCCTTCCTCTGTAATATATCAGGCTTAAATTCTGTTCAAACAGGTACTGCCATATTAAGATTAAAAATAAAAAATAAAATATTTTTGCATATTTTGGGTCAGACTAAACACCCTGTAAGAGATCCATTACAGCTCAGTTCATCCAATTACCTAGACTCAAGATCTTTTCAACTACAACCCTCTTCCCCACTTTTAAATTGGTACAATGCATGTGAGACATTTGGGTAGAGTGGGCGGCATATAAGTTAAATAAATACATAAATAAATGTGTGAGGTCTGCACGTCCCTTCTTCACCGCCACCACCACTTCCACCACCACTTACACATAGGAGGTCACTTTCTGAAGAGGACAGCCTTCACTATTTGTGTAGAATCCATAGTTTTAAACTCTGGAAAATGTTGTGGCCCTTCATATATATAGCTCAAGTCTCCATGTCTGTTTAAAGAAATATTTGATTACAGAAGCTCCACAGTGATCCCCTGAAGAAAGTGCCTGGGCCTTGGAAATTTCTCACTGCTAAAAAATGGCAAGTCTTATTGTTGTAAGCTGCCTAGAGTAATCTTAATTGATTAGATAGGCGGGATATTAAATAAATAAATAAATAAATAAATAAATAAATAAATAAATAAATAAATAAATAAATAAATAAATAAATAAATAAATAAATAAATAAATTTACCTGAGGGCCTTCATTTCCTGAATATCCCTTTTCTCCTTTTACACCAGGAATTCCCATTGTCCCCTGAAAAACAGGTTGCATAACAAGTCTTATTGTGATTTTGCATGTTATCATAGAGAAACATATGTCAATTCAACACTGGGAAAATAAGTGAGACAAAGAAGTGTAACTTAAACTGGAGGAAGACAAGATCAGTTTGCTCATTTGTGTACCTGATGCAAATATTTTCCAGATGTTCTTGGACTACAACTCCCAGAAATCCTGTCCAGCACTGTTAGTGATGAAGGTTTCTGAGAATTTCAGTCCAAGAACATCTGGGGACCAAAACTTGGGAACCACCACATCTAGAGGGATTTTTATATATGCATATCTGTTTAAAGTTAAGTCTTTCAAAAGATGCTCTCTCTCTCTCTCTCTCTTTCTTTCTCTCTTTCTCCTTCCCTCCCTCCCTCCCTCCCTCTCACTCTCCCTCCCTCCCCCCTCTCTCTCACATACACTTCTTTAAATGTGGGAGTGCCCTCCCCAAGTTTGCTAAGCCACATTGTTATTGTAGTGAGGGCATACTCTCCTAGCATGATGCGGCTGCTTCCGAAAGGCGTAGCTACCCATTCTTCATGTTTCTCATAGTGATAGAGAGCTAACTTCAAAGCCTTCTTTGGGCCAGTCCTATTAGCATTATGTAACCATTGTCCTATCTGAACTCTAACTATCTATACACTGTCAACTATCTGTGAGCTTGTAAGGTTAATAAAAGAGAGTCCTCTTGGGAGCGTGGCCCCAGAGCTGGATCCAGAGGTGTGTATGGAGGACTTCCTGGCAGACATCCCTGCGTGTGTGGCTGACTTCTTTAACTACTCTCTCTAAGACTATTTGCTGTCCTAATGATCTGGTGGTCACACAAACTATCAGCCTTCTCATTTCGTGACCTTACATTTAAATTGTCCCAAGAGCAAATATGCAGCTTGGTAAATTGTCATGCAAGCATTTTGCAGAGAAAACTTCCAAGAACTTCCAAGAAATGGTGCACACTGGCAGCAGCACCCTTTCTTTTTAAAAAAAACCCACAACCTCTCAAGCCCAATCCATATGTGCCATTTTTCTTCTAATTTAATGTTCTGAACAACAATGTACTTCTTTTTTCTGGGAAAATATTCAGTGAGTTTTATAACTCTGCACTGGCTTAGAAAAACAACACTACAAAGTGACAGATTATGAGACAATCACAGTCCCTGCCAGTTTCAAGAACAATTTTCTAGACATATCTGTAACATAAGAAAGAAGAATATGTCTGGAGGTGGTGGTTTGCAGTTTACTGATGTCACCTGTAGCAGCTTTGGAAATCTAATAGAGGTCTTTCATACGATCTGCCTCATGATCTGTTTACATAGAATACTATGGACTGAACATGTGATCTTCTTCAAGTATAACATACCTTCTACAGCTAAACTATGGTGCCTTCTCCCAACAGACAGACTGACTGATTGCAACTATCTACCCACTGCCCACATGCAATAACATTGACATCTACCTGTGGACCTTGAAATCCTTGTTCTCCTGGCAAACCATCTGGACCACGGGTTCCTTCCTGTCCCTGTATGAAGACAAAGTTCTTGATGGCAATTATTTTCTCAAGTGAATGTTATAAGGGTTCTTTTTCTTTAGTTTTTATAAATAGAAAAAGGGATAGTTTTTATACATAGAAAAAAGGGCATACTTTTTTTCAGTTCCTTATAGCACTGCGATTTAGATGCATTCATAATTGAGTGCAAGCCACTCTTATGGAGAAACCGATTTGCCTGCTCACCACACTCTCTCCTCTCCTCAACAGCCTTGCAGTGATCAGAAGAGCCTACTAAGTAGAAGGGGCTATGGCACAGAGCCTGAGAGAGAAGACAATATCTTGGAAATTATGGCAGATACCCAAACCACTGCCCATTCTATTCAGCATGGTCCCTTTTCATGGTACAGGAGGAATGCTTGTGGAAGGAGATCGCCAAGGGACGAGAGATAGGAAAGTTAGCTTTTGCTGGTTCTGTTACATGCACTGTGGTCTGGGCCCAACTCACAAGGAAGATACTACAAAGTCTCCTAGAATTTCTTTCTCTGTGCGTCTTGTCAGAAGACTTATATCCAGCCCAGTAAACACTGTACATACTTCAGTGGTCTCTGCCCATCTGCCTTATAGATTCGTTGCCTGCCCCATACATTTCATTGCCTGCCCACAACTCGTCAGATAGGCCTGTGTGAAATTTCTTACATTTTCATTCCTAATTGGTCAGCTTCTCCATCTTTCCCAACCAGGCAATCCTTAGTCGCCGGGGATGAAGAGGGGGAGTCAGGTGTTCCCCTGTGGAGTGCTCCATATTAGATTTTTTAAATAATATCACATTAAGATGAACATACCGGTGGGCCTGGAATTCCTCTTCTTCCCTCTGCTCCCTATTACAAAAGGAATACTGGTAACTTATAACTGCTGTGTTTCATGTAAATAAAACCATTGGTGGACATATCTGCACTTAAGCAATTTTTTGTCTCACAAAAAATAAATCATATATTACAAAAAAGTATGATCTATACTAATAATTTTTGTTTTCTCCTCTAATTTGAAGGAGTCTGGTTGTGCAATACAAGTTTTAAAATACAGAGAAAGGCATGGCTATAATCTGTTCCATAAATTAAACCTGCATAACAGTGATGATCTCAAGGGCAGTGGGAAATGTTCAGTAATTAAAGAGTCCTACTCCTCTGTGGCTCATATGACTCACATGTAATCAGTCTCACTACATGCAATCTGTGGAAGTCCCGGGATGGAAGGAGGAATGCTTTAATTACCAAAAATCTTCCCCTTCTGTTAATGACAATCTACAGCACTACAACCAACATTATCTGAGAAACTATTCTGTCCACATTACATTAAAAACAGAAAAAATGTACTGAATAAGATTCCATCCTCTTTAATTTGCCTTCTTTAATGACAGCTGTTCCCCAAAAATGTGTGTTGATGTATCAATGCTAGCTTAGTCCTGACCTCCAAGGCCTTTTCCTCTAAGGTCCAGAAATACAAGGAAATGAAAAAGGAACTGTTGAAAACATATTTACTAATAAACGTGAACATCACAAAATGCTTAAATGTCTTATTTTTTAATTTCTTATTTCTAATGGTTTCCCTTGCTATGGGAAACAGATGATAGACCACCAATGAACTAAAATAAATTTTGCTTTCATTCAGCTGTCTGTATAGATGACAATGGACTGTAAACAACATACAGGACAAATAAGTTTTCACCATATGTAAACTGAAGGCTGATTCTCAAATACTGGTTTAATGATTCTTTTTTCCCCACTACAAAAAAGCCAGTTTATTTGCTTTAGTGTTCTTACTTTGTTTCCTCTGGATCCCCTCATACCTGCTGGACCCCTTGGTCCTCTTTCTCCCTGTGGACAGAGAATGTAATCTTAAAGTATGACTCAATAGCAATCGTTAGGATTCTTACTGCTTCAGCTTCATACACTTCTCACTTGTATCAGGCTTGATATAGAAAGAATAGTCATGCAGGCCATTTTGGAAGGAAATACATTGTGTGCATGCATGTAAGTAAGAAATAACATGAATAAAAACTAGAACCAAAGGAAATTATCTACAGGTGTGATAAATACTCTAAAAATCATTCTCTGCAACTTTTTGAATCTCAGCATGTTGAGATTATCCACAAATACTCTTCCCTGCATCAGACAGATTTCCTGGGTCCCCACAAAAATGAGATGCAGTCCTTTTGGGGGGGGGGTTGGTTGATCTCAGCCCTCCCCCCCTTGTTCTGCATTTGGAAACCATTAAAATTCTGCACTACTCAATGCGCACTTTGCACAGGAATTATGAAGAATTATAATACTTTTGCACATTTGGTATTTTCCTCCTAAAAAAATGATGACGACACTTCTGAGAAATCCTGCAACATTTCTACAAGATTTGTTGATGGCAAAAAATGTCAAGAAGTCTCACAGTAAGGAGAAATTAATACCCCCCCCCCCGGTGGCTTTCTGACAGCAAGAGACTGTGAGATTCATACTCTTTAATAGCCTAATCATAGTTGCTGTGTTAGGCATATGACAGCCATTGTTATCAAATGTTAGTCTTCCATTCAAAAGATACATTTAGTCACATATATATCATATCCATGTTTCTTTCTTTCATTTTAACTTTTGTGTTTAATCCTAGCTTTGACAGGGCTCTCAGTTTTAATTCAGGGAGTGGATGCTCATTCTTCCCTCCCCATCCACAATTTTGACAAATTCTCCCTCCCACCATGCTGGAATTATTCTTAGAACAAAACTGCGATGGGTGCCAAAGCGCATTTTCTTCCAAAGCCAAGCGTTTCACTCTTAATATCTGAATACAAATATGGCACAAGAAAATTCATAACTAGCAACAGTTACCTGGCTTCCCGGCAGCCCTGTGAAGCCAGTCTCTCCTCGTATGTAACTGATCATTCCAGGATTACCCTACAAAAGTTTTTTGAAAAGTTACATTGTTTTCATGAAAACAACTGAAACTGTCTGAAACTGAAGTTTTTCTCCAGGTAAGATCGTTTTTTTCCCCTAGAAGAAAGAATATTCTCGCTGATATAGCAGCTACAGTAAGCAAAACTATTTGCAGAAAGCACTGCTGGGGTCACTGGCCTATGTCTCTACCACATTTTCCATCTTAAAATATAAACATTACAGATCCATTATATGCCCATGACATGAACGGATGTGAAAGCTGGGCAGTAAAGAAAGCTAATGGAGGGAAAAACTGATTCGTTTGTGCTGGAGAGAGCTTTGCAATCAGTCCAAATACGAGATGGACCGACTTCCCAAAGGAAACCACAGGCTTGAGTTTAGAAGAGCTGAGCAGGGCAGTCTTGGACAGGATATTTTGGAGATTGTTCATTGATCCTGTCCAGACTAAGAAATTTGGTGCAATCTGGCCAGTGTTTAAAAGGTCCTTATCTGCAGTGCAATCTGTTTTAACTCTCAGTACTATATCTGCCCGTGAAAGCAGAACAAAGAGCTATGTTGCCTCTCAGTGAATCATCTCAAAAAGACTGCATGTCCTAGCTCGGTATCAGAATGATATGGGCCAGCTCTTAAGGAAGAAGGATGGGTTGTTTTAAGTAGAAATACAAGCAGACAAGGTATTTTTCCCCCATGCCAAACCGTGCTATCAGGGAGCCTTATACCACAACTATATGTCAATGTGGACAGACTCATTCATAAGGTCACTCACTATAAATCAGGGGTGACATGATGGCACATAACAATGACATGTTTCAATTTCCATATCTCCTCCATGAGGGAGAAGGGAGGGAACAAAAATGAAATCAGGGTAACAGCAAAGCAGTGGGAAAATAAAGCAGGTGAGAGACACTGAGTCTTCTGCATGGCTGGTAGTTTGAAGGCACTTAACAAATCCTAGTTGAAGAAAGAGTCTGTCAAGTTTCTGTGTTCCTGGGTCACTGAAAAACTTTAAAAGCTCAACAGAGAACGGCTGCTGCTGAGACTTATGTCTCTGAAATTTCTAATGAGATTAGAAACTGCAGCTACAATCTATGAAGTGCCATATGGTCCCCAGAGGGTAAAGGGTGGACTTACAGGATCTCCTTGGAAGCCTTTCTGACCATAATCACCAGGATGTCCTCTTGGTCCCGGGCTGCCCTGGAAATGTACGGTATTTGTGTTACTCTCTTCTCCCAAATGGATGCATTTCGGTCCTCAAGTTCTCAAAATGAATGGATGTTTGAATTGGTGGTTATTTTTAAATTAAGAAAATGGAAATTTGTGTCCTTGCATTCAGGTTGAACAGTTGTAAGAGGATCTTACAAGAGAGGAGCAGCAGCCCATGCAGCCTAGTGTGCACCTCCTGATGAACATGGAGTGAAAGCCCAACATGTTTTGGGCTAAATCCTTGCTCCTGAGAATTTTGCCCAGATCTGTAGTTCCTGAAGACTTCAGGGAGCATAAAATGGCATTTAAAATACATACTACAAAATATTTTTTGGGGGGGCAAGGAAAGACTTGGAAGGGAACTTAAACTCCCAGGGAGCAATATTTTGCCAACACCTGGAAATTAAAGAAGTGTGGATTACTGGATAGCAAGTCAATGCTGATGTAAATCCCATACTCTAGTAGGACTAGCGACTGGATTTTGTTTTTCCTTGCTCGAACCCTTAACTCAGGCTATGACATAAATGGCAGAGCATTACTGTATCTGAAAACTGGGGCAGGAGCTAAGATTACCATTTTTCCAAAATCAGATAAAATTAATGTGCTAACAGTATCTTAGCGGTCAATTACCCAACTGAATTAGGATTGTAAATTATGGACATTTAGCCCCACATATCTGAACAAAAATCAAATATATTTCACTGGGATATGTACCCGTTTTGTGTTTTACTTATTCCAAACATTCTAGTAGAAAATGCTTGCTAAAGCATTCCTCTCTGTTGAGTACTTAGATAATTTTTTTCTCATAGGCATTGACCTTCTAACTTTTTACAAAATTAAACCCGAAACAACAATAGATTTTAAAATGATACCGCCTGGCCTGGGTCCCCTTTTTCTCCTCTGAGTCCCGGAGGTCCCTCTGATCCCTTAAAAAGGATTAAAAAGAGAGAAGTGTTATTTTTGGCACGTTAAAAGATAGTACTTGGACACAGAAAAATGCAAAATAACATACCTCTTCACCATCAATTCCACTAAGTCCATCAATCCCATTCTTTCCCTGAGAAAACAAAATCAGGAAATGTGATTTACACGGCTATCCAATATAGTCACCGTGCAGAAAATGTTAGCAAAATAAGCAGCAACTAATGAGTTAACGTTTGGAGTCAACCCTTGAAAATTGGAAAGATTGGCACAGCACCCTTGCCCTTTTGGAAAAGAACCACATCCACACCTCTTATTCTAGGAAAAGTAAGAAAGCTAGTATTTATTAGGAACATATAAGATAGGAAAGATAATAGGAATCTTAATTCTAGCTAATTGAGGTGGAGGGGTTGCTCTCTCATCTCCTGAGATAAATGGCAAGATGCCTCCTCCATTCTCTCTGATATTTTAGCATATATTCCATGTCTCCTCAGCACATTCAGGAACAGATCGCACTGATAGCTGAGGTCAAAACTACAAATCACTGACATAAGTGTGCCAAATCTACACTCCTGAAAATAGCAACAACAGAAGCAGGGGGAGAGAGTTTTAATCTCCCACCCAATGGCCTTCTGCCCATGAATTTTTAGATGTATGTTTATGACTGTAAATGCTCATTGAATCCATTGTGTGGTATAAACCACCTGTAAGGTTCTGAGTGAAGAAATAGTTGGTGAGGTTAAGTGTGGCCTCTTCTATCTCTGATTCCTAAGAAAGTTCTTCTCCTTCTTCTTTTTAAATCACTGCTGGAACATTGTCACACTACCTTGTGTATGTAGTATTTCATGCTGACAATTTTGATTATTCTAGGAAGAGGTTTACTGTATAAATCTTTAACACAACAGGGATTATTAACATTTAACAGGGTATAGTGTTCTTACTGTACCTTTTCTCCCCTGTGTCCTCGCAGCCCCTGAAATAGTTGAAGCAAATATTTATTTAATAATAGACAGATTTTTGTTTGTTTGAAGCATTTGTTTAAAATGATTCTTCAAGTATATACTTGCCTTCTGACCTTTATTCCCTTGATCTCCCCTACATCCTTTGTCTCCATCTGGTCCAGGAAAACCTCTGGAACCCTAAAATGAACATCCCGGAAGTCAATGGAAACAAAAGTCCTCAAAAAAATGGAAACATTATTTTCATAGCTTGTAACTTACAGGTTCTCCATCTTCTCCTAAATGTCCTCGATTGCCCTCTGGACCAACAGATCCCTAGAGATGAAATTATAAATGAAAAGGCAAATATTAAATTACGGAAACATTGAAGCGGAACGTTCTGCTGAAGTGCTTGACTGGCTAATGTGCTGGGAGAAGATGCAAAGAGAAGGTGAAGGAGGATCAGGGGGAGAAAGGAGCTGACTTACATCAGGGGCACAGCCACAATGCTGGTGAAAGATTAGGACAGGGTAAGGCTGGTCTTAAATTATTTTCAGCATTCCTAAACTGGCAGGGGCTTGGATTCAACCCAGCTTCAGATGGTCTAATGTCAACTAATTTGGCCTGTAGCCACTTTGACCAGTTAGGATGGCACTATGCATTATGAAGTGTGAATTAAGTCAGTTGACAGCGGCACAAAGTAGCATGGGGAAAAAAGATGCAAAATTCATATAAAAATATATAGTAATATATATTAAAGCTCTCCAAAATATGCAAGCTTTCAAGATCTCCAGAACTCTTCATCAGGCAAAGTACTACAAGACGTTCCACCTTGTCCTAGGCAACCTACTGCAATCTGAATTAAATGGGGGACTGACAGTCTTACCTTAGATCCCATTTCCCCTATTTCTCCAGGAAGGCCATCCTCTCCAACACACTTGCAATGCACACAGCAGCATGTTCTCTCAGCAATTTTGTCCTTAAAAACAGAAAATTACTATAGATAACACATTTATTCTTTAAACATGGCAACCCCTACTGATGCAAAAAATCTGCTGCAGTGAAATGAGTACTTATTAGCTTATGCCAAATCACGTGTTGTGGTGAACAAAGAGACAGACCTCCAAGTTTTGAAATGGAATCCACTGAACCTTCTCTTATGAACTTACCACATACTCAAAGAGCCTGGTGGCAATATTATGTGTGCCAATAGTTAATTGATCATTATATCCAAATCCCTTTCCAAATTCCATATACAGAAGATCATGGAAATCAGTGGCTCCTTCCAAGACAACTGTTATTATTCCATCCAGTCCTGTTTAAGACATTGATCATTAGAAATACCCTTGGAATCGTTATTTCTTAACTTCTCTCCCTTTCCCTACCCCCATTATTTTTTCTCTCTCTTCCATTAAAAGATGAAGCCCAGTGTTAAATAGAACACATTAAATATAGACAGGGATGGAATCTCACTTTTGACATCTCATTGCTACAGTTTGTAATGGCTGGACACCGGTTAGGAACAGTGTCCAAATTTCTGAATACTCAAATTTCTGAATAGTCAAATTTCTGAAATACTCAAATTTCTGACATGTGGATCAAACACCCCCATGCAATGATGGAATAGCTTTGGTTACAGATAAACATAACTATGATAGTGATTAACTTGAGAAAGTTTATGCTGACCTAACTAAATCAGCACTCTTGGTTGTCCTGTAAGGTAGGTTTATCTTGTTGTGCTGCCCCACCAGGTACATTGCCATTATAAGAACTTCTCATTACCTGAAGGGTTGACTATTCATTTTGTGTCCTTTGACTGCTGATGGATTTCTCCCTGCAGTCTTTTAAATTAGGAGCTAAATTACATTCTGTGTTGAACATGTTGAATGCAGTTAAAATCTTTTCTTTTTTTTTCCACAAGGAAATAATCATATGCAGCCTCAATGCAGACCTGGGCCATAACATATGTATAGAGGATGATTAAAATTCCATCCAATTCGGTGGAAGAAAGCAACAGAGGTTTTCTCTTTTTTGTCTTTTTTAAAATGAAGTGGGAATTGAAATACAAATCAATTGTGTGGGGATGTTTAGTCTCCCTCACCCATAGATAATCCTCCTAGTCTGTATTAGAGCCACATATAATTCTTTTAGTGAACAAAAGAAAAAAAAGGATCTTAAGCTACACATTATACTTTTAAACTGGCATTTTATTAGCCCTGAATAGTTCTAGGCCCTGGACATTGGTCTGAAAGTGTATGACACAGAAACTCTGCTGAAGCTATATGATTTTCAGTCTGTCGATTTCCTGGGAACCCATTTAGCCCTGTTCGAGCATTTGAATTTGTATGAATACACAGAGGGATCAATGGATGGTGTGGACAGGAGCAATCATGTAAGCTCCCCACACTCCTCAATTTCTTTTCCCACAATGATATAGTGGAGTTTGAACCCATAGGGCTGAAGTCCTTTTTCTGATAAGTGGAGATTATGACATCATCCACAGGCCATCTCTTGTGGCTTCCCTTTGAGCTTAGCAGCTGAGATAGACAATAATTCTTCTACAAACAGGATATTGTTGTGAGATCCCCTTGTTGTAATCCAAAATATCTGATGGTGGTTTGGTCTTGAATGGCCAATTGAGCCTTTGGCTTTATAAAAACATTTTCCTTATTTGTTGATATACCTTGATCCTGTTGCCTGCAGTTTTTTGATTCTCCTTGTTGACTGTGGACATTGCCACAATGAGCCCCTCTACTTCCAATATTAGGCACTGCACTGTTGCCCATACACCTGGGAGGATCATAGATCTTCATATGTTGAAGGTCTGAAGAGATCTTTCTAACTGTGTACATCTGCATGTGATCACAAAGCCCTCTTCAGATCTCAGACTTCTGTGCTCAACAAACAAAGGTCTGTGACACTGTAAAGTGGGGGGGGGGGCATGGAGAGAAGATGCCTATCCACATCTCTATCCCACCCTTTATGCCCTTTAGCCTTCTATACATTCAAGTGAACATCTGAATTGAGCGTTTGTGTTTCCCTGGAAGAGAATGTTAAGAATCTGATTTAAGCAACAATTACAGTAGCAGTACTGGTAGTAGTAATAATTATAGCAAGAATACGTTTGAATTAAATGATTAGTGTTTGGTCTGTTACGATATACCTTGTTTTCTGAGTTCTTCTGATTTTTTTTCAAGTGCTTCTATATCATCATCCAAGCCATCAGAGAAAAGAATTAGTACCTTAAAAAAAGGTTAAGAAAGTAAGATTAAAACATCCATATCATATGATGAAGAGAGCAGCAGGATACACAGTATGTAGTATCATTGGTACAACTTATTTGATGAAATACTTTGGTGGAACTCCAGCCAATCTCTCCAGATTAACTGTATTTTCAGAGAAATGGAAATTCCTTTAGATAAGGAATGAGTGACATAGACTGTAAAAGAGATGTATAACTTTCAGATAATTCCAGCTGAGCTGATAGATGTATTGTACAGTATTATGCAATAATATACAGCCTACTGGGTATGAGAATAAATTACCTTGCTTCGGCTTTCATTATCAGATAGGTTTCGAAATGAATTCCAAAGAGTGTCCAAAAAATTGACATTGAGATATGATGGACTGTTGATCACAACATTTTTGAGTTTCTCCAGGATTTGCCTTTCATCAACATGGAGAGCGGCCAAAATAGGAGGGTTGGAATTCTCTATTGGAATTGCCACACTGTACTGTGTGGTTGTTCCTTTGTTGCAACTCACAGTACTTGTAGAGGTGAAGTCTTTTATAATACCAGGAAGGTAGGTCTCCAAAAGTTGTTGGTTTTTGAATAAGTGGTCCCCTGACTTCTGAGAGGAGATGTCAAATCCCAGAAGAACATCTACGAAACATTCTGTTTTACAGAAATGCAGGGGGAAGTATTAGAAATTATTTGGACAATTTCGTGTTGAAGAATGGCAGAAACAGAGAGACCACTAAAAACAACAGCACAACATTGGGAGAACAAAATCAAACACAATGCTAGCCTTTTCATCTCTCAAGACGTTTTCTCGGTGGTGGCTGGATGAACATCCAGGTAGACTCAACTGCACAAGTATTGTCCTGGCCAGTAATACATAAATTGGGATTTATATTACAAAATGACAGCTGATTTTGCCAGTCATGATGGCAGCACAGAAGAGAAACACAAAGCAAGTGAGACAACAATTCTACCTGTGGCATGCACATTCTGCTGAATCATGTGTTGCACCTTTTTCTGCAGAATGCAGGCAAGGGATTTATCTTAGATTATATTAGTGGCTTCCTTTCATGTACTAGATGATGGTATAATGGACACAATGAGCATAAAACTCTGGCATGCAACTTGTCCACATGCAGGGTTTTGTTTTTCCACCTGTGGAGCTTTCAGATATGAAAAACCTTCTGTTGGCTTGGAACAATTCAAAGAAGTCTCATTAGAATATTCAGAATGCTGGTACTGCCTGGAACCAAAAAACTCCCAGTACATGGAAAGTTATTATCAGAACATAACATTCAGAATATTAACCTGTTAATTAGACTACAATTGAATATATTATTTGGCAGTGGAAGGTGATGACTCCAATAGGAGCTATCCAAAATGCTGAACCCTGAACCCTGGAGGATCATATTCATTGCCCCTCCAGCATCCAAGTCAATAGTCTCCACTGTTATTTAGGAATTATTTAAGGAATCATAGCTTCAGAGTCTTCAGTTACAAGTGTAAATGGAACCATGATTGGGTGTACTATGGTATTAATTTCAACGTAAACCTCATAATTTGATTCAGGAACAAGAAAATTTCACGTGTAACTGGTAAGGTAAAGGTAAAGGTTTTCTCTTGACATTTAGTCCAGTCATGTCCGACTTTAGGGCATGGTGCTCATCCCCCATTTCCAAGCCATAGAGCCAGTGTTTGTCCGTAGACAGTTTCCATGGTCATGTGGCCAACACAACTAGACATGGAATGCTGCTCCCTTCCCATTGTAGTGGTACCTATTTAACTACTTGCATTTACATGCTTTGGAACTGCTAGGTTGGCAGGAGCTGGGACAAGCAATGGGAGCTTACTCCGTCACGTGGATTTGATCTTACGACGGCTAGTCTTCTGACCTTGCAGGACAGAGGCTTCTGCGGTTTAACCCACAGTGACATTATGTCCCCTTATTGTAACTGTTACTGAATATCAAATATTGGGTTTTACGTGGCCTGTGGTCTGGGCTATAATCTGCATTATACATGTGTTGATATTTCTGCGTTTGTAAATGTGAAGCAAGGTATTGTTTTGAGAGATGGATCAGAGACACTTAGCCATTATAGAAATGCACATCATTCTGATGCTTTGAGGGAAACTCTGACATGCAAATACTATTAGAATGTTAAGACTATTAAGTGCTAACAGCTTTGTTCTTCTCTGAATAATGTTATGCATGAAGCATAATAAATAACTTATTTTTCCTAAAAGCTACTAATTGGGCCCTCTCAGAATTCATAGCAAATTTAGTGAATCTAGTTAATCATCTTTATCTAACTCCTCCTTATCCAAACTTCCCTTTGAGAAAGGCTTGACATCAACCTGTGGCATCATGGCCGGTTACTGCACTACTTTTACAAACAGAAAGTTTTTCCTAATGGAAACTCAAATAATCTTTGCATTATTTTTTTTCTTTCCTGTCCAGGAGGGAATCTTTCTACAGACCTAATGACTGTGATCAGAGAAATGAACCAAAAGAGGGAAAATGTAGAGAATGTTACTAGAGTGCATACAATATGAAGAAATTAGGAATTAATATCAATGCCAATTAGCCTTTGTACATGCTCACAGCAACTGTATGTTACAGTTAGCATGTCATTAGAAGTAGAGAGTTCTTGAGGAAAATACTGTCTTTTTATTCTAACACAGCTGGCTAGATAGCGCAGTGAGCTGGTCTAATTAACCGCAGAGCCAGACATTGCGCATTTAACTCCCCAGTACACACTATAGGAGAAGAGCCAGCTTGTGTGGTCTTGGCCTAGTTACCTCGTCCCCAAGTAGTCCCAGAAGATGGGAATAGTAAATTACCTCATTTGATGAATTAACTTTCTTTTGTCTTATATTTGGTGGATCAGGGTTGACACAGCCTTCTATCCACCTGAGGATGGTAAAATTAGTACCCAGCTTGCTGGGGGGAGGGGATGTGTAGCCTGTATAATTAACTTGTAAACTGCCCAGAGAGTGTTTTAAGCACAGTATATAAGCAGCGTGCTTTGCTTTGATTTTGATCTGGACAATGCTCATTACAATAAACGATAGAATAAGACATTTTTGCTTTCTCAGAAAACTGAAATAGGAGAAAATCTCAAGTGCAACAGTGAATAAAGAAAAACAAAGTAGGATGGACATAGGAAGAGAAAGCCATAAAACATTCAGAAAATTAAATTAAACTGGTTTGATTTTTAAACTATGAAACATAGGATTTCCTTTTCTTGGACATGAACAAAAGAAATTTAATAGAAGTTTATGGAAGGGAACTTACTTGATTTGTCATCATCTTTACACATTTCATTCGTTATGCGTTTTGTAATACCAGTCCGTTCACTGTAATTAGCAGCTGTATATTTCCTGTCTGGGGAGTCTGTCACCTGTTGAAGTCTGATGTGACTGACATTTCCCACTCCAATTGCATGTATCTCTATGCCTTCATTTCTCAGGTCCTCTGCTGGTTTAGCAAAGCGGTCATGTGATCTTCCATCTGTGATTACTACTAACATTTGGTGGGCACTCCGAGCTACTCTGCGTTTTGGTGATTTGAAGAAGGCTTTCACTTCAGTGAGTGCTTTACCAATGTATGTTTTTTGTCCTTTCTGCATTGTAACCTTAGCAATTTTATCCTTCAGCTCGGATTTGTTTTGATAATGACCCAGAGAGAATTCCTCATGATATTTGTCACTAAATTGGGCCATGCCAAAAACAACATTTCCATTATAACCAACCAAATCAACCAGCTCTATCAAGAGGTCCTTCACTTTCTCAAAGACTCCAGATACACTTTCGGAACCATCGATCAGGAAAACAATGTCTGCGTAGATATCACATGCTGCAAGAGAAAGCAAAACGTAAAACAACATTTCCGGCATATTGTGCCAAAGGGTAAATAACAATCATACAGGAGTGATTACACCACAGGGACTTAACCTCACAAGCCCTTCCTAATCCCATCAAAACTATGTAATTCCATTAAAGCTCCATGCCTCAGCAAACAGACATACAAATGAAGCCCATGTTTCCATTGCAGTGATCCAGGACAAAAGAAAAGCAAGCTATTTCAGAATACATGGAGTTGAATAAAGAGTTAAGATAAATGGGCATTTCTGTTTCTTTATAAGAGCTTCACTTCCCATGGAGTGTCCAGTCAGACTTCCTGTAGACACATTGAACAATACAATTAGAAACAGGTGAAGTGACACAATGTCAACATTAAATTGCATCTCATGATTTGATGCTGAAAGAGCAGCCTCCCAGTCCTGGAGAATGCTCCCCTCCTTTCCATAGCATTTCTGTGCTGACAACATTCATCCACAGTACATAAAAGAGTGATTAGATTGCTTCTTCAGAAAAAAAAATTAACACAGTCAATACTTTACCTCGTGGTGGGCAGTAGTCATCTATTACAGTCAGATTTTTTAGGCCATCAAATTCATCCACATAAAAACATTTATCTTCCTTTCCAGCCATGATCATAAGTTCCTTACACTTTGCATCTTTTATCCCAATGGCAAAGATAGTAATTCCGCTGTTTCTCAATCTAGTTGAGATTTCATCAAGTTTCTCCTTATCATGAGAATCACCATCTGTTATGACCATAAGAACCTGAGGGACCCCCCTGCGTTTGCGGCTGCCATGCTTCTCAGTGAACAAAGCTTCAGTGTGTCGAAGAGCTGCTGCTGTATATGTTGTGTCGTCTAAAAGGACGTCATTCTGGATGTGTGCAATGATGGCTGATTTGTCACTATACGTGTTAAGGTAGAACAGAGTTTGTGGAGAAGTAGAATACTTCACAGCCCCAAACTGAACTCTGTCCTGGCCAACATCAGATTTATTCACGATATTGATTAGGAAGTCCTTCATGAGACCATAATTGTGCTCACCTATACTGTGAGAACTGTCTAGTACAAAAACAATATCTAAAGCTCCAGTCCTTTTGCAATCTGAAAAGAATAAGAAAAGATACAGTATATACATCATTAACGCAATTCTTCATATTCTAACCGTAAATTCAACCCTACATTACTGTTAGCACTGGATTTATTTTTTCCCCTTGCCCCCCCCCCCAGAAGAGCCAACCTCCCCTCACTCAAATGTCACAACTCTCTGGAACAGGTATTAGATGGGGGTATACAGGTGAAGGGGGTTAGGCCCTCCTTTATGTACTCACACAAAAGTACCACTCTAAAAATCATTTTCCAGCTTTCTCCAGCCTATCATTCTTTGCGTTTCATGTAAAACGTTGAGCAAGAGCCCATTGACTTACAGCTTAACACACCAATTTAGTATACAAATATTCACAAGTGGCCCTTTGAAATTATCTATTCCACTTATGGAGCAGATGGGGCAGTCAGGAAATGGCCTAATTTCTCTAAATTTATTCAAGGGAAGGAGAAATCTTTCAGCTCCCAAGAGATGGGGCTCACCACCAGCAGTGGTTGTAGCACAGCTTTTCTCTCCCCCTGCCCCCCGGATTTCTGGCATTTACACCAAATGGCAACAGCAGCCATGTACTTATCCTGGCTCACTTTACTTTCTCCACAAAGGCTTCTTCCTGGTTTCATTTTAGACTCTAGGGCTTTGTGTTGGTGGTAGCAGGGTGGAGATGCCAGCAAAGAAATAAAATTAAAAATGAAGACACGAGGGAGACTTTTTGGAAATAATTCTACAAAGTGTTCCCCAATTTCTTGGAGCAGGAAGAGAAAGAATAATGAGAATAACAAAAATAATGTGCTATTAAATCAGTTCTGACTTTCGCTTCCCCACTGTCCCTCCTGTGAGTACAGGCAGCCTGTGTGGCCTTGGGCAAGCTGCACAGTCTCAGGATGCCCCCAGAAGAAGGGAATGGGGAACCACTTCTCTGCCTTGAAAATCCTGAAAAGGGCCACCATAAGTCAGATTCAAATTGATAGCACACACTAATTATTTTAAGAGGAAAAAAAATCTTCAGAATGTTTCTCAAAAAAAAAAAGTCTTTAGAAAAATATTAGTTTAGCACTTGTTGCAATTTTTAGGGCAAAGCACTTTCTGCAGGGCCATCCAAATACTGTATAAAATTTGTGAGGAGCCATTGTGTAGATTTGTATATTGCAACTATTTCCCTGTAGCAGATGTGAGGGAATGATGTGTTCTCTCCAATTCCAGGAAAAGGGAGGAGCTAGTGCTGGGACATCATTTGTTCATCAAGTTCCCCGAAGTTTTGTCACCTAATTAAAAAGACTTCCACCTATGTTCATTATCAGGCCTTTTTATGTTACATTTTTAACAACCACCACCAAGAGCATGATGTCAAGTCAATTCTGATTTATAGTGACTATTTCCAGGATTTTCTAGGTAGAGAATACTCAGATATGGTTTCCCATTCTATTCTTCTGGAGGTGCAGCTTGCCCAAGGCCACACAGTGTGGCTCTTCTCCCAGGAGGCACAGTGGGGGAATCAAACTCCTAACCTCTGGCTCTGCAGTCAGATACTTAAACCACTGAGCTATCCAGCCACCTTGTTATGTTTTTTAAAAAAAGCAACAACTGTAAAACTGCAAGAGAGCAGAAGGTGGTGCATCTGTTTTTTCTTCTGTTACATACATCTCCATCACTTTGCAGCTTCTCTGGCAACCCACATTTCTTTATGTGAAAAAGCCCAGTGGGGAGAGTTGCCTTACAACATCTTACCCTAAGCTTTAACTGAAAAGAAGGAAGTTAGGAGGCTGCTAGCTGGTACCTGCCACAGAAATGACTGTACAATTAAAGTTATGCATACAAACTCCTCAGCCATCTCATCAGTAAGGTAAAACAATACTCCTGAACTTCACCCAAGAGAAATCCTCCTAATTTTCTCTTCTTTAAAAAATTGGGTTTAGTTTATTTTCTCTCCAATCCAATGGGAAGAGTTGAAGTGAAAAGGCATGACTTCCTTTGGCCATACTGGCTGGGGATTCTGGGACTAGTGGTCCAAAAGGGTAGTTTTCCATGTCCCTGTCATGGCTTCATAGATCTTTGAAGTCTACCAACCTCATAACATTAAAATATGTTTGCTAGATGTAATAGATTTTTTCTGTTCAACTTCTAGAAATGGATTTATCTGTTTTCTAACTGATCACTCAGTTCTTAAGGTTGCCCAATATGACGTAGTGACTAGGATTCAGGAGGCCTGGGTTTGAATCCTTGCTCAACCATGGAAGCTCACTGGGGTGTGTGGAACTGGCAAAACCACTCCTTAAATATCTCACATACCCGATCATGTTTTAAATAAACCAGCTCACAAAAGAAAGAACAATTGGGGTAGTGAAATATTAGCCTTCACTTGTAGAAATACAATAACATCGATAGAGGGGGACATAATTAGATTTTCATGCTGTAAAATTGGAATTATTTTTCAAGTATACTGGATCTCTTTTTCAGAAGAAAGCACTGAAGGAATCTTAGAATTTTTACCCTGGTGCTCTGAGCAGTGATTTGTGAAATTCTCCATTTTGTAGCTACCAATGACTACATCACATTTTGTAGCTGTTTCATAATACCTGCTTGCAGCACCTTGTCCATATTAAAGTATTAATAATGCATCACTGCATGTTAACTGTATGCATATTTAAAGTTTCTTCTGAAATGTGCAAGCTTTTCATGAAGCATAAATGGCCAAGATCAAGAGAAATACTAACCGTCAGGTTTATAAGGGGTGCATATGCCAAAAATGATTTTGTCTTCTATCTGGTTTAGAATATCAAAGTTTTCTACATAAAACACATTTTCAGGTTTCTCACTTATCTCTTCTAGCTGAGTTTTATTGGCATTAAATACTCCAACAGAATAGATTATGATGCCTTTCTCCCTCAGGGCTTTGGCTGGAGTTTTTACTTCGTCCTGTGCTTTCCCGTCAGTGATTAGGATCAGAATTTTGTTGACAGAAGGCCGGGCTCCTTTAGCGGGTGTGAAATAATTTGCCACAAACTGCAATGCTTCTCCCGTGAGTATGCTCTGATTCAAGGCAGACATTCTTCCAATGGCCGCAATGATGTCGCTTCTTGTTGAGTAATTGTTGAGCTGAAATTCTTCTTTTTGTGTGCTACTGAACTGGACAATGCCAACATGTACTCGATCTAGGCCAATGTCAGACTGGTTCACCACTTCCTTCATGAACTTCTGCATTTTCTTGAAGTTTTCAGCACCTATGCTACCGGAGCTGTCCACTAGGAACATGACATCAGCTTTCTTTTCCTTACAAGCTACAGGAGAGAGAAAATGTGTGTCATGGTTCATCATTAGAACAGTAGTTCCCAGGTAAACAACCTACATCAGTCATGCATGTAATAGCTGCACTTAGAATCTATGGGAAGTCCACACATATCAACGAAACCATCATTCTTCAAAGAACACATAGACATACAAACAAGTGTATGTAAATACATGAGACACTATGGTATGCCTATTATTTTGAGGATGTTTAATACTAGTAGGTTTTAATCATGGGTGCAATCTTGCAAAAATTAAGCATTTTAATGTCCTCATGATTTCAATAAATGAGTAGTACACATATAGGGATTTCTCCCAAACTGTTGGTGGATAAATTTATTTCAATGCGTTATTCTTGGCAGTTTATAAATGAAATTAGATGAAATGAAATGAAATAAATACAGAGTTCAAAATCCCCCATTTCTGTCAGAATGACTAGTTTCACCCTCAAGAAGCAACCTGAAACCAAGAAATATTTGTGGCAGCATAAACTTGAGTTTGTTTGACTTGTACAACCACAGTTGTGTTTATATGAAGAATTGCTGGGAGGTGGGTGGTATTTGTCTTACCTTCTTTAGAGCATATGCTTCGAACAATATCATTTTTTATATTTTTCAAGAAGACATACTGTTGCACATTGAATACCCTTAATTCTGAGCCTGCAATCTCATGCAGTTGGGTGACATTAGCACCTTTCACACCAATAGCATAAATGTTGATCTTTGTGTTCCTCAGCATTGTGGCAGGTACCAGCACATTGTCGTGCGCTTTCCCATCTGTCAACACAATGAGATAGCACGGCACTTTGCTATTACGCTCCTTTGTAGCCTTTTCAAACAATGGCAGCATGGCCTTTAAAGCTGCTCCAGTATAAGTTTTTCCTGTCAGTTGTCTGATATTATTAATGGCTTTTTCTAGGCTTTTGCTTTGAGTGTGCACATGAGCTTCAAATTCTACCTTATGATTGTTCGAATATTGCACAACTCCAAATCGGACATGATCAGGTCCTACTGTAAACAGTCTGATGACTTCCTTCAGGAAGGTTTTCATGTCTTTTTTGAAATCATCGGAATGAATGCTTGTGGAACCATCAATGAGAAAATAAATATCAGCCTTTTCTGTGTCCTCACATCCTGCAACAAGAGAGAGATGTTTTATAACAGCAGGCATGATTAGGCAACAAATATAAGCCCTGTTCTGTAAAAGGCTTAATCATAACCTATGAACACAGGAACCAAGCTAGTCCTGTCACTTCTGTTCTATCTTTTACACATGGAGAGCTAAACCTGAAGAGAACACTCTCTGGCCATGAGAGATCTCCATATTATCACGAAACCTGAAAACCAGATCATGAGCAGAAATTGCACACAGCTCTCTTCAGATGTAGGTCTCCATGAAGGAAATTTAGGAAAGAAAGGTGCAGGGCTAGCCTGATCTTTCTATCATTATTTATGATTAACCTTTTTACTGAACGCTCAGGCAGACCTGAAAGTATTAGGAGATGCATTGAAGTAGGCAGAGATACAGGTAGAGACCAAATGTAACAAGAAGTTTTAAAAGACTGATGAGTAGGGGTTATCTCAAAAATGGAGCAATGGATATCAAAATGACAAATGGGATTTCAGGATAAACAAATATGTATAAAGTGATACACTTCACATATACTTTTTCAGGTTCTGAGCTAACGGTGATGGACCAAAAGAGTAAATCTTTAGTACATGGTGGTTAGCTTGATGAAAATGTTGAGCTATTTTTCACCTCTTGGGAAAAAGGTGAATTCCATGTTAGGGACTATGGGGAAAATAAAATTGCTAGTGTCCTAATGCTTTTGCACAAATGTACAATGCAATCATACTTGGAATGCTGTGTACACTCCACATATATGTACACATATAGCAATGCAGAAACTATATTTGATATGGAGAAAGTGAAAAGTTTAATTGAAACCTGGCATCTCCTTTAGGCAACTTGTATTTCTTAAGCCTAACGGCATTTATCTCTCAGACTTGGAAGAAGGCCTGTGGTTTCACAAATTATGTAATGGGGTACTGAATTGGTTGCAGCTGCAGTAATTTGGCAGTGAGATGGGGGATAAGCCTCTTGTGGCATAAATGGAATAGATCCATTTCTGTCAACCATTCAGGATAATCCTCCTGTTTCCCCAAAGGCCATCTTCCTAAGAGATCTTGAGGTGGACTTACAGGCAACTGCCAGTTCAGGGGCTGAAAGATGATTATTGCCAACTCTATAGTCCTATGTATCACTCCTGGCAGGCAGGTTAAGGAGGGGCATTGGCCATTATGCCACATGATAGCTGGATCCATGTCCTATGCTGTGCCAAATTCTATATGCTGATCCTCATAAAGATGTGGCCAGTTCATCCTTCTTGTCCCTGCCTTGCTCTCTCTCCTTGTACAACCACTAAGGGTACAAGGGAAGGAACAGTAAATATGTAAGCAGGGGCATTGCTAGCTGGCTTACCCCAAAGGTGTTACCTGCTTTGAGGTGTATTTTTCTTGCAGACTGAACATAGATCGTGTCCTGTATTTGATTGAAGAGTTTCTTCTGCCACATGTCAACCTTACTTGGCAAGTCAAAGAATTTCAGCAGTTGTATAACATTCTTATTTGGTGGATATGATACTACCTTTTCTAACTGGGTGATATTAGCTCCTTCAATACCAATGGCAAATACTGTCACATAGGCCTCCAGCAAGAGTTTAGCTGCATCTATTATAGAGTCGTCTGAGGGTCTGTGAGTGATGATGGTGGCTATTTGTTCTACTCCTTGAGACTTCCTGCCTCCAGCATGTCTAGCAAAAACTTGTTTCCTGGTAGCATTAATGGCAGCACCCAGGTTAGCTTTTCCTTTTCTGGGAGAAAAGCTCTGAATTTGCTGCAAAATGTCACTTTTCTCTGTTTCATTGCTCAGAAAAGACAGAACTCGTGGCTCAGTGCTGTACATCACAAGGCCAATTCTTATGCAGTCTTTGTTCACATCAAGAGAGTTCACTGTATTTTCTAAGAATTTTCTGACATGTGTAACATCAGCATGGGAAATGCTCTCATCCACCACAAAGACAACATCTGCAACTGAATCACCATGACAGTCTGCCACTGTAAAAGGAAGAACACACAATAAGATTACAAGTCTTGGCTCCCCTTTCCCCAACCACTTCTTTTATAAATATTTTCATATGTACATACTGTATATGTGGAAGATCCCGGTTTTATGCAATCATAAGGTAAAGGCAAAGGTTCCCCTTGACAATTTTTTTATCCAGTTGTGTTCGACTCTAGGGGGCAGTGCTCATCCCCGTTTCCAAGCCATAGAGCCAGCGTTTTGTCCGAAGACAATCTTCTGTGGTCACATGGCCAGTGCGACTTAGACACGGAACGCTGTTACCTTCCCACCGAGGTGGTCCCTCTTTATCTACTTGCATTTTTACATGCTTTCGAACCGCTAGGTTGGCGGGAGCTGGAACAAGCGACGGGCTGGTCTTCTGACCCTGCAGCACAGGCTTCTGCGGTTTAGCCCGCAGCGCCACCACATCCCTTATGCAATCATATTTGTTACTAAAAAGATCCCATTACAGAGATGGAAATCAAGGAAGTATTTCCATATGGATTAATGGATGAAAGGCTTCTTGGAGCTTGAAGCTCATGAACAATCATATCCCATTGCTTCCAGTAATTACATAGGTACAGAGCTCTGAAGGAACTGCATCCCTGGAGGGAAAACGATACCAGTGTAGGAAATGAACATGAAGAAAGATTTGGTCTATCTCTTCATGACAGAGTGGAATAACGTCCAGTAGATATGATATTTTGAATCAGTAATCTGATGACTGTAAGCAGTGGGACAAGTGAATGCTGATCAGTTTTCTTGCTGGTACCCAAATAATATAACAGGGCATGCATGGAATGCCAATGACATGGAATGGCATTTGTGTCTTACATGAGCTTCTGGTGAAGTTACCACACTGCAAACTAATGTAGAAAGGATTTCTGAATGCTAGATTTCCTTTACAACATACATTGAAATGTCCATGTTTGCGCTTCCCTTGCGCATTAGTGAGATCAGAGCCACTGCATTGTTTCTGATCTCCTGTGGAAGATTTAGATGCTCCTTCAGTTGTTGTTTGGACTGCCCTCAATGCTAATGACAGTTTTTCTCTTGGAGGAAATAGCCCTGAAGACGCCAAGAAGAAGGCTGTCTTTCCCCCCACATGCCATGGACTCAGTCACGCTCCAATCCCCAGACTGTTGTTCTTAAAGTACCCAGAGGACACTCCAGAAGCACCTATAGCAGAATTAAGGGATCTTCGGCTTTCCAGTTGTTAGACACTAACCCCCACAGCCACTTACTACTGGCAATACTGGGTGGATGGGAATTGCAGCCCAATGACCCTTACTCCTTTTTTTACACGTTTGATAGAGTTTGGCTCTGAGGGACAAAGGAGGGTTTTTTTAACCAATTCATTCGCCCATAATTCTGTTGCACTGTTTTCTGTACCTTTAGTTGTTTCATTTTGAATCCTTGGTGGAGTAGTCGGTGGAGGAGTTGTTGGGATGACTTCAGTGCCCACTGTTATAGCAGATTCAATCACATTGGACATATTTTGAGAAAATACAAGGAAATCCTTTGGCGCTTCAAACTTGTAATAGAATGAATGAGTAGCTATTGACTCAAGCTCTTGCAGAGATGCACCCTGTGTTCCCAAAGCTATGATTTTTACCCCCTCCTGTTGAAGTAGCCTGGCAGGCCTCTCCACGTCATCTTCTGACATCCCTGAAGTTGCAACCACCACAATCCGGTTCCTGTCTTCCATTGGTGTTTTGAAAAAAATCTCATGAACATTTTGAATGGCATTTCCTGTCCTTAAAGATCCACCTTTGAAAAAGAGGTTCTTTTTAATGTGATTCGACATGGGGCTCTTTGCTTGGAATTTGTCCAGCTGGAATTCAACGAATATGTCATCACTGTACTGTGCAAGGGCCACACGGTATTTGTTTGGGCCTATCGTCAGACCGTTAATCATTCTGTTCACAAAAGATCTCATCATGGAAAAGGCTCTTTTTCCAAGTGTATCTGAGCTGTCAATCAAAAGGACGATGTCTGCTGACTCAGTGCCTGCAAAAGCAGAAAGCAAACAGTGTATCAACTTATTGTTGACAGTAAAATACTAAGCGAGTAAAAATAATGGTTGAGATCCAGATTTAGGCATGTGGAATTGGTCTTGTGGAAACAGATTCCTCATCCATTGTCTTGCCATGGAAGCCCATCTAAGGCTTTGAATACAGTATATAAAGGATCAGAGAACTCTGATAAATGAGATGACCTAAAATACAAGGGGCACGTCCTTGAAAATCAGAGAGGAACCTCCTATGAGTTGAGCCTTCTGGCCAGGCAGGTCCTAGATCCAACCCAATATGCTATATAGTGGCAATGTTTAAATAAAGTTATTTAGACACCCCACTCCTATGACAATGGTGTAGTCCTATTCTTTCATTTGTTTCTCTTTTCAGGTATGATCTATGCAGCAGTATGTTTCTGATTATGCCATCTTGCTGCTTTTTGATTTACTGTGTCTTGTTTATATTTTCACCTAATATTTTTCTTGTAAACTGTCCTAAGAATGTAACTAGAAATTATCATAAAATGCATTAAACATGCAAACAAATCTATACAACATCCATTGTATCTCCCAATTATCCTTTATGTAAGCTGCAGGAACAGCTGGTTTGGTTTTCTCTGCTTCTGGAAAAGTGTCAGGGAATCAACTCCCTAATTCACTGGTAATAATGTAACATTAACAAAACTGATGAAAATGTCAGGAACAAATGTATTTTCTTTTGAAGTATCACATCTGAAACTTCTCCCCTCCATGATTGCTGCAAAGAAGATTGCGGTCTAGATTGTCCTCATTCATAGAACAACCCATATGAATGTGAAACACGATGTAGTACTCTTTAAAAGAAATACTGAAGTACCATGTTTCTGGGTTATAGAAGTCTGTGTCCCAAGAATAACAAGGAACAAAGTCAAAAACATCTTCAGATTGTGCATGGATAGTCCAGGAAATAAATCTGGAAATACAACAAACAAACAAAAACTTCTTTCACCACATGTTATATATGTTTAATACTAGTGCCCCAAGAAGCAAAGTCAAAAACAAAGCCATCAGAAGGTGTATCGATGATCAGGAAATAAATCTATAAAGCTGCACTCTGATAGCTCCATGAGGGAGATATCTCACGACATCTTACGCAGTGGAGGGGTGCCCACAACAGATGGGAGAATGTGGGCCTGTAACTATATCCTTTGTGTTATGCTCTCCTAATTTCAAATAGTAGCAACAGCAAACCCTTGCAATCGTTAGGTAGTTTGCAACCTAGGGGACCAAAGATTGTACTGCAAGCTTGAAAAACAGGGCCACATTAAAATCCATCAAGATGCATTAATATCCACATAATCCCTTTGCGTGAATATTATGAATATCAAGTTTCTGGTGTCAAGCCTTCATAGTCTTGAATCAATGGCTCCAACAGGAAGAGACATCTTTTCTTCTGTTACCAGAATATCCTTTCCTTTCAGACAGCTATGGTCTTCCAAAGTGACTCACATAAGTTTAAAAAAAGAGAGGAGCCCAATTCAAAGATTATGCCTAAAAGCATGAAGTGCTTTAATCATAGTGTGTGTAGGAGGCATGCATATATTCCTCCTCCAGAAGTAAGGCAGACTTTTATAGGTTCAGTGCAAAGTTCTTCAGAGGCACTTGTAAGCACATTCAACTGAATGCGCTAGCTATACTTCCACATTGAAGAGCCTTGCCTTATTATAATCCCAGCCCCCACCCCATTACATTTAGCCCTTTACACTTTCAAGCATAACTCTTGAATAAGGCGCAATAAAAATGTCCTACCATTAAGCATATAAACCAAAAAGAAAATGCATGCAAGAGGATGAGGAGAGTTGTGAACCTGAAGCTTGGACTGTTACAGGGGGGACCTTTCACAATCAGCAATGCGGTCTGGGTAACCACTTATCTTCTTCAGTGGGGTTGTTCCATAACAGATCACTACAATTTTTTTTTTACTGTGGACTAAAGTTCTGCAGCTCCTCCAGGATTAGGGCTGTGAAGCTAAAGCTTCATTCTTTTCTTAGTAGATCAGTCTTTGGACAAGAATGGGGGGGGGGAGAGAAAAGAGAGAGATTGTTAATTCTTCAAGTCCAGAATAAAGCAGGTATAAGGGAGCATTTAAATGCATGATAGCCATGATGAATAATTCATTTCCTGTGTTCTTGACTGAATAGCAGTTGATGCCTCTGCTATCTTTGACCAATGGACAGTGCTGGTATACTCTTGTGATCTGATGAATATTAGCTGATCTCCAGTGGTGGGATTCAAATAAATTAACAACAGGTTCTATGTCCTAATGACTGACAAATAAATAAATAAATAAATAAATAAATAAATAAATAAATAAATAAATAAATAAATAAATAAATAAATAAATAAATAAATAAATAAATAAATGCCCAGGACAGTGGGATCCGATGAGGGTTTCTTCCACGGTGGTCTCCCTACTGCCTATCATCACAACTACTTCTCACATGATTAAGACATCTAGATAAGTGTATCTGTTTGGACATACCACTGCTGTTACCCTCACCATGGACATGTGCCAAACACACACACACAAACAAACACACACCTCACAGTGGGTGCTTATGACAAAGTTTGACACAGAACTGACACATCTCTCCTTCCCTTTACCTCCTATTTCACCCTATAGCTCACCAGTAAAAATTGCTTCCATCCCCTTTCCTGCTCCTGAAATGACTGATAGCCCTGCTTGTTGTTACCTGGAGGCCGGCCGCCTTTGCACACCTGTTGTGGAGTTATTCTCCCCCTCCCCCACTTCCTTCTGGCTTGGAAGGTATGGTCTCTTTTCAATCTGTTGCCACTCCACCTCAACCCCACCACCTCAATTGGTCCTTCAGTTACTGACTCCTCTGAGGTCTCCTCCTCCTCCATCTTTCCCCTCCACCCTGTGCCCACCGCTTCTCCTTGCCAGTTGCTTTGAGGGGCATTGGTGTTGGTGGCGGTGCTGGTTGTGATGATGGCTTCCCTCAGAGCCCTGGCAGGCTCCACCTCCCCCACTCACCCTCAGCAGCCGCTTCCTCCTCTCAGTTCCCTCTTTCCCTTCATGGCACCATGGCACAGGTGGCATGGCTGACGAGTTGTCCTCACAGCACACCAGACTCACGGTACATCCCATCCAACCATGGTATATCCCATACAGTACCCACTGTGGCGGGTAGGTGTTTTTGACTGTGGCACCTACAGTGACCTTTGGTGTCACTGAGCTCTGGCTGTCCAGAGAGGGCAGGTCAGAACTCCCTCTCCCCCCCCACACACACCCAATGCCCAGAGTGCAGGCTCTGCACCGGGCACTTTCAGCTGTGCCTGAGCATGGAAGGGGCTGCGGAGCCTTCTCTCACACACGCGCCCTGCTCCTCCCCCTGCTGCCCTTCCTGTTTCGGATGCCTGTCCCCCCCCGCACCCCACTATTCCCTGCTTCCATGCCGATCTCTCTCCCCCCCCCCGGCATGCCATAAAAGGGGTAATTCAAGGATGAAGCTCCCCCCTCCCCCCTCAGGGAGTGGCAAAGAGGGGAAGAGAGCAGCCTTAGGTGCCCAGCCAGAGGAACTGGTCGAATTAGGTGGCACCGTGCCCAGAGGGAGAGAAAGAGGGAGTGGGGAAATGACTTTTCCCATGAGTGAGACAGATGGACATGGAGACACCAGTCCGGTGACAGTGTCTCAGAAACAAAAGGCGGACGAGGTATGGGAAGCTGGTGGGGGGGCAAGTTCATAGAAACTGGCACACATGATTAAACTATCCTCTGAGAGCAACAAAGAGAAGCAGTGTTGGATGGAGAATGAAAGGCATGGCATAATAATAGGGAAGAGCAGGGCATTCCAACCCTGGAGTGGTCAAGCAGGAGCAGGCAAGGCACAGGGTCGGGATGGAAAAAGGTAATAAAGAGCACAAAAGCTCATCTCCCTTCCCACCCCAAACACACAGATAGTATGGGTCCAAATAACTGTTTCCTATTCATTGGAGAGGGCAGTTCTGGTTTACTTCAGCCTCCAGCATACACTTAGGATGCAGGGGTAAATCTGAATGCGCAGATACTCAACATGACAATCTTCCTAAGCTGGGTCCCAAAGAGAGTCCCACAATGCCCATAGCTGTATTGAACCATGCCAACAAACAGGGGCTAGCAATTTTCGTTTCCACCAGGGACAGGTATTTTGTCAAGTTTATGGGTTTTAACTGTCAATTCCAGACCAACCCATCTTCATATGCTTCATATTATTATTATGACAGGAGGGATCACTCGCAGCAGTATGTTGTTGCTAGAAATATGGATTTCCCCACCGCCAGCTACCGTGAGGATTGCAGCTAAATTCAGGAAACAAACAGGGGGTGTTGCTTTGGGTTGGAGAAGATCCGTTGGAGCTGCTTTCCTGGGGACATGAAGGACTCATCCTCCCCCCTTTCCCCCAGTGATGCCTCTGCTCTTTCCAGGGCTTTATCTCTCTCACCCACACCACACCTCAGATGGCTCAGTGTGGTGCGGGAAGGGAGGCAGCTAATTGTGCCCCCTCCCCCTGTTCATTGCTGGTCACCTGGCCCCTCCTCCTTCATTCATCTCAGGCCAGCAAACAGTTCTAAGAACCAACAGTACATTTAGGAAGCAGTTCTATAGAATAGGTGCGAACCTGCTGAATCCCACCTCTGCTGATCTCCCCTTCCATGGTTGGATCACTTCCTGTTGAGATTTAACCTAACTTCAGTGACTTCCTCACCCCACCGGGGAGAATAAACCAGTGAAAATGGTCTGTCTCTGGTGGCTTCTTTATCTGGATATGTTCTGGGAGGCCTTCAGGGGCTATCCGGTTGATCTGGTTAGCAATCCTGCTGAAGCCAAGGTCAGCAGATGGTACACTGATGTGACCCCGGTGGTTGACACAATTGCTCCCAAATGCCCTCTTCACTACAGAGCCCAACACTCCCTCTGGTTTAAAGAGGAATTTCAAGCCATGAAGTTAGTAAGGAAACAGCTAGAGAGTAAGTGGATGAGAGCCCTGTTGGAGTTTAATTTGGCTTAAATTTAATTTATCTTGACCGGATATACCTGGATATTACGGTTGTGTAAGGTCTTAATGAAGAGATAGATTTCATTCCTCTCCTATAGTCTCACTGCTGCTCCCCCACACCCAGGAGGTCCACTATTCATCAGTTTCATGCACACCAGTCTGGCCTTGTAACACAGCTGTGCAATTATCTGTGCATAAAGATGTTTCTCTCTTGCAACATGACATTGCTCTTTCAAAAGGAGCTGGACTCAGACTTAATAAACAGTTTCCCCTCCCTAAAACATAGCTAACAAAGTACAATATTCACAGTGTGTATTCTGATCTCCTTATGATAACATGTAAAGAAATTTTACTGTTAAAATGGAATGTGTTGTGCTATCGAAATCATTTAAATTATATTATATATAATATGCAATCATACTTATTTAACCAGAGAATTTATAATACAGGCCTATAGACTAGTATTAGCAGTTCGTATATTTTTCCCCTAGGATGTGGGGCCAGTGTGATAGGAACACACGATGTACCAACACTTCTTTTCATCTTCTTAAAGCTATCCAAAATAACATTTATCATAGACAAACAAATGTCAATCACTGCAATTTGACAAATTAAAATTTGCTCCTGATTTCCCTTTCCCTTTTTAGGTCTAAATTTTATTTTCCCTAAACAAATTATCCTAAATTCAATCTTCTGTCATCTACTTATCCCCTGCTTTAAAACCTGCATTTTCCTGCAGCTGCTCATACACAGCTATTTCCATTTTGAAATCCATGTATAAACATTCCCTTCATTGCAATTATATTAGCAATGACATGCCAGATGTAAGTGTTGCTTTTTATTTTTTTATTTTTTTGCTGGGCAGTTGAAGGAATAGGGATACAATCTGTGCTGGATGAAGTTATCTTCCCCTGAAAACTCAGGTTCACAGCTTGCATGTATTCCTGGAGTCATCCTTGAGCCTGAATGTCCAGGTTTTGGTGGTGACCAGGAGTGCTTTTGCACTATTAAAACTGGTGTGCCAGTTGTGCCCATTTCTGAAGACATCTGATTTGGCTACAGTGATGAATGCCTTAGTTACATCCCGCTTGGCTCTGTGTGGGGCTGCCTTTAAAGACCATTTGGAAACTGGTTCAAAATGTGGCAGTCAGACTACTGACTGGGACCAGTTATAGAAAGAATATAACACTCCTGCTACAACAACTGCTAGTCCATTTCCGGGCCCAATTCAAAGTACTGGTTATTACCTATAAATCCCTATATGGCTTGGGTCCAGGCTACTTGAAGGACCATATCTCCCCATATGAGCCTTCTCGGCACTTAAGCTCAGCAGAGGAGATCCTCCTCTCTGTCCCATTGCTAGTGCAGGAACTGTTGATGGGGACACGAGAAAGGACCTTCTCTGTGGCTGCTCCCACCTTATGGAATGCTGTCCCTCAGGAAATCATGTTGGTCACCTCCCTTTTACCCTTCTTGTCAACAGCTGAAGACCCACATTTTCAGGCAGACTTTTAACAATCATGATTGAGTCCCTAAATGCCATTTTTAAGTTAAGATAGCTTTTAATGTTTTACCTGTTTTAAATTATTCAATTGTATTTTATAGTTTGTTTTAAAAATATATAACTTATTATGCTTTTAATTCTATTATTTTCAGCAAGAAAGAAAGAAAGAAAGAAAGAAAGAAAAGAAAAGAAAAGAAAAGAAAAGAAAAAAGAAAAGAAAAGAAAAGAAAGACACTGCTACAGAGAATCATGAGTGTATGACAACAAGCCACACAGTTGGAGGGGTCTGGTTGCCTGCCTGTCCTCATCACTGGTTGAATTACTGGTCACGTAAGCAGATACACAACCAACTTGGTGACAGATATTCCTATATTGCCACAGCCACAACACATGACACTGAACAGGGCACTGGACAGAGTGTTTTGGCATAGCTGGTCTTGAAAATCTATCTTGATTTTACAGGTACTTATTCCAACTGGGTATGACATGTTGGGTAGATTTATTTGTGGATAGATATGATGGGCTACTACCAGAAGGTTGAAGTGTCCACCTGCTACAGAGATTTAAATAACACATAATGTAAGTTGCCATTTCAATGAGGAGTGTACAAAAAGGGGGCACTGAGAAACAGGGCTTGCAGGAACTAAAAGCATCCTATATTTTTAAAAAGGAACTTTAACTCACAAAAGAGCCCAGTAAAGACAGGTCATGCGCAGTAGTCACAGAGCACTGAAAAACTGTATAATTAGGGGTGGATGCAATATCCCTGAAGGAACCCTGAACCCTTTTCAAGAAATTGTTGCTATGGTCCAATATTTTTGGTTTTGATTTACCATACAGCAACTTTGCTGTTGGTTTACAGCAGTAAAGTACCATGGCAAGAGCATTACAGTAATGGAGTACAGTAGAAGAATGAATACCTTTAAAGAAAAGCAGTTAGAACCTTTTGACCCAGTTTCCAAATGTACTCTCAGACATACAAATCTAAATCCACCTTGTCCCTTTTCCAGTTGTTTTATGCCTTTAGCATTAGTATTTTGGAAGCGTCTTGTAGCTCTTGGAAGTCTTTCCTCCCTGATATATTTGGTAATCTTCCAGTCCTGTACTTTTTATTTTGTATCTTCAGCTAATCAACATCCTAATTACAAATAATCTGGCTTGCCTATGGATTAATTTCCATTTCAGCTGAAATGCAGCCACAGCAGTTTTTCAAAGAGAGCAGAAAGTAAACATCAGTCTTTGCCTTGCCAGGCACTCCAAGGCTGGATGCAGATGGAGCATCAGACTGCACAACGACTGCTATATGGGGAGAGCTTTCATGCTGGCCTTCCAAAGTCTTTCTAAACCCAGCCTCATGAGACATTGCTGTGAATCAGTTTAGGCCCTGGGCTTTCCCTTCAAGCAGTACATTGTCCCTTTGCCAAAGGGATTTTCTCGAAGAGACTTGTTTCAGCATCAGCTTTGCAAATTAACCCCACGTTTACCTTCTAGCATAGAATTAGAATACAAGACATGCTAAATACTATGTCAATAGGTAAGAAAAATCATGCCGTGTGACAAACAGATGTATTTCACCACTTGAGGAAACAATCTTTTCCAAAACATGCAAAACCTATCCTCTAGCTTGATATTAAGTTTCTTGAGCTATAGTAAAAGGCTCATGAGACTGAGGAAAGCCTCACAAGACTTTGCCTCAGGACAGGCAAAGACTTGCAAGACTGGGGCAGGGCCTCCCCAATGCCAGCTAAAAACAGCAGAAACCAGTGGCTCAAGAGGTAGGAGGATCTCTAGTTCCTGGATATTTAGTATATGCCTCTTTTGCCTCTACTGTATGTATTTGCTAAAGAAAATCTATTTTCTCGGCTACCTGAAACCCACCCCCATTTTAAAAATGTCTGTTATTTGGCTGGCATTGCCCCTTGAGAAGTAGGCTGAGAGGTGCTAGCAAACAGTGAACAAAATAATGTAATACAACACCAAACCCATCCACTTCATGGACACAACCCTCTTAGAAGACAGTTAAAATGAAGGATTTTTTTTCTGCTCACGTCTCAAGCTCTAAATATTAAACCAGAAAAGGCTAGGCTAAATCTATGGAGAACAAAAACAACACACCTTGTCAAATAGATGAATGCTGAAGAATGTCGCCCACCTGGACAAGACTCTAGCTGGACCATCTGGAAGTCACTTAATAGACTTCAAAGTGAAGTAGGAAGATCAAAGAATAATCAAGTACAATGGGGCTATTTGGATACAGGACAAATGTTATATGTCTGTGGAGAAATTCAATCAATGCAGCACTTACTCTATGTGCATGCAATTTATTGTCCACTATGTGTACAATAGAAGATGCAGCAAACTGCTTAAATATCGCTATTGAAGTAACCCACTTCTGAACAAACATAATCTAATTATCTCAACATTTAAATTTGATTATAATTTTACCTGCATTTCCATATACAACTAAAGTTTTAAATTGTACTTGAAATAGAAGGTGTCTTCAAACAGATTGTCCTCTGTAAAGGACATAAGGCCTATTTCTGAGAATGAACCCCAACAATGAAATCAGTGGAACTTCTTTTTAAATATACAATAACTGTATTATACGTGTGTGTTATATATATGTATCATATATATACACATATACATAATATTTCACTGTACTATTTTGATATTCTTTTGGCCTTAATGTTTCAATAAATATTTAAATATAAAGATTAAATTTAATGAAACCTGATGTGTGCACACAACGTGTACTATGCTGTGGAAAATTGTTTAGTGATTATTGTGTTCAGAGAAAATGAAGAGTCACAGCAGAACACCTAAATCTCCCTTCTCCCTTCAGATTCACCCTCTGAATTCATTTTTAAAATTAACATTTCCTTGGAATTCCTTTCCTTAATAAAACTCCACATAAATTTGAAGTGAAAACACTCTTGCACTGAAAAGTAAGGATGGATAAATCAGTTTTGCATTAGTTTCATGTGTGTTTGTTCCCAAATCCCTTTCATCTTAATTCCTCATTAAAGTGATATTGAAAATCGGCATTAAAATCTACAAATTTAAAAATTAAATAATAATAAATTAAATAATAGTTCATGTATATTTTTTCACACAATAAATAAGTCTAGAACTATTTTATATTCAATGTGCATGTTCCTTCATTATCCTAAATAGACATAATTCTAAAGGCTTTTTTTTGTAAGATGCTTATCTTTAAATACAGTTTGATATGGGGGGCAGTAGCAGAAAACTGAAAGGCAAAATCCAGGTAAATGCAAGATACAAAGGATAATTACATTCTGATTGGCAAATTTGTCTCGGAAGTGGAATGCAAAGTTATTCTGCCAGGACAACTCAGAGCACTGTTAGAATGAGCACAGTGCAACCAACGATTATTACTTTTAAACTCTTAACGTCTGACAAAGTGGACTTGTCCACAAAAGCTCACATTAAAATATAGCAGTTAGTCTTTAAGGTGCTACATTGTTTTTGTCTTTTTTGTCTTTTTCTTTTCTTTTTGCCTGGTATACTTTTAAACTGATGTCACCGGAAGAGTTAAGAATGTGCTTAACAGTACAGTCTTTTAAGTATCTATTCAGAAGTCAATCCATCGATGTTCAATGGACAATCTGACTAGGTAAGTGCATATAGAGTTGCAGCCCAATAACAACATCCTAACTGTGTCTTCTCAGATATAAATAGCACTGATTTTAATACAGTTTACTTTCTTGTAAACATGACCCGGATTGCAACTGAAATCTTATCAAATTGTAGGACTTTAAAAAATATTTAATTTTGGAGAGATTAGATCCATTGGGGGAAAAGCATTGAAAATACAGAGAAATAATACAGGAATGAGAATGTTAATAGATCGGGGCTACAGTATCAGAATTATGCATGGATCTTTCTTTAAAATAAAATTTTACTTATGAGTAGCTAACACCTAAGATTAAACAGTGTTCAAGCAGACAAAAAGAAAGGAAAGGGAAATAGCATAGTAGCACCCTTCACACAAATATCACCAAAGCCAGAAATTGGTAGATGAAATCAAATCTGTAACCCATACCTTGTAAAATGTGTAAGCAATAAGTCACAATGTTTTTCACTTCAAACATCTATGTATCTATTTTTCTAAAAAGTTGTTTTAGCATTTATGCTTAATGATAGAGCCCTGATCCAAAAGAAATCTTTAAAATAAGCAATGGGGAAAAATCTAAACAATCTTAACAAGGTTTTACGAATAACAAGTAAGATACTTACCCATTAACCCAAGTCACATACCTACCCCTCCAGGACCGTGGTTCTTGAAAGACTGGATCTTTTATGTAAAGCTCTACTGATAATTTTTTTCACCAAGGCAGCAATTTAGCAGGGTGAATTCACAGGACATGAGTTATTATAACCAACCCACTGTGAGAGGAATCAGTCCCAACCCACTTGACACTTTCTATTGCATCACCAGCTCTGAACATACTGTCAAAATTGAAATTGGCAAAGATATGGCTTACATTTTTATGCCATTCATTCTCTGTGTCCTTTTTGTTTCAAAGGAGGAAAGAATGAAGAGGAAATGGCTTTCATTTCATAAGTGCTGTTAACCTCCACCCTCAGTCACACTGCACAGAAGAAGACATTGCTGCTTGCAGTTTCTAATGCTGAATCAAGATGCTGAAATGGCCTCTTTCCCCCTCACTCTCATACATCTGTAAGTCCCTCCACTGCTCCTTATTACAAGCTTGGCTTTATAATAAGCCTAGCAACACATCAAGGCTTTAATAGCCATGTACAATAGCAACCCAAGTAATACAGCAACGACCCTTCCCAGAGAAACATCTGAAGAAACTAGCAATTCGTCATCTTTATACTGCTTAACAAACAAAAATTTAATTTTTTGTCTCATGCCCCTATGGAATCAATGTATTGTGACATTTCTAAAATGTACAATCCATTTTTTAAAAAATTATGAAAAAGTTGTGTCCAACTCTTCATGACCAGAGCACGCCAGGCCCTCCTGTCTTCCACTGCCTCCCGGAGTTGGGTCAAATTCATGCTGGTAGCTTTGATGACACTGTCCAACCATCTCATCCTCTGTCATCCCCTTCTCCTCTTGCCTTCACACTTTCCCAACATCAGGGTCTTTTCCAGGGAGTTTTCTCATGAGATGGCCAAAGTACTGGAGCCTCAGCTTCAGGATCTGTCCTTCCAGTGAGCACTCAGGGTTGATTTCCTTTAGAATGGATAGGCTTGATCTCCTTGCAGTCCAGGGGACTCTCAAGAGCCTCCTCCAGCACCACAATTCAAAGGCATCAATTCTTCGGCGGTCAGCTTTCTTTATGGTCCAGCTCTCACTTCCATACATCGCTACTGGAAAAACTGTAGCTTTTACTATGCAGACCTTTGTCGGCAAGGTGATGTCTCTGCTTTTTAAGATGCTGTCTAGGTTTCTCATTGCTTTCCTCCCAAAAAGCAGGCATCTTTTAATTTTGTGGCTGCTGTCACCATCTGCAGTGATCAGGGAGCCCAAGAAAGTAAAATCTGTCACTGCCTCCATATCCTCCCTTTCTATTTGACAGGAGGTGATGGGGCCAGTGGTCATGATCCTAGTTTTTTTGGCGTTGAGCTTCAAACTAATTTTTGCACTCTCCTCTTTCACTCTCATTAAGAGGTCCTTTAATTCCTCCTCACTTTCTGCCATCAGAGTGGTATCATCTGCATATTGGAGGTTGTTGATATTTCTTTTGGCAATCTTAATTCCGGCTTTGGATTCTCCATATGATACCAGTTCAGTGTTTTTATTGCAATGTTCATAATATTCTTTCTTTAAATAGTTCATATCAGTCTGAACCTTTGCTGTATCCAATGCTTCTAACTCTGCTCTAGTTTTTTTAGTTCAATAAGTATCTTCTTTGATCCTAATTGTTTATGTTGATCTGATAGCTTTTTAATTTTATTTTCTAATTATTCTTGGAGCTTATTTCATTTTTTTCCTTTATTCTAGAGGCCTCCATAATAAATATTCTCTTAAAAAGCTTTTAGAGTATCCCATAGCAATGCTGATTTTATCATTTATTTCACAGAAAATTTTAATCTCTTCCTTTATTTTTCCAATAATTTCTATATTTAAACATATGTTAGAATTCAATCTCCAAATTCTAGATTTGCTCTTTGCTTCATTGACCCAAAAGAGTTTTAATGGTGCATGGTCAGAAGCTATCACTGAGGCAAACTGCATTTTATCCAGATTTGAGGCCAAGGTCTCTGAAATAAGGAAATGATCAATTTTTGAATAAGTAGAATATCTCTTAGAAAAATATGTGTATACTATCACTCTAGGATTTAAATAGCTCCACCCATCAATTAAACCTGATCTCTCTATTAGCTTCCTAATTTTATTACCATCATTTGACACCTTTCTATTTTTTGATGTTGCATCAATTTTGTTTAAAATACAATTTGTGTATCTGCCTAGGATAATTTCTCCCCAGGCAAATTCTTTGATCTTTCTTAAAAAGTTCTGCATAAAATTTGTTTGACCTTTATTGGACCTATATTATGACTATATTGGAGGCATAATAAGAACCAACAGTTAATAGTCTATCCTCCAGTTTTCCTTTTACTATAATATATCTACCTTCACGGTCTCCTATATAATCGATCACTTCAAATTTTGAATTCCTCATAAAGATTATTGCCACCCCTCTAGCCTTATTTGTTCCATTTTCAATATATTGTTCACCTAACATTGGGTGCTTAATAATCTCTTTCTTTTTCTTACTTTGATGACTCTCCTGTAACAACAACACATCTACTCTCACTTTTTGAATAGTCTTAATGATTCTATATCTTTTCACTGGGGACCCCAGCCCATTCACATTATAAGAGAGGATTTGGAGATTATCTAACATTGCAGTCATATGTTGTGCAAGCTGTATTTGCAAATATATTCTTTTGCAGTATTTGTCTAACAGATTTTTTATATATTGTGGTGTAGAGTCTATAATCATATTTTACTAAGCAAGATTGTCCAATTACTTCTATTTTTCTTTTCAGTGTCTCCAAATTTACCATTCCCAATGCCCTCCCACCCTTTCTACCCTCCCTCACCCTCACCCTGTTCCAGCAAAGGTCAGTGAGAACAAGTCTCCAGCTGATATTAGAGCTGTACCCTATGGAATTATAGGGAGTCAGGGATCTGAAAAGTCCCTAAAACAAAGACCAGTTCTTTCCCCATGCCTGCTTTAACCCTCTTTAATCTATAAATATACTAATATAACAAACTGCAAATTATCTATGTTTGTTTATAAATAATGTATATCTTGCTTATCATTATGTTAAGCTATTCTAAACGTATATTTTAAATATTCTTAAAAATATGTTCCTCTTTTCTAAGATTCGAGAGTTCCTTTCTATCATATCTTTTATTTTAAGTACTATTTTATATTATTTTACCATCATATAAGTGTGAACTGTAACAGTACAATATACTGACTTCTATGTTATTAAAAGAGTTATTAAAATTTGAACTTTAATTTGAACTTACAAATTGCATCAGCAAGGGCCTTAGCTTCAATTCGAGAAGTATTTCCAGATAAATTCTTTAGGCTTGTGTCATCAAAGATCTCTATTAAAGCATCATATATACGACCAAGATGATATCTCAGGGGTTTTAAAACATTGATCCGACTCTCCCATCTTGTTTGACTCAGTGGCTTAACAATTATGCCTGATATACGGCTAGTTAGAATTTGCCAACACTGCAGAGAAATAATTATAGATCTGCTGAATCAAATTGAAGAAACTTGTTGCTTCCAGGCAACATTTAGCGGCATCGACTACCAAGTTTAATGAGTGTGCATTGCAGGGCACAAAAAGGGCACATGGATTTATGTCTTTATTGCTTTTCATGTTACTCCCATTATCATAACCGTGATCATGCAGATCCTCAATTGGTAATCCCATTTGCTCAAGCTGTCCAAGAAGAGTTTCTGTCATAAAGGTACCTATAGTGTCCTTTAGTGGAACAAATCCCAAGAAATGTTCTTTTATCATAACCTCAGGTTTGGACATCTCAGTATCTGATGGTTTGATCACATTGACAAAACATACAATCATTGTCACTTGTTCAGTATGACTAACATCAGGTGTGCAGTCCAAAATAACTGAATAGTACTTGGCTGACTTTATATCTGCTAAACGTTTCTGTTTTATAGCAACCGCTAGAAGTTGTACAAGTTCATTTTGGATATCTTTTTCTAAATAGTGAGCCATTGTTTCTTCATTTTTAACTCTGCACAAATGTCCATTCATGACAGGATCAAAAAGCGCTAAATATTCTACAAATTTCAAAAAATTCCATTGTTAGCACTATACATATTGTCAGTAGTACCAAGTTTTGCATGCCAAGAAGTCTGACCAAAGCAATCAAGAATTCCAAGATTTTTTTTTTTTGCCAATATTGTTCTTCTTGCCTGATTTTCTGCTGGTTAATATCATCAATTGTTTTTCCTTTATATAAGTGCAATTCAAGTTCTCTCCAGGTCTGATAATTTTCTAAATGGAGATTTATCTCATGTGAAGACAGAATTGCTCCAATGTTCTTCCAGTCTTTTGTACATTTTTCTTGTAGCACCAATGCACTACTAATTTTGTTGAACAGCTTACAACAAAAACAAAAAAACCCACATTTTTGAGGTGGAATATATCAGACATTGATGGGACATCTCTTCACCATTTGCTAGTCTCCTTTTGTAGTCATGTGATATAGCCTGCTGTGGTCCATTCTGTACTATAAGCTGTCTCAAATTATCACTGCAATAGTTAGGCCAGTTAGCAGGATCAGTGTAATCCAAGCTGGGCACAACATTATCTCCTTTTGCAGTCATTGCAGTACTCTCACTTTCCTTGAAATCCTCTTTTTCAAGTCCAGCCCCTGTCAAGGTGACACAGTGGGGAATCAAATTTATCCCAGCTAATCACATTCAGCCCAACATGCTTTTACAGGCTCTGCTTTTTAGACCATCAGATTCCTCATGTGAAAGCCTGAGCAATTTCCAGATGGGATGGAAATGTGGGGCCACATTTGTCCTCACCGCCTTTTTAGCCCTCTCCATGGTTTCAGATGTAAAGCCTGAATGAATCTCGAGACATCCAGGAGAAGGACTTTCTTTCAGCTTGAATTTAGGTAGTAAAAAAAGAGAGTCAAAGAACTGATAAATGTGACCTGGCTGACAAGAAGGCAACATGTAGTTCACTTTCATAATCTCAACGTCAGACTAGGTCATATTTAACCTTTTTTAAAGAAAGGGATGTCCTATCAACTATTGAAAGACTTTGGCTTGACATATCATGTGATTTTCCTCAGTAAGTGTCTTGCGTTTACTATGCTTTATTTTGTGATTTATCATTGAAAGATAAGCATGGGCTCATTCTGCACGTCTATTGTTAGAGGGAGTGTTTTTTTTAGCCATACAGAATACATATTCTCAATAATATCCCTTGACCATAAGATAGGATTAGTGCTATGCTGCGAGGCACAGTTGCTTCTTTTATATTCTGTTTGTTTATTTGGAAATAAATAAGTAATACAGAGCACTGTAAATATCCAATTCTCTTACTAAAAGGAAAATAAACCTTCTAGTACTGCTCAGGGAAACATGCTGTGAGCATATAACAATATGGGGTATGTTTGATAATTCAGAAAATTCTACATTCAGTTGAAATTCGTCTGTATTGAGGTAATTATCCATGAAAGAAAAGTTAGAGTGTACATAGAGTGTACATACATAATCTGGCTAGATCCAACTGAGTATGCAATCAAATATGAGGATCATTTAGTTTGATTTATGGCACTGCTTACTGAAAATCTTGGATCTTTGTGCAAACTTTTAAACACAAGAACCTGGAATGAACCGTGAATTAAGAAAAATATTTAGAAAAAAAGAGTTTTGCCCTCTTGGGATATTTTTGGTTATATGAAAGCTAAGGAATGAGTTGCCAGAAAATGCTAATGTTAGAACAGTTTGGTTCTTTAAAAATCAATAAGATACTCAGTTCAGGGATGCTCAAACTAGCTTACAGGCCATTGCCTTTTAAGATGCTTATATTTTCTGTTCTAGAGTTAGGCCAAATCATTTATCTTGCTCCCCCATCCCCCAGCAGTTTTTAAGGCATTGGAAGATAAGAAAGGGCAATCAAGTTGTATGGTATCTCTATAGGCAGAGTGGAAGATAAGAAAGATAGCAAGATAAGAAAGGGCCTCATTTTCAGGGGTCAGATTTTAGACGCAAGATAAGGTAGCATAAGGCTAAACAAAATATCCTCCTCTCTTAAAAGACAAGCTTTTGGCAGTGCTACAGTGAAGAGTCTATAAAATGTGCTTCAAGAACAACATTGCTGCATTATGTGATATAGCACTATTCAGAGAGACACAGCATAAGAAATATGGCTATCTTCCCTGCACAGTGTGAGACACACACATTTAATAAGGGCAGTGAAAGGATAAATTAAGCAGTAGGAGAACAGTAGCCAAACATATCACAGATAATATTGTGTAATATGGTAATATGGCTTGTTTCTGGACTGCCAGGCTTCATCATCCCAGAAGAATTTGGAAATTAATTTTTTTGAATTAATTAATTTTTTTGAACACTACAGTGGTGCCTCGACTTATGAACATCCCTACCTACATTTCGACTTACAAACAGCTCCATTTGCAAAATTTTGTTTCGACTTGCAAATGGAGCTTCGACTTACTAATGAAAAAAACGTGGGGAAGGGAGGGAAAGTGGGAAATCTGAACTTTCAGTTAACCATTGGCCAGTGAAGAGGCTGCTCGTTTTTTTTGGGGGGGGTATTTTTTTATTTTGGGATTTTTGACTTTCTTTTTTAAAACAGAGAGACTGCCTGTTCTGGGTGAGTACACTGTATTTACTGTACAGGGGTTTTGCAGCTTGCGGTTGGGCTAGATAGGGGTTATGTTTCTGTGCTCTGATGGGCCTTGCAGATCCTTTCTGCAACGGTCTGTGCTGGCTGTTGGGCTCCAAAATGGAGTTTAGACTCTCCTCCCCCCCCCAATTGTCTTCTCTCTCTCTCTCTATGCTCCCCAGGTGCTTGGTTTGGTTTAAAATGTGTTTTCTTTAAAAGGTGTTTGGTTTAAAGGGTGTTTGGTATAAAATGTGTTGGTGTAAAATGTGTGGGTTTAAAATGTGTTTTAGACTCCACACTCTCCCCCCCCCCCCCATTGTCTTCTCTCTTTTTGTGCTTAAAAGCACAAACCTTTGTCTGAGGGGTCTGTGTGCCCCAGTGATGACCTTCTTTCTATCCTCTTTTCCCCATTTTTCTCTCCCTCCTCCTTTCCTGTTCTTTTCTTAACCTAAGTAATCTTAGGGTTTTTTTTAAAAAAATTCTCCCTCTAGTGGTAGAGGATGGACTAACCGGTTTTTCATTAGTTCCTATGGGAACTAATGCTTCGACTTACAAATGGTTCCTCTACATACAACCAAAAAACAGCCAGAACGGATTAATTGGTTTTCAGTGCATTCATATGGGAAATGCTGATTCGATGTATGAACATTTCAACTTAAGAACATCTTCTGGGATGGATTAAGTTTGTAAGTCGAGGCACCACTATATACAGAATTGCTGCTAAACTGGAAAAAAGTGTTTGGACGAAAAGAAACGTGTGTCAGTCAGAATAGGAAGGGGTAATGAGTAGGGCGAAGATTTTTGTGACATGTCATATTTTTTCTGAAACCTTTATTTAAATTTATAAGTAAAACATGTTTTTGAGTAATCCGGCGAGAATTACATGGTTTTTATTTTGCTTAGAGTCATATTTTGACCTTTTCAAAGTGTTATGTCATATTTCTTTTCAAATATTTGACAGGCTGTCATGCAGAGGAGGGGCAAGATCTCTTCTCAATCATCCATTGTTCAATGTTTTCTGTATCTTCTTGAATATAGTCCTTATTTAGTTGTTATGTGATCAATTGCACGTCTTGTTTCTGTGATCTCACTATTTCTAAGATTGCTTGCAGGGTAGATTTTGTTTCCTCCCAAAATTTCACTTGTTGTGACATTATGTCCTCAGATTCCAGGTAGTTGCATTTCAAGTGACAAATGTCTAGTAGTTTAAAGCAGTCAGTCCAGTTCCATCAATAGTTGCCTTAGTAAGCTGATCATCTTTAGGGTTAATTGAATCCAGTCTCTGACCTTGTTTGGCAGTCACATTCACTTGATGTTTGTATTAGCCTTTCCAAAATTAACTGTCTATGTTTCAAATCAGGTTTCTAGGCTTTTTCAAGGTCATGTTTCTGGGCTATTTGCCAACACTGTAGATAGACATTTGTCACATACAGCACTGATGGTACCTGTCTGTCATGGGTTTGGAGGGAAAGTTCCATCCTGTGGGGAGTGGAAGGCGGGACATCAGGGGGGAGGAGCTGTACTGTATATATATTTGGGGGAAGTCCATCGTAGGGAAGTTGACGTGGAGAAGGGGAGTTGGAGTCTGTGGGTCAGACTGGGTACAACTGTTCGTCAGATAGTACATGTGACAACCCCAGACCTACTAGGGTATGCCACAGTTTCACTAAGCTGCCACCAACCATTCCCTGTAAGGAGTCACACAGACCAGGAATGGATTTTTAACAAACACAGGAATAAGGTTTATTTAAATAACACACAGGGAAAATAAAATGATCAAGTGAATAAGATACAGTAACGTGGCTTAGTCTCAATCATACATAAACCAGTTTGGTTCACACAGAACACCTTTAAATAAAGCACAGACCCTGAACCTATCAGTTCTGGCTACCTATAAAGAAACCTGAACCTATCAGGTATGTACAAACTGACACACAGTTGTACTCAGTCTGACACACAGACTCCCACTCCAGTTTCTTCTCCCCAGCTTCTCCTCCTCAGCTTCTCCTTCTTCTCCACACAAGCTCCACATATATATACAGTACAGCCCCTCCTCCTGATGTCCCGCCTTCCACTCCCCATAGGATGGAACTTTCCCTCCAACCCATGACAGACAGGTAACATCAGTGCTGTATGTAACAGTACATACCTGATAGGTTCAGGTTTCTATCTAGGTAGCCAGAACTGATAGGTTCAGGGTCTGTGCATTACCTTAAAGTGTTCCGTGGGAACCAATCTGTTGTATGTGTATGATTGGGACTATACCAAGTTCCAGTATCCTATTTACCCGATCCTTTTATTTACCCTGTTTGTTGTTTCAATAAACCTTGTTCTTTTGTTTATTAAAATCCATTCCTGGTCTGGGTGACTTGGTAAAGCGAATGGTTGGAGGCAGCATAACTACAGGGTGGGATACTCCAGTAGGTCTGGGGTTGCAACATTTATTGGTGTCCAGCGGTGGGATACGACTGGTCCAGTTGCCCAGTGGTCCAGCAAAGCCTTGGCAAGTGTGCCCAGAGCAAGGGGGGTCTAGTCAGGGAAAATCTGAGGGCGCGTAGGTAATCTTCTAGGCTTACCTCACGGGGAGGTAGGCTAGTGGAAGAACGTGCAAACTCAGATTGGGGGACTAGATTAGAGAGCTCTGAGGCAACCCGTTTGGCGGGAAAGGGCTGAGGCAAATCTGCGTGAAGTAACAGTGATCTAGCCTGTCTGCTGAGAGGCCTAGCAGAGGGGGTGGATTCTACCTGGCAACAGTTGCAAGTTGGTGCTAGAGGAACAGCAGCAGTCTATAGAAGGCTGTTTCTGAGGCAAAAGGAAAAAAAAGTCGTCGTTTTATTTTGAGGCGTGACTTTTGAAGGCAGCCTGTTCTGGGGGGATTATGCCCTTGACTCGAAGCCAAATGGCAGAAATGGGTGAAGTGAGAGAACCACAGGGAGACCAAGGTTCTGAGGAGGAATTTGGCTCAGTGCAGGATGAGAGCACGGGAGAACTGACCTCAGAACTCAGAAAAATGCTCCTAGCCCAACAGCATGAACTGAGGGTGAGGGAAATGGAGGAAAGGGAAAGGGAGAAACAAAGACAATTTGAAATAGAAAGGGAAGAGAAACAAAGACAATTTGAAATGGAAAGGGAAGAGAAACAGAGACAGTTGGAGTTAGAAAGAATGGCGTTTGAGCTGAAGAAGCTGGAAATAATGAGTAGAAATAGGAATAACAATAATAATGAGGGGAACCCAGGGAATGGGGAAGGCAGCCTGTCTAAAACTGACTTGAAGAAATTCCCTGTGTACAACAAGGGAGATTGCCCTGAGGTGTTCTTTTCCCTCGTGGAAAGAGCGTTTGTGGACTTCTCAGTAAGGGAAACTGAGAAGATGACCATTATGCGATCTTTAATCAGTGGCAGCCTGGCAGAAGTCTATGCAGAGATGCCAGTGGAACTGCTGAAGGACTTCGCTGAGTTTAAGAAACTGGTGTTTGCCCGGCATGGGATAAATGCTGAACAGCTGAGGCAAAAATTCAGGTCACTCACAAAAAAACCAGAGCAGACTTTTACCCAAGTGGGGGCCCAACTGGTGAGGTTGCTAGAGAAATGGCTGTCTCAGGAGGGGACAGAGACCTTCCAGCAGCTCAAAGACCTGATAGCGCTGGAACAATTTTATTGAGTCCTGCATGGGGAACTAAAGTTCCATGTGAGAGAGAGGAAACCTAAAACGGTGACAGAAGCGGCGGAGATCGCAGATTTTATTTCCCAAATAAGGAAGCCCTTAGGTGCTGAGGGGAAAACTGTGGGTAAGCCCAAAAAAACCTACAGCAGGTACTCTCAGGGACCAGGGAAAAACCAGCAAGGGGGAGGGGCCCATGTTGAAGGGAAGCCCTCGGACATGAAACCACCAAGACCTCAGATTTTGGAGGGAAAACCAAAAACAGATGAGAAAGACTCCAAGTACAGCAGAAAATGTTATTTCTGTCAAGGAAAGGGCCATCTAATCTCAGAGTGTGAGAAATTAAAGCAGCTAAAGGGAAATTTGCCTCATGATTTGAGTGGAACCAAGCCAAAAGCTGTGTTCTGTGTCCAGACAGAGCAAAGCTCCTTGCCACTGAGGGAGCCTGTTGCCATGGCGACTCACTCTGGACCAGTTACATCTGCTGATCAGGCTGGGGAAAATGGTCCTCTTGTGGAGGTCAAGCGCTGCTTACTAGTTAGGACAGATTCGCAATTGTTTGAGACCGCTGGGGTGGACGTAGGAATACTTGACCATCAGTATCGGGGGCTAAGGGATACTTGTTCCCAGGTGACCCTGTGCCATCCAGACATTATTCCTAGGAAGCATATAATCCCAAATGAGAGCCTGAAGGTGGCAGGGATTGAGGGGCAGGTGATCTCACTGCCAGTAGCTGAGGTACTTGTGAGCTTTCAAGGCTGGAGGGGAGTTTGGCGTCTAGCGATTTCATCGACTCTGCCAGCAGCCGTGCTCGTGGGAAATGACCTGGCTGAACATGTGAAACGGGTGCTAGTGATTACACGCTCACAAGCTACCACGGGGACAGTTCAGGGGGGTACTGAAGAGCCCGAGGCTGAAGCAGATGAGGGTAGTCCCGAAGCTGTGGCAGAAACCTTAACCACGGACAGCAAATTTGGCCAAGAGCAAAAGGCAGACGCCACTCTCCGAAAGTGTTTTGAAAAGGTGACAGACGCCCAGCTAACACCTGAAACCCCAGCGAGATTTCGCGAGAAAAAGGGAATTTTATATAGAGAGACCCTGATGAATATCTCAAAAGGGGGAGATGGGATCAGAAGTCAGCTAGTGGTACCTGAAAAGTATCGCCCCATGATCTTACAAAGGGGGCACTCTGACATGTTTGCTGCGCACTTAGGGGTGAACAAAACACAGCAGAGAATCACACAAAATTTTTACTGGCCTGAAATAGGGAAGCAGATCAAGGAGTTCTGTAAACAATGTGATGTGTGTCAGAGGCAGGGGAATAACCGTGACAGGACCAAAGCGAAGTTGTGCCCTTTGCCTGTGATTGACACCCCGTTCAAATGTATAGGAGTGGATATTGTGGGACCTTTGCCCAAGGCCACAAAGAGGGGGAACAGGTTCATTCTCACCATTGTGGACCATGCCACGAGGTACCCCGAAGCCATTCCCTTGACTAACATCGAAACTAACACAGTGGCAGATGCCTTGGTGGGGTATATGTCCAGGATGGGATTTGCCTCAGAAATAATCACAGATTTGGGCGCATCGTTTACATCAAAGCTCATGAAATGGTTATGGCAAATCTGTGGAATTAAACACAAGGAAACCACTGCCTATCACCCCGAAAGTAATGGGTTACCGGAGAAGTTCAATGGGACTCTGATGCGCATGATTAGGGCTTACTTGGCAGAGAATCCAAACAATTGGGACCAGAAGCTGCAATCCCTTTTGTTTGCTTATCGATCAGTGCCCCAAGCCAGTACCGGGTTCAGTCTGTTTGAACTTTTGTTTGGGAGAAAAGTAAAAGGTCCACTTGATTTAATCAAACAGAATTGGGAGCAGATCACCCAGGATGACCCACAAGATGTTGTGACGTATATAGACACTTTAATGAATGACCTGAAGAGAAACCTAGAGCTAGCAGCAGAAAACCTGCAAGCTCAGAAGGTCAGACAGAAAACCTGGTATGACCAGAAAGCCAGGGAGAGGCACTTTAACCCAGGGGAGGAAGTGCTTTGGCTTAGGCCCTGCAAAGAGAACAAACTGCAGCTCAAATGGGCAGGACCATACAGGGTCATTTCCAAGATGTCGGATCTGAACTACCTTATAGAACAGGAGGAACACCAAGCACGGAGGGTGGTACATGTGAATGCCCTGAAACCCTACTACAGAGGGGAACAGAGGGTTTTATTTGCCATAAAAGCAGCTGAGAGTGAGGAAGCTGAATTGCCCTTCTGGGAGGGTAGAGGGGAAGTGAAATACAACCCAGATGAGGTGAAGATCAGTCCTGCACTCACCCAAGACCAGCAGCAAGAACTAAAAGTGCTGCTCACTAAATATCATAAGGTTTTTTCAAATAAGCCGGGGATAGTGAAGGGAGTGATGCATCGGATCCACACAGGGGATGCACCCCCGCAAGCAGTATCCCCATACCGAGTGACGGGACCCTATAGGGACAAGGTGCGGAAGGAGCTGGACGAGATGCTTAGGGAGAACATAATCGTCCCCTCTTCTAGTCCTTGGTCCCCTCCGATAGTCCTGGTGGACAAGCCTGATGGGAGCATTAGATTTTGTGTAGATTACCGGAAATTAAACCGCGTAACCACTCCTGATGCCTACCCAATGCCCAGGCTAGACAACCTGATTGAAACCATAGGGGGTTGTCAGTTCATTTCATCGTTGGACCTAGTAAAGGGTTACTGGCAATTAAGGATTGATCCCAGGGATCAGGAAAAGACCGCATTTTGCAGCCCTTTCGGTCTATATGAGTTTAGAGTCCTTAGTTTTGGTCTCAGAAATGCACCAGCCACATTCCAAAGGCTGATGGACCAGACCTTAGCAGGGCTCAGTGACTTTACTGTGGCCTACATTGATGATATAGGGATCTTCAGCAATACCTGGGAAGATCACCTGAAACACCTGGAGATAGTGCTGCAGAGGTTAAGTGCAGCAGGGCTAACAGTAAAGGCAAGCAAGTGTCAGCTGGGTAGCCCAGAAATAAAATACTTGGGTCACATAGTAGGGGGAGGAGTGATCAAACCCCTAGAGGCCAAGATAGAAGCCGTTCGTGATTGGCCCAGACCCAACACCAAGAAAAAAGTCAAATCATTTCTTGGGTTGGTGGGCTACTACAGAAAGTTCATCCCGAGGTTTAGCGAGATGGTGACTCCGCTGACCGATCTGACGCGGAAGAAGACTGATGACCACATCCCGTGGACCAGCGACTGTGAGGAGGCGTTCCAGAGGTTGAAGGAGGCGCTCATCCATTATCCAGTGCTGCATGCTCCCGACTTCGACCGGGAGTTCATCATCTACACCGATGCGTCTAACAGCGGAGTAGGAGCAGTTCTTTGCCAGGAGGATGAATATGGTGACCAGCATCCAGTGTCCTACCTGAGTAGGAAACTCCAGAAAGGTGAGAGACATTTGGCAACCGTGGAAAAGGAGTGCCTGGCCATAGTATACGCGATTCAGAAGGCCAAACCTTACATCTGGGGAAGACATTTTGTTCTGTGCACTGACCACTCACCACTGCAGTGGTTAAAGACAATGAAAACCCATAATAGTAAACTTATGAGGTGGGCTTTAAACCTGCAAGATTTTGACTTTGAAGTGAAGGTGGTCAGAGGGTCAATGAACTGTGTTGCTGACGCCTTGTCAAGAAGACCCGACGAGTGAAGACGGCGAAGAAACCATGGACTGTGTATATTTTGGTGACCAAAAGTTAAATGTACCTGTTTATTGAACAGGCTTGGTTTGTATTAATAAAGGTAACTTAATGTATTGCAAATATTAATGTTTAAATGCATAAGTGATATGTTTGACCTAGAGTGAGTAAGTATGGGTTATGGGATTGTATTATAATGTATAACTGTTTATGTGTTTTGATCCTGGTTGTTTTTTTGAAGAAAAGCACTTTAGCTTTTCCCCCGCAAAACAACTTATAAAGGGGGGAGGTGTCACATACAGCACTGATGGTACCTGTCTGTCATGGGTTTGGAGGGAAAGTTCCATCCTATGGGGAGTGGAAGGCGGGACATCAGGGGGGAGGAGCTGTACTGTATATATATTTGGGGGAAGTCCATCGTAGGGGAGCTGACGTGGAGAAGTGGAGTTGGAGTCTGTGGGTCAGACTGGGTACAACTGTTCGTCAGATAGTACATACCTGATAGGTTCAGGTTTCTATCTAGGTAGCCAGAACTGATAGGTTCAGGGTCTGTGCGTTACCTTAAAGTGTTTGTATTAGCCTTTCCAAAATTAACTGTCTATGTTTCAAATCAGGTTTCTAGGCTTTTTCAAGGTCATGTTTCTGGGCTATTTGCCAACACTGTAGATAGACATTATTCTGAGCATTGTTTGCAAAAACAATTTTAAGAAGAAAATTTCTTAAGTTTAGCACCAAAGTAATACAGAACTTCTTCCCTTGCAATATAATTAAGTGTTTTATTAATGTCGAATTTATTTTCTTTGCTTCTGTCTCTTTTTTTTAATTGGATTTCTACGCCACTCATCTAGAACAAAGGTTTACACTGGGCGGCATTACAAATTTAAAAACTGTTAAACCAATAAACATGCACTATTAATCCAAGATGGTAAAACATGAATTTAAGATACAGCAGGAAGGAAAGCCTGCCTTAATAGTCAGGTCTTGACTTTGCTTCTGAAGACACCCAGAGAGGAAGCCAGGTGGATCTCCATGGGCAAGTTGTTCCAGAGGCGAGGGGCCACTGCCGAGAAGGCCCGCTTCCTCATTCTTTCCTTTTGGACCTCCCTTGGCATTAGGCCCCTCAGCCTGGCTGGAACGAGTGACACTGGTAGAACTGTTGTGAATCTTCCTCTATCAAGATTATGCAATACTGTATTCCTTTTCTGAAACCTTGGCTGGACGCTTGGCATATCCGTATAAAATCTAACTTCAGTGGATTATCAAGAACAATAATCCACCATGAAACTGTAGAAATGGAACTTAGTGATAAACTGGAAATTGTGAAAACAAACTAAGGGTGATTTAAAGTAAGCAAAGGGGAAAGTGGCTGAAAAAAAATTAGTTATAAACTTGCCAAGGGTGCTGCAATTTAATATGGGTTAGTCAATGTTTTGCAAAATAATTTTTTTGCACCATAAGACACACTTTTCCCTTCAAAAAAGTGAGGTGAAAAGTCTGTGCATCTTATGAAGAAAATACACTGCGTTTGGTTCCCTCTAGTGGTCAGTCTGATAATTACAACTTTTTTACAACGCTGATCTGGAAGGACCCTGCCTCAAGCTTGCTGGGACTAGGCAAAATGATGGTGGCTTAACAGACCCCCTCCAGTATTGTACTCTGGGGTACAGTAGCACTGTACTCTGAGGTATTAGTAGCACTGATACTACAGGGCATCCGTAGCAGCCCTGTAGGACCAGTGCTGCTTACTGGACAGCCAGATCACATGACCAGCCAGATGCTGGGGGAAGGAGAGAGAGAGAGAGAGAGAGAGAGAGAGAGAGCTCCACAGAGGAAGGTAGAAGACTCGTCCAGGTACCATAAATAACATAATACAGAGGAATTCCTGGATGGATTGCTGACTGGTGACATTAAGGGGCACATGAGGCATTGTTGGTGAAAAGTAGGATTTGTTTCAGTTGCTTACTGAGTGAAAGGCTTTAAGTTCTTTTGAGATTTGTCATACTATTCAAAGTAACCCACTCTAATGGTATCTTAAGCCTGAATTTTTGATACTTTGCACTGATGTATTGCACCTTGGGGTGTCTATTTCACTCTCCTAATGGTGAAAATAATTCAAAATGTACTATATAAAGTAATAGACCTCCTCACATGGGACCACTCTGCCTATAGAGATACCATACAACTTTATTACACTATTTGGTTCAGAATATTTTTTCCTGTTTTCCTCCTCTAAAAATTAGCTGTGTCTTATGCTGAGGTGCATCTTATAGAGCGAAAAATATGGTAAGTAACATGGACTTGAAGCAAAATTTGATGATTTTGAGTGAGAATTTTCTCCAGATACAAGAACCTATGGACAACAGAAGGAGTCTTGACTTTGATTACCTCGCGATGCACATGATAATCTCATGCAGTTCTGCTGTTGATGAAAATTAATCCAGGTGTGATCATTTTAATTTCAAAATGTTCATTTGATTCTTGATTATTTCAATACTAGTACTTATACACTGGAATTGAAGAAGAATACATCTTTTAATTTGTGTGTGTGTGTTCAGGAAAATTGGAGATATTAGAGGACCATTGTGTGCAAAGATGGACATAATAAAGGACAAAACGTGGGAGGTACCTAACAGAAGCAGAAGACATCAAGAAGAGATGGCAAGAATACACAGAGGAATTATATCAGAAAGATTTGGATATCCTGGACAACCCAGATAATGTGGTTGCTGACCTTGAGCCAGACATCCTGGAGAGTGAAGTCAAGTGGGCCTTAGAAAGCCTGGTTAACAACAAGGCCAGAAGACATGATGGCATTCCAGTTGAACTATTTAAAATCTTAAAAGATGATGCTGTTAAGGTGCTACATTCAATATGCCAGCAAGTTTGGAAAATTCTACAGTGGCCAGAGGACTGGAAAAAATCAGTCTACATCCCAATCCCAAAGAAGGGCAGTGGCAAAGAATGTTCCATCTATTGCACTCATTTCAAATGCTCGCAAGGTTATGCTCAAAATCCTACAAGGTAGGCTTCAGCAGTATGTGGACCGAGAACTCCCAAAAGTACAAGCTGGATTCTGAAGGGGCAGAGGAACTAGAGACCAAATTGCTAACATGCACTGGATTATTGAGAAAGCCAGAGAGTTCAAGAAAAAAATGTACTTCTGCTTCATTGACTATGCAAAAGCCTTTGACTGTGTGGACCACAGCAAACTATGGTAAGTCCTTAAAGAAATGGGAGTGCCTGACGACCTTATCTCTCTCCCAAGAAACCTATATGTGGGACAGGAAGCAACAGTTAGAACTGAATATGGAACAACTGATTGGTTCAAAATTCAAAGAAGTATGACAAGGCTGTATATTGTCCCCCGGCTTATTTAACTTATATGCAGAATACATCATGCGGAAGGCTGGACTGGAGGAATCCCAAACCGGAATTAAGATTGCTGGAAGAAATATCAACAACCTCAGATATGCAGATGATACCACTCTGATGGCAGAAAGTGAGGAGGAACTAAAGAACCTTATAATGAGTGTGAAAGAGGAGAGTACAAAAAACGGTCTGAAACTCAACATCAAAAAAACCACTGGTCCCATCACCTCCTGACAAATAGAAGGGGAAGATATGGAGGCAGTGACAGATTTTACTTTCCTGGGCTCCATGATCACTGCAGATGGTGGCAGCAGCCACTGGTCCCATCACCTCCTGGGAAAGTCTGAATAGACAAAGCTATGTTTTTTCCTGTCGTGATGTATGAAAGTGAGAGCCTGACCATAAAGAAAGTTGACCACCGAAGAATTGATGCCTTTGAATTGTGGTGCTGGAGGAGGCTCTTGAGAGTCCCCTGGATTGCAAGGAGAACAAACCTATCAATTCTAAAGGAAATCAACCCTGAGTGCTCACTGGAAGGACAGATCCTGAAGCTGAGGCTCCAATACTTTAGCCATCTCATGAGAAGAGAAGACTCCTTGGAAAAGACTTTGATGTTGGGAAAGTGTGAAGGCAAGAGGAGAAGGGGATGACAGAGGATGAGATGGTTGGACAGTGTCATCGAAGCAACCAACATGAACTTGACACAACTCCAGGAGGCAATGGAAGATAGGAGGGCCTGGCGTGCTCTGGTCCATGGGGTCACAAAGAGTTGGACATGACTAAACAACTAAACAGTGACAACAACGACGTGTGTGTGTGTGTGTGTATAAGCACAGAGTTTTAAAAATTGGGTGCTAATTTCAGAAAAGCTGTAAACTCATTTTTTTTGGTGAATTAATCATATTTAAGCAATTTTAAGATTTAATGCTTGCATATTTCTGACATTTTTAGGCCACAGAAATCCTTGCCTTAATGAGTAAATTGAAAAATCATGACTTTCTGGTGAGACAAAGCAGCTTTCTGAAGCTCTGCATCTGTCTTTCATGTTTGGTTTCCCAATAATGAACTAAACTAGGAAGATTTTTGCTTAACAACCTTGGCTAAGAAGGGGAGAAAAAGAAACATGTATGCTATACCTTGGATGCAACATCCAAAAAACATAAGCAATATTTTTGCACTCATTATTTCACTACCGGATTGATTAAGCATGGGTCATGAGAGTTTTGCATATATGGAGAGAGGACAAAGGAATGTGGAGAAATGCCTGCTTCTGAGTACACAACGGCCATATTGGTGCTGCATGAAACCAGCCTGTTTTGTGTCCCCTTATGCCCAGAGAGGAACAGCTGGATAGTCTGGGCAGACAAGAGATTTCTAGCAACAAATGCAAACAGATAAGTTCATGACCTTCCAGCAGCAAACCTTTGTACTCTCAAAATGTCAGCTCCCTCTGGCAAAATCCCAGTAGCCCTGCTATAGTTTTGGAATTGGGAACTGTTGCGATCTCCTCCGAACTCCTGTTCCGAGACTGGAGGGAAGACAGTTAGCCTCTTCTCCTTCACCACCTCTTCAAACAAGGAAACACAACATGCTGAAGAGGGGAATGAAGCTGTATTGGGGTTCTGGCTCACATGCAAAGCTTATTTTGGGTAAACAACTTCCTCTTCTTCAGACAGTCACATGCATACTTTATATAAATTATAGATACATTTTTAACAAAGCATCACTGTCTGAGTTTGCTTATTCTGCCTGCATATCCCTTGTGCCCCTTGGCCATGACAGGCAAATGCTGTAAAAAAGGGAGCTGGAAGAATCGAAAAAAAAATCAAGAATAGGCAAAAGAAGAGAGAAATGAGAAAGCAAGGATAAAGGTAAAGGTAAAGGTTCCCCTTGACATTTATTCCAGTCTTGTCCGACTCTAGGGCAGTGCTCATCCCCGTTTCCAACCCACAGAGCCAGCGTTTTGTCCATAGACAGTTTCCGTGATCATGTGCCCAGCGTGACTAGACACAGAACGCCAGTACCTTCCCACCGTGGTGGTACCTATTTATCTACTTGCATTTTTACATGCTTTCAAACTGCTAGGTTGGCAAGAGCTGGGACAAGCAATGGGAGCTCACTCCATCGTGTGGATTTGATCTTACGACTGCTGGTCTTCTGACCTTGCAGCACATCCCTTTTAAGCATAGACCAGGGTCTTATTCTACACCACATGGCATCTAAATACTCTGCCCTTAAAGGTGGTGCTCTATATGTAGCCTTCATAGATTTCAAATCTGCTTTTGATCTCATACCAAGGAGTATGATCTCATACCAAGGAGAATTTGAGACCACAAGTATTGATAAATGGCTTCTCCTGGTGATGTGGTGACTTCATGAAAATACGCATTTGCGGGTTCTTTGTAACTCCGCAGGGATCTTATGCAACCAAGTCCCTGTGCTTAATGGAGTTAGACAAGGATGCATACTAGCTCCCACTTGTTTAATTTCTATATCAATGGCTTAGTTGGAAGTTTAAGTAACCCCAATTTTCACCAACCCAAACTTGCCTCTCATCCAATTTCAATTCTACTTTATGCTGATGATGCCGTTTTATTGTCAACTACGTGAGTAGGATTTAGAAGACTTCTGAGATCCTTCTCCACCTACTGTGATGAAGAACAACTAATAATTAACTATGCTAAAACCAAGATTATGGTTGTGAGTAGAAGGAGAATAAAGCAGAAATGGTCTCTAAATGGTCACCCTATAGAGCAAGTAGCATGCTATAAATACCTTCGCATAGTTTTTCATTCTTCAGGATCCTGGCTTACTCATGTAAACCATGCAGCAATGAATGCCCAGAAAAATACCGGGGCAATAACAAGATTTTTTCATACTGTTGGGGGTAAACATGTATGATTGGTAATACAAGTTTTTAAGGCCAGGACTATTTCACAAATGCTTTATGGTTCTCAACTATTTGCCTACACTAATCTACGACCTCTGGAGATTGTTCAGACCAAATTTGTGAGAGCCATTCTTGGAGTTCCACCTTGTACTTCCAATGTGGCTCTTTGCTTAGAGGTTGGGTTAATATCCATTAAAGCACAGGCTAAAGTCCTTATGCTGAAATACTGGCTTAAACTGCTTTTTTCAGTAGAAGGCTTGGCCCCACTGATCCTACTAGATTCTTTTCAGTCAGAGTGAAAGAAGCATATAACAGAAGAGATATCAAAAATTGGCTTTTCTCCCAGTGTACACATAGCAATGGGTCTTACAGATGCCATTAAAGCGGTGAAGTTAAAGGTATGGGACATTGAACTGCAGGACCATGTTGGCCAGTTAGGGAAATATAACTTCCTTAAGAAATCTGCTGTTATCACCTTCTCATATTTAGTCAGCACTATGTCATCTAAAGCCAAAAGGGCTTTTACGCTAGCTAGGCTCAATGTATTTCCTTCTAAGCTTCTGGAGGGAAGATTTCGAGGTTTGCCTGCATCAGATTGTCTCTGCCCTTGTAATAGTGATAAAGTTGAATCAGTTGGTCATGTTCTTCTTTTCTGTATTTGTTATCGGGATCTTTGCATGGAGCTTTTATCACATATTTTCTGTAAATCTCCTGGGAGAGCAGAGGAGGATTATGTGCAGTGGTTACTCTCTGACAATAGCCCTTATTTTACAAGACAAGTGGTCAAATTCTGTGCTGCAGCAATGGTTATTCGTAAACAGATGTTTGGGTAGGTGATTTCCATCTTTGGCGGATAGCCCGGCTGTGACCCTATCTCAATAGGGGGCGCTCACTACCTTGGTACATGCGCTCGTAATATCAAGATTAGACCACTGTAATGCGCTCTACGTGGGGCTGCCTTTGAGGTTGACATGGAAACTCCAAGTGGTGCAGAATGCAGCGGCCAGACTCCTTAGTGGAGTGAGAAAATACCATCATATTTCTCCTATTCTGGCCGCATTGCATTGGCTGCCCATCCGGTTCCACATTGACTTCAAAGTCTTAATGCTTACTTATAAGGCCCTAAATGGTTTAGGGCCTCGATATTTGGCGGAACACCTACTCCCACCAAGGTCTACCCGTATCAGGATATAAACAAACAAACAAACAAATAAATAAATAAATAAATAAATGATTTTAGATGGACAATATAATGTTTTTAATATAACACTGCCTGAAGTTTTACCTATATTAAGGATATATTGTGTTATTAATTGGAAAGAAGGGGTTGTTTTATCATGTTTTAATGGAATTTTATTACCCTGCCCGACTTTATTAAACAATAATTATATGTATCTATTTTATATTGATTTGGTTTTACTGCTCTTTGACCGTAATAAAGTATACTATAAAGTATACTACTGGCTTTTAAGCAAGGATACAACAAGCCCAGAACCAAAGCATATAGTAACAAGTAGTTACATACTCCAAAGTATATAATAGCAGCAATATAATACATACTGGCTGAAATCCTATAGTTTAGCATAAGCCAAGCCACATCTTTTTTGGTCCATCCCTGCCTGATAAATAAAATGTCCATGCCATGATTCTTGTGGGAGGGGAATGTGCAGGTTGGCTTGATATGCATGAGCATGTTCTCCTTCCCCAAGAATCGCAGCAGGAACACATTGTTTACCAGGGAGAAATTATTTACATTCTGGCTTATGCTAAGAAACAAGATTTTAGCCAACATATGCAAGTATTAGTGGCTCTCCTTCAAATTGGGCAGAACATTTTCTCAGTTCTAAACATTTCAAAGTTTTTATCATGAACACTTGAGGTGGAAGAAGGCCACTCACAGTTTTAGAAAAAGGCGGTAGCTTCTGATTAATAACCTGGCAACTCAAAGTGCAAAGATTTGGCTCTGAGCGTCCAGAAAATGCAGGTGTTATAAGGACAGGGCCATGGTCTTCTGAGGGCCCCCAACATCTTGTCAACCTTGGTGCAATGGTTAAGACCAAGAGAAATCCAGATGACACCATCACAGAGACTGGAATAGTCATATATTTGGTCTGCAACTCTCAGAAAACCCCTGGGCCCCTGCTGACTGGAAGTTTCTGGGAGTTATTGTTTTAAAAAAGCCTCCCAAGCTTTAACACTTCTTACAGCTCATAGCTTTTTCCATCCCCACCTCATTTTCTTCAGAGGGAGTTCATTCTAGAAAACTCTGTGAAAGTTGCAATGAGATGAAACAGCAAACATGGAGGAAAATAAAAAAGTAAAGATGGAAAATGGAGGAACCTAAATATAGAGAAAACAAAATACATAAATAAAAGCACAAGACTAGGAATTCTGTGAGAGGATAATATCAATAGCAGTTTGTACACTGAAGAAAGGGAATAGGTTGTAATTTTAAAAATGTGGAAATTAAACTTTCAAAAAGGAGGATAGTAAATAATTGCATTTAAAAAGCATAAACATATGTTTGAAAATTGCTGTTCCTGACACAGAGCAAATCCAGTGAGGAAACTGACAAATAAAGCTGGACCAGATCTACAAATACTTAGCAAAGTATAAGCATAGCTATCTGAGATGATTGCTTTACTCTTGCCAATGGTTGAGTTGGCCCTACCTAGATACTATGTTAAATATAAAGCCTACAAGCAAGCTTTACTTTCGTTTTTATTGGCTAGTACTTGTGTAATTGAGGGGGAAGGTTAAATTGCTTGCCCAACAGGTTTTTCTCTCTACTCCCATGGTGATTAAAAAAAAAACAGAACTGTCCATGGGTGAAGGTGGGGGGTTTAACTGACCATGTAATTTAACTCTAAGACATCAACAGCCCAGAGAAAAATGACAAAAATATATTTTGAAAATATATCACTGAATTGGTGAATGGTGGAATGAAGATTTCTGAAGCTAAGGAAAAAATGAATCTGTGTTGCCATGATGAAGTCAAACACGAACTCTGTATGATAGACTAAAGATAATCTCTAGGAGTTAAAGTTCCTGTTATGGAGAGCCCAGATAAAATAGGAGGGAAATGCCAGAAGTGAAGAACAAGATAAAATGCCTATGTGTGTTCTTGTACAAATAGAGCAGAACAGAAAACCACTGTAAAATAGATGTGTGCTTCTTTCACAACAGAAATGAGAAACAAAACTGTACAAAATAAAAGTGGGGGAGAGTTTCTTACTGATTTAACTCCCCTTGATTTATTTGGGTTTTCTCTAAATACACCTGATCCTAGCTGCAACTCAATGATTCGATTTTCCACTAGAGTAAAATCAGAACAGTATTACAAGTAATAGAAAGCTGAGTTTCAAGACACATGTAATCTTAGTACCCTTACTATAGAAATATAGAACTGAAGGGTTGCATGAATACTATTTTTTCCTGATAACCATTGGCAGGACTTCAGAAGAAAATGAGCCAAGCCATAAATAACAAATAGGAGATTGCTTTCTCCTTCACCCACTTTAATCAAGTTGGAGTTGAGAATGGGGCTTTTGTCACAATAAACATAAATCAATATAGGAAAACAGAAGAAACATATTTAATCTTTGTTTCTATCTTTGCTTTTAATATTTCACAGTCCCTGTTAACATTTCTAACTTTCTGTTAACTCACCATTTTTAGACCATCTTGGTTGACTCAGTGTATTTAATTGTAAAATCCATGATTTCATCTAGAGATAGGGACGACTCACCATTCTGGCAAGTTGTCCTGCTTTGTGAGTCATCACCGCCGCATAGTTTACTTCTTTGGAAATTGCTAATTACAGAGACAGCTGGTGAAGAAGAAGAAAAAACCCAGTACTTCTGGAACCATAATCCATTCCAGAAAATGGGCGTAACTTGAAATAGTTATATGTCGAAGCACGATTTCTCATAGGAATGAATTGGAACACTATTAATCTGTTCCAGACAAAAAATAATAATCACAAAAAACACACACCAAAACCCCGCTCCAAGCCCCATCAGAACGTGATGGGGCTTGGGGAAAAATCAGCAACACACGCACACCACGCCACAGCCAGCTCCATCGGAATGCAATGGGGCTGGGGGAAAAATCACTGGGGAAAAAATACCCCCCCACAGCCAGCCCCATCAAAATGCAATGGGGTTGGGGGGGGGAAATCAACACAACACACACACACACACACACACACACACACACACACACACACACACACACACACACCACAGCCAGCTCCACACACAGCCAGCCCCATCGAAACGCAATGGAGCAGGGAAAACACACACACCAAAAAACAAACATAAAATCAGCACAGAAACATAATCCCCAAAAAACCAAAACCCACCCTGCAAAACCCTGTAAATGTACTCACCCAGGAGCAGAAAGCAGCACCAGGCAGTCCGAAGCATCTGCAAACACACACACACTAACCATTGGAGCAAAAGAGCTACAAAGAAGCTCCTCACTGACCAACGGTTAGCCCTCTAATTTGAATTCCCCACCTTTTTCCCCTGCCTCTTTTGTTTGCAACTCGAAACTCCGGCTGCAAGTAGAAGCAAAATTTTGCAGCCGCAGCTGGTCACAACTTGAAATGGTCATATGTCGGGACGTTCGTAAGTCGAGGCACCACTGTACTTCCAATACAGTGGTGCCTCGCTTTACGATTGCCCTGCATTACGATGAAACCACATTACGATGATCTTTTTGTGATCACAATTGCAATCGCAAAACGATGGTCTAAATGGGGTTTTTTTGCTTTGCGATGATCAGTTCCCTGCTTTGGGAACCGATTCTTCGCAAAACAATGTTTTTTAAACAGCTGATTGGCAGTTTCAAAATGGCCACCGGGTAAATAAAATGCCTCCCTGCTGTTTTCTGGGACAGATTCCTCGTAAGACAGGAAGCAAAAATGGCTTCCCTATGGAGGATCTTCTCTGGACAGTGAGTTTTGACCTCATTGGAATGCATTGAAGGGGTTTCAATGCATTTCAAGGGGTTTTTTCGCATTACGATGTTTTCGCTTAACGGTGATTTTCCTGGAACTGATTATCGTCATTAAGCGAGGCACCACTGTAAAGAGAGGATAAAGAGCCTACATCAACCTATTTGTGGATTGCATATGATACCTGAGTACGATGACCCAAATAAACTAGCTCTGGAACCACCTGTGATAGTGAATAAGAGGAGCATTAACTTGTCCCCTCTGGAGCCTAGAACTGCACAAGACAGAGGAAATCCCCCCCACCAGGTACTGAGATCAATTCTCTGAAATAAAAGTTAAACAATACAGCTGATACATGATTAGCTGTAGATTGGCATCTATTCAACTTATCAAATTCCCTGGAAGTCTGCACATGGAACATAGCAGGATGGTTCTGCTGGAGTAGAAGCCAGGAGCTCTCTTTTTTCCAGCAGAATTACAACATATTGCTACTGCAAAAGACCTGGACAGCCAACAATTTGCAGAGTGACAGTTTCAACTCTTTTAATCTAAGGACATACCAGGTGTGGGCCTAGGGAAGGTATAAAGTGGGACTCAGAATATTAGTTTCTATGTCCCTTTGAGTAAAATGTACTCTTTTATTGCCACTGAACTATGGCAGCTAGGTCCAAGATGCTGTTAGTTGTTGTTACATTCCCACATGGCCCCTGGTTGTTTTACCAAGTGAAGGGCTCACACTACATGTCCTTCAGCTACCACCAATTATTTACATCAGCACTGTTTATTTTTAATGGTAGAAGTCCAGGCCATATGTTATTTTAAAAGAACCAAATGGAAATTGTTTATTGTTACAGATGATGACAATATAAGCAATGTTGTTAACTCTTAACCAGACATCCTCCTTCATCCACTCTCAGCCACCACTCTCCCGCCCAAACTCCAAAACACTCTAAAACTCCCAATCTAACCCCCACTCCTCCTGCTGAGTTTCTTATATCTCATGACTCCAGCCCTCCAGCACAGCCATTGGTTTATGCAGATATTACATTAATATCCATGACCTGGGCGGACGCCACAGTTAACATTTATCTTCCCTCACATCAAAGAACAGCTGCCTGATGTGTGGGAAGCATATTTCCAGAGGATACAAGCAGAAGCTCCACATGATCCTCCTATCTGGAAGCCAGAGGATACTCCTGAATGGCCCCCTGTTTCAGTGGATGAAATCAAATAGATTATTAAGCAATTTAAGAATGGAAAAGCTCCTGGCATAGATAATATCCCTCCTGAATTACTGAAAAATAATGACTGGTGTTGACTGGTGGGCCTCACCCATTGCTCCATAGACAGTATGGGATATACCATACCATAGAAGCATGGAGGTGAGTGATAATGGTCTCATTCTCCAAGAAAGGAAGAAGGAATGGACCAAGGAATTATAGATCTATCAGCCTCCTTAGTATTATTGGTAAAGTATAAGTTATCCACCTTTCGGATAAATTTAAAACTTGGCTAGATCAAGAAAATATACTGATAGGAGAGCAGGGAGGATTCAGGAAGGGAAGATCAACCCAGGAGCATTGCCTGATTATGCAACAAATACAGTGGTGCCTCACTTAACGATTGCCTCGCATTACGACGAATCCACTTTACGACAATCTTTTTGCAATCACAACTGCGATTGCAAAACGGTGGTCTAAATGGGGGAATTTTGCTTAGCAATGATCGGTTCCCTGCTTCAGAAACTGATTTTCGTTTTACGATGATCAAAAACAGCTGATCGTTGGGTTTTCAAAATGGCCACTGGATGCTTAAAATGGCTCCCTGCTGTGTTTAGGGATGGATTCCTTGCTATACAGGCAGCGAAAATGGCCACCGTATGGAGGATCTTCGCTGGACGGTGAGTTTTTACCCCATTGGAATGCATTGAACGGTTTTCAATGTGTTTCAATGGGGTTTTTAATTTCGCTTTATGATGTTTTCGCTTAACAGCTATTTTCCTGGAACGGATTTTTGTTGTTAAGTGAGGCACCACTGTATATGACTGGGAATACAGTATCCCTATATGCAGCCTTCATTGACTTAAAGTCCACCTTCAACTCCATACCAAGAGATAAATTGTGGGAAAACCTGGAGGCCACATCTGACTGAAGGCTCCTCCACCTAATACATGCCTGATACTGTGAAACATCTATAAGAAATGTAATAGAAATGGTCAACTTACTAACCCTATCCTAACATCTAAAGGTGTAAACACAGTGATATGTCCTAGCACTCGGGCTATTTATTCTTTATATTAATGAGATTAAAGGCTGCTTCAGTAACATTGAAACATTTCCTCCTGCCATTGCCAACAGAAGGCCCCACACACTACTATACACAAAAGATACAGCCCTGCTCTCAAGAACCCCTGCAGGACTCAGAAAAGCCCTGCAGGCATTTAGCACCTATCCTACGGAGAACCAACTTGAGGTCAATTACAAAGAAACCCCAAAAAAACTATGGACTTCAGGAAGAGACCGAAAACCAGAATCTGGAACATTAAGGGACACAGACTAGAGCAGGTAGTGAACTAAAAGTACCTAGGGATAAAGTTAGAATCAAACAGGGCAAGAAAAACTCATCACAAACATGTAGCCAAGATGGGACAAAACATCCACACAAGCCGTCTTAAAATTCTTTCAAACTAGGGGAGGACAATGTATCTCCACAGCTCTTAAGTGGTTTCAGGCTAAAGCTCTCTCACAACTTTTGGACAAGACAATCCTGGGGCCATCAGCCCCTAGTTTTGCTCCATTAGAGAGAACTCAATCAAAGTCTGTAAGGGCAATCTTCCAAATGCCCAGCTTACACCTAGAATCTGGCCAACTCAAAACAGAAGCCAGAGTAAGTCCTGCCTCCATAAATTTCTGGCTTGTTAAATTACTACCTCCAAGAATTAACATCTTTAATTCTTCAAGGCTGTCTGCTCTCCTTGACTAAAAGCAGTATATCAGAAGTTAACATTTATAGGCCTCTCCATGCAGTATCTTCATACAGCAGGACTGGACAAGGCAACTCATTTGTCAAAGAGATGCTTAATATAAAGAGCCAAGATATAACTCCAGATATATTGTATATGCTCTTCCCTCAGAGATCACAAATAGGAGGTATAAAAATGTCCCTATGGTAGAGAGGGTCTGCCCTTGCAATGACAGCACAGTAGAATCAACCACACACATTATGTTACACTGCCAGTTCTATTATTAAGTTTATTCTCCTTCTGCTTAACTGGTTTTCAAGCTGTCCTGCAACAGAGATTTCACCCAAACTACTTTTAGGCCTTAATCCTCTCACAACAGCATGCAAGATATTTAAAGATTTAATGTGTAATGATTTTAAGCTATAATTTTCCTTTATCTCTATCTTCCTCTGTATTAGCACTGTGACTGCCTTAAAAATTCAATCTGTATTATGTTCAACATCTTTTGCTGGTGATGGACTGTACAAATAATAAACTAAATTAAATTAAACAGTACTCCCTGTGACTCCCTGCGTTACTCTTGCCTTGCAACAGGGATTCTCAGAGGGTCTGAAAATTCCTCATCGAAGTGTCTCAGCAAATGGACACAGCAGGCAAAACCCTATTCCTTAACGATGCATGTGCAATTTGACATTGAACCCGCTGTCATTACAATAATGCTGAAGGAAAAGTGTTATCCACAAAGCATACCCACCAACACATTATGTATGTTTGGTTTTGCTAGGAACATGAGATCAACTGCGAAACTGACTTTCATAATTCCTTGTTTCTGATTGTAACACCCACCATGTTGACAAAAACATAACTTTATAACATAGCTTTAAACATAGTTTCCAGAGCAAACCAGTCAGCCCGCAGAGTGGTCCTACTTGAACTTTTGTGGCCCCTATTAATAGCTTCAACGTTTTTGGTGTGGGTAGGTTTGCTCTGGTTTATTTTGTTTCCAGTGTGTGCGATCACTGGAATAGATCAAAAGTGAGTCTTCTGGCTATCAAGGCTCCTTCCAGTGGGAATTTTAATATTATGAAGTAGGTTAATAAGACAGCTACTTTAAGATATTAGCATATTAAATAATTCCTCTGCCCTGAAAGTGAAAAAAATGTTTAGAGGCCATCAGGGCAGGGAAAGCATATTACATCATTTATTTAAAAACAATGTTTTCTTTGCTTAGTCTTAAATGGTCAATCAAGTAATTGTCTCCAACCACCTCCACTCTTGTGGATTTGGCTGCAGGCAGTTTCTCCATCATCTCTTGAAGATAAACAAAGAAAATATTTTTAAAACATTTTTAAAATGATGCAACACATTTTTGCTGCCCTAATAGAGTCTTTAAAAAATCATTTCTTCTGCCCCTCTGCTGAGGTGTAGAAGAAATGTTTAATTTGTCAATATCTTGAAATGACTCTCTTACTAAGCCACTTCACAATAATGGGAAATTGCCACTTGAAGAAAATGGACCAAACAGGGTTTCTTGAGCTCCAATATGCTATTTGGGGGCAAGGATTGCACTAAATGGCACATTGCATCTACCCCAACCCTGACAACCCTATTTGGCCAGCCCACTGCAAGAGCCCATGTAGACAATGTCATAATGGAAAACAGCAGAAAGAAAATTAATTAAGTGGCCGAACAGTGGGAGTATACTTCTTGTTCATCTGAATGCCAAAGAAAAGCCAGCAAATGGCACAACTTTAATCGAATTACAGAAGGCTCTTCTTCCTCCACTGAAAACAGATTGTTTCACCTTTTTTTCCGAGCAAGGCTCTTGTGCTTCTAGCTATCCCATTATCAATATAAACCTTTCTCTGTCAGTGCTTCTTCATCCAAAAAATGTTGCCATTATTTACATTTCCTCTGCCATTCACCTGTTAAAGGTACCACATCTCTATCAGAAGGGTCTAGTATGAAAAAGCAGCAAAAAACCTTCTCTATGTTCACTTTTCCTATACCATGCCCACTTTTTATACACCTCAGCCAGGCCCCCCCATGCCCCTGTTTTTTTTCAAACCTACAAAATACACAAATGTTTTGCCTTCTTTTTTCTGTCTTGGAGTTGCTCCAAGCTTCTAATTCTGTACTGTTGCTCTTTTCTAAACCTTTCACAGCTTGGCAATATCCCTTTTGAGATCCATTTATCAGAACTGTACACCATACCCTAAGCCTGGTTGTACCATAGGTTTATGTAAAGACATTATGACATTGTCAGTTTTATTTCCCATTCCTTTTCTAATAGACCCTGGCATGGAATCTGCATTTTTCCACAGTAGCACACGATGTCAACAGTATTGTCAACAGTATTGTTGGGTTGGCGCTCATAACCCCACAATCCCCTTTTTTTGTTTAGTCACTGCCAACTCAGTTCTCTTCAGGAAATATGAGAAAGTAAATTGTATAATTTTTGCCCCACTGTGCATGGCTTTGCACACAATTGCACTGAAGTACATTTGCTATTTAATGGCCCTTCTCTTAGTCCAGAAAGATACTCTGGGAGCTCAAGATTATGATTTGCCATTATTCTCTTGCAAAAAGCCAGGGCACCTGGTGATTGAGCATTTTCTCTTTGCACTTGAAAAATGTGAGGGGAGGAACAAGCGGTACCTGTCTCCTTTAGTGTACCCAGTTGCACAAGCAGCACCGCCTCATGCAAGTGCTCAGCAGCTGTAACTCAGCAGGAAGATACCACCTGACAAACCAGCTTAGTCCAGAGGAGCAGAGCTTGTCTACACAGGGTCATTTGGAGCAGACAGTTGAAGGCTAAAGAAGGTCAGTTGGGGTCAGGTAGAGGTCCAGTGTGCTATTTGGTGTGATCCTTCCATCCAAATGGCACAGGGACCTCAAGCAACCCTATTTGGTCCAGTTCCTTCTTCTGTCACTTTCCCATATTGTGAAGTGGCTTAAGAAGACAGCTACTTCATGATATTGGCAAATGGATTACTTAGCAATGAGGATGGACACCTTGAAGGAAAGTTCCTTCACGGCTAGTATCCAACTCCAGGGTAAATGTGTATATCCTGAAAGGATGACAGTGTCTTATTTTTGAGACCTGACCTTGTGACATTTTGTTTTGTGTTCAGCTGGTTGATAGCTATTGACTGCATCTGTTGTAACATTTAGACAGCTTGGAAATAATATTTACACAGTATGTTTGCAATGCTTTCCTGTTGCTCTTGAGATGTTCCCAGAATGTTGCCTCCTTTCATCTGTAATCTTGCAAGGAAAATACTTAAACATTAAAAGCATGGGAATATTGCATTATGGACCTGCCTCAATATCTGCAGAGGTAGTAATAAAATTGCTTTGTAAGTCTCCCATTTAAAGAAGATGGTCATTCTGCTAACTTCTTTTTCAGTCAAGATTTAATTACCATTCTCCAATTGCACATGTGTGGTCATTTTGAAATAACTCTATCAAATGCTTTTCAGATAAATTGATTTCTTGCAATTTTATCTTGTATCCCTCCCAGAGCAAACAATTCAGGTTTGTAGGAATTCTGTTCCCTGGAGTCTCCTATGTATTAAACTGGCACCTCATTCATTCACTATGGCTAGAATCTGGTCAGCAATTTCAGTGTGAGCAGATTGCTTCAACCAACTCTTGAATGGTGAGTCAACATTTGAGTCAATCCCAGCAATTTAATGGGTCTCTTCTTGTTGGGAATACCAATAAGATTATGGACCATCTGCTTGCCATTATGTGCGTGTTCAGTACAAGGCATGAAATGAAAAAAAGTCACATCAAGAAATAATGTTTAGATATGTTCATATCATGTTTCAGTGATAGCTTTATGGAGTCATTCTATATCATCATCATCTTCATTTTGGAACTGCAGAGCTGGAAGGGACCCTATGGATCAGCAAGTCCAGCCTCTGTCAAGGAAGCAAATTGGGGAATTGAACTCCCAACCTCTGGTTCTGCAGCCAGAGACCTAAACCACTCAGCTATCCAATAATTATTTATAATGTTTTCATATCAGGTGCTAGGTGGTCTACTGATTGCGCAAGAGAGAATTATAACTTACCGTTCTGGCCTAAGCCTGCATCCGCAAATAATTACAATGGCTTGATAGTCCTGTTCCTGTTTTAACAAAGTATTGTCACTTTGTTAATTTTCTATGTCCTCACCAAGTCATGAATCTTACCCCCATGAGGATGCGTATAAATATAAATAAATATAATAATCATGTGCAAGTCAGTTCTGATTTATGCTGACCCTTTTCATGGTTTTCTAGATACAGAATACTCAGAAGTGGTTTACCATTCCCTTCTTTTGGAGGTGTTTTGGGACTGTGCAGCTTGCCTAAGATCACACAGGCTGGCTCTACTCACAGGAGGCATGATGGGGAATCGAAATTCCAACCTCTGCTTCTGCTGCCAGGTACTTAAAACACTGAGCTATCCAGCTAGCTCATGTATAAACATACAGTACTTAGTATTTTAATATGTTCTGTCTGAAAAAGTGGATCTACAAAAGCTCAAACTGGAATAAATCTCTTAATCCTTAAATTGTCAAAATATTTTGTCTGTTCTCTCTTTCTCTTATCAAAATGTTGAGCCAGAATAAGATAATGTATTTCTTGGGAAATTGCTAATTAGAGAGACAGCTGGTGATGGGAAAAACAGTACTCCTTGCCTTGCTCCTGCCAGGGAGCGGGGAATCTCAGAAAATCTAAAAATTCCTCATCAAAGAGTCTCAGCAAATTGATGCAGCAGACAAAATCCTGCTGCATAACTACACACAAGCAACTTGACTTTGAATTCACTGTAGTTTATGACAGTGTTGCAGTGAAAGTGCTACCCACAAAGCATTTCTACCAACACATTGTGCACATGTGATTGTGCTAGGTACATGAGATTGATAGGGTAATCGTTGTCGTTTAGTCGTTCAGTCGTGTCCGACTCTTCGTGACCCCATGGAGCAGAGCATGCCAGGCCCTCCTATCTTCCACTGCCTCTTGGAGTTGTGTCAAATTCATATTGGTTGCTTCGATGACACTGTCCAACCATCTCGTCCTCTGTCATCCCTTTCGCCTCTTGCCTTCACACTTTCCTAACATCAAGGTCTTTTCCAGGGATTCTTCTCTTCTTATGAGATGGCCAAAGTATTGGAGCCTCAGCTTCAGGATCTGTCCTTCCAGTGAGCACTCAGGTTTGATTTCCTTTAGAACTGATAGGTTTGTTCTTGCAATCCAGGGGACTCTCAAGAGCCTCCTCCAGCACCACAATTCAAAGGCACCAATTCTTCGGTGGTCAGCTTTCTTTATGGTCCAGCTCTCACTTCCATATGTCACTACAGGAAAAACCATAGCTTTGACTATTCGGACTTTTGTTGGCAAGGTGATGTCTCTACTTTTAAAGATGCTGTCAAGGTTTGTCATTGCTTTCCTCCCAAGAAGCAGGTGTCTTTTAATTTCGTGGCTGCTGTCTCCATCTGCAGTGATCATGGAGCCCAAGAAAGTAAAATTTGTCACTCCCTCCATATCTTCTCCTTCTATTTGCCAGGAGGTGATGGGACCAGTGGCCATGATCGTAGTTTTTTTATGTTGAGCTTCAGACCGTTTTTTGCACTCTCCTCTTTCACCCTCATTACAATGTTCCTTAATTCCTCCTCACTTTCTGCCATCAGAGTGGTATCATCTGCATATCGGAGGTTGTTGATATTTCTTCTGGCAGTCTTAATTCCGGCTTGGGATTCCTCCAGTCCAGCCTTTCGCATGATGTATTCTGCATATAAGTTAAATAAGCAATAGCATATAAGTTAAATAGGGCAATAGACTTTAATAATTCCCTGTACCTGGATGTAACACCCAGCATGTTTATACCAGCATAACATTACATAACACCACCAACGACAAGATTTTTTCCAGTTTAATTTTAGAAAAACATTTTCCTCCATTTTACTTTGGGGACATAGAGGCTAACTACACAGACATTTCACCCACTGTTTTGTCTGCTGCAGTGACAGGCTGGTTTGCTCTTGAAATAAATTGAGTTTTTGCAATTTAATCTTGTATCCATCCCAGAGCAAACAATTCAGGTTTGTAGGAACTTTGCTCTCTGGAGTCTCCTCCATATTAAAACCTGAACTGGCACCTCATTAATGTGTGCATTCAGTACAAGGTATGAAATGGGGGGGGGGGGGGAAGTAACATCAAAAAATGAAGTTTAGATAGACTATTTGTTTTGTTTGTAGTATGTTTCAGTGATAGCCTTATAGAGTCATTCTATATGATGCTAATCATCATCTTCATCTTAGTACTGCAGAGCTGGAAGGGATCCTATAAATCAGCAAGACCAGCCCTTCTCTAGGAGGCACAGTAGGGAATCAAACTCCCAACCTCTGGCTCTGCAGCCAGAGACCTAGCCTAGACCATTGAGCTATCCAGCAGTTCTCTGTAATGTTCTTATATTAGCAGGTGCTAGGCAGTCTACTGATTGCACAAGGGAGGGTTTATAGAATTCTAAGGAATAGTATGATTCACTCATTCTCATGGTTCACTGCAAAGCGCTCACTGTGGCAAATTTTAAGCTTTCCCAGGAAATGCTTTTTTATGAACTTTGTCCTTCCAGCAACCATTGACACAAAGAATCAGCTACCCAGAGGAGACTTCTTAGGAAGAAGTGGAATAACACTGGACCAGGTCATATGAGTTATTAAGAAGCGATTTGGCTCAAAAAAGAGTTTGGTCTCTATGATACATTGGACACTATCAGTGTTTTCGAGATTAGTGATTTTCAGTTTCTATCAGAAGCAAGGATTCACATCCAGATTCTGTCCAAACTGGTGTCAGATGTGTCTGAAACACCCTCCGAAAACTTCTAGGTCTGTTAAGAATCCAAGGAAAAACAGAGTCCAAAAACCAAAAATTTAAAAATCCCATAAGCACCTCCACAAGCTTTTGGAGCCTTTGGCCTAAAATTTCTCCCCAAATCCCTTTGTCAGTTGCAAAGCTCTGAAGGCAGCAGTTGGAAGATCTGCTCTTGAAATCTTTTAAGGTTTTGGCTCTAATTTTAAAAATACTGTCAATGAACAATTATAAAGTCACAAATGTTATAAGAATAACAACATATGAAGTGATAACAACAAATATAACAACTGCAACCAGAATGGATTCAATGTTGCTCTCACTTAGGGCAGACTGATTGATTAATGGGGCTTAATTTCATCATGGGTTAAATACCATTGATTTTAATGGGTCTAGTCAAAGGGAATTTTGTTCAATTGATAATAATAAGAGGGGGGTGTTAAATGCAACGAAGAGAAATATGCAATTTAAAGATGGAATGAAAGGGAACCTGCATAATTCGTATCTTAATAAAATCATATCCTTGACTTTCCTCATGTGGAGAGTGACATTCCTGAAGAGGAGAAACTCCTGTATATGTGTGGGCTTCGCACATGAGCAAGAACTAAAAATTCAGAGTTCCTGCTCATATATACATATGATTAGGAGTATCTCCTCTCCAGATATGTCACTCTTTACATGGACAAAGCAACAGTGAAGAAGGGAGGGGGTACCCATTCTAGTGTAAGAATATTGATAACAGCTGGGGAGGTAACAATTGGAAAGGGCCCTGAACACTTCAGGGTGGTGACAAGATGGACTGAAATTATGAGTCAATAGTGACTTCCCTGAATAGTATACCCACAGGCGTGAGTATGCAAGAGCAGAGCAGGGCCGTTGAGGAAGGACATTTGGGAGATCACTCATTCAAAGGGTTGCTGTAAGTTGGGGGCTACTTGATGGCACATAACAAGTGAACTCTCAAAAGGAAACCTCCCCCCCCGCCTTATCTGATCAAGCCCATATGTGTCAATTCGCTTCTCAGTCTGTCTGCTGATGATTTGCTCATGGCTGACTATGAAAGAAAAGCTGAAAAGGAGACTTGACTTTGCTGCTTTTGTTGGAGAGCTTTCAATGCAGTGCTCAGCTGATCACTTTCTTCCTCAAACGACAGGAGTACTCCAATACTTGACAAAATGCATTTTAAAAAAAATAATTAGAGAAATAAAAAACATGTTATAAATAAATATAAAAATACACCAGCATTTATACCATTTATTGTTATTGATTTTATTGGATTTCTACCACAAACACAAGATGAATTTTTGCAGTACTTAATGTACTTTTGAAAATATGTCTCAGTACAAAACAGACAACTAGGCTGTGGCCTAAGTATTATGTACTTAGTGGCTGACTTTTCCGGCGTGGAAGCAGTCACAAGGAAGATAAATGTGCTTCTGTGTACACACAGTGAAGGAAAACGGTCATTTGGATACCTACAATATGTTACTTACTGATAAGTGGCCATACTTTGGCTACAGCAAAAAGGGAAACTGTGAAATTAGCCCAGATTTACCCTATTCCAGTAAGCTGACTGTTCTTCAGAAGCATCCATGAGTCACTCTTTCAGATTGTATGTTTGGCACAAGACTGAGCACAGCTGCATCCAGTGTTTGGTGACCCAAAGGCATGGATTATCTTTTCAGTGAAATACGTTTTTCAACATACAACAGCATGCTTGTGGCCATCTGTAGCACACCAGGACCTCTGGCTTGGGGTATATTATTATTCTCCAAACAGGGGAATAATAAAGTCATTTTCTTAAGAAACTATTCATCCATCCATCACTACAACACAATTGAGTTACTGCACCACAATATTTCATTTCCACCTTTTTGCATATAAGGTTACTAGAACATCAAACCAAAGTGAAACCTGTGAGGTGGAAGGGATATGCATGTCAATATTTAAAAGTACAAACCCTTCTGCTTTGTAGCTCCCAAAAATTCTGGTTGCTCCTGAAACTCAGAGAAGATAAAAAATTAAGTCATGTATCCAGTCCTATTTCCAAGGACAGTGTTTTCTATAAAAATGGGACAGTACTTGTCATGTCTGTGCTCTCCATCTCTATTCCAGTTTATTCCAGTTGAATTTACTTACTCTCAAGCTACACAGGGTGATTATCCTTTTATTTTATTTTTTGTTCCTCCCCATTTTGGGACCTTTGATTACGTTCACTTTATATATGAACTAAGTAGAAGCTTCTGTTTAACCTTCACACTTGATCATAGCCTTAAGACAGTGGTCAGGGAATGGGGTAAATTAGCCCAAATGGGATAAAAATAAAAATCCTGGGGGTAATGAGCAGAGTGCTACCCCCCACCCCCAACTCCTACCCCCTGCAGCCGAACCTCAAACTGGAAGCCACCTGTCCCTGCTATCTTCTTTGGTTGCAACACTTGTAAATCTGTTCTTTCAGAAATTGGAGATAAGGCTGCTTGATTGGTTACAGCTGTAACACAGCCCTGGACAGTCAATCTGGCTTGTGAAAGACTGCTTCCACCAGAGGTTACTGCAAGCACAACGAGGAAAAGCAGCAATTAAGAGGGAAAGAAGGTTCAAGAGAGACAGGTGGCTTCATCAGCTTGTTTAAATGTATGTAGAAAATGGGGGGAGGGATGGGTCGGTGGGTGGGTGTATGTGTGTATGAGGGAGAGAGAGACTGACTCAAAACTATAAAAAAAGGAACAGGCAAACAGGACGGAAGGGTTGAATTAAGGGGGAAAAGAGTGGCTTCATCAAGCTTGTTTAACTGTAATGAGAGGAAGTGGACATACTGAACTGAAGCAAGTAATTGTTGAAAACTGAGAGAGGAAGGGTTTGTGTTTGTGTGTGAGACACACACACACACACACACACACACACACAGAGACACACAGAGAGAGAGAGAGAGAGAGAGAGAGAGAGAGAGACTTGACTGTTTCTTAAAACCATGAAAAAAACCTTCTAAAATTTAATCTCCACTTCATTTAGCTCTGCAGTTTCTGCTGAGAGCAGAAGTCTGACGTGTGTAGCAATCATGTTTCTCTATTTCTCATCCCCAAAGCAGACAAGAGTATCATAGTTTATTCCCAAAATATGAATTCCAGTCTTTCTGCTCCTGGTACTGCTTTGACTGCAGCACCAAATAAAATACTGTGGGTTTCTTTGTTGAATCAGTCCATTTCATGTGCAGTCTTCCTCTTTTCCAAATGCATTGCACCTTTTCCTGCATTGCTGCCTTTTCCAGTAAGCTTATCTTCTAGTAGTACAGTACCCTTTGTTTGGTTATTTTAGCTTGTAGTGAAAGTCCACATTTAATTTGCTTTACTTATCTTTCCAACAAGTCATAATAGGTTTGTCATCGCTTTCCTCCCAAGAAGCAGGTGTCTTTTAATTTCGTGGCTGCTGTCCCCATCTGCAGTGATCATGGAGCCCAAGAAAGTAAAATCTCTCACTGCCTGCATATCTTCCCCTTCTATTTGACAGGAGGTGATGGGACCAGTGGCCATGATCTTAGTTTTTTGGATGTTGTGCTTCAGACCATTTTTGGCACTCTCCTTTTTCACCCTCATTATGAGGTTCTTTAACTCCTCCTCACTTTCTGCCATCAGAGTGGTATCATCTGCATATCTGAGGCTGTTGATATTTCTTCCAGCAATCTTAATTTCAGTTTGGGATTCCTCCAGTCCAGCCTTTCACATGATGTATTCTGCATATGAGTTAAATAAGCAGGGAAACAATATACAGCCTTGTCTTACTCTTTTCCCAATTTTGAACCAATCATTTGTTCCATATCCAGTTCTAACTGTTGCTTCCTGTCCCACATATAGATTTCTCAGGAGATGTATAAGGTGGCCAGGCACGCCCATTTCTTTAAGGACTTGCCATATTTTGCTGTGGTCCACACAGTCAAAGGCTTTTGCGTAGTCAATGAAGCAGAGGGTGATGTTTTTCTTGAACTCTCTGGCTTTCTCCATAATCCAGCGCATGTTAGCAATTTTGTCTCTAGTTCCTCTGCCCCTTCGAAATCCAGCTTGTACTTCTGGGATTTCTTGATCCACATACTGCTGAAGCCTACCTTGTAGGATTTTGAGCATAACCTTGCTAGCGTGTGAAACTAGTGCAATTGTACGGTAGTTGGAGCATTCTTTGGCACTGCCCTTCTTTGGGATTGGGATGTAGACTGATCTTTTCCAGTCCTCTGGCCTGAGTTTTCCATTGATGATGATAAAAAATAGCGCACTGGTCCTTTGATATTGGGCTGTGGCACCAGAGTGGGTGACATGACCTTTAGCGTAGTTTGTTCCTTTTTGCACACCACACACAGAATGATTAAAGAGGTAGGAACCACCACCACCAGCTCTGCCTTGGCTGTCTCTAGCAACCATGTCATTGCTAGCACCACTATGGCAGCCAGCTGATGATGATTAAATCCTCTGCAAGCTAGCAAAAATTTAATGCAACTTGCTAGGCACGTTGGACACCTTACTACTCCCTATACCGTCCCATGGCTGGTGTGCAATGTGTTCCAGCAAAAATAGTGCACATCTTTATTAAATTTGGTGCATCCTGCTAGTTTGGTACATAGCCTGGCAGCCATTGATACTGATGAAATATCCTGCTAGTTCGGTACACAGTCTGTGTAGATTCAATAATATTTTTAATTCAAATAATGTATGATTTCCTTCCTTTCAAATCAAGGGGGTAATGTCGGCATATATAAAGTTCTTGGAGGGGATAGAAGGTAAAAAAAGTTCCCTGACCCCTGCCTTAAGAGGCCAAGAAGAAGGATGTGGTACACTTTCTAACAGAATGCCCTCTGTATGCAGATCTGTGGGACCAATATCTTAGACCCTTAACAAATGAGATCAAGAACATGTCCCCTCTATGCACCGTCCCTATTTCTGCTAGCTGGCACAGATAACTATATATGATACAGGATTGCTAAATTTGTTAAATGAACCATGAGAACTTAGAACCTATTGCCTGCTTCCTAAGTTCTTCAAGTTAATCTTGCATTTTGATTCTTTTTTGGAGAATGCTTATTTTACTATTTTATTACTATTATTTTATGCTTTTTATGCTTGTTTATATATACTTACATGAGATGCCAAATACTAATTTGAAGATGGGTTTAATCTATGCTCTTGCATATAGCCTCATTGGCTACAAAGCAATAATTAGATTTCGTTAACCTCCATAAGCTATTTGCAGGATTTACCCAGGGTTGCACCATTCTTCCATCCATTCATTTAGTTTAAAGACATCACTCCTCTTCACTACACACATCAGTAAAAGCATTTCCTAACTGAAAGAAACAAAAGAACAGAACAGAAAGAATGAGTACCTGTATTTGTCTACTTATTTTATACTGCTTTTCCACACCTACACCAAGCACTCATGGCAGCTAACAAATATCACTAAAGGAAATTAAACAAAAAACACATTAAAATAATTGTAGTAATAAATAATGAAAATGTGAATTAATATAGATGGGTGAAGGAAGGAAGGAAGGAAGGAAGGAAGGAAGGAAATAAATGACTTCCAAAAACTTAAGGCATAAGACAGTATTTAACTATTCAGTTTCTTTTTTCTTTTCTTTTCTTTTTCATTAGTACTGATCCTGCTAAGATTTGCTAGTTAAGATTTTCTTTTTAAAAAGTTAGGACTCTTCCAGAAAGAACATTTATTCTTTTTGATGTTCCTGAATCTATTCTGATCTTATTGGATGTTTTCCCCACTATTCATTCAATGTGAGCCTTGTCTTAATTAGAACAGTGACAAAATCCATGACTTTCCACACTTTTTTTTACCAGGGGGTGTTGACAAGTATTAAGCCTTACCCAGAAAACATTGAGCTAGGATGCTGTAAATTGCAGGATGTATTGGGCAATTTGTCTACATTAAATGGTGCAAAAATCAACTACCTATGATTTTAACTTATGTTTCATTTTCAGGTCCAAAGTGAACATGGCAGCACCTCCCGAAAAGTTCAGTATGGAAGAGCATAGGACCATAAATAAGTTCTTCAAGGGAAAAGTGTGAAGCAGATCCATGATGAAATGTCACAAACTGTGGGTGGCAGTGGCCCTTCATATGCAACAGTTGAATGTTGGGTTGTCAGTTTTAAAATTGGCCATTTCAGTGTTGAAAATGAGAAACCAAGTGGAAGGCCTGTTTCTGTCTCTTGTGCCTGCAAATGTGAAAGCCATCCATGACATGATCATGGAGGACCGCTGAATATCAGCCAAAAGTATTGCTACATATTTGAGAATATCATGTGAGAGAGTTGGTGCCATTATCCACAACGACTTGGAAATGAGGAAGCTGGCAGCAAAGTGGATCCCCAAACTTTTGACAACCAAACAAAAGAGGAAACGTGTGGAGTCATTGGTGGCTGTTTTGGAACATTTTGCAAGAAATGAGTCAGATTTCCTGGGCAAACTGATGATGAGACATGTTATGATCCTGAGACAAAGGAACAGTCTAAGGAATGGAGGCACAGTGGGTCCCTTAGGCCAAAGAAGTTCCGAGTGCAAAGGTCGGTGCAGAAGCAAATGGCAACAGTTTTTTGGGATAAGAAGGGAGTTCTGCTGGTGGACTACCTCCAAAATGGTTCAACCATCAATGCAAACTATTACTGTGCTTTATTGATGAAGTTGAGGCAAAACGTTGAGGAAAGTTCTCCAAAGGTGTCATCCTGTTGCACACGGCAGGTGAAACAATGGCAAAACTGACCTCCTTAGGCTTTCAAGTGATGCCCCATCTACTCTATTCTCAAAACCTGACTCCTCCTGACTACCATCTGTTTCCCAAACTCAAAAAACACTTAAAGGGACAACGATTTGGGAGTGTTATGGAGGCAACTAATGCTGCAAATGAGTGGTTACACCAGCAATCAGAAGAATTTTATTTGCAAGGACTTAAGAAGCTGCAGGACAGATGTTGCAAGTGCATTGACTTCCTGGGGGAATATGTAGAAGAGTGTGGCAGTTATAGCTTCCTAGCTCATTTTTTTCTGGGCAAGGCTCAATACTTGTCAACACCCCCTCGTATATGTGGTCACAGACCCAAATTTAAAAACTTCAACAGAACAAAATAATAAATAATAATTAAAACATGCTTTTGTCCCCTTTTATTTTATTTTATGGGGTTTCAAAAAAAATTCTTTTTTTTTAACCTCAGTTTGTACTAGAGACAGAGTCTAGTGCTATGCTGTTTTCCAAATGTTGATTTCTACAGACACAGGGCTTAGCAACATTTACATTTGTCCTGCAGTAAGCTGCATTCTAAATTTGTTGAATTTAAAATAACATGACTATTTGAAATGCTGTTTGCGTTCTCACCTGAGAGATGGCTGCAACAGCAGTCCCTGTGTGAGGTTGTCTGGGTCTCTTCCCCCAACCAAAAAAAGAGCATGCCATAAATTTTGAGGAAAACATGGGTGTTTGAGGAGGGATCTGAAGGAAATGAGACATGACACATCACAGAGGTATTTGGAGAGGGGCACCCAAGACAGAGTGAAGAACAAGGCAATTATTTGATGAACAGAATAGTTCTAGCTGAACATGAGACATGAGGGTTGCAGGCAGGGATGTCACCATAAAAGAGTGGAGAGCCAATGGTGAAAATAAGATGCTTCCTTCACTTGATAATGTCTTTGTGTGAGAATAAGGTAGTCTGAATAATTCAAAAGTAGCAGAAATTCCTGTGATGCTCAACATTACAAATATCTAAGGAGGAATTTGTATATTGTATATTAAATGAGAGCTTGTACTTCTAGTTTTTATATCTGTTTGCCCTGAAACAATTAATTGTTATAATATAATTCTCTAAAATTTGCTTTCTACTAGAACTAGTGGATGTGGTGGCGCTGTAGGTTAAACCGCAGAAGCCTCTGTGCTCCAAGGATGGAAGACCAGCAGTCATAAGATCAAATCCATGCGGCAGAGTGAGTTCCCGTCACTTGTCCCAGCTCCTGCCAACCTAGCGGTTCGAAAGCATGTAAAAATGCAAGTAGATAAATAGATACCACCACAGTGGAAGGTAATGGCACTCTGTATCTAGTTGCACCGGCCACATGACCACGGAAACTGTTTACAGACAAATGCTGGCTCTACAGCTTGGAAACGGGGTGAGCACCACCCCCTAGAGTTGGACACGACTGGATTAAATGTCAAGGGGAAACTTTACCTTTACCTAGAACTATACATGAATCCTCCCAGTTTGGCTTATACACTAATTCAGGGCTTTAGAATTGATTCTGATTTTGTCTTAAAGAATTTTTGTCCTATGCAATTTAATTTGTGCTTTGGATCCAGATTGATTTGGAAGGCTCCCAGTTGATCTGCACTGAAAAACCAAAATGCCTGTAACTCCATTCATACTAATTCCAAGGGGCTGGAAAACTGGGATTTCCATGAAGAAAAATATAAGCAAATTTCTATGGAACATATTAGTGGTGGTAGTCAGGCTGTTGCAAGATGAACGTGGTGCTTATCTTTAATTTAAAATTATGTGTATTAAGTTTTTTGGGTTTATTTCGAATTTGAAATCATGAATTGATTTTTTTGGTGTTGCTGGTGGTGGGAAAGGAGAAGTGTAGTTTCTGAAAAATAATGTAACTGTAATGTTAGGACATGTGAAAATCACTGAGCTATGCAAACCAAACTGACAGAGCTATATAAACTAAGCCATCAACAATAATATCATCAATAAATTCATGAATTCCAAATGAGTGACTCTCATAGAGGAGATAAAAATCAGAGGTGAAAGAGTGTTCTAGGTAACTATAACATTCTGGGCAAATGTTGATAGTGGGTAATCTCTTCTGTGAATTTCTTCTGGTCCACTACTAGAAGAATTTAATCAAAAATTCAAAACTCTGCAGGATAAACCTTACCGCGAATGGCAGCAAATCACTGTAGTTGCTGGGTGCATTTGTCTACCTGTTTAGCTGCCAGAAAATGGTTCCTCTCACACTAGGCTGCAGGTTAGAAAATAATTACAACATGCAGTCAGGTTACAGTGATGCCCCGTATAGCGACATTAATCAGTTCCAGGATTAACGTCGCTATCCGGATTCGTCGCTATGCGGGGGAGGAAACCCCAAACCCGGTAAGCGAAGATTCCCCCATCCGGCCGCCATTTTAGCTGCCCGGTAAGCAAGGGCAGGGCGCGAAAATGCTGTGGGTGGCCATTTTGCTGATCTGGTGGCCATTTTGGAACCGTCAATCAGCTGTTCTGCAAACATCGCGATGTGATTTTCAGCCATTGAGAACATTGCAATGCGATCGCATTAGCGATCGCAAAAAATGCATTGATATGCGGATTTGTCGTTAAACGGTGCACTCGTTAAGCGAGGCACCACTGTAATTTCAACTTGCTGCAATTCTTTCTAGATATAGAGTACTCAGAAGTGTTTTACCATTCCCTTCTTCTGCGTATGTGATGGGACTGTGCAGCTTGGCCAAGGCTACACAGGTTGGCTCTTCCCTCAGGAGCAACAGTGGGGAATTGAGCTGCCACCCTCTGGCTCAGCAGTCGGATATTCAGCTCACTGAGCTATCCAGCCAGCTGATTAACAGGTTACCAATTCTATATTATGTAGCATTCACCCTTATTATGTTAAGTGGTCATGCATATTCATGTTGCAGCCTAATATTGCTGAGAGGCGGAGCCGAGAGATATGTAAAAGAGGTGGAGTCAGAGAGAGTCAGTCGGAGTCAAGAGGGAGAAGAGAGTGGGGAGAGAGATAGGGTGTGGTATTAGGGAGATCTGAGGTGTGATTAGAGTGAAGAGTGAAATAGAACTGTTATAACTAATAGAAGGTTGATACTGATGATAAATAAACCTGTAGAAGTTACTTATGATTATTTATCAAACATTTGTAATCAATAAACTAGTTTTATTTAAAAGACAGTGAAGTTTGGACTTTCATCTCTATCCTTCCGTAAGTAACGTCTGTTGATTTAGTGATCAACTGGTGGCAGCGGGTGAAAAGGCGTATTAGTTTGCGTTTGTGTGCTCTGTGTTTGGGAAGTTAGGCAAGGGACATGAGGAGTGAACGGCACATATGTCTGAGCCCAATGCTGGGTTTATCTACCTTTTGTGCTGCTTCCACAATCATTTCGCCCAGAAGCAGTTTCATTTTCCCTTCTAAGCATTCCTTACCTCTGTGAGATCACAAAAAGTTGCTCCTTAACCTCAAGTTTTTGGTCATGAAAACAGGATGCTGATGACTTGAAAAACCCTAGGGCTTCTATGGGAACTTGCACACCAAACAAGAATGGATGACTTTTTGGAAACCAAAGACACTCTCACCCTTGCCATTTCATGAACTGTGTTGCCACTTCGACAGGCAGACCCAGAATCCCTCAGAAACCTTGAAGGAGATAGAATAGGGCTGGTTTTCAGTTGTGGGTATGAAGATGTCATTCTTGCATCACAGCTTTGGAGGCTAATTGGTTAAGTTTCATTAACCCAGTTTTTAATGAACCTTTTTTCGTTGAAGTCTTTGGTATGCAGTGCTGTTTCCCATATTCAAAACACACTGTTCTTGGAATTCCCCTAAATTTCAGAAGACGTTTGGCACTTTTTCTGATTCACAAAACACATACCGAACTCCTTTAGGCACATCATTTCAAACATATTTATCTAGTTATGGAACTAAATCCTTGTTACTTACTATCTCACTCTTTCTTTTAAGTCATGGTCTGCCCATAAATGGCATAAGGAACAAAATGGAGATTTTAAAGTACTATTAACATCAAGTGTAATTGTTAAATAAAATGTTTGACCAGAAGTGCTCTTTATCGAAAAGAAACAGAACACATTCATATTAATGTTCATAGTGCACAACAAGTGATCTTGATTCTACCTGGTACTGTGCAAACTAACTAATTAATTAATTGGATGATATACACATTTATGAAATTTCATAAACTAGTATACCATCTAATTAGTGCAGGGCACTACTTTTGGGCGGTTTATATCAAATGAAACAATCAATGTAAATACAGTAGTGCCTCGGCTTATGTACTTAATCTGTCCCAGACGATGTTCGTAAGTGGAAATGCTCATAAGTCGAAGCACCATTTTCCATTGAAATGCATGGGATTGCGATTAATCCATTCCAGCATTAAAAAAAAAAATTAAAATAAAAACGGAAAAGTTTTAAAAAAGCAAAAAGCAGCACCTTACCCCACTGCCTCCGCCTCCGCCGCTGCGGGAGGCAAGCCACTGGACCATGCCGGCCAGGCTCTGCCTCCCGGACCATGCCGGCAATGGAGGCAGTGGGGACGAACCCAGCGCTGGGAGGTAGAGCCCGGCCGGCATGGTCCGGCGGCTCGCCTCCCAGCAGCGGTGCAGGCAGTGGTTTGAATTTCCCGCCTTTTTCCCCTGCCTTTTTTCTTTTGTAAGTGGAAGCTCTGCTCACAAGTCAAAGCGGCGCTGTACGTAAGTTGAAATGTTTGTAGGTAGGGGTGTTCGTAAGTCGAGGCACCACTGTATAATATAACAAATAAGACACCAAATATCAAATAAAAACAAAATCCCAACATTTTGGGGTTCGTAGAGGTACAATGTGAGATTAACCACTTTCTTTGTAGAGTATCAAGATATTCACATGCATTTGGATTACAGTGGGACAACTGGAGTGTCCTGGCTTGACCGAGGATGTAATAGATTCTCCTCTCAAACATTAGAAAAAGATATGAAAATTACACTTGTATTTCTGTTATTCTATATGCATTGTTCTGCATGTAGTGGCAGCGAATTTTTTTATTCTTCCACCGTAGGGCTGTTTATTTTAACTCAGATGTGGAATTGATTCATTTAAATCTGTTCCCCATATATCAGCATTAATTTTTCAGGAGCCCTCCTGCTGGCTGTTTAATAACCACTTTTCCCTGGTTGGTAAGCCATTCAGGGTAATCAAGTGCTAGCATATTGTGACGGCTGAAAGAAAGTGAGCCATCCTTGACAGTAGCAGTGGCTAAAGAGAAAAGAGAGTGTTGTAGAGTGGAGGCGTCAAAGGAGAAAGAAATCTTAATAGAAGAGACAAGAAGGGTAGAAGAAACGAAAGGGAAGGTAGACATTTGCTTAGTGGAAGAAGGGGAGAAAGGAAAAGGGGAGGAGCTAAGGATGTCAGTTTGGGAGGAAGGTATAAATGTCCAGGGAGAGAGGAGGTTTAAAAGCAGATTGGAGTAGGAGGAATGGCCTGAGTACAAAAAGTAAGGAACTGCCACAAAATGTAAATAATTCTGTTGCTGTAAATAAAGATCACTGTCACTACCTCGCCCAGCAGCACTTTCCCTTACCAACTTTTGCTCAAGCCTCTTTTTTTTTTAAAAAAAAAAATTCTTGCATATGGTATAGCGAAAGAATAAAATGGCATTTCGCAGAAAAAAACACCTTTAAATAGATGTTTCCTTGCAGTCATCATTAAGAGCATAAGGGCAGATCTGACCTCCCTCTCCTCCTCCTGTCTCCAGTTTTAAAGAAGGTGTGGGGGACACCTAAAAACAAAGTTCTCCAGCCCAGACTCAGCAAAGGGAGAGCTGAAACAGACGAGGCTTGCAATGGGAGAGGGATATACACACACACACATGCACACACACAGAGTGAGTGGTGAAGGAGCTGCTGGAGGGATGGAGACTAGAGATGTGTGTCTCCCTGAACATGTGTCAGGCTGCCAGGAAAACTCTGAGGGTTTTTTTTTCTATGTGGCCTTCCATTCTTTCACTATACCAGAGGCAAGAATTTAAAAAACAAAATGAAACCAAAGAGGCTAGAGGTTGTACACGCTGGCACAAAACCCACATAACCACCGCATGACTTTAAGCTGAATTCAGAAGCCCTGATCCAGGATCCAATTTATTTCATTAATGTGACCCTGCTCAAAGAAATGCAGCCTTTCACAATAAGAACCCTAACTGTAACTTCCTACTACTTTATATTTCTGTATGTTTCTCCCTAAAGTCTATCAGTGCTGAAGGCCAGGCTGGCCCCATCCTGGTTGTCCTTCCACAAGCAAATGAAGATCTTTCTCTTCAGACAGTTGTTCCCTTAGTGACTGGCTGTCTGAGAGAGGTTTTTTTGTGGATTGTTGTGCCTTGTTGCTTTGAATCTTATGTTTTGGTATTGATTTTGTTTACCATTTTTGTGTAGGACTTGTTGGTTTCTTTCTAATATTTGTATACCTACTGTTTTTTAGCTTTTAAATATTGTGTCTTAATGATATAAGCCACATTGGGTCCTCTTTAAGGAGAAAGGCAGGATAAAAATATTTCAAATAAATAAATAAATAAATAAATAAATAAATAAATAAATAAATAAATAAATAAATAAATAAATAAATAAATAAATAAATAAACGTTCAACAGACTCCCTGCCCTAGCTAAAGGCAATACGTTTGTGGAAGCTTTCCCATGTGTATACACAGCTGGATGTATAAATACATGTACAAGCAGGTCTTGAGCCAGTGGCTTCGCTCTCCAGTCCAAAAATGGAGCTGTACAAGGTAAAGGTAAAGGTTCCCCTTGACAATTTTTGTCCAGTCGTGTTCGACTCTAGGGGGCGGTGCTCATCTCCGTTTCCAAGCCATAGAGCCAGCATTTTGTCCAAAGACAATCTTCCGTGGTTACATGGCCAGTGTGACTTAGACACGAAACGCTGTTAACTTCCCACCGAAGTGGTACCTATTTATCTACTTGCATTCGCATGCTTTCGAACCGCTAGGTTGGCGGGAGCTGGGACAAAGCGACGGGAGCTTACTCCATTGCGTGGATTCAATTTTACGACTGCTGGTCCTCTGACCCTGCAGCACAGGCTTCTGCGGTTTAGCCCGCAGCGCCACCACGTCCCAACATTAATTTAATTTAATTTAACAACATTAATTTAATGTTGTGTTTGTGTACAAACACAACATTAAATTAAAAAACCCTAACATTTTGTTGTGGGGAGAGCTGACACCTGCATCCAGTATATAGCAGCTCTCTCTCAAAAAGGAAACAAAAACCATAAAAATTAAAAAATCCAACAAGATTCTAAATGATTTGAGAAGATTCTTTTGTACATGTGTTTTCCAAACTCCAAGGATATTCCCCTGAGTCACAGGGGAGTATGAGGTACACTGATAGTAATACTGTGCTATACTGTCATACCTCCCACATTTTATCATTCTGGAGGCAGACACAGGTTAGATATATCTGGGAATACAGCCACAGCAATTAGGATACAGATACTATCCTTCCATATACTACAGTAATTATAAACTCAGAGAAGATTTATTCTTCTCCCCACCTCTAGAATGTTTTCAATAAAAAGCTTGAGGTTTTTCTCTTGAGCTGTCTAAAATAACAAAAGTACATTTTTGATTCTCCACTGCTCTCTAGCCTTCCCTACAGCTAGTGCAATCTTCTTTCCCTTTTACAGCTCTTCTTTTCTTTTTACTAAAGCTTAACCACAACCACAGCAAAGGGAAAGACTGCTTCCTGAGGGTCAAAATAGACATGAAAGGATATGTGTATACACTGCTGTTAATACATTTCTCATCCAGCAACAGGATTTCCTCAAAGATGCATCCTTCAGCAATTACACCTGCAAATGAAAGCCATGCCTTCAGTGACTAAGTGTGAAACAACACAGGCTGAAATACAAAATTCAGAAGAGCCCCGTGTCGCAGTGGTTCAAGCCTCTGCTGCTGACCCGAGTTTGATCCGATGGAATCAGTTTGCCACTCAGCATTCCATCCTTCCTGGGTCAATAAAATGAGTGCCAAGCTCACTATGGGCAATGTATTGTTGCATAATTTTGTTTTAAACTGGCTAGAGAGTGCTTTAGCATTACGTGGAAGTATATAAGATGAAAAACAACAACATACATTAGTGGAAAAAAAATCATGTGTTATAACAATCACATATTTTTCACCAGTGGAGAGAGCATCATTTCTAAGTGCATGGTAAATGTATTGTGTGACTTGATTCTGAGTTTTCATTGGATCCAAAACCCTTGCCATTAGGAAATTCCCAATACAAAGAGCTCTAGGAATTATCTCTAGGTCAAGGCTTCCAAATCCTTACATCAGGGCTCAGAAACCATGACCAGCTATGGTCAGGAGGATAGCTGCTTATGTGTCATCCAAAAACAAACAAACAAACAAACAAAGGGAGAGGGAGAGATCTGGTTTAATGTAAAGCAATGGCTGGAATTTAAACCAAAATTACCAATGGATGCTGTTAACAAAGTGTTCAGACTGACTAGAGACTTGGGGGCAGCCCTCCCTCCCCCCCCAAACCTCCTCTTTAGCACTGCTGTGGGAATTTAAATTTTAGAGTAAAAGACAGCTGGGTTGTCGCACAAAAGAGAAGAACGGTTCAAGAACCTGAGGCTGAGAACCATGATGAAAATAAATGAGGAGAAAAGATAGACGAGTCGGGATTCCAGAAATACCCAATACTGTCCAGGGGCCATGAGGCAAAGGAACAAAGAGAATCCATGGGACAAGGGGACAAAGTTCAGCCATTTAGCTCTCTGCTCTAAGCAATTTATGTTGCTGAAACGCTGAGTAATTTTCTCCTCGCACAGTTCATTTTCTCTGTTGGAGCTAAATACTGTACTCACAAGAGCTTTACACAGGGAAAGGGAGAGAGAAAGAAAGAGATTTTAAAGATGATTTGAACAGACATATTGACAGGTCTCAAAGTCAACCTGTGGAATTGTTCATCGCAATTCAGTGAATAAGTTGTAACAGAATCAGGATTTAGTCAGCAACATGTAACAACGTAACACAGCTGGGTTAATTGAGGCAGCTGTGTGACAACCAATTTGATTGGAGAAACCAAGGATAAAACTAGCCAAGCTTACAGACACAAACTGTTGGGTAGTTGGATAGTTTGGGTGGTTGGATTGTTGTGTTGCTGGTGATCATGTTGTTGAGAGCTGTATATACTGCATCGCTGGATGAAGACTTGCCATATTGCAAGGAGAAGATCCTGGAGGAAGACTATCTCCGTGGTGAGAGGAGAAGACTTCATGGATGCTGGACTATTTACATTGGTAACAATCTTTGGTTACTGAAAACTGTAATTTACCATTGCTAACTGAAGAACTACTGTGAATGACCAGGACTGTATAAAGACCAAGAGAAGTTGTATTTACCCTGTATATATGGACTTTAATGTAAATAATACTATCAACACTACAACAGTTTCTGTTTGGTTTCATCTCTGAGCAGTTCATTTCACCATTACGCCCCCTGGCGTAGTCTGGTAATGCAGCACCTCTGTCAATTGGTTATGGGCCCAGACAGCGCACCAGACTGCATCCAGGTATAAATTTAAGAAGTTATTGAAGAAACTGCTGACCAGAGAGAGCCAAGTAGAGTATCTACAGTCTGTGGTAAAAATGGCCAACGAAATGTCTATGGCTGGACTGTGCATAAAAAAGTTGAATGGGGAGAATTATGCAACTTGGCAGCAGAAGGTTCAGTTGCTATTACAAAAGGAAGCATTGTGGGACACTGTAGAAAATCCCCCAGCAGTCCTAAATGAGAGGAAAAAGAAACTAAATGCAAAAGCTCTGGCTATTATTGGGTTAACTCTAGAAGACCGTCTTCTTATCCACCTGAGAGGCCAAAACTCAGCAAAGCAGGCATGGGAGGATTTAAGGAGACTCTTCGTAAGAGATAACGTTGGAAGCCAGATTCAAATTGCCAGAAAACTTTTTCGAACTAGACTGCAAGCTGGAGGGTGTATGCTTCAACATTTAGAAGCAATGAAGTCAATGTTGATGGACTTAAGAGAAAAGAACATCACATTTACAGAAATACAAGAAGCATTTATTATCCTGTCTTCATTAGATGAGTCATATGATCAGCTGGTGACCAATTTAGAAATTCTTCCTCAAGCAGAGCTGACAGTAATTAATATAACGGGCAAACTGTTGGAAGAAGAACAAAAGAGAAAAGATAACAAACAGCTCCGAGACTCCAAACTCACTAATCACCGTGATAAGCTGAAAGAAAGTGAGGAGGAGGGGGACACAGCTGCAAGCATTCATTCTGGAAAACGCTGTTTTTCCTGTGGCTCAAGAAAACATCTGATGAAAGATTGTAAATTTAAGAAAGTAAAAGAAAAACAAACCAGACGCAAGAGAGAAACACTAAGCCTGACTGAGGAAATTTATAACTCTGAACAGGAAGAAGAGTGGATTGTCGACTCTGGAGCAACAGCCAGCATGTGTAAGAGCAAAAAGCTAATATTTAACTACCAAACTGTATCCAACCAACAAGTATGCTTAGCAAATGGTATTAGTGCTAAGGTACTGGGAAAAGGTAAAGTTAAATTGCCTTATATAGCTAGACCAATAGATGTTTTACATGTTCCAAATTTGAAGCATAATTTACTTTCTGTGAGTTCATTAGCAAAGAATGGGTTTGTTAGCACTTTCTATGATGATAAATGTATAATAATTAGCAAGAACAATGAGAAATTGAATTGCTATGTTAGAAACAATTTATATAGACTAAACTGTACTAGGGCTAACAATGTCTATGAGAACAAATGTATACACAAAGATTGTATTCATTTATGGCATCAAAGACTAGGACATGCAAACTACAAAACATTGAGAAAAACAATTGAAAACTCAGTAGGAGTTAATTTAAAGCAATGTAATGAATATGTAAATTGTCAAGCTTGTCAATTAGCCAAGAGTAAGAAAGCTCCTATAATGAAACATAGTGATGTACAAGTGAAAAATATATTAGATTTGGTGTCAATTGATGTTATTGGACCCAAAAGTGCATCATTAGGAGGAGCTAGATACATTCTCTCTATCCAAGACCAAAAGTCCAGGTTTGGATACTGCTATCTCATGAAAGATAAAAGTGCAGTACATGTAGAGTTTGAAAAATGGCTCAAATTTGTAGAGCGCAAAATAGGGAAAAAGGTTAAGGTGGTACAAACTGACAATGGAACAGAGTTTACAAATGCCAAATTTCAAGCAATATTAAGAAAAAATGGTATTATTCACAGGAGAGCCGCTCCCTATACACCTACTCAGAATGCCTTTATTGAAAGAAGGGGCCAAACTCTGCAGAACATGGCTGAGGCAATGATTAGGGGGAGTAATCTATCAGAGAAATATTGGGGTGAAGCTATACTGTGCGCGAATTTTTATATTAATATTCTTTGGCACAGTGGAATAAACAACATTCCTTACACAGTTTGGACTGGGAGAAAACCAAATTTAAAATTTTTACATGTATTTGGATCTCCTGCATGGGTTCACATCCCAAAAGAAATAAGGAGAAAGGGAGAGAAGAAAGCCAGATTGATGTATTTCCTTGGATACCAACAAAATAGGAGAGCATTTAGGTTTGGATTGCCAAATACCAACAAACTTGTAATAAGTAGCAGTGCTTCATTTAATGAGCACAGTAACTGGGACAAAATATGTAAACCCCCAGAAGCAATAATTAAATTGCATGAAAGGAATGAAAATAGTGAGGATAGTGGAGAGGATAGTGACTCTCAACCAGAGCAAGAAATAAAAAGAGAAGTAGAACATGAGGAAGTGCAATCAGATAAAGAAATTCCATCCAACTCAGAAAAGAGGGAAACTCTCGAGGAGGACAGGGAATTACCTAGGAGGTCTAGCAGAGAGAGAAAAACTCCAGACAGGTACAAGCCTGAGACCTATTATTGTCTCAATGTGGCTGAGCCAGAGAAATATGATGACATATGTAATATGCCTGAGAAAGAACAAATAAAATGGAAAGAGGCAATGGAAAAGGAGTTAAATTCATTAAAACAACTGAAAGTTTATGAGGAGGTGAAAGTGCCTGAAAAATCAAAAGTAATTGGTTCCAGATGGGTATTTAAAAGGAAGGTGGATGCCAATGGTGATATAAGGTATAGAGCAAGGTTAGTGGCAAAAGGGTATGCACAAACATCAAACGACTATGATCAAGTTTTTGCACCGGCTCTAAAACCAGAGACATTGAGATTTGTTTTAACCTATGCAGCCAAGCATAATCTCATGACCAGGCATGTTGATATAGAAACAGCCTATTTATATGCTGACTTGAAACACACAATTTATATGGAAATACCACCAGGAATTGAAAAGGAGGGTAAATGCTGGATATTGAAAAAGAGTTTGTATGGTCTCAGACAAAGTGGCCATGAATGGAACCAACATTTAACCAAAACTTTAAAGGATAATGGTTTTGTGCAAGGAAAGGCAGACCCTTGTTTATTTATAAATGAGAAAACACAAGCTATAATATTAGTATTTGTGGACGATTTAGCCATATTTACAAAAGATAAGAAAGAGGCTGAAGAAACAATTCACATGTTAAAGAGACACTACAAATTGAGAGATTTGGGAGAAATAAGTAACTACTTGAGAGTAGAAATAGAAAGAAGTAAGAAAGGATTTAAAATAGCCCAAAAGAACAAAATATTAAAACTCCTAAAACAATATAAAATGGAGGATTGTAAAGGTGCAGCAACTCCTATGAACATTGAGTTTGAGAAAGAAGATATTAATGGCCCAGAATGTGATATTGATGTATATAGATCACTGATAGGCAGCTTACTATATTTGAGTAGATGGTCAAGGCCAGATATCTCTATAGCTGTAAACTTGCTATCTAGGAATGTGAGCAAGCCGAATGAAAGGCACATGCAATCAGCAAAAAAAGTACTTAGGTATTTAAAGGAGGCACAAAATAAAAAGCTAAATTTAGAACCAGAAGGAGAACTGTCTATTACCGCTTATGCCGATGCAAATTATGGTAGTGATTTGACAACCAGAAGATCAACATCAGGCATGACAGTGCATTTGGGAGGAAGTTTGATAAGCTGGAAGACAGCTAGACAGAAATTTATATCGTTGTCTTCTGCCGAATCTGAGTATGCAGCATTATCTGAATTGTGTACAGATCTAGTATTCTATAAACAATTAGCACAAGATCTGGGATTGAATATAAAATCACAAATTAAAGTTTTTGAAGATAATCAAGCTGTCATATAAATGGCGAACTCACCAAATGTAAGAAGCAGATCTAAACACACAGATATCAGGTACCAAAATGTTAAGCAAAGCATAGAGAATGGGTTAATTGAACTGGTATACTGTGGAACAGAAAACAATAAAGCTGATTGTTTGACAAAAGTATTGGGGCCAACTAAACATGACAAAGCATGTGAAATGTTGGGAATGGTATAATATATATGTGAATGTGAAAAGGAACTCTGTATATGTTCGAGGCAATGTACTATGTAAGTAAATATGTTACAGAATTGCTATAAACAATTGGAGGAGATTGACAGGTCTCAAAGTCAACCTGTGGAATTGTTCATCGCAATTCAGTGAATAAGTTGTAACAGAATCAGGATTTAGTCAGCAACATGTAACAACGTAACACAGCTGGGTTAATTGAGGCAGCTGTGTGACAACCAATTTGATTGGAGAAACCAAGGATAAAACTAGCCAAGCTTACAGACACAAACTGTTGGGTAGTTGGATAGTTTGGGTGGTTGGATTGTTGTGTTGCTGGTGATCGTGTTGTTGAGAGCTGTATATACTGCATCGCTGGATGAAGACTTGCCATATTGCAAGGAGAAGATCCTGGAGGAAGACTATCTCCGTGGTGAGAGGAGAAGACTTCGTGGATGCTGGACTATTTACATTGGTAACAATCTTTGGTTACTGAAAACTGTAATTTACCATTGCTAACTGAAGAACTACTGTGAATGACCAGGACTGTATAAAGACCAAGAGAAGTTGTATTTACCCTGTATATATGGACTTTAATGTAAATAATACTATCAACACTACAACAGTGTCTGTTTGGTTTCATCTCTGAGCAGTTCATTTCACCATTACGCCCCCTGGCGTAGTCTGGTAACGCCGCACCTCTGTCACATATGAATGGAAGCAAAGAGATGAACGTCTAACCCAGGATCCTTACACCAAATTCCCAAGGAACCAGATTCCATGATTTTCCCAGAGCTCCATGTAATGGTTCCAAATATTCTGTACCCCCATGAACCCATGTGTCAGCAGTTTCATGCATATTTGTGTGCTTTCCTCTTTTGCTTCAAAGCTTTCTGAGTCTTGAATGCTGGAGAATTTCTTACTGTGGGATTCATACTTCCCTATGAGATCCTTTGACCCATTTTGGAACTTTATAGTCTAATTCTGTTTCCCACTTTGAGTTTCATGCTACTTGTGAATCTGATTGTGCACTGGTCACTTGCAGTAAGGATGCAAGGCCATTTAAAATTTCAGGAAGGTAAATTTCCAGCTGAGATTCTCCATGAAATACACTACAGATCCTACTTCTTCAGCTGCTTTCCCTGAAAATGAATCAGGTTGCTTTGGGTAGGGCCGTTGAACATGAAAACACTCATATCATGCAAGGTAGCCTGATTCCCTTCTCCTGCCGTACCATCCTGGGCCTTACTTGCAAGAATATGGATCTGGTTATTTCCTTGGAAGCCAATATGGGGTCTTGGCCTTTGTGAACAAGACTGCCTTCGACTGTACTCTTTTTGAGGGTTCCAGAAATGTTTGAAGTATACTGACACCATGATGCCACCTTTTGGCTGTTTAAAGCAGAGAAATATGCACCCATATTTCTAGAAATAACTATGTGCCTCCAGGTGGTAACACAGATAGACATCAGTAGTTAGGATTCACAGTTGTATTCCCCTTTTCTCTTGTCTGATCTATTACTTTTTAATCTGTATTTTAATACAATACTTGCGAATTTGATTTTACTTCCACGCACCTTTTTTCTCCTCTTTCTTTCTTAGCCATACAGCTAGTGAGAGCTAGCATCAACTCTTTTTTTTCTCTTCCACACATGTAGTTCATTGGAGTCAAGGTGGCTGCTACAATTAGCTACTTGTTAAAAGCAGCAGCCCCTTAAATGTTAAAAGTCATCTGACTGGTATTAAAAGTCATCTGGTTTGTGTTCAGCCATCAGAAAGTTAACCAAAGACTTCATTGCCCACCAAATCCCGGAATAAGGACGCAAGACGACAAAGCTGAATTAAATATGGGCCACACTTTATTGAAATAAATGATATCAGCCAATCAATTGTTCAATTATAAGGGGCCTGCTGTAGTGTGAAAAAGGTGACAGGTAGGGGTAACCAAAACCTCTAGATCATAAATTGGGCGAGTCCCCGGCCCCCAGCTTCCAGCGGTCTACCAGACAGCCAGAACCCAGCCGGCTGCTAATAAACATCTCCAGAGCTCCAGACATCTTTCCTTGATAACTATTGGTCCAGAAGTGGCCCAGCGCATCCTTCCTGAACCGGCCCTGTAACTGCACGATCCACAGAGCCGGTAGGTTGCATGCACTGTTGGCTAACATGAAATTACAATTGGGACACAACAAAAACACCTATTTTCCACACTACCCGCAACAGCATGGGGACTAGCCTAGCTAAGTCCCATGCCCACCACTGAGCTTCTCCAGCTCAAGAAGCAGGCCCCTTCTGATATAATCTAGAAATAAGTCCAAACTTGCATCAGACAAGTGGACACCATCAGTGTGGAACAAAGAAGCATTACTCAATTGAATCCTGTGGTGGTCAACACAGAGCCGAGGCCACCACTGCAGATACCTCTACACACTTTGCTATTAACACGCCATCTGGCGGTGTTAACCACATCAGTGTTCTGGGTGCCCCACCAGGCAAGCCGCGGAATGATTGTCGACCACACTGTTTGCATAGTGGGCTAGCTGGCATTCAACCTTTCCAGGTCGCGAAGAATATCCAGGACCAAGGCCTTACCATGTGCACGGGGCAAGTCGTTACCACCTAAGTGGATTAGTAAAACATCTGGCAGGGACTGGCCAAAGGCCATCAATAGGCCAAGCTGAATCCAGAGCAGACCATGCACGTCTCTCCAAGAAACAAAAGCATGGGCACCAAGCCCCAAGTTAGTCCCCAAGTGGGACTTGGCAGCATAACGTTCTGCCCAATAAAAAAGCTGTGGCTGACAATCATGACGTGTTTTCGATCTCCAGTCACTGTGGCACCTGTAACGACACAACAACCCCTACCTACACATTAGGTAAGTTTCTAACATATTTCCGATAACAAGAAGATGACCAACAGCCCAATTGTTTTATCTGCCCCACATGTAACCGAGTGCAGCTGCCGTGGATGCTGCCCTGATCTTAAAAGAATGTGTTCCAAATCTCAAACCCCTGACACTGATTTTATCCAATGCCATGTCTACAAGCTTTGTTAATGGCGACTTGTCGGCATGTTGCAAGAAATAACCGGGCCCTTGCCCCCTAAGCTCCATAAACACTTGAACAGCTGCCACTGGGCAAATCCGTTTCAAGGTGCATTGCCCTAATGTCAGTAGCCTACCCTTACCCTTCTGATCGGCCTTAGAACGCCAAATTGTAATCTTTAAACAGTTGTCATGAATGAAAACGTCACCCTGCTGTAAGGCCTGCTTAGAAGCATCTGCCTTTCCCTTTGCAATTAGTTCACTAACCTGAAGTGCCCCAAAGAAAGCTATCAAGGCAGCAGCTTTGAATAAAGCCGCTTCGACATAAACTCTCCCATTGATCACATAAACGTTCAAGAAGAGGAGGAGAAAAGGGTGTCCTGGAATCGTACACCCTCCCCCTTTCTGTAGACCATCCTTGCAACATTTTCCTTATCCTATAATCGCTAGTGTCCTTATGACAGTTGCTTTTAGCGTAAAAAGCCAGCGCTGATAGTTTTCCCTGAATGGTACCGTGCACAAGTCCCTTTCTATGGAGAAATACTATAAATTGTTGTAAGTGCTCCACCAGGACTGGCCACAGCTGGTCCAGCTCCATGGAAGCCTTAAAGTTCCAAAACTTGTGTCTTGTGAGATGATAACCCTTTCTAGTCCTGTGGGCTAATGCCATACCTATCGCTCTTGATGCTTCTTCACACCAATCTGCCAGACCTCCGGTGGAAGAATGTCTGGCAGCTCCATGGCTTCTGGAGCTAACTCCCTGAAGCGATCGATCTGTTGGCGTGAAAGAGCATCAGCTATCCTATTGTCGCACATGTACTAAAACATTAAAGCATAGAGCCCTTAACATAAATTCTCTAACTAAATCCATTACCCTCTCAGACTGAGATGACAGCTCATTTATGATGCATACAACTGCTTGGTTCTCGCACCTAAAACAAACCACAGAGTTGGACCATTTGTCAGCCCACAACCAAAGTGCACCAACGATTGGAAGAAACTCTAAAAAACATTAAGTCCCTGGTAAACTCTTGCCTATGCCATTCCTCGGGCCAGGTGCCAGCGCACCATCTACCCCTAAAGTAAATGCCAAATCCTAAAGATCCCGCTGCATCGGAATGCACCTGGAATTCTGCCTTCAGGCTAATATCAGATCTCCAAAAGGAGACCCCATTAAACTCGTCAAGGAATCTCTTCCACATAATCAAATCCTCCCTCATGCCTCTAGTCATCCTGGTCCTGTGGAGGGGTCACTTTAAACCTCTTGTAGCGGCGCAAAGGCGCCAAACAAAGGCCTGACCGGAGCCACTACTCTACATGCAAAATTAAGATGCCCCACTATCTCTTGTAGTTCTCGAAGGGTAACTTTTTTCTTACCTAATAACCCACTAATCCTATCTCTGTACTTTGTACTTTGAATGCTCATGCAAAGAGCTTAAAGGGATTGCATTGCTAACACACTCATGCGTTCTTCTTCTTATGAAATCTTAACTACAGCATTTGCTTTGATCCATTAATAAAACGTCCATTTTACTGTAGAAGTTCTGTTATACTTCATCCGAAACACTAGATTCTATATAGGCTAACACTGCCTACACTCATGGAAATTTTAAAAAATATTTAATTATTTTAAAAATCATTTTACATATTTTTCTTGAATTATAGAAATCTTTTTTAAAGATTCTGTCTCTAGAATCTTCTGTCAGGAACTATACATGTTGTAATCAATACTTCTGCAACTCTCAAAAATGGAAAAAAAGGCTGATAAGAGTGCCAGGTGGGTCTTTGCCCCCCGTGGGATCATGGTTGAAACCACTGGAGATTCTTACCACATCCTTGTTTCACATAAGTTTTTCCTGAGCAAATAAAATTCAATTAAATAAATATAATACTCAGTATTATACCCCAGGTCAACTTTCATTGGCATTATTTTCAGCAACAGCAGGATACAGAAGAATAGGCAGGATGAGCTTGAAGGTCTGAATAACCATCCTTCCAAAATATCCAATTAAGGCTATGCAGACTAGCAGCAAAACTATTTCATGTTGACTGAATACTAAAATTCTCTAGATTAGATCACTGTAACGCACTCTATGTGGGGCTTCCTTTGAAGCTGATGCGGAAACTTCAGGTGGTGCAGAATGCAGCGGCCAGACTCCTTACTGGAGTGAGAAAATACCATCATATCTCTCCTATTCTGGCCATGCTGCACTGGCTGCCCATCTGTTTCCGCATTGACTTCAAAGTGTTAATGCTTACATATAAGCCCCTAAACGGTTTAGGACCTCGATACTTGGCGGAACGCCTGCTCCCACCTAGATCTACTCGGATCACCCGCATGAGCCAGGAGGTGAGGCTGAGGAGCCTAATGCCGAGGGAGGCCCAGAAGGAAAGGACATGAAATCGGGCCTTCTTGGCGGTGGCTCCTTGCCTCTGGAATAACCTTCCTCCGGCGATTCGTGCGGCTCCTACGCTGGGCACCTTTAAGAGCCAACTAAAGACATGGTTGTACGTTCAGGCCTTCCCTCCTGTCAATACTTAATTTCTTCTTTCTCCTTTCATTTATTTTTTGTTTTATTATTGCATGTGTCACAGTCTGTTTGTTAAATTTTTATGGTTTATACAGTGGTGCTTCGCTTAACGATTGCCTCGTTTAGCGATGAATTCGCATAATGATGTGAGTTTTTAGAAAATAATATGCACCGTATAACGATGTTTCCTATGGGCGATTTTCGCTTAGCGAAGTTTGGGACCATGCTTCGCATAATGAATGCGATTTTAGGTCCCCTGCTTCACTTAACGATGTTTCTTTTTTCAATTAAAAAAGTGTCTTAGAAGGGTCAAAAACGGTTCTAAATGCTTGGATTCGTTAGAGGACCCCTTAAGTCATGTGCAAACCTGATTTGGCTTTGATCTGACTTTTCGTTAATTTATGGTGATTTTTTTTTCGGCCCATAGGAACCAATGGACCTGTCAAAATCTGACAGCTCCATGCTTTCCTATGGGGGAGAAAACAATTCACCATAAATTAACGAAAGTTCAGATCAAAGCCAAATCAGGTTTGCCCACGACTTAGGGGGTCCTCTAACGAACCTAAGCATTTAGAACAGTTGCTGAGCCTTCGTTAATTTTTTGTGAATTTTTTCTTCCCCCATAGGAAATAATGGAGCTGTCAGATTTTGACAGCTGTCAAAAGTTGGGGGGAAAAATTCACCATAAATTAACGAAAAGTCAGATCAAAGCCAAATTAACTTTTGCATCCGTTTTAGAGGGTGCAGAAGCTAATCCAAGCATTTAAAACCATTTTTGACCCTTTTATGACACACTTAATTTTGCAAAAATTGACTTCGCAAAGCCATTGAAATGTATTGAGTCAGCTTCAATACATTCCAATGGAGGAAACATTGTATCGTTTAACGATGTTTCCTATGGGTTTTTTCGCTTAAGGACGGCAATCCGTGCCTATTGGAACGGATTAACCGGTTTCCAATGCATTCCTATGGAAAATGGTGTTTCGCATAACGATGTTTCACATAACGGGTTTTTTTTTGGAACCAATTAAAATCGTTATGCGAGGCACCACTGTAGTATATTTTTTATTGGAAGCCACCCAGAGTGGTCGACCAGACCAGATGGGTGGGATATAAATCAAATAAATAAATAAATAAATAAATAAATAAATAAATAAATAAATAAATAAATAAATAAATAAATAAATAAATAAATAAATAAATAAATAAATAAATAAATAAATAAACCTCAGAGGCATGATCACTGAATGAAAAGGAATAGCACTGGCAATGTCACTGGTGGGTGGGCAGCCCCAACTTCTTGTCTGGAACAGCAGGGAAGCTTTGGCCAGCACTGCTCAAAGTTGTTTGCCAGAGCAATCAGACTTGCAGTCAGTGTTCACTGCTGGAGGACCAATCATAAAAGAAAGAAGGCTAATCTGCAAAATGCAGAGGTGAGAAAAGCTTGTGCTTTGATAAACAGACATATTTTGCCAGCTAAAAGACCTCCGTTTCTGAATGAGGAGCTGAGCATCTGAGGTAGTTTGGCCCTGAGTCTCTTGGACTGTCAAGTAAAGCTGTGTTGTAAGAATTCCCAGCGGTTACCACTATAAGAACTTGGAGCATTCCAACGTCTGTGGCCACCATGCTTCTTAGAGAATGTGCCAAAGTGCCTTGGCTGTATATTTTGTATCTTCAACAGGTTTATTGCTTTGGATGAAAATAGTTGTGTTTATTTTGTAAACACATGGACTTGTGCATGCAAATACTCACAAATGCCTCTGAACAGTCACAGTAAACAGAACAATTAGGGCACATAATAGCAATTTTAGGTTAGAAAATGACAAAGAGCACCAATCTGAGATGAGAGAACGTTCTTGATCAAGATCTTCAGCCTGCTTTTCCTTTAAAATGAAAGGCAGTCATTCTAAGCACACTTTGTAAGAAGTCTGAATAATGCAACATGCGGTTTAGTTCTAAGAATAGTCTGGTAATGTATGTCACAATAAATCTCTTTACTAGCTTCCCATGTGGCAAGGAATGCTTACCAGTTTAGATCAGTTTGGAAAAAGTCTCCTTTAATGTGCTTGGAACACACCGCAAAGAGAAAATCTTCAAAGGATACAGCCAGTAAGGGTAATGTTTTGTCTGCTTGTGTGGCGTTTGCCCTCGTGGACCCTGCTTGTTTCCCCAAACACAGAGCTCACAAGGTACCTCAGCACTCCCTCTGATACACTGCCACCAATTGATCTCTTTTATCAACCTAGTTTACTTAGAAATATGAAGGTCTATCCAGTACTGACGTTTCAACAGAACTAGTTTATTAATTACAGATGGTTGCTGGAATAATTCATAGGCATATTCTTCAAGATTCATCAATCATCAATATTAACCTTTTATATTAATTATCACAGGTTACACTCAGCCTAATCACTCCTCAGACCCCCAACCTATCCTTCTCTCCCTGATTCCCGACTCAGACGGACTCTTCTCTCAGGCTCTGCCTTTTAGCATCTCTTTCAGCCCTGCCTCTTAACCACATTAATATGTAACATGAATAATGCATAACTCATATTGCATAACTTAGGTTGAATGCTACAGCTTGCTACAAGTTAATTTGGACAAGATTGTCAAGCAACATTCAACTGGAAAACTTCACAGATTTAAAAGAGTCTGGAAGTACTAGATGGATTGGTACTACCAATAAATGCTAAGCACAGAATCATCCTGGCAGTACTTTATTCAATTCTTTTTTTAAAAAATCCAGTTTATGAATGTGGGATATTGTGCAACTGTATCTATGATTCAAAATACCAGGAAATGGCCCCTGGAGGATCAATATTTCTGCTCCTGCAGCCTGGATTCCTTGCAAATTAAAAAAAAATGGGTGGGGGCAACAATTCTCTTTCAAGATAAGCAAGATTGGCATTTTCAATTTATTGAACTTTTTAAAATCAGAGGACGTTTAAAGTTGCTTGTTTCTGCATGGAGATTAAAACATTTTTAATTTTAAAAATCATAACTCAAAACTCCTTGCTCAGATTTCCCCATATTTGGCACAAGGAAGGTGTGGACTGTGTGTTACACCTGTACCAAATTTGGTGCTAATCTGAAGTCTGACTCCAAAGATATTTTTTTGTTTGGGCTGGTCCCATTTTTAGAATTGCCTAGTAGAGTGTTGATTTGCTCTGCTGCACAATAACATCACTGCATTCTTGGACAGTGCTAATAGAGGATGATGGGGTAGCAATGCTGCCAGGATCCATATTTTGCTGAAGGCCCTGCATGAATGAGGCTCAAGTGTTTCACCAAAATGCTATTTTAGGTGAACAAAATGTGGAGCTTTGGATGGGCACATTGTATCTCAAAAACATGTTCCTGCTATGACAAGGCAGATTGAGTTGTCTAGCTGAACTGTCAAATTCTAAGTACAGTGGTGCCTCGCTTAACGAGTGCACCGTATAGCGATGTTTCCGTATAGCGAACCCTTTTTCGGGATCGCTATACGGAAACATACCCGATCTTCGCAATGGGGAAAACCCGCATTGCGAAGATCGGGTATTGCGGCGGCCATTTTGGAGCCGCCGAACAGCTGTTCGGTGGCTCCAAAATGGCCGCCGGAAGCCCGGAAATGGCTGCCGGCAGCCGTTTTCACGCCGTGCCCTTGCTTAGCAAGGGCGCGAAAATGGCTGCCGGCAATTGGAATCCTCGCTGAACGGGTAAGTACGAAAGGTATTGGAATGCATTAAACTAAGTTTAATGCGTTTCAATACATTTTCCCTACCCGTTTAGCGACGATTCCGCATAGCGGAGCACCACTGTACAATAATTTGATCAGTATATTAATAAAATTCATTAATGAATTAGAAAAAGGTTTTCCGCACCTGCATGAAGAACATTTATGCCTTAAAGCAGAAGACAGAAATTAAACAGGAGAGATAACCATGATAGATTCACTTTCAGCTCTGCCATTTAAGATTACTATGATCAGAAAAGGGACATAGAATCCCGTCACAGAGGAAAGACTGCAGTAAATTGAAGCCTAGTGCAGAGTCATAGGAACCTAGGAAAGTGCCTTAAATAATGTCAAATATATCCACTTTTGCCTTTAAAGGGTAAAAGGTGGGTTTCCTTTTTCATCACCTGCTAGATGATCCTTCCAGCAAGGTGGGACAGACTAAAATTTTAAAGAATATTTTTATTATTTAAACGTACATCATTTGTGAAGCTCTGCTGTGGAAAAACACAATTAATAAATATATGAAATGAGTCCTTTGGCATTCAAACCATGCACATTAAGCTGTGGGTCCTTTATGCTTGTCCTTGGTTTAAAATATTTCTCCTAAGCTTTTCTAGAACTTGGACCAACGTGTTATCTGAGATTACAAAAAAAGATTCCCTCATACTACATTGATAGAGAAGACTGTTTCCATTTGGAAATGCCATTAAGGGAGATGGGACTTCATCTCAGCGAGACTGGTCGGGTTTCAGAAGAGCTCCTGAAACTGACCAAGATCACTCGGTTTTGACTCCCCCAAACTTGGGGAGGGGGACTTTTACTAGGCGAAGTGAAAGTCTGAAGTAACAAAATCTGACTGAGAAGGGAGGAGTACCAGGAGATGCCTGGGTTTTCTCCTCTTTGAAGTCTCATCTGAATGCAGAAATCGAGCAGGAGCCATCTTGGAAGAAAGCTGTGAATGTCCCTGGCAAAGAGTGGAAAACTACAGAAGGATTTTGGAAAATAATCTTGACCAGAGCCTGACCAGAACTTGAAGTAAGTGGCTTCTTTTACATATGGAACTCTTAGGGACCTAAATAATGAATAGAGTAGGTGCAATCTGTCAGAGAAAGTGACTAGATATATATCTGGCCGGACTGGTGAGCAGTCCCCCCCTTCTTTTGAGCTTGACTGGGAGAAAGAGAAAGAGAAAGAAGGAAAAAAGAAAAGGGGAGAAAATGACTTTGCTTGTATTGCTGTAATAAGATGCACTTCTGCAGGGTAATATGACCATAAACTACTGATGAATTTAAATCTGTGAAACTGTCAGAAACAGTCTTGGGGAAAAATTTGAAAAGGAGGAAAAGCACTTTCCCCTGCCAACCATTGCTAATTATGAAGACTGGAGAGAGAGATTAAATTGTAAATGCTATTTGCCCCAAGACACAAGCTACCCTTGAACATCTATTGTATTTACCACCTGCTAGAAAGAAATCCAAGTAATACTCACAAATAGACAATACTGTAAGTGCTTGAATCATGGAACAAGACGTTCTCAAGAATATTCAAGACATCCTATTTAATGGATTACAACAGATGAAAAAGAGATAGATCAGCTATTTGAACAAATTAAAGACGTAGGGACACAAATGGAATCTGCAGTGAAAATGGAGAAGAAAATCAGAACTGCGACAGGAAACCAGTTTACTAAAATCACAAACAGAGGGAAACAATTTTACTTCTGGACCTCAGAAGTCTTCAGAAGCAAAAGGTGAAGATGCAGTGCAGCTGAGAGCTAATCTGTTAACCCCTTTTATGGAGATGTCAGCAATAGAAGTGCAGCAAATGGTGAACTTTACTATGGAAGGGAGGAGAATGGAGATGATAGGACATACAGCGTGGCAGATGGGACAAAGAAGGAAACAGTAGATGGAGTTGATGAAGCTCTTGGGAACAAATTTAAGTAAATATAAATGGTCAATGAGATGAAAGATGAAGGAATGAAAGATTACATGATAAAAGGAGCACAAAATATTGGTTAGAATATTGATGTAGAGCAGTAAATATAAAACTGGCAGAATAATATCAAACATATAAAATCAGTAAGTTTAAAGATAAAAAGAAAGAGAAGGTCCAAGAAAATGGAAGATTAGTAACAATAAATATCCTGGAAAATTGCTATATTGTTTTTCTCTTTGTATGATTTCCCTTTTTAATATAACTGTATAAACGGATATAAGAATATTTGTTCCATTCTCTGGAATTTTACCCTTTTCAACCCTTCCCTCCCTATTTTACCTGGTCCACCTATTTGTACCTTAACCCCTATCCCTATGAAAATTAATAAAAAAATATGTTTTCTTACAAAAGGAAATACCATTACAAACAAAGAAAGCTGAAGTTGCAAGAAATCATCCCTATGTTCATCTGTATGTTTAATATGAGTATGATAAAGATTTTGGAAGGAAGACATGGAAGTAACCTCCCTGTCACGTTGCCCATATGCCTCTTGATTGTTTCACCAAACAAAGGCTCACACCGCGAGCTGTTCAGCTGCCACCAGTTGTTCACATCAACTTTCAATGTTAATAACAGAGGTCGAGGTAATGTGTTATTTTATATAAAGCAGAAATAGTTTGTTGTAACAAAGAATAAAGGTTAAGCCAACATATTTTGTTCTGAACTAAACAATCTTTAATGGTCTTCATCAGTTCACTACACATCAGCCCTTGCTTAGCAATCTGTCTCCCCCCAAAAAACCAAATTCACCATCCTCGTGTCTCTTCCTCCTGCCGAGACTCTAATATCTCATGACTCCGCCTCTCTATCACTCTCATTGGTACATGCAGATAGCATATTAATATTCATGACACACACACCCCAAAGAGTGGGAGAGCATTGTGAATACACTTGGTTGCTTCCTGGGCAACAGCATGCAACGAGCAAATCCTTCACTTCTAGAAGCACTGTAGTAGGACAGTGCCAAACCCACCCACTTCATGGAAACTGCTGGACAATGGCTGAAATTGAGAAAAAAAACTTCTGCACACATTTCAAGCTCTGCTTCTCAGAAGCAGCACTGGAGCTTCCCTGCCCCGCTTCCTCCAGTGGGGCGCCAAACTGCAGAAGAATTTTTCAGCCATCCACCAAACTGGCACATCCATCCATCCATCCATCCATCCATCCATCCATCCATCCATCCATCCATCCATCCATCCATCCATCCATCCATCCATCCATCCTCTATACCGCCCATCTGGATACAAGGACACTCTGGGTGGTTTACAACCCAACAATAACAATAAAACTTTAAAAAAAAACAAAGTGGTTATACAGTACTCAAAATTTTTTAAAAAATCAAAATTACAACATGGAATCTCAAATAACCAAGCCAACGTCAACATAAATGCCACTCGTTTAAAACTGCTGAACTGGCAGTTCGTGCCCATCTCTATCGGTTTTTAATTTTGCTTGTATTTTACGTGTGCCCATATTTTGAATTGTGCAACACTCTGATACAAAGGAAGGAAGGAAGGAAGGAAGGAAGGAAGGAAGGAAGGAAGGAAGGAAGGAAGGATTTTGGAATAGCTTGACTTTTCTAACGCTGAAAGTAGAGTACGCATGGTTTTTTTAAAAACTAGCCTTAAAAAACAAAACAAAGCCTTCCGTAAAACTCACCGTTAATGTTTAGTTTCCTTTTCCTTTTCTTTTTCAAAAAAATATATTATAGTGTTTATTGTTATGTGCCCTTCTTTTTTCCTGTTGGGGACAGCATTACTCTTAAGAATTCTCAAGTTGCATCCACCTTCTGGTGATCCTAATAAGTTTTTTAAGATATGTAAGATATCTAAGTACTGGTTTTTATCATTGCTCTCTCTTGGTAATTTCCATGGCCTAATGGGAATTTGACCCTAAGTCTCCTGAGTCTTGGTCCATTATTCTTTCCAGTACAGCCACATTGGCTCCCAAAATGATCATATTCAAATACTTCCTCCCTCATGCTCCATGTACACATTTAACAGCTGGGCCTCATCAAAGCTGTCCTCTGCTTAGTAATTCTCTAGTCAGACTTACAGACAGCTGTATTTATTTACATGTCTTCTACAGTTTTACTGCTTTCCTTGATAAGGGACAGTCCTTAAGACTTAAAGCTTATCCTCCACACCATGTGTTTCAGTTTAACAAATCAACTCAATTGGCTGGAAAAGGGAAGAAAAATAGCCAAAAGTACAGTTCCACAAAAACATGCCCAAAGACTTTCCTTAAGAGTTTATCTAGTGATATAATGGGGAGGTTCTGTACCATTTCTCATGCTCCCACTCTTTATTCACATCAGAGTATTGCACAATTCAAAATTATGGATGTATGAGAAATCTAGATAAATTCAATAACAAATTAAAATGTTAAGATAATTAGCTGATTTTTGACCAGAAGCAGTCTATTTCAATACTGTTGTCTCAGCCATTTGCTAGATCTTCTTTCATATACTTGGTGGGGCATAAATGCCATGTACATACAGTAAGTGCTGCATTGATTAAATTTCTCCACAGTCACAGTCTACAGTGTGTGAGTTTGCCCTTCACTGTGCAAATGTCTACCCCCCTGCATGGAGTTCCATTGCAACCGGAACAAAAGGGGCTGGAAACTATCACTGTGAGTGCACAGGAAAGGAGGACAGCTGTGTGGAGGGGACAAAATCATGGGCACACATGCAGTTGCACACGTTAAGGGAACCCTGTTCCTGATATATCAATATATCGATAATTTTTTTTAAAGTGTGTGTGTGTGTATTTGGCATATATATTATGTACAGTGGGGTCTTGACTTAAGAACGGCTTGAGTTAAGAACATTTTGACTTAAGAACCACTCTCATAGGAAAATATTGACTTGACTTACATACTTAGATTTGAGTTACAAACTGAAAAAAACCACGTGGGAGGCAGGGAAAGTGCAAAATTTGAACTTTCAGTTAACTGTTGGCCAGTGAAAAGGGTGCCTGTCTGCTTCCTCACTCCTCCCAGCGTTTAGAGAGTGGATTGGGAGACAGTCTTCAGACTGCCTGATACTGTACTGCCTGGACTGTATTTTCCCTGCCTTCCCTGAACCTTTCTTGACCTAAGAAAAAAAAGAAACAAAATATCCCCCTCTAGTGGTCGAAGGTGGAATAGCAGCTTCCCATTAGTTTCTATGGACGGAAAAGAGCGGATACGGATCAAATGGTTTTCAATGCATTCCTATGGGAAATGCAGATTTGACCTGAGAACTTTTTGACTTGAGAACCGCCTTCCAATACGGATTAAGTTCTCAAGACAAGACCCCACTGTATCTCTACTTTTTAAATACTTTACACACACACATACACACACACACACACACACACACACACACACACACACACACACACACACACACACACACACACACACACACACACACACACACAGAGAGAGAGAGAGAGAGAGAGAGAGAGAGAGAGAGAGAGAGAGAGAGATTATTTATTTATATATAAATTGAGAGAAAGTAAACCGATACTATGGTATTTCAAATAGTTTTTGTGACCAGTCTTTGGAAGTCTTAATTTGGAAGCCTGATTGGGCAGATTTGTATCTTTGAGAAACTCACATTATGGAGATAAAAATGACTTTTCCGCTTCTAAATGTGAACCGAGCATCTCATCTAATGTGTCCTTCAGTTCGGTCTGTCAACACTCCTTTTATATGTATCTGCAAAGGCTTTCACGGCCGGGTTCTAATTGACAGCTGTCAAACCTACAGTTCAATGCATTCCAAAGGGGGAGAAAAAAATTCACCAAAAATTAAGGAAGACTCAGAACAAAGCCAAATTAAGTTTGCACAGGTTTTGCAAGGTGCACTAATGATCCCAAGCATTTAAAACCATTTTTGAACATTGTAAGACACTTTAAAAATAGTGAAAACGGACATCACAAAAGCATTGGAATGCATTGAATAGGCTTCAATGCATTCCAATGGGGGAAACATTGTATCGCTTAGCAATGTTTCCTATGGCGATTTTTGCTTAAGGACAGTAATCCGTTCCCATTGGAACAGATTAACCGGTTTTCAATGCATTCCTATGGGAAATGGTGTTTCGCTTAGCGATGCTTTCCCATAGTGATGGTTTTTTGGGAATCAATTAACATTGTTAATTGTTAATTAAAATTCTTTGGGATATGCAATGATTTGCATAAAATGTAGGAAGACTTAGCTGAGTCACATGTCAATTACTGTTTGGCTGAAATCCTGTTGCTTAGCATAGTAAATTGTACTAAAATGGGCCAACTGAATATTTGGGGATTTGGTGAATCACTCCTTTTGTAAGTTCCTACTATAGTTCCAATGGAACATAAAGAGGAATGGACTCATCAAGTCCCCATTGATCTAGTGGGTCTACTCTAGGGTGACTTACTGGGCAGAGCAACAGAATTTCAGCCTTTATTACAATCAAAATCAGGCACATAGAATTATTGCAATGTTAAGAACACTGAGAAGGCAGAACAGAAATTTCTGTACTTATAGTAGCAGATTTTTGTGATCCTCACATTCTTGTGGAGCCTGCCAGTGCATAGAATTTTGCCGCCTTCATTGGTATAATCCAAGATGAGCAGATGAGTATAAAATTCATCAGATCTGCTTTGGATGTTTGTTAGATTTGGGCTGATAGATAGAGAATGAATATGTTTATGGTAAGGGTGGTATAATTAGACACGGCCAGCTATTTCATCATGCCCAGCTGATGTGGAGAGACATGCTGAAATGTACGGAATGTGTCATATCTCCTATCTAGAATGGCTAGTGGTAGAACGTTGAAATGAACCAAAATAAAAGGTTTTTTACATTCATGGATTTGCAGACGATGGACATATTCGGACAGGATGGAGTTCTTATTATGATCCCCAGTTGCCACGTAATCTGAGACCCACATTCTGTCCTCTTGAAGGGTTATATCCCAGATCCATTGCTTAATTGTTTATTTAGTTCTCAGGGACCATAGATATAAGTACAGAAGAGTGGGTAATAAAACAATTTCTCCTCTACAGATCTCACTCAGCCTGCTTATGCCAAATAATGTGGAACAATGCAAGTGCATCCAGTGAAACCACTTCATATTCTCCCGCTTAATAAAGCATTGGAAATGCAGCATGAGATGTCAAAAGTAGTATGTAGCAATTTAGATTGCCTTACTTCTTTTCTGTCCATTGCCAGAATGTCATTGCTTTGAACACTCTTCTCATTTGATGAATAGTATTTTTCTTGTCTTCTCATTCAGTTTTATTCTTTTTTATTCAGTTCTGTTGTAGTAGCTTTTTGTGTCTGTTGTGTGCTTTGGCCCTTCCTATGGCCTCAAGGGCCCTTTCATCTGACAAAACAGAAGATAAAGTTATGGATTCAGTCTGTCTCATGTAGAGTTGGTGAGGCAATAGCATGTCTTTCACTTAGCAGTCGTGGTCGAGAGATTAGGTATTTGCCCATTTTATGCCAAAAATTGGCTTTTCAGTGACAATTACTCTGTGGGCTCCTTCCTCAGACCTGTCTAAATATAAGGTCTCCCAGGCTACATGGCGTACATTAGCTGGCTGTGAGGAAAGGTGGGTCAGATCAATTCCCGTGCTAATTGTTTTAATGTGAAGGAGGGGCTGACATTATCCCTCCATGGCACTAAAGCACATTTGCACTACAAGGGCAGCATTGTTTTCAGGTTTTGGCAAAAGCTGCTTTAATCTAAGTCTACATGAGTTGCTCATCCACAGTCACTGATCTCTGAAGAGACATCATTGTGATCTCCATGGTTCATTCATGTAAGGCTCAATGAAACTTGAAGTCCTTGACACAGGAAAGGAAAGGAAAGGAAAGGAAAGGAAAGGAAAATTGTTTATCACACCAAATGCATGGATGGGCTCATGACCACATTACTGAATATAAAAATGTCTGAAAGGATATCTAATGTGATGGATCCAAGGACTGCTATTTTGATGGAATTTGGATTGTCACACTGGAATTCCTCAAAAGCAAAGCAATTTCCCCTACATATTCGCAAAGGCTTTCACGGCCGGGATCTAATGGTTGTTCTGGGTTTTTCGGGCTCTTTGGCCGTGTTCTGAAGGTTGTTCTTCCTGATGTTTCGCCAGTCTCTGTGGCTGGCATCTTCAGAGGACAGCAACCTGTACTCTGGTGTAGTTGGCTTGGGAGTGCAGTATTTATGGCTGTGAGATAGGCTTTTGTCTTTTCCTGTAGATGGGTGATTAGTGTGTATTGTTGTGGGTGTATTGTTGTGCTAAGGGGAAGAGATAATCTGTCACTGTGGCTGATGGGTGTCATTAGCTGGTCTTTTGTGTGTAGTAATCCCCTGTCCTTGTGGGTGGGTAGAGTTCATTGACCTTTTGCATGTAGTATGTTTGATAGCTGGGAGCCAAGTTTTGTTGAGCTTCATACTTTCTGTGCTTGTGCTTGTGGATTTCAATGGCTTCCCCATGCAGTCTGACATAATGATTGCTGGTGTTGTCCAGTATTTCAGTATTTTGAAATAGAATTTCATGTCCATTTTGTTTTAGGGCATGTTCAGCTACTGCAGATTTTTCTGGTTGTTTTAGTCTGCAGTGTCTCTCATGTTCTTTGATTCTGTTGTGGATGCTTTGTTTTGTGGTTCCAATATATACCTGGCCACAACTGCAAGGTATCCGGTATATGCCTGCGGTGGTGAGGAGGTCCCTTCTGTCCTTTGCTGACCGTAACATTTGTTGTATTTTTGTGGTGGTCTTGAATACGGTTTGTAGGTTGTGTTTTTTCAAAAGTTTCCCCATGTGGTCCGTGACCCCTTTGATGTATGGCAGAAATACTTTATTTGTGGGTGGCTGTTTTTCTTCTTCAGTTCGGTGTTGTTTTCTAGGTTTGATGGTGCTTGTCATTTCATTTTTGGAGTAGCCATTTGCCTGTAGGGCCCAGTTCAGATGATTGAGTTCAGTGCTGAGAAACTGAGCTTCACAGTTCCGATTTGCCCGGTCTACCAGTGTTTTGATTATGCCTCTTTTTTGCTGTGGGTGGTGGTTGGAGTTTTTGTGTAGGTACCGGTCTGTGTGGGTGGGTTTTCTGTAGACCTTGTGTCCCAGTCGGAGGTCAGTTTTGCGTAGGACCATGACATCTAAGAACGGGAGCTGGCCCTCTATTTCTTTTTCCATGGTGAATTGTATATTTGGGTGGATGCTGTTGAGATGGTTGAGAAATTCTTCCAATTTTTCTTCACCGTGACTCCAAACTGCAAAGGTGTCATACAGTCCTACCTCCCCTACTTGCTATTGTTTGACTCCCTTGATTTTTTTTTAAAAAAACTTTTTTTTGAATGGGGATTTCAGTGTGTTGGTATGCTTCAGTCAAATATGGATTGAAGTACTCCAGGAGGATTTTCTTAGCCTGCCACCCCAAAGCATTCTTCCTTCAGGTGGTGTTAATGAACATACCACATCTAATTTAGCCTTTAAAAGGCAGAACTGTTAAAAATGTATGAACTGCTGTCATAGGATAAATGCTGCATGACCACAACAGGAAGCAGAAGATGTGAGAAAGAAGGGGGGGGGCATTTCTATAGTGTGACAGTGGCCTCAGTCAACAAATGAAGAAGTAGGAGAGCACACAAGACACAGAAGGGAACCTTAACTATTTCTCTCTATCTCTGTTGCTTCTTGTAAGCAAGAGCTGCTTGTAAAAGCTGGGCTGCATATGTCTGTGTTGGTTTCCCTATTGAAATCATGAAACGTAAAAAACCTTAATTTTAGGCAGGATCACCCTTCAGATTTTAATCCTGTATTTTTTAAATGGATTAATTGGTTTTAGTTAATCAAACTCTTTCTGAAGCATGTAGTAGGATCTTCAGTTATGGGGAAGACTTTCCTAATTGTCTCTGAGCAACAGCAAAAATAGGTGGAAATGAGCCTAGGATATTCATTTCTTCAGAGGACCTGCAGCCAACATCATCTGCTGCCTTCCTCTGTAGGGCCCCTGACCTCTTCAAACAGCATGAGAGATGTTCTTTTTGGCTGGCAGAAGGAAAGTTAGGAGAAAAAAGAGGTGGGAGGGGAAAAACTCAACCAAATAAGGAAGAAGAAGGAAGGAAAGGAAAAGAAAAGGCAGAGGAAAAAAGAATGAGTATCAAAGAAGGATAAAGTGACTAATGTGTTTCTAAGTCTAATTAGCTGTAATGTGAAGCTAATGCAAAAATGGCTGGAGCAAACAAACAAAACCTGTGAATAATTTAAAAAAATAAATTGGCGTAATCATCCAAATAATAGGCATTCCTGTGGCTGATGCTTATATGCCAAATGCACATGAAAACAGTTCAGACCATCACTCAAAATGTTGCTTCATGAAGAGAACAGCCAATTGATGCAGAACTAGCAGCAGCCAGTGGTCAACAGCAGTGGAAGGGAACAGCCATGCACACAGGCATTGTAGCCTTCGGCTACCTCCTTCTTTGGTCAGAGAATGTATGGTGCTCTTCTTCTTTTTGTTTTAATCTTATCACTATCTCCATATTCCCCTCACTCTTTATTGTCCAGGTGTGATCACTGAGTTAAAGGTAAGGCTTATAACACTTTCAAGCAATCAGTAAGCATGTCCTTAATTTGCAGATCAAAAATTGCTAATAGCAAATCAAATTAGCCCATAGCCCCTGGCAAACTAAATTAAATCTGATGGAAGATGGCAGTACAAAATGGACTCAGAGTCTCATTAGATATGATTGTTATGAAAAATAATTTTGCATTCTGTTGTTTTGTTTTCTGCTTAACACATGGCTGCCTCTATGTTTCCCCGTCTATATAGGGCAGACCTGGGCAAAGTGCGGCCCGAGGGCCACATACGGCCCGCAAGCCGCTCCTGTCTGGCCCGCGGACAGTTTTGAACATCAAAATCATTTATAGCTTTTTGTCTAAAGTTGATCAGTTGCTTATCTTTAACATACCGCAAAAAACCTCTTTAGTATTTGTGAAGATTAACAAGTTTAAAATAAAAAACTATAACATAACTGTTTCATTTTAAAGTTGCTTCGGCACCCGAACACAGTTCAGATTTTTCATGTGGCCCCCTTATAGAAATCAATTGCCCACCCCTGATATAGGGGTACAGTATGGGAGGAAAAGGACTCTAAAATTCAGCCCTTGTTGAAATCCTGAGTGGAATCAGAGGTCCTGCAGTGGGAGTGTGGGAGGGGGAAAGCCCGTGTTCTTTCATGCTGTTACTCCCGTGTGGTTCAGTCAGTAGCTTTGGCCATTTGCTATCAAAAAGCAGCCACAAATCAGTAAACCATGTTACAAAATCCTCATTATGTTTGGATCCCATTCAAACTTGTTTTTCAGTTTTGTTTTTGTAATGTTTGATGATTTGTGGGGCTCAGACACTTAGGTCACTGGCCAGGCAAGTGAAGGGAAAAGATAAAGGGAACGTCACAGAAACTAACAGTCCACTCTCTGAAAATTTCCTGATAATTTCCAACTCAGTAATTTAAAAAAACAATAACAACTCTCTCTTCTTTTCCTTCTCCTCCTTGATTGCAACACAAACCAGGGACATACTTTAAAGCTTTGGCTTTCAGCTAGGAAAGAAAAAAATAGTTTAATCTTTATTTTAATTTGTTTTTAAGTTTGAAAATGGCCTCTCAGCTTGCTGAACAGACAAACACCTTCTCAAGATATACTTATTATAGAAACATTAGCATGAGAAGTATCAGAGAATTTAGCAAATTTAAGCTTTAAATGTCAATCAGTTTTAAATCAGAGAAATGGAATCAGGCAATACAACTGCTTCAAGGTTTCCACTGTAGTTGATACTAACCTTCACAGCTGGTGCTCTTGGACTTGGTAAGACACACGCCTGATTCCCAACGGCTTTCTCCTAGATCTCTAAAAGAGAAGCTCTCGAAAGTTACATAGGAAATAGAGGGATAGAGAATCATGTGGAGTGATTAAAGCCAATACAGCAAAAAGGGGAGTTTGAATGTTGACAATACTACTGTCAGCAGCTGAGACAACAATTTTTACCCACTACCATTCACAGAGTGACACCAAGCAAGGGAACATCTCAGAAAGTGACTCAATTTTTCATCAGTTAATCACTTTTTAACCAAACACAAAGCAATTGTCATGGCTGGTGTTTTTTTTTTTTGACAAGTGTGAATGGTAGTGAGCAGGAGAGGATATCCTGTAGACCATCTTGACCCAATAAAGGAAGCTACAGCTGTTAGTTTACAAGAGTTAAGCAGAATGTACTGGAAAAGGCAATATTGCTGGGAAAGGGAGGAAGTAAGAACAACCTAACATGGGATGGTGTCGGTTTGCAAGATCTGGGCAGAGTTTTTAATGATAGGACATTATGAAGGTCATTAATTTGTATCATCACCACACATCAGAAGTGACTTGAGGACACAAATGGCCAAAAAGGGAAAAAGGGAAGGAGAAGATTGCCAAACGTTTTCTTTCAGATGGCAGAAGAATTAGGACTACAAGATATATGGAGAGAAACAAATATTAAAAGCTCTCAATTTACCTTCTACTCAAATAGACATAAATCCTGGTCGAGAATAGATATGATCTGGCTATCCTCAGAATTAAAAACTGAAATACAGGAAGTAGAAATAGAAACCAATATTTGGGCAGACCATAATCCAATGAAAATGCGGTGGAAAGGAGAGAGAAAAGAAAAGACAAGATGGATTTTAAATCAGGAAATTTTGAAGGATAAAGAATTTGTGGAAAGAGCTAAAAAGGAAATGGAATTCTTTTTCAAAGAGAATAAAAGAGAGGAAACATCCCTGCAAACAATCTGGGATACAGCTAAAGCATACTTTAGAGGATTGGCCATTTCATACATAGCCAAGAGGAACAAAAGAAAAAACCAACAACGTACAAAACTGAAAGAAGAACTCAAAAAACTGGAGTTAGAGCTACAAAAAGAACCGCAGAAGAAAACTCTTAAAAACCAGATGGAGATAGTCAAACATAAATTAAACTTAATAGAATCAGAAGAACTAGCTCAACAAGTCAAAAGAGCTAAACAAAATTTCTTCGAGAATGCCAACAAACCTGGAAGATGGCTATCCTATAGATTGAAAAAAGAAAAACAAAAAAGACTGATAACGAAGCTACAAGATCAAAACGGAGACCTCCAATATAAAAAAGAGCAAATAAAAAAATAACTAAAGAATATTATGCTAATCTCTATGACACTCAAGAAGCTTCTCTTGAAAAGATAATACAATATATTAAAAAGGCAAATCTCCCTAAAGTACCAGAAAACTTTAAAAATCTCCTAAATGAGAAAATAACAATGATGGAAGTAACGGAAGCAATTAAAAAACAAAAAAATGATAAGACTCAAGGACCAGATGGATTACCAGCGGAATTTTATAAATCCTTCCAGGATATAATAAGCTTACCAATAAAAGAGGTCTGCAATGAAGTCCTACTAGAAGCTAAAATACCCAAGACATGGTTAGAGGCATATATCACGTTAATACCAAAAGAAGATACGGACTCCACGCATATAAAAACTTTAGACCAATATCATTGTTGAATGTGGACTATAAAATCTTTGCAGTGATTATAGCGGAAAGATTGAAAAAGTTTTTAATGGAGTTCATCCATTCAGATCAAAATGGATTTTTGCCAAAAAGACAACTAAGGTATAACCTAAGGATAATTTTGGACATATTAGAATATTATGAGGTACATTCAGAGAAGCAAATGGCATTAATCTTCCTGGATGCCCAAAAAGCCTTTGATAATGTGGACTGGCAATTTATGATGCAGCAAATAAAAGCTATGGATTTTGACAAAAATTTTACAAATGTAATTGAGACAATCTACAATGAACAAATAGCTAAAGTAATTGTAAATGGTGAACTGACGGATAATATTAATATAAAAAAAGGCACAAGACAAGGATGTCCACTCTCTCCATTGCTATTTATATTAACTCTGGAGGTATTAAACAGGAATGTAAGGAACGACCCAGAGATCAAAGGTGCCAAAATAAAGGACGAGAGCTACAAACTACAAGCATTTGCAGACAACTTGATGTTTATATTGGAAGACCCACTGGAAACAACATTGAGACTACTGGACAAAATCGATGAATTTGGGAAAGTAGCAGGATTGAAGATAAATAAAGAAAAAAGTTATAGTGAAAAACTTAACAGCCAAGCAAAAAAAATCAACTCTTAAAGATGTCAGATTTACAAATAGTTAAAAAAGTTTAGTACCTTGGAATATATTTAACTGCTAGATGTGTAACTATAAAAGAAGATAATTATATGAAACTACTTAACCAAATAAAAATAGACCTGGAAAAATGGAGAAACTTACAACTATCACTATTAGGAAGAATTGCAACAATCAAAATGAACATTTTGCCAAAGCTACTTTTCTTGTTCCAAACAGTGCCAGTGAAAATAGAGAAGAAATATTTTGACGATCTAAACAAAGTGATATTACAATATATTTGGCAAGGGAAGAAAGTCAGAATCAAACTAAAAATGCTCCAAGAATCCAAGGAAAACGGAGGATTTGGCTTACCTGACTGGACCTTATATTACCAATCATCTGCTCTGACTTGGCTGAAAGAATGGATTAGTCTGAAAAACAAGAGACTTCTGTATTTAGAAGGACATGATCTACAGTTGGGTTGGCATGCCTTTTTATGGTATCAGAAAGCCAAAACTCATAGGTATTTTCAAAACCATTATATTAGAAACTCCCTATATATAATATGGGAAAAAATAAAAATGAAAATATATACGAAAATACCAGGATGGGTTTCACCCATAGAAGCATTTGTTCATCCCAACCTTTTGAATGTTAGAAAAATTTTGACTTATACAGATATTTTAGACAAAGATAGGAGATTAAAGCCAAAACAAGATCTTATAGAACAGGGGTTAGATGCATCGTGGTGGTCTATAATGCGAATACAATCAAGATATGAACGGGATCTAAAAATGTATGATTTTTATACAGAACAGACAACTTTTGATCAAATATTGTTAACATCAGATGATAAATTAATTAGGAAAGTATACAAATTCCTTCTAAATTGGAAAATGGAGGATGAACAGGTCAAAGAAACGATGGTTCAATGGGCAAAAAATTTTGGGTACAATATTGACTTAGAAAAATGGCAAGGGCTGTGGTCTAGAAACTATAAGATGACAATGGCAACATCTTATAAAGAGAATTTATACAAAATGTTTTATAGATGACATTTACCTTCTGATAGATTGGCTAAGATGTATTCTAACAGGTCAAGTAAATGTTGGAAATGTCATAAAAAAAACTGGAACCTATTATCACCTCTGGTGGACTTGTGATAAAGCAAAAATTTTTTGGAACAAAATACATACATGGCTTGTTAAAATAATCAAAAAGCATGTAGATTTTAGGCCAGAGCTCTTTCTGTTAGGTATAATACCAGAAAGTGTTGATAGACAAAATGTATATTTAATACTGCATATTCTAACAGCGGCGAGGATTATTTATGCACAGTACTGGAAAAATGAAGGAACACCTACAGATCAAGAAATAATTAAAAAGATATTGGATTGCGCCGAAATGGACAGACTAACACTGAAAATCAAAGGAAAAGAAGATACAAAATATTATCAAACATGGGACTTATTCTATCAATGGTTAGAAGGATGTTGTATAGATTAGGAGGGTAATGTGTGTAGCAGTTGTTTTACAAATGGTTATAAGATGTACCCTGGTGACATGATGTTAAATCAATATGGTTGGATTTATATAATTAAAAAAAAAAAAAAGAAGAAGTGACTTGAGGACACATAGCATCGGGCTTCCGGTTCTGGCTTGGCCAGGCAGTATGCTCATGCCTAAGCAGCGGTGATTTTATCTTTATTTTACTTCATTTTATATGGTTTTATTGTTTTTATCTAGTTGAAGCTGCTACCTTACTTTTTGGCTGGAGGCATGATTTTAACCTTGTCAAAAGCAAACACAGAGATAATTACCGCTGGAGCTGCCGAGAGACATTAGAAATACCTACTGCCTCTGTATTATACAAATGAAGCTTTGGAAAGAAAACAGAAGAAAAATAACACCACTACTCCTTCTTCTGGGGACAACGTCCTTGAACACAGAGAGGAGGAGATCCAACATAAGCACTAATCTTCTGGAGGACAATCTAGTCTCTAGTAAGAAAAATGGGAGCCTAAAAGAAGCCACAACCCTTTCCCCCAGTGGATAACATGAATTAAGTCTGTGAGAAAAGCATCTATTTTGTCTAAGAGAAGCCATCTGCCTTTGGGGAGCTGTCTGGCACTCAGCAGGGGCCTTGATCTGTCAATCTCATCAACTCATCAATCTCATCAACTCTCATTGGAACCACAAAAGGAAGCATCCACACCAGAATCAAAGAACATGAGAGACACTGCAGACTAAAACAACCAGAAAAATCTGCAGTAGCTGAACATGCCCTAAAACAAACTGGACATGAAATTCTATTTCAAAATACTGAAATACTGGACAACACCAGCAATCATTACGTCAGACTGCACAGTGAAGCCATTGAAATTCACAAGCACCAGCAGAATTTCAACAAAAAAGAGGAAAGTGTGAAGCTCAACAAAACTTTGCTCCCAGCTCTCAAAAATACAGCGTGCAAAAGGGCAGTGAACTCTACCCACCCACAAGGACCGGGGATCACTACACACAAAGACCAGCTAATGACACCCATCAGCCACAGTGACAGATAATCTCTTCTCCTTAGCACAACAATACACCCACAACAAGACACACTAATCACCCATCTACAGAAAAAGACAAAAGCCTATCTCACAGACATAAATACTGCACTCCCTAGCCACAGAGACTGGCGAAACGTTAGGAAGAACAACCTTCAGAACACGGACAAAGAACCTGAAAAACCCACAACAACCATTAGATCCCGGCCATGAAAGCCTTCGCAAATACATTCATCAACTCACAGTTGGCTCACAGTGAGTAAAAGTCCTCTAAGGAACAGGGTGGAATAACCTGCCCTTTAATGGTTAATGCTTAAAGTGCTTACTGGGGCTAAGACGTTTTCTATACAGCTGCTATTGACTGTAACTGTGCAAGACCTATATTCTCCTCCCTTTGAGTGGAAGTTTATACCTGCACAAGTAGAAGGGCATACTAAATAAGCTAAATCTGTGGAACTTGGGTGAAGGAAACCCATTCCTGAGTGAAGACTGGAAACCCCCTGCTGACTCTTTGTCAGAAGGAGATAAACGTTGAACTAATTTCGTTGATACTGGTTACCTGTAACCAAAAAACGTTACACCAGTTTCAAAACCGCATAAATCTCCCAATTTATTTGAGTGACAAAAGGAGCCCAAAGTCGAACCCTCACAGCCTGTCTGTACAAATTTGCCTACAGACTGGGCCTCTCAGTTTTAAATGGCACAATTACAGGTGATACTCCAGGAAAATTCACATTTATGGCAGCATCCGAAGCCAGCACAATTGACTATATCCTGGTGTGCAGGGCTCTCTTTTCCATGGTTGAAACCCCCCAAGTGCTCCCTTACATGGAGGGGGATCATTTCCCCCTACATCTATGCTTTCACCTAAACGTTAGAAACCTAGACACAGAACCGAAATATCATGCTGAAATTACAGCATTAGAAAGAGTGGGCTGCTGAGTAAGATGGTCACCTAAACTGGCATAAAGTTTAAACCAGTTTCTAACTCTGAAAAATCTGATTGACTTCTGTAATCCAGTAGGAAGCCAGCCAGTCCACCAGAACCCTATAGATATCTATGAATATCTATGAAATTCTCCTACAACAGTTAAATCCACACCTTGTCCATTTGTTTGAATGTGTGTATTATTTTATTTTTATGGTGTTTTGATATTGTGTTGTTTATTTTGTTGTTAGCTGCCTAGAGTGGCCTGGTTGCCAGATGGTATAAATCCTATAAACAACAACAATAATAATTCATATACTGTAGTAAAAACCTTCAGAAATCATATAACCAGTCCAAACCTTGGTTCAATCAAAGCTGTAAGGTAGCAAAACAATTAGTAAACCAGACATACCAGGAATACCTGAGAGCAGAATACCATGTCAAAAAAGATGCCCTCCTAAAACTATTGTTACATAAAAAAGAATACAAACAGCAGATACACCACAGTAAAAAAGAACACACTAGAGCAGTGGTCAGGGAACTTTTTTACCTTCCCCCCCCAAAAAAAAAATTATATACGGCGACATTACTCCCTAGATTTGAAAGGAAGGAAATCATACATTATTTGAATTCAAAATCTTATTGAATCTACGCAGGCTGTGTACCGAACTACTAGGATATATCCTCACTATCAATGGCTGCCAGGCTATGTACTGAATTAACTGGATGCACCAAATTTAATAAAGATGTGCACTATTTTTGCTGGAACATATTGCACACCAGCCATGGGGTGGTATAGGGAGTAGTAAGGTGTCCAATGTGCCTAGCAAGTTGCATTAAATTTTTGCTAGCTCGCACAGGATCTCATCATCATTGGCTGGCTGCCAGAGTGGTGCTAGCAATGAAATGCTTGCTAGAGACAGCCAAGACGGAGATTTTTTTTGGGGGGGGGAGGAGCTTCTCCTACCACTTTAAAAAATCTGTGTGTGGTGTGCAAAAAGGAACAAACCAGGCCAAAGGTCATGTCACCCAGCCTGGTGCCACAGCCCAGTATCAAAAGACCAGTGTGCTTTTTTTAATAATCATCAATGGAAAACTCAGCAGTGGCCAGAGGATTGGAAAAGATCAGTCTACATCCCAATCCCAAAGAAGGGCAGTGCCAAAGAATGCTCCAACTACCGTACAATTGCACTCATTTTCCACGCTAGCAAGGTTATGCTCAAAATCCTACAAGATAGGCTTCAGAAGTATGTGGACCGAGAACTCCCAAAAGTACAAGCTGGATTTGGAAAGGGCAGAGGAACTAGAGACCAAATTGCTAACATGTGCTGGATTATGGAGAAAGCCAGAGAGTTCCAGAAAAATATCTACTTCTGCTTCATTCACTGTGTGGACCAAGGCAAACTATGGCAAGTTCTTAAAGAAATGGGAGTGCCTGACCACATTATCCATCTCCTGAGAAATCTATATGTGGGACAGGAAGCAAAAGTTAGAACTGGATATGGAACAATTGATTTGTTCAAAATTGGGAAAGGAGTAAGACAAGGCTGTATATTGTCTCCCTGCTTATTTAACTTATAAACAGAATACATCATGCGAAAGGCCGGACTGGATGAGCCCCAAGCCAGAATTAAGATTGCCGGAAGAAATATCAACAACCTCAGATATGCAGATGATACCACTCTGATGGCAGAAAGTGAAGAGGAATTAAAGAACCTCTTAATGAGAGTGAAAGAGGAGAGTGCAAGAAAATGGTCTGAAGCTCAACATCAAATAAACTAAGATCATGGCAGTAGTAGGGTAATGGTAGCTTTATTCAAACTCAAATTTGACAGGTGCCACGCCCCCTTTTGGACCCCTGCAGCGGAAGGGGAGGGACTTCCGGCGTCTAGGCTCGACCCAGGCCCCTTCCGGCGGAAGGGGCTGGTCGAGCAGTGACGTCAGGGGTTGTGGGGGTCCCCGTGGGCCTATAGGGGTCTTTTCCTAGAGTCCGGGGTCCCCCGTGACCCAAGGGTGGCCTGAGGATTGGTCCCCGAGGGGTTGTGCCACCCCCGCGGCCCTGTGGACCAATGGGGTGCGGTTGGAGGGGCTTGGCTAGAAAGGGTGGCCCTAGGGCATGCCACAGCATGCCTTTAGGCCCTGCATGACGTCAGGGGTTGTGGGGGTCACCGTGGGCCTATAGGTGTCTTTTCCTAGAGTCTGGGGTCCCCCGTGACCCTAGGGTAGCCTGAGGATTGGTCCCCGAGGGGTTGTGCCCCCCCATGGCCCCTGTGGACCAATGGGGAGCGGGTGGAGGGGGTTTGGCTAGAAAGGTTGGCCCTAGGGCATGCCTCAGCATGCCCTAGGCCCTGCAAGGGTGGGAAAGTCCCAGGGATTTGCAGAGAAGCTATAAACGTGGTTCGGGACCCTTCTGCGCGCTCTTGCGGCTCTTTGCAAAGGTCTTGTGGCTTTAAAGACATGGCTGACAAGGAGAACAAAGCTCCCGAGGCAGGCCAAAAGCTTGCGGGAAAGCCCGGGAGGCGTTTGCGTCCCAAAGGCTACTATTATGGGCCGGTGGGATTTTCCATGCCGTTGTGTCCATTAGGAACTCCTACAAGACTAAAGGCTAGCCTTCCCGAAGACCCAGAAAAGTTAAGAAAAAAATGCAAGTCTGCAGAAGACGTATTTGTATTTACCGCAAAGCCTAAGCAGAAGCCGAAAAACACAAGAAAACCGGACTGCACACTGATGTGGGGTGATGATGAAGATGCTGAGCCTCAGTGCGTTGATGGCGAACAAGGGATAAAAAGAGATTTACAGAAGCCGCCGGGTTTTGCGGAGATTGACGATGGTGCTGAGCAGCAAATGTTGGCAGAGGCTCCAGACGAAGGCTTTGAGAGTGATAAAGAGAACCAAGTCAACCTGGTAAGACCAATTTTCTTTTTAAAAAGTCTTATTAAGGGTTCCGTTATAAGGGCTTTAAATGCCATAGTTAATGATTTATGCTAGGGTTGGGGGGGGCGGTAAAGGGCCTTTTAAAAATGACTAAAACCTTGTTTCATTTTCAATCACAGGAGAGCTTGTTTCAAGCTCAAACACAGGAGGGCCCTGAACATGATGGTGATGATGATGATGATGATGGGCTTGAATGTGACTGTGGATATTGGGCGCACAGAAAGGCCCTGAAAGCGGCAGGTTGCAGCCCTTCAAGAGAGAATACTTCCTGAATGACTATATAACCTGCAAATATATCCTGTATTGTGTGTGTGTGTGCTTCTACCTGTACCTTCTGCTGTATTGCGTGTGTTTCTACCTATGTCTTCTGTAAAAGCTAAAATGTCTGCCCTGTATTTCTACTAGCACTGAGATTTAGATGTATGCTTTACAATATTTTTGTAATATACTGTCTTTTAATAAAGAGTCTTTATTGTACCACACATTGCTCATATATGTGCTAATGGCTGAGCTGGATGCACGGGGGAAATTATTGCACAATATCTATTATACACCCTCATCAGCGGGGAGTTTTGGAGGTCTGAAGCCTCTCTTTAGGGAGGCCAAAAAACAGGTGAAAACCTTGAAACTCGGAGATGTTTCTCGATGGCTGTCCGACCAGGATGCCTATACGTTGCATAGGCCTGCTAGAATTCATTTTAAAAGAAATAAGACCGTGGTTTCCAAAATAGATGATCAATGGCAGGCAGATTTGGTTGATATGCAACAATATGCTCGGCACAACAAGGGTTGCAAGTATATTCTGGTCTGTATAGACATTCTTTCTAAGTACGGCTGGGTAAAAGCGCTCAAAGGCAAAACAGGCAAAGAAGTGGCCAGAGCCTTTGAAGCCATTTTCAAACAAGATGGAAGAAAACCTGACAAAATACAGACGGATCGTGGCGGTGAATTTCTAAACAGCCCTGTAAGCAGTTTATTCAAGAAATGTGGAATACAGCATTTTGTCACCAATAATGAGGTCAAAGCAGGGGTTGTTGAGAGGTTTAACAGAACATTAAAAACAAAAATGTGGAGGTATTTCACGGCTAATAACACCTACAGGTATGTGGATGTATTACCGCAGTTCCTTAAAAGTTATAACCATAGCCTTCATAGAACTATTAAATGTAGGCCTGTAGATGTGAATCATCACAATGACATGGTCGTCTGGAAAAGAGTCTATGAGCCCTCTGTTGGAACCAAAAAAGAAGTTCCAAAACTCAGAAAAGGGGACCGTGTGAGGGTTTCTAAAAGGAAGGGTGTATTTGATAAGGGCTATGAACAGAATTTCACCACCGAGATATTTATTGTGGACCGTGTTGTAAAAGGTACAGAGAGACCTGTATATCAGCTAACGGATTATGATGGGGATGCCATAATCGGTACTTTCTATCCTGAAGAACTGCTGAAGATCAATGACAGGGAAGACCGGTTGTACAGAATTGAAAAGATTTTGGGCACAAAAGGCCGAGGTCGAAGAAAGCTCCACCTAGTCAAGTGGTTAGGTTGGCCTAGTAAGTTTAACAGCTGGGTGTCAGCCTCAGAGGTTTCTGAGGTCGTATAGGGACAGAGAAGCAAAATGGGAGATTATGGTTTTTACATCACACTACCCAGCAACGCCTGTAAGAAGGTTTTTCCTCAAAATACAAATGCCAGCTTTACGACAATGTTGCCCAAGCCCTTAGATTTGATTGGTGTTTGGGAAGTTGGTCTAGCAGAGATACAGTATCCTCGGAGCTGGTACACACTCCTGAAAAATACCCCATTTTCAATTTCTGAGGGTACAAATAAATGGATCTTTCAGTTACACAGGGGCTATTACAAGGACATTCCTGATCTTCTGAACAACATGAATGACACTATAAAACAAGCTATAGATCTACAAGAAACATGGTTGGCCTACGACCCCGTCATGGGAAAAGTGAGATTCACAGGCCCTGAAAATTACTTATTTTCAGCGGGTGCTGAGTTAGCCCACATTTTGGGCCCCCCCCCGGATGTGCCCGTCAGAAAAATACCGCATGCTGCAGACCTTACTGGGGGATTCAGTTCCTTGTACGTCTATACAGATATCATTGAGCACCAAATCGTGGGAGACCATGCTGTGCCTCTGTTACGCTGCATCCCCGTCAAGGGAGAAACCTACGAATGTGTTACAATTACCTACGACAAACCGCATTACGTGTTGATGAGCAAGAACCACATCAACACTATAACCATTGAAATAAAGACGGATCAGAACCAACCCGTGCCATTCACTCTGGGGAAAGTTGTTGTGCGGTTGCATATACGTCCCAGAAAAGGCTGTGTTTAGGAAGAGATCAGAAGGACGCTAAAATGGTGGTGTTGAAAGACTACGGGGATGTTAATGTTTATAGAGCGTACTATAAGGCCCAGGCAGGGCGTGGCCTCCCCGGTTTTCACGGATCTGTAAACATGTACGGAGCAGGACTGGGGGGCATTTTTCGTGGATTGTTCCGAAAGGCCGTCCCCCTCTTGAGGAGAGGCTTTGAGTTTATTAAGCCCCACATTAAGACGGCCGTACATAATATCGCCGGAGACGTCGCGAGTCATGTTATGAAAAAAGTGAGACCCCAAGAAGGCTCAGGACTCACGTACATGAAAAGAAGGGGTGGAGTTAAACGAAAAGCGGGTCATCTACGCCTAGGTCCACCTAAACGGTTAAACAGCGGATTGCCTCCCAAAAAACGTCAGAAGCTTGAGAACAGGAAGAAGAAAGCAAGCCGTAAGATAAAGGGTCTGAAGCGGTGCAGGGGAGACATATTTTAAAATGGCGTTCATTCACGGCTCCTCTGAAGAGTGTGCCAAATCTGAATTGGATATTTTTCAGCTATCACCTACACAAACCAGCGTGGAAAGCTGTATGTATATAGAGGTCCCTCCCTTAGCAGCGCTAACACCCAACGGCCAAATAGAGTTTTATATAACTGGTAACAGTGAAGATTATATCGATTTAAACAATACCTTGCTCTACGTGGTGTGTAAGATCACAAAAGCAAATGGGACAAACATCGCTGTGGATGCTAAAGTGGGCTTTGTAAATTATCCCATTGCCTCGCTCTTTAGCCAACTGGACGTTACCCTTGGAGATCGGCTCATCAGTCAGAGTAATAATTGCTACCCCTATAGAGCGATGATAGAGCTGCTTATGAATTACGGCGCTGACAGCTTGAGCACCCAATTTGCGGCGGGCGGCTTTTATAGAGATGGTTATACAGCCATGGAACAAACCACAGTCGCCCCCCATACCGGAAACTGGGGTTTTCGAATGAGAGCAGAACACACCGGAACCAGCAAGAAATGGGATCTGATGGGGCCGTTGCATAATGAGCTATTTTTTCAGGAGAAAATGTTACTGAACGGCGTAGATGTGAAAATCAAACTTACCCGTAGCAAGGACATGTTCTGTCTGCTGAGTGGTGATGCTGGTGAGCACTACAAAGTGGATATTTTAAACGCCTCTCTGTTTGTCAAAAGGGTGAAAGTGTCCCCGGGAGTTCGCATAGGACACACAGAGGCCCTTCTCACCTCTAATGCAAAATACCCCATTGAACGCGTGGGCATGAAAGTATTCAGCATACCTGCAGGAAGCCTTGTGTGCAATCAAGAAAACCTTTTTCTGGGACAGTTGCCTAAACAGCTCGTCATAACTTTTGTCGACAATGAGGCTTTCAGTGGTGCATATGACAAAAACCCTTTCAATTTCCAACATTTCAATGTTAATTTTATAGCCTTGTACGTTGATGGGGTACAAGTTCCAGCAAAGCCCCTCCAGCCTGATTATGCAAACGGACTATGTGTCAGAGAGTACATGCAGCTGGTACAAACCTCAGGGAAAGCCATGAAGGACCAAGACATTTTCATCACCCCTAACGAATTTGCACACGGATACACCCTATATGCCTTTGACCTGACACCGGATCATGGCTGCTCAGAACATTATTCTCTGATCAAGACTGGAAACCTTCGAGCTGAGATCCGTTTTGCCCAACCCCTAACGGCCACTATTAACATGCTCTTATACGGGGTATTTGACAATGTGATTGAAATCAGCCATAGCAGAAACGTCCTCTTTGATTACATGTGAACATGAATACGTTGCAGCTATTAAGCGTGTTACAACGAGATAAGACCTTTCTAGATGTGTACCCCTGCGACCTGTTACCAAGGAACCTTATTACCAAAAGACCTACCGGAATAGTGGTGAACACCCATCCCCACACGATGCCTGGGGAACACTGGCTGGCCCTCTATTTACCAGCTAAGGGGCCTGGGGAATTTTTTGACTCATACGGCGTAGACCCAGACAACCCACGGATCCCTGAAACAATTACAGCTTTTTTATGGCGTCAGGGCAAAGAAATAATATTCCAGAAGAGACAGCTACAAAACCCTTCGGCAGTGACCTGTGGCTATCACTGTGTGTTCTTTTTACAGAACAGAACAAAAGGTCTGCCGTTTGACCAAATTTTAAAGTTGTACTCAGAAGATGCGACCAAAAATGACCGCATGGTTGTAGAGTTTGTCAAGAACAGGAAAATTCAAACAGCACCCCGATCCTGCAAACCGTTTCATCATATTCAAGCCTGCGGCCCCCAGTGTAAAACATAAAATGTAAGCTGTGCATAAATAAAATAAAAGACAAAAGTTAAATGTTTTATCTGTCTTGGTGTTTATTAATGTGTTTTATAAAGTGAGCCATTCAGGCTTCTTGACTACCGGTCTCACAGGTGTTGTTGGAAGCTCCTTGACGTACAGCCATTCTGGTCTCTTGAACTGTTTCTTGGGCCGGACAACAACAGCCGTGGCAGACGGAGAGGAAGAAGGTGTTGCTGCTGATTTCATCGCTTCTAATTGTTCTCTAGCGGTTGAATTCCCCACGATAGACGTAGGGATATTCAGTTCGGCCAGAGCTTTAAGAAAAACATCCCATCCTTTGGGTTTTCTCTTATCAGAAAGGGCGGTAGACTGGGTGATCCCTCTGACCAGGTCCAGAATATTAGAGCCATGTAAGAGCTCTCCCCGGTACTGGAAGGACCCTTTGTCATCCCATGAAGAGATCTCTTGATGTTGCCTTAATTTACTTAGCAAAATCTCTGCATTTTTCTTGTAACGGTTGGGAAGGCTGTCTAACACCTCTTGAATAACAGAGGGTAGGGACTCTTGAGGGGCAGGTGGAGAAGCCGAGGGTTGTGGAGGCTGTGGCATTGTTTTTTCCATATCCTCCTGCCTGGTCAGCGCTAAAAACCTCTGTAGAACGCCATTGTAAAGCTTAGCTTTTTCATACTCTGGCAAGTCTGACCTTAAGAGAATTTCTCTCATCTCAGAATCCAGGCGTCTGACCGTGGCGGACCTGATGTTTTCTGGTACGCCCCTCAGCTCTTGTAGCTGAGCACTGGGGACCAGATACATCTTTTCAGCATAATCCATTACTTATTAGTTAAAAGACTGGTTATTAGAGGTACAGCAAAGCCCAATAAGGGACCCAGGAAACCGCCAGACTGCTTCATCAGGTATTTTTTCCTCCGTAGGGGGACCCTCTTGTTACTCAAGGTTTTAATTAGTGTTCGTTTCTTCTTTAAAACACGTACCTGATGAGGTGTTAGAGCTATCTTCCCTTTTAAAGTATTCAGAGCAATTTCTGAAATGGCCGTGACCAGATCATCCGAGGCAGCACATAAAATGGCTTTTCTCTGTCGCAGTGGGGCCTTAATAAGGAGTTTCAAAAGTGGGAGGTTTCGCCTTATACATTCAGACATGTTATCTGGTTGCCGAACAGGCTTCAATAAAGAAAAGGGCTCAAAGCAGCCGTCTTTTGTTACCTGAAGCAGATTTCTTCAATGTATAGACCACAGGCCAGTCAGGAGGGAAAAGTCCTGTTCTCAGTCTGTAAGGTTCAGGAGTATTGGCATTTAAATCTACCAACAGATAACCGTGAGGAGGTCTTGTCGCATCTGCAAATGCTTCCATGAAGAACTGTCCGTTTCGTGGATACATCTGACGGGCTAGTGTGGCAATTTGCTGCTTATCCCTGGGATTTTTAAAGAGGACTAAAAACTTGGCGTTCAGACTAATGCTTCGAGCGGCCCTTCCCTGTGAAAAAATGTTCTGAGTAATTAAAAAAACACTTACGTTCCTGTGATGCACATATTGTGTAAATAACTTTTCCACTTCCTTATTATCAGAGGCATACTGCATCAAATCGTCTAAAACCAAGAAGGTTATTTTAGTTGGGGGTAACAGAACATCATCATCAAACTTTTCCAGCAAACCTTCTACAAAACGAATACAGGGATATTTACAGAGAAGAGTCTTATATACAGGTTGCCAACAGCCATAACACCAGATAATATTTTCAGGCATGTCAGAAAATACATTGCGCGCGTTGTCCAGCATATTTTTAATAAAAAACGTTTTTCCACATCCGCTCGGCCCTGCTAGGATAGCTGAAAAAGGATGAACCCACAACATCTTCAGTTCAGTAGCCATAAGGCAGGGTTTTAAAGTCTTCGACAATAACTCTTTTGTCATAAACCACCTTTTGAGTTTTTCTTAAAAGCTTTGTATGAATCAACCACTGGCGCTTATCCCTAACAATTCCTGGTTGCTCTACCACTATTTCACGGGATGAACCATCTCGGTTGTCAGAATCGTATGCAAAAACCAAATCCCTGAGACTATCAAAATTAATTTTTTCAGAGTTAGCAACGTTCAGTGTGATCCCTTTGACCTTCATGCACGCACTACCATCACTGAGTTTATACCCATAAGTTTTAGGTCCTCCGGACACATATTCTGTAATGTGCAAGCCTTCAGGAACTTCACTCGTGAGATCCCCCAGGTAGTCCCCTAAGGGGGGTTTCCATTCACCCTCCCGTTGTACAAAAATGACAGAGTCTGTATCGTGATAGAGAACTCTATCCTGCAGTTTGTCAAGCAGATTGTAAAGCTCCAGACGTGCATAAGCAGTGGTAAAGCAGGCTATGAATTCATTTTTCCTACCCTTGGTGGCTAATCTGTCAGCCTCATGTTTCCATGTCACACAGACAGCATCATCAGCCAAAAATTCAAACATTGACACTGTGTAAGACTCTGAAAATAGGAGGTTGAAATATTCATCCAGATCTCTGACCACCTGAGTGTTAGGCAGATTCGTTCTCTGACCAAACTTTCCCCACAGAGAGTTTAGAAACAGTTTGGCTATCTGTCTTTTTGCGGGATTTACAGCAATTTTATCTTTACGTAGGGATATCCCCTCTTTCTTTTTATAATCATCAATATATTTGTTTTTATCTCCTTCGCTGACACACCAGGCGGGATAGCCCGATGCTTCCTGTTTGTGGCGAAGGTGTAGCTCTATGTAATTTGAAAACAGGTCCGCCGATCTGCTTTCAAAATGCCACACCTCAAAGATTTTCAAAACCTTGTAACCCTTTTTTATGGCAACGTTCAGTTCGATAGTACACCAGGTACCCATCAAGGCTCTCTCCTCATCAGTATGTTTACAAGGGTTTCTCTGGCGGCTTTCTGCACAGGTGGCACACAGCACAAACATAAGTTTTCCACCAACCCTGGTGGGCAACACTGGAAAAAAGAGACCTCTTGGTGGTGATATTTTCGCCTTTACGAAACCAAAGTATGCAGACACATGTTCAAAATTCTCAAATATGATTTTGGGGTGCCCCAGAGGATACTCTTTAGTTTTGTTGACATAGGGGTAAAGGCTGGTAAAATCATAGTAAAGAATCTGCTCTTCCGGTTTAGCTCTGTAGTACAAACGGATCTCGTTTGTACGACCCCCAAAGAGAGCTTCCCTAGGTACTAAGGGCTCTGGAAAATCAGCTGAAGCAAGGTAATTTTTGACAGCGCTGTCGCTTCTTACCATCTCTTTCCATTCATGCTCCCAAATTGATCTGACTTCAAAACCCTTGCTTCTCAAAACGGCTGTCCTTTCCTGTGTAGCATTGAAAAGAGCCCCATAGGTTTTTCCTAACAGAGGATTCCAATCCTCAGAATGGTAACAGAGGGCACAGCCGTGGAAAAAACATCCCAGGAACTCTAAACATATGCCCCTGCCGTTAAGAACCATATAACCATCTACATAAAGAGAATCGAAACAAATTTCCCCACCATTCAAGGCGTGCTGAACCCTGGTTTTTTCTTTATGGGCAATATAAGACAGCCACTGTATCGATGCAGATGAATAGCGTTTGCACTGGCGGTGATAGTTGTCTGGATGTGGGATTGCTATTTTATTTTTCTTCAGAAATTTGAACTTGTACATGCTAAGACACACGCCAGCTAGGGTGGGGTATTGAAGAGGGTCTATGGCAAACCAGTCATATTCCCCGTCGTACCCTTTCACCCTCTTCTTTGTCAGGGTCATAATTTCATGGCGATACTTTGTGCAGGCCTGTACCAGGATGTTAACATCCTGCTGGCAGTAGGCAGCCAATTCTCGCTGCAGGTTGAAGGTTTTTGTCTTATTCTCCTCATGCCACTTTAAGAAAGCCTTCTGCTCAGAAGGCATCATGTGTTGCACTCCATAAGCTTCGGGTGGTGGTAGGGGGCCCTCATACTGTTCATTTTCAGGGGTGTTGAAGTAATGAGGGAAATAACCCTTAGACTCCTGCCTGAGGCCTAGGCATTTGGGTAATTTTGACAACCCCATTGGTAAATGACATAGAGAGTCCAGGAATTTTATATCAAGAGCCGGCACGGCTATTGTTATAAGTTTTCCACCTTGAGTAATAAGTTCTACCTCTAGTTTTTCTTTGACTAGCTGATTGAGAATGAAATATCCATCATAACCTTTTGAATTATGGGCTATAAACGTTGTGCCCTCGAAAACCCTCCCTTCTGTGAAAGTCCGAATAAAAGCCTCTATGCATGACTCGCCTTTGAATTCCCATGATTTATCATAAGGCCATGCCTTTTTTTTCTCACCTTTTTTCTTGGTGTTCCCAGAGTCAGGCTCCACAATGCTCTCGCTATATGAACTGTTATCATCATCATATTCTTCACTCTCCTCCTCCTCCTCTTCCTCCTCAGCATCCTGTTCAAGGATATCCTTTATCCAATTGGGCACCCCCTTTTTCACAGAGGCCTCTTTTTTAAAGTGTCGCACAGTCTCACCCCAAAAAGATCTGGCGTAACAATAATTGGGGATGTGTAACCCCGTGTCTTGTCTTGATTCTATATCATAAAATATATAATGGGTTGAGATCTTTGGCTCTTTAAGCGGGCGCATGAAACAGAAGTGGTTTACCTCTTCTCCCCTAGGAGCCCAGCAGATATTACATACCCTGCCTATACAGTCCTTTGTGAAATGCTCTGCATTTTGAAAACGACCGCAGTCCTCACAAAACTTTCTATAAGTGCAGGGTACCTTGTTCTCTGCCGCCAGCTTGGTGTGTAATTCTAAGCATTCTCTCGACCTGCATTTCATTTTGCAACACTTACACTTCTTCATGATGTTCACATTAGAAGCGCAATCTTTTCTTAGACAGAGTCTACAGAAAAATATACAGTCATGAATATGAGAGTACAATTTGTGGCAATATTGACAGTAATTACGAGCCCCAAAGAGTCCCTTTATATTAAGAACTCCATAAAAGTGATTATCATGGAGAAGCAACGTATACGTTTGTGTATACTTGTGTCCTTGTGGTTTAAACAAGCCCCAGCCTTTGTCGCCATAGTGTGCAATCTGGATATTGACCTGTAAGTGGTCCTCAAAAAGAGGGATGTCAGACAAAGAAACCTCTTTGTCTACAGGCCAGTGGACTGCCTGATACAATTGCAGAGCTCCATGTGCCAACTCTGCATCTGTTGGGACCTTTTTAGACATTACACGAACTAAGCTTGCTCCAAAGCATAGTTTACTGTTTACATCAGTGAAATCGATTAGATGTTTCCTTTTCTTATTTATAATTGCACTATAGGGGATAGAGCGTAAGGCTCTTGGGCGGCTGCCCCCCCTCGGAGGTCTCACAATGGTTACAACTAATCGTAAAACCCCGTCTAAACAAAGTTCCATATTACTCTGCAAAAGATTTGCTAAGTTGGAGAGAAACTCGTCAGCGTCTAGAGCCCCCTTGACCTTTTTCACTGAAAAGAGAGGCTTCTGCATGTTCCCACCCTCAAATCTCAGCTGCACACAATCGCCAGGCTCCAAACTTTCATTAACAACATTAAGAACATCTTGAACCGCAATATGTAAGGCTGAAACGGCTTGTGCATAGCTTGTCACATGTTCCAGATTTACGAAGCGAAATTCTTGCGCTATATGAATGGTGTGGAATCTTTCATTTTCCCACCCCCATCTATTTGTGATTTCTGCATACACCGGGGGGTTTTCTGCATCATGTTCAGGTGTCTGCAGCGAAGAGTCTGGAGGGTGTTCTTGAGACTGTGTACAACTAGAAGGCAGAGAGACCCCTGGTGGATATTCTTGAGACTCTTGGTTGTTAATCCCTACAGCCCCAGAGTTCTCAGGTGTCTGCAGCGAAGAGTCTGGAGGGTGTTCTTGAGACTGTGTACAACTAGAAGGCAGAGAGACCCCTGGTGGATATTCTTGAGACTCTTGGTTGTTAATCCCTACAGCCCCAGAGTTCTCAGGTGTCTGCAGCGAAGAGTCTGGAGGGTGTTCTTGAGACTGTGTACAACTAGAAGGCAGAGAGCCCCCTGGTGGATATTCTTGAGACTCTTGGTTGTTAATACCTACAGCCCCAGAGTTCTCAGGTGTCTGCAGCACAGAGCCTGGAGGGTGTTCTTGAGGCTGTGTACAACTAGAAGGCAGATAGGCCCTTTTCCTACGTGCAAGCATTTTCTTAGCCCCTCGTAACAACTTAACAACTCTATTGTGCCAGTACAGTTTCGCTGTGCTTGGTTTCCTCCCCTTTTTTTTCCCAGGCTGATGGCCAGGGTGACCCCTTCTCATTGTACCCCTTTTGGTTGTCTGTTTTACATCAGGATAGCCTAGGCCTATTTGAATTTGAGAGGACATTGCACAAGAAAAATGATCCATGTTTTTAATAGCATCACAGATGTTCTTCATTTCTGGCATTTCTATCATAATCTGATCTAGACAATCTTTGGCTGTGTTAATCATATTGAAAATCATTTGAAAATTTTTATACCAACAAACAATTTTTGAGGTGTATACAGCTAAAGCATTTCCATCAATTTCAAACAATCCCTCTTTTTTCCTACCCTTCACCGCTTGAGATTTCGCAGATTTTTTTCCACCATCCCCACCGGTTGCCTTGGCCCCCTTCAAGGTCTGGGGGCTCCCCGGTTTGCTGCAGCCAGGTCTTTCACCAGTAGCCGGTCCCTTCGTCATCTGCGGTTGTGCTGAGTTTTTGCTCCTATCCCCACAGGAGGCCTTGGCTCCCTTCAAGGCCGGGGGGGGTTGCTGATTTGCTGGTACCCGGCCTTTCGCCATCCTTGAATCTTTTTGGGGGAATTGCCATATTCTGAGCTAGAAAAGAAACAATGGGTCTTGTAAAGGGGGGGGTGCATTTCAGCTCTCTCTCTCTCTCTCTCTCTCTCTCACACACACACACACACACACACACACATTTGTTTTAAAGGGAGGACCCCCCCCGTTAAAAACGCAGACAGATAAAAAGGTCTTCCATGAAAATGTACAGAACTTACTCTGATCAGCATTTACTCTTTTAAAAGTATAACCACGAAACTGGAACCTGTCCGTCCTTGGAATATTATAGCTGGTTGATGGTACAATAGGATCATTTTGTGCAAAATATTCATCATCCTCATAGCGAAAATATTTCTCTGAAAAAGATATAGTATTTCTAAATCAGTAGGGGTTTTTTAAAAATTAAAAAGTCCCCCTTAAAACTCATATGTTAATGCTCTTACCCAGTGATTCGCTGGATAATGACCCCTTTTCCTGGTGATCCCCAGCTGCAGAGACAGAGGCATGTTAGAACAGTCTTGACCATTGCAAAGAAAAGCATATTTGACACCCCAGGGTTTAGACTGCAACATGAACACTATCGAGTCACAACTTTATACTCTTGTTCGTAATTATCTTGAAATTAGTTTAAAAGAAGCCGAAAATACAAGGGCTAAATCAGAAATGAGCAATCATTTAAAAAATATCGACTCTTTCATTCAAAAACATTTTGAAGGTACCGTCGAAGATCATTTAAGAAAAATGCAGATTTCCAGCCTGACTGAACTCTGTACCGCGCTTGTTTTAACTACACAATACGTTTTTCAAGAAAGAATTACTTTTGGGAGAATATTTACAACATTAGCCTATGCCTCATGCATGGCAAAAAAGCTTGAAAAAAACACAAGACCTTTGGAACAAAAAGAAATTGATTTTCTCTCAAGACAAATAACGACATGCATAACTGCGCAAGACAGGTCTTTGAGCTTTCTGAATGGTAATCTGGTATGTATTTACACAATATTCTAATGTAATAACATCTTATGTTTTTCTATTCTATAAAATGTTTCATTTCTTTCTCTCTCTCTCTCTCTCTCTCTCTCTCTCTCTCTCTCTTTATTTTTACAGAGAGGTGAAATAATGAATTTTCTCAAACCACGATCAAGAATTGCTATATTTTGGAACTGGCTGCTGGAACTTGTGTTACCTAAAAACTATTTCTCTAGCATGCAGTAAATAAAATATATATTTAGAAACTCTACGCTGTGTCTATACATTTAATTAAAAAGAATATTTACATTTATTTAACAGGTTTTAAAATTAATCTATCTCTTACCCATTTCTGCACGGTTAATCTGAATTTTAATGCGTAAGTCTAGGAATGAAAAAAAAAACGTAAAATGAATAACAATTTTTAAAAGGACAGTCCTATTTTTTAAAAAGTGCTAAATCTCATAATATTCAGCTGAATTTGTTACTCACCTGTGTATATTTGGTCAGCTTCTATGTGGTATATTGGTCAGCTTCTGTGGAGTTTTCAGGAGGTGTGATAAAAGGGTCTTTTATATCTTTTTCAAGGGAAGCAAAAGTTTTTTTCTGATCCTCTCCTTAAGCCTGTTAAAGGAGAAAAACATCTGGCAGGATGTTGATTTGCAAAGATACACAATTACAGTGAAACAACGTCACCTCATTACCACATCATTTAAACGGATGCACGTCATTTAAAAGGAAATTATTGCCAATACACAATAAGGGGATGTTGATTTGCAAAGATACACAATTACCGTGAAACAACAGCCTCTCTCTCATCAATAACTGTTTGAAAGGAAATGATAAGACAGGCCTTTGGTATCTCAGCTGAACAGAGGTCCCCGCACCTATTTTTCAGAGTTCCATTTCAGGGCATTTACAGTTAGAAAAATGCTATTTTGATATTAGAATGCTAAGCAAAAAGGGAAAATGAATAAATGAACAATGTATGTTCGATTAAAAGCTCTTTATTAAAAAACCACATTTTATTACAAGGAAATTGTATAGTTTTTGTAGTCTCAATCTGACTTGAAAAATTATTGTGGGAAAAGCATAAATGATTTATTTTTCACCTCACAGCCAAACAGAGCTGAATCTGTGTAATATATTACATTTAAGGAGATGAATTTCTGTAGACTTAAAGTTAAAACAGCTTTTAATTCAAACATTTATTCTCTGTGAACCTTTTGTGACCCATCCTGAAGGTGTGTGGGGTGGGGGGGGTAGTTTAAGGAAACAGCACCCTGCCAGGCCTATTGCCTGTTTTTTCAGTCAAACATCTGGCAGGATGTTGATTTGCAAAGATACACAATTACTGTGAAACAACATCACCTCATTACCACATCATTTAAACGGATGCACGTCATTTAAAAGGAAATTATTGCCAATACACAATAAGGGGATGTTGATTTGCAAAGATACACAATTACCGTGAAACAACAGCCTCTCTCTCATCAATAACTGTTTGAAAGGAAATGATAAGACAGGCCTTTGGTATCTCAGCTGAACAGAGGTCCCCCCACCTATTTTTCAGAGTTCCATTTCAGGGCATTTAAAGTTAGAAAAATGCTATTTTGATATTAGAATGCTAAGCAAAAAGGGAAAATGAATAAATGAACAATGTATGTTCGATTAAAAGCTCTTTATTAAAAAAACCACATTTTATTACAAGGAAATTGTATAGGTTTTTGTTTTTTGTTTTTTATTCATTCATGCATGCTTGGACAGCAATAATAATGACCATCGTGTAGTTGTAGTGTTAATTTAGCAACGGCTAGATATTTTTCATCTGTTGACCTCAAAAGTCTTTTTAGCAAGTTATAGGAATCGCCTGAAACTGACATGCATTTAATAATCTTGTGTATGTAATGTACATTTCGATTTGTCATACAGAGCATCTTATTTCTGAACGCTGCAAGCGTTATAATGAGGATAACTTTTTTATAGCAGAGTTTTTCACATATCTCGTTCAACATCTTGGAATAGTCAGCTTCGTTCCAACCTATGTACGGGTGCGCTTGTTGGGCACAAAGATCTTCCTGGCATCCATAACACCTTTGAATCAGATGTTCAGACAAAGCGTCTTTTAGCATTGCGAAGAGACAGGCCCTTGTAAGGGCCTGCATGTCCTTGTGTTTTTTCAGAGAATAGCCTCCGGCTTGCAAGTGCTGCATCTCCTAAAAATCAAAGAAGGGTTTTAGCACACAGAATAAGCATCTATAGCACACCTAATAACCATCTATAGCACTCCTCTACCACCACCTTTTCCCAAAGGTTACCTACCTGCGTTTCAGAAGCTTTCTCATTATAACATGATGATTCCCCAGGATGACACGGTCTGACAGGGTCTTCAAGACGTTTTAATGCTACTGGAGGCCCATTTTCACTGTCAGAATCTGTGCTCATGTAGCGCTTTCTGGGTTTGGCAGCATCCATGGATGCAGCGGCCTTTTGCTCCTCTACCTTTTGGCCTGCCTCGGGAGCTTTGTTCTCCTTGTCAGCCATGTCTTTAAAGCCACAAGACCTTTGCAAAGAGCCGCAAGAGCGCGCAGAAGGGTCCCGAACCACGTTTATAGCTTCTCTGCAAATCCCTGGGACTTTCCCACCCTTGCAGGGCCTAGGGCATGCTGAGGCATGCCCTAGGGCCAACCTTTCTAGCCAAACCCCCTCCACCCGCTCCCCATTGGTCCACAGGGGCCGTGGGGGGGGCACAACCCCTCGGGGACCAATCCTCAGGCTACCCTAGGGTCACGGGGGACCCCAGACTCTAGGAAAAGACACCTATAGGCCCACGGGGACCCCCACAACCCCTGACGTCATGCAGGGCCTAAAGGCATGCTGGGGCATGCCCTAGGGCCACCCTTTCTAGCCAAGCCCCTCCAACCGCTCCCCATTGGTCCACAGGGTCGCGGGGGTGGCACAACCCCTCGGGGACCAATCCTCAGGCCACCCTTGGGTCACGGGGGACCCCGGACTCTAGGAAAAGACCCCTATAGGCCCACGGGGACCCCCACAACCCCTGACATCACTGCTCGACCAGCCCCTTCCGCCGGAAGGGGCCTGGGTCGAGCCTAGACGCCGGAAGTCCCTCCCCTTCTGCTGCTGGGGGTCCAAAAGGGGGCGTGGCACCTGTCAAATTTGAGTTTGAATAAAGCTACCATTACCCTACTACTCATGGCCACCGGTCCCATCATCTCCTGGCAAATAGAAGGGGAAGATATGGAGGCAGTGGCAGGTTTTACTTTCTTGGGCTCCATGATCACTGCAGATGGTGACAGCAGCCATGAAATTAAAAGACCCTTGCTTCTAGGGAAGAAAGGAATGACGAACCTAGACATCACCTTGCCTATAAAGGTCCACATAGTCAAAGCTATGGTTTTTCCAGTAGCAATGTATGGAAATGGAAGCTGGACCATAAAGAAGCCTCATGGGCAGAGAACTGATGCTTTTGAATTGTAGTGCTGGAGGAGACTCTTGAGAGTCCCTTGGACTGCAAGGAGAACAAACCTATTCATTCTAAAGGAAATCAACCCTGAGTGCTGTTCTACAGCAGTAAACAATAAAGCAGCCTTATCTCCGATCTCTAAAAGAACTAATTTACAAGTGCCACAACCAAGGAAGGTAGCAGGGATAGGTGGGTGGGGGGTAGAGCCCCACTCATGTGCCAGGGAGAGGTCTCCGCATGCCAGCTGTGGCACACGTGCCATAGGTTCACCATCAGTGGTATAGACCATGGAGACAGGCTATCCACTATATTCCGACTACTGTCATCAAATGCATGCACTGAAAGAATACTCAGTGATTAAGTCTGTAGGAGTTCCCCTTAATCATTCCTGTTTAGCTCTTTCATCCAAGGAGGCCCTTTTATTTGGGGACTCATTAAGAGGGAAGGGCTCAGCCACTCCTTGAAGTTTATTGTAATTAGGCATACAGGATTCATCTGTGAAGCCTTGATTTTCCAATTGTGAATTTTAACACTATATCTATTTGTATCGGCAAGCATAGGAGAAACACTCACCAAGTCTTTCTGCAGCAGGAGGTCATCTATTCAGAGTTGTTTACCTGGGTTTGCCAGGGAGTTTGAATTGGCTTGCTCTAGGTCTTTTCTTCTTTCCCATAGCTACAAATGGAGACAAAACCTCACTAGGTAGTATAAGGGAATAATTCAAGCAGTGAGCCAGTCAGCCAGCCTGAATAATAACTCAAGCAAGAGAGTTTGAATGAGAAAGGGGAGAGGCAAAACACTCCAAGGTTAAAACTTGAGGAAATTTGAGATGTCAGGTAATCCAGATAAGATAAAGTCAAGAAACAAACAAAAACTGATGGAGCTCCTAACTATCAAGCTGGATTAACACCCCTGATCTCAATTCCCCTAAACTTAGAGTCAGAACAGTGCTGGTTCTACTCTATGCTGATGACACAGTAATTCTATCCAGAACCCCATAGGGTTCAGGAGGGCTCTTAAGAAGCTTGCCTCATATTGTGAAAACAAATCCCTGACTATTAACTATCAGAAGACCAAGATAGTTGCCTTTGGATGTAGACCCAAGACTCGGTCATGGCAAATAAAGAGACACAGTATCGAGCAAGTGGACAACTTTAAATAACTGAGGGTAGTTCTACAGGCCTCGGGATCTAGGCTTCAGCATAGTATATATGCGGCAGATCAGGGAGAAAGATCGGCAAATAGTATAGTAAAATTCCATCTCTCCCAAGGAGGGTCCTTTATACCACCAGCCCTCAAATTCTACAAAGCAAAGGCATTAGCTCAGCTGTTGTACAGCTCATTCATGGGGCCACCCTGCTCTCACTTTGCATCGCAAAATAATACAGTGGTGCCTCGCATAGCGAGGTTAATCCGTTCCGGATTAACCTTCGCTATGCGAAAACATCGCTAAACGGGAATAAAAAAGCCATAGAAACGCATTGAACTTTGTTCAATGCGTTCCTATGGCTTTAAAACTCACCGTTAAGCGATGTTCTGCCATAGCGCCGCCATTTTCGCGCCCTCGGTAAGCGAGGGCAGGGCGCGAAAATGCAGCGCAGACCTTCCGGCGGCCATTTTGGAACCGCCGATCAGCTGCTGTCCGGGCTTCGTTATGCGATATTCGCTAAGCGAAACGCTTAGCGAATATCGCAAAGCGAAAAATCCCCATAGGGGCCATTGCTGAGCGAATGCTCCAGCGATGGCCCAGAGCGCCTCGTTAAGCGATTTCATCGCTCAGCGAGGCGCTCGTTAAGCAAGGCACCACTGTAGTTTAATCTAAATTTCTAATAACTATACTTCAGGTCCCAATATGTGTGCCAAAGGCAAGGATAAGGCTAGAAATAGGATGCCTAAAAGTATAAGTCTGGATTAGGATACAATCTATGTATATGTGGCTAAACGGACAGTTAAACCCAAAGGCCTATTTTCTTTGATATTTAATGATAATTATCAATCTAAGTGGGTCAAATCTGTCCAGGGTTACTTGGGAAAAATTTGTGTCTCACCCCAGCCACTTATATCCTCTGGAATAGAGCAGGCAAAACAAATAGTCAAGCAAAGAACAGAGGACCATGAATATCAAACAGACCACTCTAGCATTCAAAACATGGCAGTAAGAAGTTACATCAAAAACTGTATGGAACCAGCCAAATACTAAACATCTCTGGAAATTAAAGGAACTAGAAGAGTCTTTACCTTGGCAAAGTGTCTGGCTTTCTCCTCTGCTGTACTAGAAGGAAAGTATAAAAATACTCCTTTTGCTGAAAGGTTATGTTCTTGCCCCCTGAGGGAGATCGAGACCATAAAGCACATGTTTTTCACCTGCCCGTTGTATGATGTGGCACACAAAGAGATTATTACCCCCCCAATGGAAAGAATCCCAGGACATTCAGAGGGAAAGAGGCGCGAGTTCCTTCTCTTGAATGTTGATATGCAGATCACCTGTCAAGTTGCCAAATTCTGTGTGGCAATACTTCAATTGCGGAAGCCAGACTCCAACTAGATAGTAGCTCCCAGCTGTATGCATGCTAACATGTTCTAATGGAATATTGAAAGTTAGAAATTATAAGGTTCTATACATATATGACTGGTCTATGGACTGTAAACAAACTGTTCTATTCTACATAGCATCTTTGGAATATTTTTCTTAATTAGCAGACAATTGTAGAGTGACAAGATGGGAGGATTGATTGAAAGTATGACAGGATATACTGCAGGCACCAAAGCAGTGCTAACACTGAGTAGGACCATCTCCAGCCACAAAGCAAAAAACTGTAATTCCACCCTTAAACAAATTAGCTCTGCATATTTGTTCTCTATTCTACCCACCTCACCCCACCCCACCCCGGTAGATCTCTGGTGTGGTATAGTGGAGAGACAGACTAGGACTCTGGAGACTACAGTTCACATCTCTGCTTAGTTATGGACTCTCAGTAGCAGTGTGGAATTGGTAAAACCATCCCTTAAATATCTCACTTACCTTGAAAGCCCTTTGAGAGTTGCTATAAGTTGGATTTTTGATGATACATAGCAACAACAATGCTCTCCTCTTGAAAGTTAGCTTTTGTTGTTGTTTAGTTGTTTAGTCGTGTCCGACTCTTCGTGACCCAATGGACCAGAGCACGCCAGGCCCTCCTATCTTCCACTGCCTCCCAGAGTTGTGTCAAATTCATGTTGGTTGTTTCAATGACATTGTCCAATCAGCTAATGGGTCCTAACTGATAGGGTCAAAGTTCAGATTACCACAGACCTGGACCTGATTTCCGCTTTGAAAAGTTTTGTCAAGAGCCTAGTCTCAGAAATCCTTTTACTGAAAGCATTCAGGGCTCGAACAAACACAACTGCTTTGTGCTTTTGTAATACAGAAATATTTTAAATATGCTGTACAAAATTGTATACTAATTCCCCACAGATACTAAATGTTCCTCTTTCTGGAGCACTGTCACTCATTACTTTCTTTAAAGCGAACCTGTTGTTTTTAAAAGCCTCGTGGCGCAGTGGTTAAACCACTGTACTGCAGCCAAAACTGTGCTCACAACCTGGGGTTCAATCCCAGGTAGCCGGCTCAAGGTTGACTCAGCCTTCTATCCTTCCGAGGTCGGTAAAATGAGTACCCAGCTTGCTGGGGGGGCAATGTGTAGCCTGCATAATTAACTTGTAAACCGCCCAGAGAGTGCTTGAAGCACTATGGGGCGGTATATAAGCAGCATGCTTTGCTTTGCTTTTGCTTTAAACTTCAAAGAAAATGTATTTTGATTATTTCTGTTACCTTTCATTGCTGTCCAGACAACTACTTTTCCAGCCCATGAAACCTCAACAATGTATCTTCTTTGGAACATTCTTCCTTGTAAGCCTGTTCCATACATGCTCAGTTTGTAACCAAGCCACTGTTTTACCATTTTGAAAGGCCTTTTCGGACCTTCCAACCTGGATTCCTTCCAAAATAAAAAAAGTGGGTGGGCCCAACCATTCTTTTTCAAGATAAGCAAAATTGATCCTGTCAATTTATTTGATCTGTTTTAAATCTGGGGATGTTTAAGGTAAATTGTTCCTGCATGGGTGGAGTAAAGCAGTAGACTTGGTCTTAAAGGGTGGGATAGAAATCTAATAAATAAATAAATAAATAAATAAATAAATAAAGAAATAAAGAAAGAAAGAAAGAAAGAAAGAAAGAAAGCAGTTTTACTGTTAAAAAATCTTATCTTGAAAACACTTTGACCAAACTTTGGTCAAAATGTTTTCAAGATAAGATTTTTTTTGTGCTGTCCCCATTTTTATTTGTGCTATCCCCATTTTTTAGAATTGCCTTATAGAATGTTGATTTGCTCTGCTGCACAATAACACCACTGCAATCTAGTGCAGGGATAACAAGATCTGTAGTGGAAAACAGGAAGGAATATGTACAAATCCATGCTTATTCAGCAAAAATAAACAACATAAATATAGGAAACAAAAGTATCTCAGTTTATTAAAAATGCCATAGAGCACACCACGTGCCTTTATAAACCCAGAGCTCTTTAAAGTGCCAAACACAAAATCAGTGTTGATAACTGGCAGTTTAATACAGTTCTGTCAATATTGTTCAACCAAACATTTCAGAAATGAGAAAGGTCATTGCAGAACAATTTAGATTTTTACTCATGCCCTGACTGTTTTCTGCAGAATATTCAGTAGAATATTCAAACAACAAATTTCCTTTGTTCTCCATGGGAGTCCAGACAAAGGTATTTGTACTTAGTTCCCGTTGAAATTAATTAAACTTAACATGTACAATTATTTTGTCTCCTTTATTTAAATGAAATGGAATGTTTTCCTGTATGATGGCCCCATAATGCTGGCCAACATTGCATCAGACAGCAAGCCAAGATACATATATGTCAACATTGTAATTTAAAATGAGAAATGATATCTTAATATGAGTTTGTATATTCATTTGGTGAACTGATTTTAAGAGGAGAATTAAATTTTATAACGGTAAGTGAGTGGTAATCACTAGACAGTAGTCATAACTTTGCCCAGTCTACTTGATGTTAGGCCATGAAAGCTGTTGTTATGTTGTTATGCTATATGTGTTATGACCAACTGCTAGTGCTAGTGGGGTGTACAAGTGAAAGTAGATGGAGCCCTGCTTGGCTCAAGCCTTGCTCTGTCTGAATGTGAGCGGAGGTGGGAACAGGAGCATACTCACACCTCCTGGCTGCACCACCTTTTGCACATCTGAAACACCTCTGCCTATACAAGCTGTAAATGCATAGACTCTTTCAGGCATTCTTTTTAATATTTGTAGAAGGTAGAAACAAGGTCAGTGTTCTTCCAAAGACAGAACCTTATTAAAAATGGTAGACTACATGCGTGTCTCTAAAAACATGAAAAGGATGACAGTTGTTCCATGGACTTCAGGTACTACATCCTGTTTCTTCCTGTAACTCCCACCGAAGGAGCAAATATTTGGTCCCTCTTTGAAATAGGCAAGTGACACCAATTGATGCAACTTGAAACAATGTTTTCCAAAACTGCCATTGATCTCTTCTAAAGAAATTTCCTTCTTTTGATGCTAGGATTATGCTTCTCTCTCTCAATCATCTGAAAAATGATTAAAAGCACATTTTGGTAGGAACATCAACAGGCAAGTTGGAATTAACTTGCAGGGCTCCTTTTGCCAAGTAGATGTGCCAACAGTAGGTCATTGAGTTGGACCATACCCAGATCAATTAAAAATATGAAACATAACTAATTATGGTTCTACAGTATTTCCCTGTACAATATTTGAACCTGAATCAATATACTGGGAATTGAAGAACATATGTATTAATAATCAGAAACAATGTGTAAGTCATCTTTGTCACCGAAAAAAATGAGCACAAGTACCCTGTTATTAGTAAAAATATTAAAAGGGGTCAAATCATTAAAACTTTAAGGACTAGTCAACACTATGAAAAGAAAATAGGTGTACTGAAACTTGAAGATTCTAATTATTAGCATCTTCTTACTTTGCAAGACACATAAAATTTAGCAAAACACGTTGCTTTGCCAGCTACCTTGAAAGCACAAGGTGTTTCTACTTTACTGAAGTTAGTTTGTATTCTTTACCAGATCTGGGGTGTGTGTGCTAGACTACAACTCCCACAAATCCCCAATCAACTATACTGCCTGGGAAATTCTGGGGCTTATAGTCCAAATCTCTTCTAAAGCGGCATGCAGATTCTTGAAGAACATTATGTTGAATAAAATTAAGATATGTAGACCAAAAAAAGGAGGATAGTTTAATGTTACAGTATTAGGAATGCTTTTGTAGATACAGTTGTAGTATTGGGGGATCCTTTTGCTACCTCCTGAAAATGGTCTGAGGTAATACAAATTATAATCTTAGAGAGAATTTTTCCATAATCAGAGAGGACTACATCTATTACTTATTCCCACATCAACATTCTTCTCAGATGACTGGCATGTTATTTTTTGTTCCCTCAATTTTGTTCCAAATGACCAGAAAGCCAGTCTGTCTATGAACCCATGAATCATGTTAAATTATTTTGTAGAAGTAACTCATCTTGGGAGGCAAACAAAACCTGCAGATTAAATATTCCATCATTTCAAGACATAGATATCAGAACAAAGTTATAAAACACATTTTGTCATATTTCCAGGCGCCCCTAAAAGGGAACCCAGATTTTGAAACATTATGGGATGGCCCATATTCCTGACATGACTCCATATTACACTGATAGGGATCTTACAGGAAATGCAGTGAGGCCTTTTGCCCTCCCACAAAAACCACACTTGTGAATAAGGAGCATTGGGCTAGTTAGCCTTCAGGAACAATTAACCAGACTTACACGAGACTGAGACTCCTTGATGCATATCTAGTTCTTTGATGCATGATCTTGGTACATTTTGCTCTGAGTTCAACAGGTGGATAATCATTGGTTTTATCTGCTGTGACAAAAAAAAAAAACAGAAATAAAATTTATAAAATTTGGTTCTGCAAGCTTCAGGTGTTCTAATGCTTTTTTTGTTGGTTTAGACATAATCAGGATTTTTTGTTGTTTCTGCTTTAATCATACAGTAATACTAGTCATGGAAAGCACTAAAACATGTTTGAATCTGTGGAAGCAACACTTGAAATGAAAAGCAACATTTGTTTTCTGGAAGTGTTATTTCAAAAGGGGAATTCCAGAGTTTAGAGGTCACATATTTGTGAGTAATAAACTGGAACACTGTTATTTTTTACCATTTCAGTGAGAATATGATCAATGCAACCTCTCTCTTTTTTGCATACTTAGTACCATTATTTATTTATTTATTTTATTTATTTATTCAATTTTTACCCCGCCCCTCTAGACAACGTCTACTCGGGGTGGCTTACAAAAATTAAAACACATTAAAACAATGTAGAAAAATAACTAACATAATGCAATTATTATAATTAATATTATCCAAGATGGCAACATTAAGAACCAGAAAAAAGGGGGGAAAGAACTTAGGTGACTGGGGGGAAGGCCTGTCTGAATAAACATGTTTTAGTTGGTTTTTGAACACACCCAGCGAGGGTGCCAGCTGAATTTCAATGGGAAGTGTGTTCCACAGCCGAGGGGCAACTGCCGAGAAGGCCCGGTTTCTTGTTTTCTCCTTCCGGGCCTCCCTCGGCGTCAGTCCCCTCAGCCGTCCCTGCTGGCTATGTCGAGTGACTCGGGTAGATCTGGGTGGGAGGAGGCGATCTGCCAAATATTGAGGTCCCAAACCGTTTAGGGCTTTATATGTAATCATTAATACTTTGAAGTCAATGCGGAAACAAATAGGTAACCAGTGCAGCACAGCCAGAGTGGGGGAGATGTGCTGATATTTTCTCACCCCACTAATAAGCCTGGCTGCTGCATTAGTTATTATGAAACTGTTTCTTTGGGCAAAACCAAGGGGTGGCCTTTTAAAGTAACTCTTGAAAAACCGTTTGTCCCTAATGAATAGTGGTAGTAAGTAACAAGTTAAAATCAACTAGTGGGAACTATGTCCACATAAGGCTGATGACATCATCAGCCACAGGCTTTTATCCCTAATTTAAAATTCCCCCTATGCCCTACAAATGAAAATGGAGTCCTAGGAGGTGCAGTGTCATGTTAAAATGCCAATAGGCTTTCTCACCTGTCCCTAGTCCTCACTCATACTGGAGATTCTGCATTTAACATGCAGAAGACAATTCTGAAGGGCATGTAGAAAATAGTTATATAACAGCAGGAGAAAGATACTTCTCTTTAATACACTGGTAACTTCCTTTTAGGGAAAAAAAGAAGGAAAAGAAGAAACGGGGCAAGGGGAGAGGAAGAATGCTTATAACAAGAAAGAGGGAAAGAGACTTTTTATGTAAGTAAGAGAAGAACCAATAGTAGCTCATGAAATGAAACTGAATTGGGAGACTGGAAAATAAGGAGCATTTAAGTTACCATACTTTGCCATTTAGTGTGTGCTTTGCATGGGTGACTTCAATATGTGGAACCATCTCCCTATAATTTGGGGTTCTGGCTTTCTCTTTATACCATAAAAAAGTGTGGATTCTATTTCTCCACAACAGAAGGCCATGCAAATGGGTTTACATACTGTGCCCATGTGCTGATTCATGCACAGGAGTGACCCTGTACTCCCACAGTGAAATGTGGAGTATGGACTCCTCTTACTGCCAGACGTAAAGTGAAAACTGCGGGTGGCTGGACCCCTTTTCTGCTTGAAGAAAGTAGTAAGATTGGGTTGCTCTGCTATCCTGATGTTTCTTGGCCCTGCTCATGCAATCTCTGGCCTGCGCACAAAGAACAAGAACTTGGAAAAGTTATCTTTTGGACAACAGCTTCCAAAATCCCTCAACCAGTTGTCCTACTGACTACAGTGACTGGGAAATTCCAGGAACTGAAGTCCAGAAAGCCCCCTAACTTCCAAGTTCCAGAATGAAAGATCACAGTACTCATAGTAATCTGTTTCTAAACATGAGAAAGAAAGAGACTCTATTGATTTTTTTAAAAGGAGCTCTTGAAAACCGTATTTCCAAAACTTACTCCGAAGAAGGTGTAGAAATGCTTTGAGGAACATCTGGGCATATTTCAGTTCAGGCTGATGAATTCTGCCAAGCTGGATCAAGTGTTGCTCCAAAGGTAGACTTGCCAGGTCCTCAAGTTCAGTGTGATTGTAGGTCGGTCCAAGAGAAAGAACCAAGAGGACATAGCCTTGGCACTTGGCCCTCAGAGAAATTTTCTTTAATAACTCTTTATCCCATGGGCTTGTCTCCCCAGCAGATATCACAGTGATCATCTTGTGTTTCCTTGGGCTGGGGACTTCGGAGAAAATATTGTTAATAGTCCACTGGATGGCATGACCGACTGCGACTACTCCACCCAGCTGTTGAACAGATTCTTGGATATGCTTTTTCATCACCTCTTTCTCACGGTATGTTATCAAGTCGAACTCTACCTTTACTGGAGAATTCTGAAGGTGGGGTTGAAAAGCTGGTGGGGCATGGCTCACCAAAGCTATCCTGTCACCTACGGAAGACGTTGCAGGCTCAGAGGAGACATCAAAGTGATCAAGTGAGCTACTTAAGAAGTCCTTCATCTTCTCAAATTCACGAGGATCAATCTTCTGTGAGCTATCCAGAATGAAAACGGCATCCACGTATGCCTCCTGTGGCTGAGTTCTCCTGGCACAAGCTACATCTGGTTTGCATTTATCTGAAAATAAAAGAGAGAATTCAGGATATTTCCTGGACATGTGCAGAAGGCTTCCCTCCCAAATACTTTGTTCTGGAATACTGGGAATACAAATTGGGACTGCCCTATCCTGTGCCCTCTGTAAGAGACATTCATGCGATTTGTCTGGAGTCTGTGACATTATCTGTCTGTTTCTGTTTCTCTGTCACAACAAACAAGCAACAAAACAATTTCCCACAAAGTGGAGGCCCAAACACCACCATTCTTTTCCAGGGACCTGGTAGATGTTAGCTTTGCAGCCAGAATCCTAGAAGGCAATAGTAGATATTTGTAACACTGCACCAAAAAGTTAAAAACAGAGAAGGAAAAAGAGCAGGTGGTGTGTGAAGACAGATCTTAATACCCCAACTGTGTGACCTATCCACTCAATGTCTGTATTGCAAGAATTTTTGCATACTCACAGACTCAGTCCTCATAGTGTGACATTTCAGCAAAGGTTAATAAAGTAAGCTGAGTGGGGAAGAAAGAAAAAAACAAGACTGTTCCAGAACACAAAAAGGTGATCCGAAAAGCAGCACAGTCTTCCACTTTGCTCTACAACTCTGCTAAATGGCTATTTCTGTTTCCCTGTCACAACAAACAAGGAAAGAAACAATTTCCCACAAGAGAATAATAGTATCTGGGTAAGGGACTGCTTTGGGAAACTTGTTATAAATTCTAACTCTAATTCTAAAGATGAATTAAAGATATTCTTGCTCCTATTACAAATCTCACCCAGTAGGTTATGGGGCCCAACAAGTAGTAATAAGGATATTGATTAATCCAGCAAGTATTTTTTGAGCTTTTGTTGAAGTGTTAAGTGTTGCACTGCGGTTTTCTCCCCTCACCCCCAATGCATGTTTGATTAAAGAATTAGGATGACTGTTTTGGCTCAGAGTTCAAATGATGGATGTTATTGACAGTAGATGTTCTTCAGGAAATCTACCAAGACTTATAGCTAATAATTTCTCAAGACAGGAATTAAGCTTAGAGACACATGTGAGAACTTTTTAAAAGAAGGCTTGCCTGAATAGTAATGCACCAGCAGATGTTCATTACAAAGGGCTGCTTGGCAAGACAAGAATACAGCTGCTAGGAATTGGGTTTTTAAAGGTCTAGCAGATGAGCACATGGTTTACCAAGAAAATGGCAGGACCACCAGAGATATGATTTAAAAACTGCAAAATTCCTTCAGATTCTCTAATTCCAGAACACAGGCTGTTTGGGTAGATGAATTGATGAAACTTAATCTGAATTTGAAAGAGAAATGTGAAGGGCACATAGCAACACTGCTGTCTGTCTTCTCTAATCTCAGTTTGATTGGACTGAATCTAGATGATAAGCTATATTCTATTTCCCCCCCTATTTTACGTGAAAAATTCCAACCTTTTGTCTCTGGTATGCTTAGAAGGGATATACCAGTTTTAAACCCTTAAAGGCAACATATCATGACATGGTGATCATGCAAATTTACATTCACTATGTAAGAGCACAATCTTAACTATCTAAGATGGCTGGTGGTCACCTAAATCAAGATTAGGCCATCTGAAGCAATGCTAAATTCAACCCCCTCCCAAATGTTGGAAGTTTGATGCTTCATGCTGGTTATACCTCATCTGAACAGGTGTTCAGCACTTCCCAGCCATGCCTCCTTCAGCAGGGGCCCATTCAGAAGCAGTGCCTCGATGAGGTGGGGCAGGGAAACTAGTGCGCTGCCTCTGAGCGGGTGCCCACTGGAGGAGGCAGGGCTGAGAAGTGTCAAATACCTGTTCAGAAGAAGTATGAACCAGCATGAACCACCAAAACAATAGTCCATGTCCATCACCAATATATACCTTTCTTATCCTTTTCCCCATTAACTCCCATTTAAAAGAAATGTTGGTAGATCAAAACTGGTAAGTATAATCTGGGAAAATGTGAGCCCCACAGCTGATAAAAACTGGGATTGAAACTCAAGTAACCATTCATTACAACTCCTGCCATGCTCTATCAGGCATACAGCTTTATATTATAACACTATAATAGCCTTAGAACTGCAGATCTGGAAGGGACCCACTAGATCAACAAGTCCAGACCCTGTCGAGGAGGCACAGAGAAGAATCGAATGCCCGACCTCTAGCTCCACAGCCAGATACCTAAACCACTGAGCTATCCAGCTATCTTCTGCCAAGTATAATGATGAGCAAAATATATTTCATACCATAACAAAGGGTGCACAACTGGAGCTTATGTAAAAATGTTGTGTAATCTCCCTTGCTTGGAAAGGCAATGACTTGATACTGTCCAGAATCATCCATCTGGGGGAGAAAAGATGGGGGGAAGCTTAAGAGAGTAGGTAAACTATATTCTCTAAAGGTCTTTGTGTGTGTGCCTACACACACAGTTACTGCAACCAAGGAAAATGCTTTGCTCAAAATCCAAGACATACACAGATATTTCTAATTTACTATTTTCCTTCCAGATAATTAATATCAAACCAAAGTGTGTCCCATGTTTACTACTCTGTCTGCAGGCTGGAAGGCACATTTTGGCAAATTTGTGGTGGGGAACAATAAAGCCCCCTCCTTACCAATGGTCTAAGGCAGCACAAATAACTGTACTCTGTAATACATCTGGCCCCAAGTGATTGCCTTTAGCCCCCATAGTCATTGGGATGAGGGTAGGAAGCACTGCCTTCACTTAGATCTGGTTTGGCACCACAGCTTGAAGAAGTTAGATTTTTAGACTGCAACTCTCCAAACCCCGAAGTCAGCACAGTCGGTGGGGATTCTGGCATCAGAAGTTTAAAATGTTACTTTTCTGAACTATGTTTCAGATATCATGACAGCCAAATTTAATCTGATATGTGCTGTCAACATGAAGTAAAGACAAGCTTCCTTCCCATTTTTCAATGGTCCATTCCTACATATGTATTATTGTATCATGTCAGCTTAGATCGATGCGAACAAAGAATTTCAGTTTTTCCCCTCACCCTACTCTGTAGCACGTTTTGTCTTCCCTACTTTCAGAAATACATTTTTGTGATATATGTCTATGCCAAATAATCTGCATACAGTAGAAAAGCAGATACCAAAATGTGCTATTTCATACCTCTTGCTATTAAGATTTAATTTTAAAATAAAGAATAGACTTATAGCTGCCAATAATATAAAGCAAAACATAATTACTGAATGCAAAAGAAGTAGAAGCTAATATTTTTCCTCACCGCAAAGGATTGATTGATGTCCAAGATATTATCAAAAGCAATGACTGCTGGAACAATGTTCAATGCACTGAACTCAATAACTGCTGTGTTGATGGAAACTGGATTGACAGATTGGCCATTACTGAAAAACACAGCAACTTTCCTCACGTTGTCACCCTGGAGAGTTCGCTTGAAGACATTTCTGGCAACGAATCTCATTGACCCACCAAGGTCCCGTCTGCTTGGTGATCTCTGGTATGAAAGTGCATTGACTTCTTGGAGCAACCGGCTCTTGCTGCGGAATTCCGAGAAGCGGACCAGATAGTGGGTATCAGAGCTGTAGGACACAATTGCCACTCTGGCTCCCACTGGGCAATTGCTCTCCCTGATTTTGATACCGTTCACAGTCTCTATGACAATCTTCTTCATATGTTGAAAGAGCTGGTGGGTGGTGTCTTGCGAGACGTCCAGGGCAAATACTAATTCAGTGGGATATGCGGGGCATTCTGGTGTTCCTAGAACAAAACAGCAAACACCTTATCATGCAGGCTATGAAATGTCAAGATGCAGATGATTTATGATGTGATACATACCTAATCTGAAATTTGTTACTCTGGCATGACAGTATTAGTCAGACAAGAATCAGCTCACAGCTTGGGGGTGCTTCCAGATCTAGCACATAGTATTTCCAAGTAATACATTGTATTTTCACCTTATATCATTTGCAGAACCTCTTGGACAGAAATAGCCTTGTAACAGTTATCTGTGTCTTCTACTAAACTAGATTACCAGTAGGAATTATACAGGGGACTAATCTTGATACAATTCAGGAACTTCCATTCTGACTATATTTATTTAACTTATATGCCACCCACACTACCAAAAGGTCTCTGGGCGGCTATAGCACATCAATCTCAAATATCCGCACTAGCTGTCACTGAATTTCTCTGTTCAACTCAAGGTGCTGATCTCAGCCTTTGAACCCCTAAATGGCTTGGTACCAGAATATTTGAAAAGCTCTCTTCTCCTATACCGGGGTTGGAATCGTGTGATTTATGGTCCACATACAGCCCCAAACCTGTTTTTATGGCTCCCTGGGAAAAAAATTATTCTCATGTGATTTTTCAGACTTAACCAAAATGGGAGAATTGCACCTAGATACAATTGATGCAGAAGGTGTGTGGGTGTGTGGGGATATCTACATTTTATTATTCGACCAGGTTTGGTTTTTTTAAAAACAAAACAAAACTGGAAGACATGTTCTGGTCACTTTCTGTTTCATCCAGAAGGACCGGAGGCCGTACGGAGTCCAGGGACTAGGAAAATGGCCACCAGAGCTCTGGGGATCGTGCAGATCCTATATCTCCATGTCCAAAATTTAAGATCAAAGTTTAAGATTTTCTCCAGGTGCCTCCGACTGGGCGAAATCATTTGTTAAATAAGAAGGGGGCCCCTCAGTGATGGCACACCACGTGTAGAACACACTCCAGAAATAACAGTGGCACCACTCTTTTATCATTCAGAAAACGAGCTGAAATCTACTTGTTCAATTATTTTATTTTATTTGAAATATTTCACCTTTCTCCTCAAAAAGGACCCAAAGTGGTTTACATAATTAAAAGACAACATTTAAAAGCTAAAAACAGTAAGTCTGTAAATTATTTAAAAGCATCAAACAAATCCCATATTAAAAACAAAATCGACACCAAAAAGAGATTCAAACAAACAAGGCAAATACTCCATTTAAAAAAAAAACCCTTTCAAAGAGCTATTCACTAAGGGACAGTCTGCCTGAAAAGAAAGGTCTTTGCTTGTGGAAGGACAGCAAAGATGGGGCCAACCTGGCCTCCTGTGGGAGGGAGGTCAAGAGTTTGGGTGCAGCGACAGAGAAGGTCCTCTCCCATGTCCCAATCAAGTGCGCCTATGAATCCAGAGTGCCCAAGAGAAATTCCTAAGCATTTTTAAAAAAATCTTATTGTTTATCATTTTGCTGTTTTTATGAGGTATTGTAAAGTGTTTTTTTTTCATGTTTCAACAAGCAGGCTATAAACCTTTTCAATAAAATAGAACTGCATAAGCTAAAGTCCCTTAGCTTTCCTTAAATCGGTGGAACCATCTTAAAGATATACTCTATGGCCAGTTTCATAGTATGGTGGTCATTCCATAAAGCATGCTGCTCTAAGTGGAGAACTCAAGCGAGTGGGCAACCTGTGGACCTCCTGAGGTTATTGGCTTGTACCTCTCCTTAGTTGTAGCCAACATTGCCATTACAGAAGCATGATGGGACCTGCAGTTCACCAGCATCTGGAGGCATACATATTCTCCACTTCTTTTATATGGTTTACCATGATACTACCACAAACTGCTATTAGTACTGCCAGATGGCACTGTGGAGTCCAGTCATAGACTCATCCCCAGACATTTCCATATGGTAAGTTGATATGCACAAAATGATCATTGCATGGAGTAGTTGATACAGAGAGTCAGCATCATGATGCCATCATGGCCGCACAGCGAGATGCAATGGCATAATGAAGACCACTTGCAGAGCCAAAACCCCACCCCCAGGCATCCTAGTTTCCTCTAAGCTTGTCTACAGTCTTCAGGGTAGCTGCAACAGAAATCAGATTTCTAAGGAACAGTGAACTGTTGCAAACTGTCGCTGTTGTAATGAAAGATATTTTAGCATGGTTCGTTCTGGAGTAGGGAGAGTAAAATCCATTAATGTTACAAAAGACATAATCCTCATTTATTGATATGGACTGATCCAGTGGCCTGCACTTCTGGACTATCCAGGGGTGGAAACTGTCACAATGAGTGCCTGCACTTCCAAATTTACCACTGCAACACTACTGAGAAGCAGCACTTGGTTTAACCTTGCCTTCTACAGAACACAGGGACATTTAAGTAGTGCTAAGTACTTACCTTTGTAGCAAGCTAAACCAAAGAGAGAAAACAATATGGAATTATTATGTAGCCAATACTTAAATATCTCTTCTAAATGTTATTACCAACATTAATTATTTGTAAATTATTTGTTAATTTTACAACTCATCACTCTGAATTGGAATGCAATCTTGAATGCTATAGGTACTCAAAGATATACAGAGCAAACAGCAATTCAATCTGGGTCTGAATGGCTGAGTTTAAATATGAATTAGTGGGTTATTGATTGCAGCAAAGATACTAGGAACTTTAAGAGATAAATCTAGTACAGTCGTGCCCCGCTTAATGATTACCCTGTATAATGATGAATCTGCTTCACGACAATGTTTTTGCGATCACAATTGCGATCGCAAAATGATGTTTTAATGGGTTTTTTTTCACTTTGCAACGATTGGTTCCCTGCTTCGGGAATCGATTCTTCGCATTATGATGATCAAAACAGCTGCTCAAAATGGCTCCCCGCTGTTTTTAGGAGACATTTTTCGCAAGACAGGTACCCGAAAATGGCTGCTGTATGGAGGATCTTCACTGGACTATTAGGTATTTCGCCCATAGGAACACATTAACGGGTTTTAATGCGTTTCAATGGGTTTTTTAATTTCGTTTGACGACGTTTTCGCTCTACACTGATTTTGCTGGAATGAATTAACATTGTCAAGTGAGGCACCACTGTACCAATAAGGTGTTTTGTTTCCTGGTGCAGACATTTCTGCTCCCAGTGAAAAGTGAACAAGCTGAATTTTGACACAACAACAGAGTAAGCTAAGATCACATGATCTGAGCAGTGACATAGAAGGTAGACACTGGAAACATTAGGTTTTTAGACTACAACTCCCACTTTTCCCAAGCTGGCCATGCTGGCTGTGGGTTTCTATTAGTACTGTATAAGAATTACGTTTTCCAAAAGTTGCAGGGGAGGGGAACATAACTTTTCTCAGTGGATCACGTGCTTCATTGCAGTGGGCTTCCGCTGATGAAAACGCCATTCCCATTATATGTATACAGCTCAGGCACTGATCTGTGCTGCAATCAGCCCAACTAGACCCAAACTTCACTGAGTGTTTCAGGGAACACGATAAGGTCTGCCTGCGTCAGATGCCACTTGTTCCTCTCTTGCTGGAGTGTTTTGGAATTGTTCCTGGAGTTGGACGCTCATCACACATACTGCTTTGGACTTGAACTGGTGTTTTCAGAAGTGGGCCAGATATGGCAGCCAACTTGTATTCTGCTCATAGATCTCTTCCAAAAAACAACTATCTTGATTTTATCATTCCAAAATAAATGTTTCCATGTGCATTCATCTATGGCAGGACAGGGAACATATGGCTCCCCTGACATTGTTGGATTGCAACTTTCAACACTCCTCAACTAGTTCTGCCTGTGTTTGATTAGATCTGCTTGGAGCTTCAGGCCAACAACATATAGAGGACCACTTTCTGATGCACACCAACAAAAGTGTGTAATCTGTACGAACAAAAATGTGTTTCTCCTTATATGATAAAAAAAAACGTTTTAGGACAGTTTAAAGACTGCTTTATTTCAGCCTAAAGACAAAAGTAGATGGTACCTTTATAAATAATAACAACAATGTGCCATCAAGTCAATTCTGACTTATGATGACCCTTTTCAGGGTTTTCCAGGTAGAGAATACTCAGAAGTGGTTTACTATTCCCTTCTTCTGGGGATACCCTGGGACTGTGCAGCTTGCCCAAGGCCACCCAGGCTGGTTGTACTTGCAGAAGGCACAGTGGGAAATTGAACTCTCAACCTCTTGCTCCACAGCCAGATACCTAAACCACTGAGCTATCCAGTCAGCTTGATTTGTTTTAGACCCTTACAATCTCAAAACAGCAGCTAGCTTTCAGCTCCCATAAGAGTCTTTGTTAGGCCAAGGACTACAGGGCTGAGGGTGGTGTAGAAAAAGCAGACAAGCTCAATGACTGCAGTTCTCTGTAAAAATATATATATATATTCGGAAGGACATTATACTCTATATCGCCACAGGTGAAATCTGAAACTTACCACTTCTGACCTGATTCTGTAGCCCCCATTTAAACAATAGACCTAGCCCACACATGGGGCCATGAATTTTTGGAATGTATGTGTTTCTCCTGTGCCACGCCCAGCTCTGTAAATCCCAGCCTGTTGAAGACTACTGTAGGAATCAAAAACTAGCCTCTCTTTTTATGATTTTATTGGTCTAATAGTGGTACCATCCTTTTCTTCAAATTGTGTATGAGAACCACGTAACTGTTTTCTTTTTTTGCTATTTATTTATATCATAGTGAGCATTTGTAGATCACAACATTCCTTTGATGCATGGAGTAAAATATTGAGTCACAGGTTTATATACAATATACATTGTTGAGGTGGGAACTGAGTAAAGGTGGATATAGGCAGAAAAAATGGCATTTCAAAATGATACAAGTACTGAAAGTGTCTGTTTCCAGCATAGCTGCAAGGCCGTAAAATATAGCCATCTGAAACATGACATGAACACTAAGGGGTTCTTGCTGCTGTGCATCTCAAGACAATTCAGTTTCCAAAATGATGGGCTGATGGGTTTCAGTGACTTAAAATTTGCAGCCTGCAGTACCGCTTTTAAACACTAATCTCCTTCAAAGAAAATGTTAGAGGCAGGGCTGGGACATTCTTTTCCCCCCCACAAAGCCTTTTAAGCAATCAAAGGTTTAAATTCTGCAGGGTCCAGAATTCTGCAACATGCACATAGAGAGATTCCTGTTGCCCAGAATACGTGAGGAAGCAGGTAAGTAAATGGAAGGCTGAATGAACACCGGAAGGGTGTAAGAGGGAGATCAAAATCAGTAAAAAAAGAAAAAGTAGAGGAAGAAAGAGCAGAGAAGCAGAGAAAGCATGTATGTTTGTTAGGAAGTTAGGGTTTGTTCAGTCCACCAAAGCTGGTTCATCTGCTACCAAATTTTTAAACTCTTCTTGAAAGAAATTTATTTAGGGTGCGATCAGACAGCCAAGAAGGTGAATATCAGATTGCACATTGCAGGGAGCAGTCTCCTTTAAAGTGACTCTTTAATCCTCCTTTAAAGTGACTCTTTAATCCTCCTTTAAAGTGACTCTTTAATCCATTGAGGAATCACTCCAGCCTGGCCCCAAATATAATAGCCCTATTGTTGGACCAGAAAGGTCCAGCTTGGGCACAGATTGCAGTCAGGCTAGAGTACTATTGCCAGTACATTATGTGATTGCTGGGAAATAGCTCATGCCAGACCACACCACAAGTGGTGCAAAGTGTAAGCTATATGTTCCTGTGCTCACACCCTTACACTGTGATCATATAGTCATTTGCCTGGAAGTACGTCCCATTAAAGTCAGGGGGATTTGCTGTGTATTCACTTACATATTTACACCAATACCTAATTGGTAGCAGTTTCCTTTTATTCTGTGAAGAACAAACACTGACTTGCATGTTGCCCATGACAGCAAAGACTGTGCAGCTATCACAATATGATCATGATTCCCTTCATGCACCAGTGAGTGCACAAGTGCAAGGCTACTGTTGTTGGGTAATCAGTACTTACAACTGTGTTCCCGAATATAAGCAATGAGCTTGCATGGCTGCAGGAGAAGAAAATAAAGGTTGAGTGATCAAAGAGCTGTTTTGGAGAAACTTTCTGAAAAAAATAGATGTTTACAGCGAATACATACTGAAAGGGAAGAACTGCCCTTGGCTCCTTTAACGCCCTGAAAATAAGAAAGAACCGTAACAGATTACTGTTGCATAAATTGCAACAAAATTGTTTTTGTGCATAATTACAATTGCTTATAAGGCTGAAAGTTGAGAGAACTGTAACAAAACGTTAGTATTCTGTACAGCAATTTGATCTGTTGGCTTATTGTTTTCTGTCACTTCTTATGTTCTTATACATAAAATTATGAGATGACGCATTTCAGTATTCAACATTATTTAAAGCCATGCCAACTCTCCCAACCATTCTTAATAATGGCCATATGGTTCCCCGGGTGGTCCTGGCACATTTCAAGGGGGCCACAGGCCCAAGAAGGGAAACAATTCTTCCCAGACCATCTTATAAGGTTTGTTATGTGACTTATGCAATCCTGATTTAGCATATATTTCTTTCAAATTGTGTTTATGACTGTGGCCAAAAAAAGGTTGAGAATGGCTGCACCAATATATACCTTTACTGGTATTTTTCACTCTTCCGTGAACACATGGCTCAAAGAACTAATGGGTCTTGCATCACTGGAAGATTAAAAGGTGTCTGGTGCTCTCATTGGCAAAACAGTATCTAACAGTATAATGAAGTTCTTAGTTTTGACAATACAACCTATTTATAAAGCACACATTCTTAAGCCCAACACACTCTATAACCTGGACCTCAAATACACAAAATATGGCATGTGTGAAGATATCCCTTTGTGTATGTGTGTGAGTGGTCATGGAACAAAGGAAGGCTAATTGCCTTAGAGAGAGAACAAAGAAGTCAACAACGGATGTCCGAGCCAGCGGAGCCTACAGGCAACACCCGGAGAGCTCTTTTATTTACTTAGCATGATTTACATAGTATTTTGTGAGAGGGACAGATAGGATACTAGTTACCTAATTGTAACCAGGATTGGCTAAAATAACCCTTTGATCTTATGCTCTACCTCTAAGCAAAAGGGCAGAATAAGGGGTTACTTCGCCTACTGGCAACTGCCACTTCCTGCCAGGAGTGTATGCATGTCACTGGAACAGAATGCAGCTACAACCTTTAAGCAGAAGTTTCCCACATATGTGAAGAACTCACTGGCTAGATAGCTCAGTGAGTTAGGTATCTGAGGACAGAACTAGAAGTCGGGAGTTTAATTTCCTACTATGCTTCCTGGGAGAAGAGTCAGAGTGGCCTTGGGCAAGCTGCACAGTCCAAGGTCACCCACAGAAGAGTACTTCTGAGTACTCTCTACATAGGATACCCTGAAAAGGGTCAGTTTTTATTTAGAGAATAGCCTGCAAAAGAAACAAAGAAGCCTGATTGTAGGAAAAAGTCTCCAGCATAACCCAGTACAGGAAAATAGTATGTGCATTTGCTGTGGTGACACGGAAAGGAGAAAACTATCCAAAGCACTGAAGCTTCTCATCGTTATTGCACTGTGCTTTGTTTCCCCCATAACTTATTTTT